>NC_087517.1:21922887-22522887 GCF_963921805.1 Phalacrocorax carbo | reverse complement strand
TGTTATTTTTAAAACTTAGTAGTTGCTGATTAATGCTAAGTCTATATTTAAAATCTAGTACCATTCATTGTCTGGGTTTGGGATTTCCTTCCCATCTTTATCTGTAATAGGATGTCTCATGGGACTGTTGGCATAACAGTAGTTTGAGAGTATTCAGTCTGAGCTTGGACTAAGCCTTGGTTGTTGTTATCTTTGTAGAGATTGACTGATATCTGCAAACATAAAAGCAGCTGTTCTGTTAGAAGGCAGTACATGTGCTTTTTTTGGTCTGTCATTAGAAACTGAAAAAGAGCTTCACGTGCAGAAGGTGTTAAATTCACACCTTCTGTCTCTCTGTTAGCCAGATAATTCCTTTGATTTTAACCATCCTCATCAAATCTCTTCCACTTTGCTGGGATTACTCTCCTAGACTAGATAATCTCCTATTCAACAGATTCAAAGGTCTGTTTTTGCTAGGAACTTCAAATCTATTGTTACAGCTGGTAAGAAGATAGTGTAGGAAATTATTCTCTGAGTACCATGAATGTGTTCTTAAAAGCAAAGCTGGCATGCTAGATTCTGCAGATGATTTTAAAGTCTGCAACACAGCAGCAGCAACCTCAGTTCCATGACTGTGAAAGAAACCAATGTGAACATTTTCTGAAAGTCTGCTCTCTCCCCAGTATATTGCTACCATGGCACTCTGCTCTGTATCCTGTTGGGATGAGCAGCCATCTGCATGCTGAAGCAGTACAGATCTCCCCACTCCCCTCCCTTGCTGTATTTTGTTTTGGCTTTAAAACTTCTCCCTTAGGCTGCTAACTGAAGGCAGTTTCAAATGCATGAGGCATTGTGGTCTTAAATATTGGTAGAGACTGGAGGAATGATGAGAATAGGGTATTTCCTCTGTTTCTGGGTCAGAAAACTTTGCCTCTTCCAGCCACTTACTTATAACTTCTCCCAGAATAGCCAGATTTATCTAGCTATTTTGGGGGCTGTTTTTAATCTGTTAGTTTTTCTTATGTATTTGTCGTTTTCACTTGTTATAGGATTTTGGGAAAAGACTTTGTGTTGGGACCAAAGCTATTCCTCTTTTCACAGTTGGGGTTTTTTTGGCCTCTCCAAGTGACTTTGTCTCTGGTTTCTCAGATACATTGTGTTTTCTGCTTAAGGTAGTAACCAGTTTGTTGAACTGCTAGAGCACCTTTCCCAAAGCAAACATCATTGCTTTAAAAACCTACTGGGATTCTGCTGATTATCTTTTCTGCGCTGTAACCTCCAGTGAGGTTTGTTTCCTGTTGGACAGGAGAGATGCCAATGGACAGGAGAGAGTAGCCAATGTCACTCCAATCTTCAAAAAGGACAAGAAGGAAGACCTGGGAAACTATAGGCCAGTCAGCTTTGCCTCCATGCCTGGAAAGGTGATGGAGCAGTTCATCCTGGAGGTCGTTTCCAGACATGTAGAGGAAAAGGTTATCAGAAGTAGTCAACATGTATTCACCAAGGGAAGATCATGCTTGACCAACCTGATAGCCTTCTATGATGGTGTGACTGGCTGGGTAGATGAAGGGAGAGCAGTGCGTGTTGTCTACCTTGACTTCAGCAAGGCCTTTGATACTGTCTTCCATAGCACCCTCATAGGTAAGCTTAAGAAGTGTGAGTTAGGTGAGTGGACAGTGAGGTGGATTGAGAACTGGCTCAAAAACAGAACTGAGAGGGTCGTGATCAACAGAGCAGAGTCTGGATGGAGTCCTGTCACTAGTGGTGTTCCCCAGGGGTCTGTGCTGGGTCCAGTCCTGTTCAACATATTCATCAATGACCTGGACGATGGAAGAGAGTGTACCCTCAGCAAGTTTGTGGATGATACCAAGCTGGGAGGAGTGGCTGACACACCAGAAGGCTGTGCTGCCATCCAGCGAGACCTGGATAGGCTGGAGATCTGGACCCAGGGGAACCTCATGAAATTCAACAAGAGCAAGTGCAAGGTCCTGCACCTGGGGAGGAACAACCCCATGCACCAGTACAGGTTGTGGGCTGATCTGCTAGAAAGTGGCTCTGTTGAGAAGGACCTGGGAGTGCTGGTGGACAACAAGTTGACCATGAGCCAGCACTGTGCCCTTGTGGCCAAGAAGGCCAATGGTATCCTGGGATGCATTAAAAGGAGTGTGGCCAGCAAGTCAAGGGAGGTTCTCCTCCCTCTCTACTCTGCCCTAATGAGGCCACATCTGGAGTGCTGTGTTCAGTTCTGGGCTCCCCAGTTCCAGGAAGACAGGGAACTGCTTGAGTAAGTCCAGCTGAGAGCTACAAACATGATCAGGGAAGTGGAGCATCTCTCTTGTGAGGAAAGGTTGAGAGACCTGGGTTTGTTCAGCCTGGAGAATAGAAGACTGAGGGTGGGTCTTATCAGTGCTTATAAATATCTAAAGAGTGGGTGTCAAAAGGGTGGGGCCAGACTCTTTTCAGTGGTGCCCAGCGACAGGACAAGGGGCAATGGGCACAAACAGGAGCTCAGGAAGTTCCACCTGAATATGAGGAAAATCTTTTTTACTGTGAGGGTGACAGAGTAGTGGAACAGGCTGGCCAGAGAGGTTGTAGATTCTCCTTCTCTGGAAATATTCAAAACCCATCTGGATGTGTTCCTGTGTCCCCTGCTCTGGGTGTGCCTGCTCATGCAAAGGGTTTGAATGAGATGATCTCCAGAGGTCCCTTCCAACCCCTACTATTCTGTGATTCTGTGAATCAAGTATCAGATCTCCTCAGGCTTAACTTTTACTGTGTTCTTACAATACCTGTTAGAACTCACGTTCTTGGCATAGTTTTTCAGCTTTTCCTTGATTCTGTGCTTTTTTTCAAATTCTAAAATTTCCTTCTTAAATGCCTTAATTCCTTTTTCAGAATTTTTTCAGCATTCAAAGATTACTATAGCTCTTTTATTTATAGTTAATAAATTATTTCATTTTCCCTACCTTCTTTTCTTTTCAATAAAAATAATGTTCTGTCCTCTTTTTCTATTTTTTTTTCAATTTTTGCAGTGTGAACTGTTACTCATCTGTTTCTTTCTTCCAAATTAAGCATAGGTAACGTCATTCCAAATTCTCTTCCTGCTTAAAAACTGCTGGCCCACAAAAGGTGGCCCGCAGTTCCTCACACTCTTGAATGGCATTGATATACTTCTGCTTCCTTCTTCAAGTTCAAAGATTAGGATTTCTTCACCTTTGGACAATGATTATTTTCCTTCTTTAAATTCATTAGACTCAGAAAGCTATTTCACCAGACTCTTTTGTTTGTCCTATTTTCCTCCCAGTAGCCAGCTCCTTCATTTTTCCCAAAACACTGTGCACTACCAGCCTGCAGAGGAAGATTTCTCTAAACCTTGCCTTGTCTAATAAACCCTGGAGAATGTTCTAGGAATGGTTTCAAATCATTACAGCTGTCACCAGCTACCAAACTTAAAAAAACTGCAAACAGATTTTTCTTTTTCCTTTACAACTAGCTATTTTCAATCACCAAATGATTCTTTGTAATTATAATTTTACAAATTAAAACCTTTCTGGAAAACATCTGGGATTCCTGGGATAGACATATGTCCTTATTGAAAGAATCTTTTTACCATGTCTGAGTAACAAACAGAGCAGAATAAAACCAATAGAGTCATTGTTAGGTAAAGCCAAATAAAGTTATCTTATTAACCCCAAAAGCAGATGTAATCAGCTGTTCCCTCAGTCTGAGACTCAGACTGCTTCCATCTAACACTGTTGCCTTGGGAAATGCAAAACCCTAGAGACAGTGGAAAAGCCTTCTTCCATTGGGTAGGAAAATGATGAAGGCAAAATCTGTGGTTGTAGTGATGACTTTGCACCCTCTGTGAAATGTGATGCAAAGTTCCTCTGTTGTTTGCTCTGTGACACAGGCCTGTGCGAGCTCAGTGTTGTGTCACTATATGTGAAGAAAAGAAGGCACTGCTTGAAAAGCATACCATGGTTCTGAACCTGATGCTGAGCTGCCAAGTGCATCGTAAATGAGCAACGTGCATAGGCCCGGTGCCCTTAGATTATCCAAACTGTCCTGTATACATAAAACTAGATCTTTATTCATTGTCATCTCTGTACAGCAAATATATTCTACATCAGCCCTTATGATGACACTTCTTCGGGGCCTGTGCAAACACAAGTTGTACTGTCGGTATGATGCCTTTAACAACATCTCTTGAAAGGGAGCTAAATCCTAACCTGGTCTGGGGACTGAGGAGTTGCCCTACAGCATTATTATATCTTGTAGTATAATTCAGTTTCTCTAAGCTATTGTTCCTTATAGAGTATCCCAAGAATAGACATCAACGTGACGAGTTCATTTTACCCTGCAGGGGCACAGCTGCCCTTCTTCCACAGGATTTGCAGTGTCTATGTTGTTGGAGTGCAAGAGTGAAGAGCTACTGCTCCTCCTTTCATGTCAGTTCACATCCCTGGCTAGATGTATCGGTGGGAATAAGATGCTAATAACTCAGGAATGATCAGATCCCATGGTGTTCTAGTGTTTATTTTTCACATGTCTACAGATTATTATGTACTTTAACAGTAATGATTAACTAGACTGTGCATTTATTTTCCCTAACAGGTAACAGCTTCAAGAAATCAGAGTAAGTCATGTACACAACCAGAGCAATCAGTATTCAAAGAAGTTAATCTTATTGGAACAAATTGATGCATTTATAGAATATATGGTATTTAATGAAAAGCTGTTCTTTAGGAGTTGAACTGCCTTATTTGATGCAACTGACACAGGTAGACCAAAACATTCCTAGAAACCTTTTATGACACTGAGTAATAGCAGCAAAATATGGTCTTTCTTTTGAAAATATTTTTTATATTCAAATTTGACTTCCTTCAGTGCTTTTAGTTTGAGAAATCAGGTTTTCAGGAATTTCAATCAATCTTGATTAATTTCTCTTAAAGCTCAACTGTGAGACTTTAAAATAAAAGGAATTAGCTTGCACCATTTAAGCTTAGATAATAAGATTTAAATGTAGAATTCTAGACAGCTAAGAGCTGAAATTACTTAGAGATCTTGGCCTTCAATTATAATCTGATATTTGAATGGGGTTAAGAGCCTCCCTCTTCCTAGATCTTGAGACAACTCTGTAGCAGGCAAACTAATGTGTGCAGTAATTTATGCCACCTCTTTCTGACGTGGTGTACGTAGTGTGAGAACTACTCCTAGAATGAGGAACCAGGAGTGTCTCTTAATTTTTGTCTTTGTCAGGTTGCCTGTCCCAGAGAGCACCAGACCAGTATTCAAGGTCTACCATGGTCCTCACACATATCTTGAAACACAAATTCTGTTGGACTTTCACATGTAACACACATATGGTCCTACCTGCTACACATCTCAATCTTTCTTCAGGCTTTATAGGATTTGGTTTCTGAAAAAATGTTCATGACACATATAGCTTGAATTCATTTGTTTCATTAAAAAAAAACTATCCAAATTCAAAATCCCTATTCATTCATCACTGAATGTACACAGCTGATGATTGCTTGCCATAGTGTGGGTCCCATCCATAATGGTGCAACTAGTACTTTAGATTTTAACTGATCATACAGAACAGCAACACATAATATGAGCACTGAAAAAAACCTGGTGTGGTAGGATGAGAGATTATACTGCCACTATGGACTTATGAACATACAGGTAATAAAAGAGACAATGGGAACAGGACCTTTCTCTGTCTAGGTCTAGCCAACAATTTGAATGGTAGGTTCTTCTCTAACTGACTCCCATGAACCCACAATCGATATTATAACAACAGTGTTTTGAGGAGCTACTTATAGAACAAAGCATAAACCTTCAGATCATTTTAACCTAACCTCTGTTCCAATCCCTGTCTAAAATTTAAAAGAACCATCAAACCACTGGTTCCAAAGAAATTTGAAAGAAACAGCTTGTCTATTGAAATTCTGGGCAAAGTGTCTCAAATAAAATGCAATTTCAGAGAAGTAACCCAGATAATAAAAGAATTAATGTAAAATCTTATCATTTTTGCTAGGAATTTCTATACATGTGAAGAACCTTTTATAGAGAAGAAAAGTGAAAAGTGAGTTAAGTTCAATTCTGTGTACTATTTTTGCATATAGAACAAAATATGTACTAAAATACAAGTTTATAATTTTACATTTTCTGTTCTTGAAGGTCATCAGAAAAGAAAGAAAACAGTATTCGTGTTGGCTTCTTTCAGCTGGTAATGAAAGCAATGGCTATAAATATTTTATGTGTATTGTGATGCAGAATAAGTGACAATAATCTCTACGGTTGTTTTGGGGAATAGCTGTGACTAAGCTAAGCTTTTAAGGATTAAACCATTTGGCCTGAAGTCCTGCCGTCAAGGTCAATGGGAATTTAATAGAATCCTTTGTCATTTTGTCAGCTTTGTATCAATTATCAATATTTGTGTCATCATTGTCTATTAAACACATTACATTGAACCTGCAGGTAGATATGGGGAAAAGAATTAAGATGCACAGCAGGGATCTAAGTGACCTTGGTTCATTCTTATTTCTGCCAAAAATTTGCTGTGTGATATTTGGCAGATAATTCAGCTCCCTTGTAACTGCCCCATGGATGTTAGAAGATTTGGTAACTACAGAAACATGGGAATGCACAATAGTGTACAATATGTGTAGTGTTTGATGGGTCTTGGAATCCCATAGGATCCATCTAAATTTTAAAATTAATGTAGTAAAGAGATGTCCAACCCAGCAGTTAGCAGCTAAGAGGTTTGATTACTTCTGTTTTCCATGTAGTCTAGGCAATTAGCCTGTAATGTGTCCAGACTAATATGGTCCTGACTGTAGTACTAGGCTAGTGCAGTTACATTCATATGGTTTGTACTCTACCTAGCTAATACTTAGTTGGGTGGAAAGAACCATCTGTCCACAAGGAGAGCTGTGTCTATCAAGCAAAGGGGTTTGAATTCTGTAGCCTGTTTTGCACAGACATTTAAATCCTGAAGTGCAGTTGGTAAACACAGTATGTTTGCATCAGACATGCTGAGAGATAAGATATCACATATCTGCATTTTCTGTGTGTTTTGGTTTGCTTTTTTTTTTTTTAATCAGGGGAATTCCTAGACTTCTTATAAGCAAGGTTTGCAAAACAGCGGTAATGCTACAGTTTTCTTCTGACGTTTTTGGTGGAAAGACCTTTTATTTATTTCTCTTTTATGTTAACTGAGTTGTTTTTCCCTTTATCTTGTCTCTGCCCTTATGTCCCTTTTCCACATGTGCTCCAAATTCCCACCCTTTCTTCTCTTAGACACATTATAGCACCTACAGAACCTGGACAGGTTCTTCAGCAGGCTATTATTACACTATTTCAAAATGTATAGCATTTGATACTGATATTCTGTATGGACAGTTTGATCTATATATTTATGCATGACTTCAACCTGAGAATCAGACTTCACACAGTCATGACAAGGGTAACTTAAATTGCTATATCTTAGCTGTGTCACCAGCTGTGTGTGTGCATGCTCTTGGCCCATGGCAAATGTAAGGTAATAGGACTTAGCTCAATCCTTATTTTACTGCATACTATATTTCTATAAATTTCTCCCAGATTAAGTGCCAATGCACAGTTGCCTGATGCAGCCAACATGTTTTAGGATATTAACTATGAGACCTTGCTCTGAGACATTTAGTTGGCTTTCTACCACAGCACCCCAGACTTTTGAGAAATTGGCTAACTCTCTTCAGAGGCTCTGCTTAATGCCTGAATGCTTTTTCCTCCCTTCCTTCCCACTCTGTCCCCATAGGAAGTCTGCAAAGCAGACTATATGTATGAATTATAATTACTATTATTAATCTTTCAGCTAGTTTCTGGAATTATGATAATGTGGAATGATATTGAGCTATTAATGTTATATGATAATACATTAATTCACATGGTCAGATTCTGCTGTCACCTAAAAGGGAGCTCATAATAATTTATGAGGTTGTAATCACAGGTGCAATTTGATTAAATTGGAGAGAGAGATTGGTCTTCTTTCTGTATTGAGGATAATTCTGAAACTTAGAGATGATTTTGCGTCTGATCCACCTGATTAATGATTTATCAGTATACAACCAGCATGAAGACTGCCTCTCAGCAGAAACCATATTTTTTTCCTGTCTCTTTAGTTTCGATTTTCTTCATCTGTGGAAATTTTAATGATGGTTCTTGGTAGTTTTTGTGCTATTGTTCACGGAGCAGCCCAGCCAGCTGTGTTGCTTGTGTTTGGTGCAATGGCCGACACATTTATTGAATATGACATTGAAATGCAAGAGCTTAAAGACCCAGGCAAGACCTGTGTAAATAACACCATAGTGTGGATTAATGGTACTATTCATCAGAATGAGAAGAACACCACAGTAAGATGTGGGTAAGTAGCAGAGGTATTTGTATTTGTTTCTTTTCCTTTGTTATGGCTTGTTGGAGAATGCATTGCTAGTGGAAGTCCACTTCAGCCTTTAAAACTTACATAAGGCAGAAAAGGGGCATGGTTTTTGTTACAGAGTCCTGTTTCTGAGCTGGAGATATTACCTGGAGGGACAGAAGGTCAACTTGGGCCTTGATCTTTCAGCTATAGATGTAAGCAAGGATATTCTTTGATGATGATTGTTCTGATAACAGATGTATCTGCTACACATCTGAGTTCATTAATCTGTTTTCTCTGATGACAGTGTAGGTAATAATGACTTCTGGTCATTCTGGTTGGGATGTACGTACCTATAGTTGCCTGCTGGTTTCTGAGCAAGTTAGCTAAACTTTAGTTATTGAAGAGAAAAGAGCACTTCTAGGGTGCAATTAATCTTAGTTTATGGGAGATGTCAAAGGCAGGTCAGATGAACTGCCCTGTACGAGTGCCTGTTTCTTTCCATTGACTATAATAAATGGAGTCCAGATGATTAATTCAGATACAGGTATCTATCAAAGCCAAATCTGAACCTTTAGCCTTTCCTAAGGCTGGTTTTTCAGTGCATCATTCTAAGAGTTTTCTAATCTCTGAGTGACATTTAATTAGATATTTAATTAGAATTAAAGTTACTTGTCTAAAGGTCTCTGAAATTCAGAGCATATGGGAAGTGATTCACATTCCTATGTATAGGTGACTGAGGCCAAATTATTTGCTCAAGGCTGTCCAAGCCAGCCCTCCAAGATGGGGCTTGCAGACAGAATGCAGGATTTGCTACAGACCTCTGTTCCTCTGAAGCAGCAACTATGCACCAGGCAGGATACATTAAAGCATTAAAAATGGTACTATCTGTGTCAGGCACCAGTTTCTGTGATTGTTTTTTGTGAGAGATCAGGTCAGGTGCATAGTGTTCCCTTTTGGCTTAAAATTTCAGTGTACCAAATTCTGCGTAAACAGAGTAAAATTTGCTGTCTGCAGGATATTTTGAAGAAATTGTCTAAAAGCATAACCAATAATGACCTGAAATGCCTATTTCAAAGTAATCTAAATGCAATAGCAGCAACTCAATGCCCTTCACTGATATTAGGAGTAATTTAATACTCCTACTTGAGTTAAAGAAATTATCATTTCGGATTAGCAAGTTTATGGTACAAAGTAATACTTGAATTGACTTTAGCAGCCCTCCTTTCTCTCTGTAAAGCACTGTTTAAATCTGAGTGTTATTAATTGTAACGGCACAAAGCAAGTGCATTCAACATCTAATGAAAACTTGTTGGGCAGCTCTTCCTTGAAACACCCTCTCACCTGTGCTCTTTCAGAGCATGCAGTCTGATGGGGTTTCTCAGGGACTGCAGGGTTGCTCCAGGACAGCAGAGCACTCCCTGGTACCTGCCAGCACCCTACCCCTGTGCAACAGGGAGGGCAAGCAAAGCAGCCACTGCTAGTGGTAGCCTCACTACTGGGAAACAATGCCTCTGTTACCAAAGCAAGCTGGCTTGCCAGCTGATGTGACTCTAACTTGAAGAAGCACCAGATTAAAAATCTGTGAGAAACTTCAAATGGTATTGCTAACTCCTTTTTTTTTTTTCCCTCCTCCTTTTTTTTCAGACTGCTGGACATTGAACAAGAAATGACCAAGTTTGCAAGTTACTATGCAGGAATTGGTTGTGCTGTACTTGTGTTAGGATACCTCCAAGTCAGTATTTTGTTCTCTATTTTGATTTCAAAGTTTAAATTGCTAAAAAAAAGTTTATAATAATTATGTTCCCTTTAACTGCTTAGTCAGTTGCCCATTTGAGCAAAGCAGATGCTTTCAGTTCTTATTCTGTCAGCTGAAATAGGTTAGCTCTGGCAACCTGAGACCTCCTTGGATTTGTGCATGCATACCTTTGTAGAGGATGTGTTTTACCCATTGAGATGAATGCATGCTGCTCCTTTCACACCACAAGAAATACTTGCTCAAGTATGGTTACAGTGGAATATGCCACCACATGCCCTCCCAGAATAACAGCTGAAGGGCATGCAGATTACCACTAGGCATCTCAACTGTGTTGAGCCCTGTGTTTCTGTTATAAGATATTACAGAATAATACTAGTGTAAAACTAGTGTTGGAGAACTACAACACCCTATATATTCTGTAGTGATGGTTCAATCATTATGACTGAGATGAGCCACAAGCTTGGATGACCCCTGCATAACCTGCTAAAGGGTCCACTGCTTTTGAAGCTTTTTATAATCACAAAAATGACTTGTCGTTCTCCTTCCTGGAAACTATCCCAGAGTTTTGCTGAGGTAGGATGGCTGCCATCCCTATATTACTTACAGCTGTAGATGGAAACATTTTTGTTCATATGATATTCATGTAACAGCACGAGTAATTCCGCTTGCATCTCTTCTCAGTCTACCAGAACTGAGACAAATGCTTGATCCAGAGCCTTTATAAAATTGTTGGATTATTTAAAGATCAAAGACATCTGTGACATGTCTGTGTAGCTAGAATATTTTTTACCTGAATAGTAATCTTATCAATAGCCAAATTCCCATTTTAGCCAAATTGTTTTTTCCCATTTGTTGGGAGTAGAAAGACTTTTTACTATGATTTATCAGCCACATTATGCTCTTCCCAGATCTGCTTTTGGGTTCTGGCTGCAGCTCGTCAGATACAGAAAATCAGGAAAGCTTATTTCAGGAAAGTAATGCGAATGGATATAGGCTGGTTTGACTGTACATCTGTAGGAGAACTGAACACCCGAATTTCTGAGTAAGTAATGTAGAAAAAACATATGCTACAGAGAACATTTTGCACTTCCTTCCAAACACAACAGAGTGCCAATATCTAGGCGTTTGACAAACACATTCTAATATAAAATACAGCTATGTTCCTGGGAGCAGGGACCAGGCTGATTATCTCCCCCACCTTCAAACTGAGTGCCATAACTGTTAAGTCACAATTATTTCCCTTTTGTGCCTTGTCTGTCAGTAAACGTGGGTTTTTTTTTTGTTGTTGTTGGGTTTTGGCGATCGGGTTGGTTTTGGTTTGGTTTTTTTTTTTGCCAGCTTGTCCTATCCTTTCCTTCTCCTCATATGCCCAGTCCTTTCAGAGCAATCTGTAATTTGGTTGCCACTGCATACTCCCCTGAGGCTAGAGATGTAGGTTTGAACCCTCTCTCACTTCCCAGAAAGGAAAATTACATTAGGGGCACATATCTGTTTGCTTTTAAAAGAGAAGAGTGAGCCTTGCTTAATCTTCTGCTAAAGAAGGTACAAGCACCTACCTTTAGAAAGGGACCCAGGGTAGACGGAGAAGCCTTCTTAACCTGCGTAAACATTTAGCCCTGAGAAAAGCGGAGTTTAAGGCTTGCTTCTTTTCTTAGTTGTTCCTGTTTACAGGATGAGAGCAGCTGCGGCGTGAACATGCCGACTCTAGGTGGCTCCCTGTTCTCAGTCGTGCCTGCTTGATAGTAGTCACATCTGCAGAAGATTTTTCCGTAGTTGAAGGGGATTTTATTTGTCTTTACTCACTGCTGGTGTTATCTATGACTTTCTGTAGTGTTCTTTTTATGAGGAATAAATGCCAAATGTAAGCTGCTGTAAAGAATGTCTCTGGCAAAAAATAGGAACTGAGCATGTATTTATCTAATAAATAACACTTAGTTCCCTGTTTTTTTGAACAAATTGTCCTGCACCTACAAAAGGCTTGCTGCTGCAAAAACATTCTCCATAAGAAATATAAACAAGTTCTTCAACTCAACACTCTTAAATTTTTCAATACAGAACTGTAATTTAACTTGATATATCAATGAGCTAGCAACTTTGCACTTTAAACCTCAACGTCATTTGTTCCTAACTTATTCCAAGAGTTTCCAGTTCTTCTAATCTCAGGGGTGAGGTAGTAGCCAAGAGTGGCAGAAGTATAATGACTGTTTTGCTTTAAAACACTTTTTCTGTGCTGGCAGTGCATAAGAGAACAAATAAACTCTGCAACTGCCTAGAGGCTGAACAATGTTAACTGCTACACCACTGTCCCCCCATGTGATAGAGCTGTCATGTTTTCCCACTGCCCCAGTGACAAAGTAGCTCTCCTCAGTTTTCCCACTCTCCCTCTTATTTAAAGAACAAACTACCTGATAGGGTGGAGAGAGGAGCCAGGAGGTGATGGAAGGTGGAACTAGAAGGGAGTTACAGCCCTCCTCTCTTTTTCTGTCCCCGCAAGGGGAGTGGTACATCCTCAATGCCCCATGGAATGCCATATCTGCTATACTGTTTTTCCATTATCAGATAGCTGCATCCAGCTGGGATGTGTCTGCCCCCTATTTTGAATCAGCTGGGGCACAGCAGTAAGAATGAGCTAGTGAATGAGTCTGCTGGCAGGACAACTTTTCCTGGGAAAAGATAGTATCTTCTCTGCATTATTCACACAAAAAAGCCTTCTGCCATTGCAAGGGCACCAGGTTTTCTCACTGTAGCCTAGGTTCTTTGGAAGGGATGATGGTGGAAAGAATAGGGGTGAGGAAGGGCCCTTTCCAAGGGAAAGCAACTAACCCAAATATGGTGAAGACCTACCACACAAAATCATCACCTTCACCAATCTTCTGTTGTTTTTTGTTGTTTGTTTTATTTTTTCCCAGTGATGTTAACAAAATTAATGAGGCTATTGCTGACCAAGTACCAATCTTTATTCAGCGTTTAACCACCTTTGTATGTGGATTCCTACTGGGATTTGTCAGTGGCTGGAAATTGACCTTGGTTATCATTGCAGTCAGCCCTCTGCTTGGGGTTGGAGCGGCTGTCTATGGCTTGGTAAGTGAATTGTGAGAGGTTCGTGTTGAGATATGATGAGCAGGGAAGGTCATGCCACAGAGCTGGGAGGATTCATGGAAGAGAAGGCTATTACACCCCTTGAAAGTCAAGAGAGGCAGATTATGGTCACAGCAGCACTGGGGGGTGGGCAAGTGGGGAGGTGGGCTTTGCTCCTGCTTTGCTTATCCTGATTCCCAGAATAATATATTCTGTTTCTAAGACAGGAGGCTAAGCATATCTTCTATTAGGTCCTGTGGATGGATATTATGGTTGCTGAGACCAGAACCTAGCCTATACCTTCTCTCTATTACTACACACCTGGTTTACATGGTTACTAGACACGGGGCTTAATTTCTTTTTGTCAGTTAGGGGCCTTTAGGAATGATCAAGTTTTGGGGCTGTAAAATAGTTGAAAACAACTGCTCAAACTTACCTCAAGCTGTCCCCACTCCTGGCAGCTGCGTGTCCTCTCCCAGTTGTTCCTGTTCTGCTTCTCCACCCGTTCCCTACCAACTCCCTGTTGCTGTGCAGAGGAAGGGCAGTGAAGAAGGAAGCTGCAGGATCCTCTGACCTCCCACACCCAGCAGGGCTGGGCAGTTCCTGCTCCTCCTCTGCCCTCTCTCACACTCTGCTCTTTCATTGGGCTCAGCCCTTTGGCTATCTCGCTTCTTCCACATCAAGAACAGCTTGCTATAATTTTGCTGTCAAACCTCTAATGTAACTCTGACTAATTTCTCATCTTCCTGCTCTCCTTTAGCACCTTGTGCTGGCTGTAAGTAGATGACATGCATAATGACTCAGTGTGAAGTGGGAGAGCAGAATCCTGGCAGGGAATAAAATAAATCCCAAAATGCCTCTTCCCTTCATTTGCAAATTCTTTCTGAGCTCATTCCCCTTATATGTTTGTAATTTTCCCCCTTTCCATTTTTATTTCTCTGTCCCCATCTCTTTCCTTTCACATACCTGCTGTTAAGTGTTTTCTTCTTATGAACATTTCAAGCCCAAATCTTGTTTTTTACTGTAAAGAAACCAGACCCAAGGTCAATCCAGCCTGGTTTCCTGTCTCCAAAAGTAGCTAATAGATGCCTGGGGTAGAGTATTTGAAGAGAGAAAACAAATAATGACATTTTACAATTTCTAGTTATATCTCATTCCCAAGCCAATGTGGTATCCTTGTGTAGAATTGTACATGGCTACCTTTACTTCCATTAATTTGAGCATTTTTTGAGCCTAAGTAAGCTTTTGGCATCCAGTGTGCTCTCCGCTGCTATGTAGAGACCTGTTTGCTGTCAGCCCAAGAAACAAAGCACAGTGGTGGGCAACATTTGTTTCCATTTGCCCCCATCAGTATCATTACCTCTTCTTCCTGAAGCTGGGCTCTGCAACAATGGCTAAACGGATGCTCTTGCAGCTTATGCTCCCCCTTCCTCCCACAATGCACAAACCCTCAGTCTGCTTAAGCACAGTTAGCAGCAGAAAGAGAGGGAGGGAAAGCAGGTGTTGTCAGCCGCTCTTTCCATCTACCTGGTGCAGAGCCAAGGGGATAACTGTTCTGCAAAACATATGCTACAGAGGTATATGCCCCAATACGAGAAGACAGAAGTCTTCGAGTATGCAGCGCACCTAATAAAAGCCTGCTCAGAGTGGAGGAGGTGACCTCAGGCAGAGCAGACAAAGCAGAGTGACAGCACTGCTTATGCTGTCCTTGTCTGTACCTACAGTTCAGGTTTAACCAGCAGTTCTTATGTTTTTGTAGGCTGTGGCAAAACTAACAGGCCGAGAATTACAGGCTTATGCAAAAGCTGGAGCTGTGGCTGATGAAGTGCTCTCATCCATCAGAACAGTGGCTGCTTTTGGTGGGGAGAAGAAAGAAATTGAAAGGTTTGTTTGGACAACGTTAAGGTCTCTAATTTCTTTTTCCTGTAGCAACATAACACTGTAATGCACTTTGGAGTCATGGCAATAGGTCTCTAAATTCTACAATGACCATTTGTAACCTGTGCGAATCATATGCATGTATGTTACAGAAATTTAGGTTTCAAATGACATTACATATGCAAAACCAGTTTCATAATTCAGTCAATCAGTGAAATAAAACATCAGCAATACTATCCGCAAGTCATTCCCACTTGTAGGAACATACTGTAAAATTTTCCCCTAAACTTTGTCTGATATATCACTTTTGCAGCACATCGGAAAACTTTGGGTACTTTCAAGCTAAGTAAGAGAACTAGTTCCAGCAAGACATAATGATTTGATGATGATAAGCTGTAAATTTCTCTTAAATTTGTTTAAAGCAGAACAAGACTGTAGGACTTGCTCTTAAGTGTTGGCTAAATTCTCACATCCTGTGTCACTCTGCTAAAATCCCAAACCCGAAGGTGAGGTATCTGCAGCGAGTGTGGCTTTTCTTATGCTTATTACACTAGAACATACAAGGATTTAATGATCTGGGATCATTGCTGGTTTCAGCAGTGTTTTTTCACTTCAGAATGAGAGGTATCAACCTTATGTGGACCCACAGTTAACTGTAGTATAGCCAGTCATTGAAGACGCCTCATTCTGTTGGTCTTTGCTTATTTTGAATTTTCTATAGAATTCATTTAATCCCCTTTTATTTTCCTCTCTTTCTACAGATACGATAAGAATCTGGTGTTTGCTCAGCGCTGGGGAATTCGAAAAGGAATAATAATGGGATTATTCACTGGTTACATGTGGTTTATAATTTTCCTGTGTTATGCATTAGCCTTTTGGTATGGCTCTAAACTTGTCCTTGAAGAAGAGGAGTATTCACCTGGCACTCTTCTGCAGGTACCCATCATAGCTTGATGCAACTTTTCTGGACTGTTTCTTAAAACATTAGTTCTGGAACACATATTTGTACTGTTATGGTATCTGGTGGCTCAGTAGAAACAAACACTATATGTGTCTTTTAAAGATCATTATTCAGTATATGTATGAAAGTATATGACACAATTGGACAAGATTAAAAAAACCCACACATGATTATTTTAAAGATCTGAAATGCTGCCTACTGAGGTACTGCTTTCATTTGGGACCCTGCTAGACAATGGGCAGAGGCCTGAAACTAGCTTTCCCATTTTGTGGGTCAGCATGTGGCTTCTGGGATATTGGCTTCTCTGAAGAACTTACCTGGTGATGAAAACCCCCACTGTGGTAAAGAGAAACCTGACCAAAGAAAGTTTTATCAAATCTAACCTCTCTCTCATGAACAGTTTCTGTTCCTTTGAATCACCATTTCCTGTTGCTAATTGCCCACCCAGCTCTCTAGATGACAAAGAACATGTAAACATGTATTCTGATTAAACCCAAACATGGCTGTGGCCTCTGCAGCATACATAAAAAACCCATACTAACCTGCATGGCACTCGTGTCCACTTCTGCGCAGTAGATGCTTTAGGCACTGATGACCTAAATGCAAAAAAACCCAACATCTACAGATATTTTGGTTTTTTTGCTTTAAGCCAGGACGGCCCAAATGGCAGGGTCCAGTCCAGACCCAGAGGAAATTTTTCCTGAACCTTAATAAGTCCTGGGTGTTCTGATTAAACATCTATGTCTGATCCTTCTCTGCCTGTTGCACACCATGAGAGCTCCCAACCACCAGCAGCATGCAGTGCAAAACTTCCTGTTAAATGGAGCTTGGTAAATTGCTCTGAGACCACTGTAAAATTGAGTCATTCTGTTCAAGGAGGATGTCCCTCACAGGAAATCATTTGCAACTGCTCTTGACACCAGTAGTTGATACAAGGTAGTGCTGTGAAAAACAAAGTGAGCAATTTCCTTGCCTTGCATATAACTATAGTTCAGTGCTCCCAAATGACAAATGGCAAACTGTGGGGAGCTACCCTGTAGCTGAAAAATTGCAGCTGTCAATAGAGAGACTCTCCTTTATGCTCCCCTTCCTCACTCAGTTTCTAGCCATCTTTCTTGTACTTTATATCTTCTATCATACAATCCTAGTCTGGCAAGGGGGAGGAGGGGAGGATTTGTAAATACAAAACATTTAAATATGCTTTTCCTGGTTTCTGAAAGACTGGCTTGTACCAGACGTACAGCATTGAGATACACTAAGCATTGCTTTCCCTCCTTCTTCTATCAGATGTACAGAGCCTAATCCCTCATGTTCATGATGGATTCTGACATGAATATAACCTACTTGCTTTGGGACTCATTCACACAAGAAAATTAGTTTGTAGTAAAGCTGAGTATGAACTTATGGCATGATCTGTACATCACAGTGCAGATTTTTGTAGTGCACAGTATGTGTACAGTAGATTTCTTCCACTTTAGCCATGGGATTATTCTCAGGAAACATCACTATGAAGCAAGGGAGAATGGAGTACTGAGTACTTTTATTTCTTTCTCAACAGTAGTGTTTCCTTATACACCATTTATCCTGACTACTGTTTTGTATTCAAAAGGTTGGCTGAGTCCTTGATTGCTTCTTAGCAGAATTATCAGATACTGCCAAACTACAACAAAGGATTACATACCAGTTCTCCTAAAGCTCAGGGTGAACGTTCAAACTATCAGCCACAAGAAAGCAAAAATGGACCAAAAGCCTCCACCAAAGACATTATCCAAAGGTTTACAATCTGCTCTGCCAAACCACCTCTGTAACTGAAAAACTAAGGAGGAATAAAGCAGAGTAAATTCTAGGAAAAAAAAAATGTTCATTCTGACAAGCACACGCTGGTATATTAGCACTGAGAAGAGTAAGCTATACTTACAATACAATGCAGCTTACTCCTTGTTGTAAAAAACAGACAATGCATTTGCATGTGTGTGGTAGTTAAGTGGCACCTCAGTAAATTTACCTAAGTAAATATCTGGGTGCACATGTTTTTCAGCCAGGGGAAATATGAGATAAGTTGGTTTACTTCAGCCTGGAAGTAAAGTTGTGAAAGACAGTGAAAATCCCTTCTAAGATGCATTTCTTTTCTTTCTTGTGGGCTAATTATGCTCACATAGTGAATCACTGCAGCTCAGCTGATATACAAGAAGTCATTAATGCACTGTAGTTTGATTTGCCTGTCTAAGCTCTAAACTGTAACAAAAATGTGATGCCATATTTTGTTAATTTCTTTTTCCACTTCTTCAGGTTTTCTTTGGTGTTTTAGTAGGAGCTTTAAATCTTGGCCAGGCATCTCCCTGTCTGGAAGCCTTTGCCACTGGTCGTGGGGCTGCAGGAAACATTTTTGAAACAATAGATAAAGTAAGTAATGAATTTCTAAGCTGTGTCACTTTGTAGTGGGAAAATAATTAAATAAACCTCAAATGGTAGTCGTTTTATGTGCTGTGTAAATGAGGAAAAATTAGTATAATTAAAGAAAAAATTGACTGTGCAATAGAAAGCTCTAGTGGCATGCACACGGGATTAGAGACGGTGTTGAACAGATTTCTTAAGTGGCCTGTTTCTGAATAATGAAGTTTTCCCTCAGCTATTGCTGTTTCTTACTCCCATTTCCCCTCCTGTATAATTACTGATCAGTGCTGACCCATGGAAAGTATACAGACAGGCAGCAATAGTCACCTTGCAGCCAAGCCTGCAGCAAGCATCTAGCTCTCAGCCTCCAGGTGGCATCAAAAGATGTGGCTTTATTGGCATTAGTGGCAAAGGTGGCTTCTGTCACCTGTCCCAGAAACCCCCCCAAGTTAAAACGAGACCAAACGAGCACAGCCACTGGTCACGCAACAGTCATAATGTTAATCACAATGTTATCTAGACAGATAGATATTCGAAATAAGGTTATATGAGAAAGTCTGGGAGCCACTGGCATTTATTGATGAGGATTTATTTCTATATCTGTATAAATTTAGTGGTTGGCAAAATACTGCTGATTTCTTAGCAGTACGTAGCACCTCTGTTCATTGACAAGCTTTATTGTGCTAAAAGCTGTGTAAACCCATTAAAATGCTGCTTGTCTTTTACAGAGCACATAAGGGTATATAAAGAAGGCTAGAGGGGCTGTGGTAATGCTAGTGGACTTTTTAGTAACCCTTCAATGTTCTATAATAATGATAACACATATGTTGTATCAACACACTTCATAAGCTAAAGCTCTAAGATAAACTCAAAAAGATGAATAAGGAAAGAGTATTTAAAAGAAAAACTTAAAAAGCACAGAAGAGTTGCAACAGTATGAATTAATCACAAAATTCAAGACAAGGCTGAGTCAGATAACCTTAGGGGGAAAAAGGCAAACTAAAGTGAGATTTCATCTGTCTAGAGAAAGGGTGACAAAATTAGATCCATCTGCTTGCTGCATTTGTAGATTTGTGATTAGACAGTAAAAACACAGCTCTGCCCTGATATAGATTTTTTTTTCTGGCACTAAACTTACAGCCATGCTGAGGTTCCCATTTGCAGGATGAGTGAAGCTTTTCTTCATAGCTTAGTATCCGAATTTAAGTAAGATATATTCCTAAAGAGGGACCAATCTTTTAGCTGTGCTTAACACCTTAGAACACGCACATTTCTCATATTAAAATTCCCTTCAATCTGTTAGGCTACATAAAAAATCATGCACATTTCAGTTATCAAATATTGGTGGTGCTATAGCTTTAATTCATTCTCTGTGTTCTATGTTTCAAAAATCTATCCTTAGAAAATTTGATTTCTTCAGGATTCCTCAAATTTCTCTTAGATCTCTGCTCATGTCTAGCAGTCCACAATACTCAAGGCCTGGCCAAAAGAATGTGGGAAAACTTCACATTATGATTCCAGTTCTTAGGACTGGGTGTGCAAGGACGGCTGTTTTAAAGGCAAAGTGGTAAAGCATGTAGATTTGCAGCAATGAATGGGTTTTTCAGTGCTCTAGGAGTTTATATGAGTGAAGTAGTGCCATTTTATTCCTGAGGAGCTGGCTAAATTAACTTAGTCAAAATGCCTCACTCAGTCAGCTACTTCTGTTGTTTCAGCAAAAACCAGTTGAGTGGTTGACTGTGGTAACTGTAGTAAAGCTAAAATGAGAAGAGAGTGCACTCATCCTGCCCGTACTACCACCCACCAGTGACAATTCTCCCATCATTGTGTCCTTCAATATTGCGTACCTTACCTGCCAGCCCTGGCCCGCTCGTTGCAGCCAAGTGCTGTTCAAACAGAAGTGCCATGGCTTTGTATGATATTGGGAATATTTATCTACTGCAGCAGTGTTGGCTGTTTAACAGCAAATAAATAATGCAATAAATTCTGTCCTAGAAACCCACCATTGACTGCTTGTCAGAAGATGGCTACAAGCTGGATAAAGTCCGAGGTGAAATTGAATTTCATAATGTGACATTCCATTATCCCTCCAGACCAGACATAAAGGTAATTATTAATGATGCATCCTGTGAACACAATTACTGTAAACAATCAAAATATCCTGGTTCTGCCAGCAATTTCTAGATTTTCAATAGAGTTTGTTTCCCAGAAGCCCAGACCCTCTGTTTAAAAGTAGGCTAAATAATTCTTCTGTTAAAGGTTTCTCTACTTACAATTCTGCTTATTTTACCATTCTGACATATCCATTGCCATAGATACTCCTTGCTGCTGAACATAAACTCGTAGTAATTACAGACAGATTCACCTGCATACAGCTTCTCTTACAATTAATTATGTACTTGTATCAACATGTGTTAGGGTAGGACACAAAGTAATAAGCTGAACAGTCAAGGAGATTTTATGTGCTGTATGACCCATTAAAATTCTAGGAAAAGGTATAGGAGCATTGGCTGTATACCCCATTATTTCTCTACTACTATGTTTGAATTGACAAATTCTCCTCGGAAAAGCAAATTACTAGACAAGCAAGTGAGAGTTATTGTTTCTAAAGACAGAAGCATATTAAGTATCAGATTTCTCTACATAATTTCTCTGTTACGTTCTCAATATGTATGCTTTAACAGGCATTCATAATACATGTACAGTATTCTTTAAAGGGGATATATTGCCAAGTTCTCCAATAGTATTAACTTGACTAGGTCTTAACGATGAACAACAGGAACAAACAAAGACAAAGATCTGCCTGCCTGTCAGGGCTCTGCATTTAAATGTAAAAATATTTGCATTTAAATGTAAAAATATTTGGCTTTCTTTTTCCTCTTTCTTCATAATATTTTTCTGAATTTTGTAAAATTGCTTTGACTCTCCATTTTAGTATACAGATACCACCACTTGGTTGTATGACTGTGAGATAATTAGAATGGATAGATTCCTTTTTTTTTTTTTTCCTCTGTCCAGATTTTGGATAACCTTAATATGGTTATTAAAGCAGGGGAGACAACAGCTTTTGTTGGAGCTAGTGGAGCTGGAAAAAGTACAACAATACAGCTCATCCAGCGTTTCTATGACCCCACTGATGGCATGGTGAGTGTACCAGTCTACAATGTGTTTCTCTAGCCTAAGGGACTTGAAAGAACAACATGGATTCTTCTCCAAGATGGGAAAGGAGAATCCTAATTTTCTTTTCTTTTCTTTTTCTTTTTTTTTTTTTTTTTTTTTTAATGAGTGAAGTATCCTCTTATGCCTTTCAGGGGAATGCTTATAAAGTGTTATAAAAAATAATTATGTGAAATAGAAAACCTGTTAGGAGAAACTATACATTCAGTGCTAAATCTGAGCAGAAACTATACCTATAAATACGATCATTCAGCAGTGACAATTCATTTTCCCTTCTGGAAAACACAGAATTGAACATTTAATCATTATCCCATAATATTGCTTTAGTGTATGCAATTACCATTTAGTAATGGATTGGCTAAGAATATGAATTACATCCATCCATTAACAGTCTCATTCCATTTATGTGTTCCTGGATGGCACAAATCACGTACATGGTGACCTGTATTTGAATGTATAAAAGACAAAGAACCAATTTATTGCAAATATATAATAATAATTTTGATGATTGCTTTCCACCTGGTTTTACTTCTGAGGCCAAGCAAAAAGAGGTATTGGGAAATGAAATCAAGGAGCACAACTCCTAGGCCCAAGAACTAGCATGTACTACTGCCACTGCATTTCATTCTTTTATGTATGAAAGCTGGTTTTTACACTGGTAATGGAAACACAGCATCACAGGCCCTTCATTTCCATTGTGTCTTTCTCTAAACTGGAGGGGATAATGTCCCTGACATTTTTGCCTTTTTTTTTTTTGGTGCATGTTTTAATTGGCCTTTATAGATTACCCTGGATGGCCACGACATTCGTTCCCTTAATATCCAGTGGCTACGCTCACAGATCGGTATTGTTGAACAAGAGCCAGTGCTGTTTGCCACCACGATTGCAGAGAACATTCGCTATGGTCGGGATGAGGCTACCATGGAAGACATAATCAAAGCAGCCAAACAGGCCAATGCTTATAATTTCATCATGGACTTGCCGCAGGTATGTTGCGCCTTGCAAAATGTTTGGCAGAATTTGATGGAAAAATAGAGAATCCTTTTGTCCCTCCCCCCATGCAGCCATTTGTGCTCAGGCAGAAGGGCAGAAGATTAATATAGATAGCAGGCAACAACCTTTCCTTTGACTAGAGTTAATTAGGTCTTATTATGTATATGTCACCAAGTTAAAAAAAGAAACCACAAAACAAGAAGAATTAATTCCTCAGGAATCATATGCACAACATTCAATATCATGGTAATAATCATAGCATGATTTTAAAATAGGTATTCTTCATGCTATGGAGATCTGTTTCTGCTCAGGCCAAAAGCAATTTAGAGCTCAGACTCTCACTAGCCAGCATATGTTTTTGAGCAGTTTGTACTGATCCTCACAACCTCACCTCCTTGTCTGAACTCTGTAAGTTAGCTGCAGATTCCTTCTTCCCTCGTTCCTTCCCTTATGGAGACAGGCTTTGATCAGCCCTATGGTATCCTCCTTACAAAGCCCGTATTTGATACTGGGCTGTTTACTTTTCTAGAATGTTATTTTGCCAAGTAGCTTCTCAAAGGGATGTTACAACAGTGAAACTGATTGACAGGATTCAAGTACTATTCACTAATGTCAGTAGGCACTTTTTATCCTCCATCTATGCATTTCCAGACTTCCAGGAAGGTATTCATAGAAGGACTTTGTAAAGGCCCCTGTTTATTTCCTGGAAATGGAGGAATAAACAAGATTTGGCTCTAGGTGAATATAATTATCCTGGGTCTTGAGATGCTAGGCTTTATATGTTCATTTAATTCTTTACCTAAACCTGATGCCACCAGAATATGATGTCCATGAATCATAGACACAGTGTTCATGAGTCACAGGCCATCAACAGGAAAGTCCAGTTCTGTGGAATCTTTGCTGGTGAGTCATCTGATGGAGAGTGGGCAGGTGTTCTCTCTCCATTTCAGCTTTTGCTCATACAGTCAGTTTGAGCCAAACCAGAACATTTCACCTTTTTATCAGTACATACTTTTGGCTTGGGGCTGGAATCCCAGTTCAGGCAAAATGATGCTGTTCATTATGAAGGAAGTTATTTCATCAGCTCTCCTTTGGTGCACTAACAATATTTTTGCCTTTCAAAGACAATAATTTTTTAAGTTTACTCCCAGAACAAATCTGAGACATTTTTTACCAATGTCTTCACCAGAAGCTTAACAAACCCTTTTGTTATCTGTTTCATTCTTCCCTTCAGCAATTTGACACTCATGTTGGAGAGGGTGGAAGCCAGATGAGTGGAGGTCAAAAACAGAGGATAGCTATTGCCCGAGCTCTTTTACGAAACCCAAAAATCCTGCTACTGGATATGGCTACATCAGCACTTGATAATGAAAGTGAAGCTACTGTCCAAGAAGCACTTCATAAGGTTTGCTATAGCATAGGATAAACCAGACTTAAAAGGGCAGAAATTATTTTTAATGCACTGTGCAGAGGGTGCTACTGAATTGCAACAAAGCAGTGAGAAACTTTTCTTAATAGATGTTTCATATGCACAAATAGAACCTTAGTATAAGTGACAGAAAATAATTTTTTCTTACATTGGGACATTAACAGAAATCTATAGCTCCCGTTGCTCAGAAACCATTGCTTATCTATGGGCTATGGATCAAGTTCAAGCCAAAGTCAGCTGAAACCACTAGAAAGACCCCTAGTGATTTGACGAAACTTTAGATTACGTAGCATTGGTTCCAAGCATTTCTGTTTGCTGTCCTCGGAATGGGGCTCTTGTTCCCTGTCAGGCACACCTTGGCCGCACAGCAGTCTCAATAGCTCACCGCCTGTCAGCCATCAAAGCTGCCGATGTCATTGTTGGGTTTGAGCATGGAAGGGCTGTGGAGAGAGGAACTCATGAGGAGCTCTTGAAGCGGAAAGGGGTTTATTTCATGTTGGTGACCTTGCAAAGCAAAGGAGACACAGCACTTAACAGAGGAGCAACAGAAAGTAAGTGTTTTGTTTTCTTTTATAAAATTATGTAAAATTCCACAGAATGCAGATTTCTTTGTTGTTTTTGTTTTTAATAAGAGCTAGTTGCTTCCTTTTCTTTTATCTTCTGCCTTTATAGCTGAATTTTAGTGTTCATAGAAATAACAATAGCCCTGAGAAAAGTGTTTTTACTGCATATGCACTGAATGACCTTCCTAATATAGATCTGCCCTGAAACATTAATCCTGACCTGCAGTACCTGTCATTTTATAGCTCCATTTAGTGCTGACAGTCCAGTCCTGCTGCATTTGAAATGAAAACAAATTACAGAATATGCTGAAACCACTCTATTTTTTTTTTATTAGAGGCAGATTTGAATCAAAGCTTCTGGAAATGGATGTCTAATAGAATGATCTGTTGTATTTTTGTGAAGCACCATACCTTGGTTTTGATTATCTTAAAAGAAGACAGCAATTAGCTGAAATAGTAGCAAAGTCATATTATGTTCTTTGCCTTCAACAAAGTATTCCAGTTCTGACTTGGAGACACTATGCTTTGCAGAGCCATGGTGGACTTAGGTTGTATTCAATTTTAGCACAAAGTGAAGAACTTTATATGCTATATTTTACAGCAGCAGAAAATAACATGGTTGAGCCAAATCTTGAGAAAGTCCAGTCATTCAGCAGAGGAAGCTATCAGGCCAGTTTGCGGTGAGTCTTAAAAATGATTGTAAATCTCAGTATGTTTCCAGATCTCTATACTTCATTCCACTATTCCAAAATCCCTATAATGCTAATGAATCACTTCTCTGTATGTTGTGTAAAAGAGGGTGGAAGGGCTGCAAGGATTTTGCTAAGACAGTTCACTTGGAAAGAAATTACTGATTGAAGGCCCATGGATAAATAGCAAGACTCTTAATTTTACTCCCCTTTCTATCCATAGTACCTTCTCTCCAATTCTGGTCTACTGTTTTAATGTTCCTTTTTTAATATTACTACCATACAGCCATATATTTGTATTGCCTAATGCACTTTCAGTCTGGTCACTTGAAAAATGTCTTGCTGTGCAATTACTTGAGAAATCAATGCAATGTACAAGGACATCTTTATTATGGCTTCTACCTGATAATTTTACAATCCAGACTACCCTGTTGCCAGACACTTATTATTTCTTTAAGGCAAGCCCATGTCAGCCATATGCAAGTGAATACGTCTCCTGCATTAGAGGGTTATGTTTTGTCAGGGATACAGGTGGATTGTTTCAGCATCCTGTTTTGCTGGACTGAATTACTTGATAGTGGTAACAGTGAATTGACTTGGTGTCTTAACAGCTTGTACAAATATAGTAGGATACACTAAAATTTTGCACAACAAATACACAGTGCATGGTACATATAAGATGACGTCTGAGTGGTGGGGGTGAAACATGATTTTGAAAAGTATTTGCCCCTATTGTTGAGGTATTTTCTTCTCAAGAAGTTGAGAGAACATAGAAAAAGAAAGGAGAACTCTGTGGGATTTGTATGATTTGTTTCAGTGAATCCTGATTTAGTTGACATGAAAACTGCACCTGCTTTGCAAGCAAGTATTGCATTACTGACCTGTGAAGAACAGACCATTTCTGTCCTCTTTACAGAGCTTCACTTCGGCAGCGTTCCAGATCTCAGCTCTCTAATGTGGTCCCTGACACCCCATTATCCATTGCAAGAGATCATGCAGAATCTATATACCTTATGCCTTCTAATGGAGAAGATGATGGACAAGAGAAAAAGGTCAGGTCCAATAGTTTGTTATTAAATTTTCACCTAAACGGGTTATATTACTTGGTAATGATAACCTGTGGATATGTGCCTCTGTTATAGGAGTTGTTGGCAGATGTGTTGTCTTGGATCAATCCTTTTTCCTACTTAAATGAACCGCAGCTTCTGTTCTTACCCACTGTGTAAACCCTAGACTGCATTTTGGTGGCTGTTATGCTAATTGGTCCATAAAAACTTTCTAGCAGAGCATGACCTGTTGATAAATTGATATGTGTTGTAGATTAAGTTGAAAAAGACATATTCATAAAAGCTGAATTAACTGACAAAAAGCAAAATGCTCAGTCTGTGAAATGTAATAGCCACATGGAAATAACAATGACACCGCTTTTTGTTCAATAAAGAGTAAATTCACTTTCGTCTCAAAATCACCTGGAGACTTGAGTAAAGAGAGACCCTCATGCAACCTAACCCAGACTCTTTTCACTGATGGTGTCCTTGTGCAATCAACGAGCATAAAAAATAAAAACAGCATGCCTTAAAATTATGCAGAATATGTAGGATTATGCACAGTGGGTTTGCAAAGTGCTTATGAAGCTCCCTGCACTAATTTCTGTGCCTATGTAGTTCAGTGCGGAGAGCAGCAGTTAGAAGTCATTGTTCTTGCTAACCCATTCTGTGGATAAATAGAGAGCACTAGTGCTGTCATTCTTACACTATCTCAGAAGGAAAAGAAAATGCAAGATGCTTCATCCCTCCTTGCACATTTCCAGCAGATAGGTTTTCACAGTGTCTGTTCTGTCTGGGCATTTCCAGCCACATGAACTGAGGGACATGACTAGGGCACAGCACACTGTTACAAAAACTGCACAAATCAAACTGTAGGGTAAGTTATAATTTGATGATGAATATTCTGCTCTTCCTGGGAATAATTATGGATATTCAGCATATAGTCTTAGGATGTTTCACAGAAGGGAGGTATAATTCGCATATATAAGGTCTGAATCCAGCTATCACTCTGAGATCTCCCTTGTTTTAATTACATAGCATACCTGTTAATTTGATGCAGAGTCTGATAAGTGTGTTCACCCACAATACTTTAAACAATATTTAAGAAGATTCCATGACTGACACAAAAAGCCCCTTGTGAGGAAGAAGTTTAAGTTTTGGCACTGGGTATTGCATCATGCCTCATCTGGAGGCAGCAAAAAAGGAACAGCCTGAGTTTCAGTAGCAGAACATCTTAAACTGGTTGTAATTAACCTCTGAAGTTGGACTCAGTAAAGCTGCCCAAGGCATGAATCACTCTCTTTTTCTCCAGGGCCAGTAAAGGTGGGCATTTATGTAACCCTCTTGTGACTCCCTAGCCCTACAAAATTGCTCAGGACAGCAGCCAAGACCCATCACTGTCCCTTCCCATACAAAGCTAGAGCAGCTGTTTGGGCACTAGATGGCCATTTAACAGATTATGCTAACTATTTTATCTCACTGTCAAAGAGGGGACATCATAGGTGGAATACATTTGCTTCATAAATCCAACCTGTTTTTTCAGGAATCTGGATTTGTGGAGGAAGATGTCAAGCCTGTACCATTTACCAGAATTTTGGAATACAATGCCTCTGAATGGCCATACATGGTGTTTGGATCTCTGGCAGCAGCTGTGAACGGAGCCGTCAGTCCACTCTATGCTTTGTTATTCAGTCAGATTCTTGGGGTATGTTATGCTAACATTTTAAAGTGTATTTTAGCTCTGAAGCAGAGGGGAGTGAATGTATGATGCAGAACTTGACGTGTTTTGGGCAAATCTCTAGATCTTGCAAGTAAATGGGGTTAGCCTTCTTGCCTATAAACATTTTTCAGTAGAGATATTTATATCACTGTCATCGCACTATTGTTTGAGCTCTTTGAAGGGGTAGGCTTCTTAGCATTTGTCATGTATTCTTCATTATCTCTATTGCTCACTTTCCAGGAAGTGTTGGGAGCGGGTTTCTATACTTGCATACAGTTTACTTTAGGTGAAGCAAGATGTACCTCATGTGCAGGTACAGTGGAGAGAGAGACATGCAGAGGTCCTTCCATGCAGAATTTTATTTTACAGACTTGGCCAAACCTTTGAAAAAGCTTTGGATCCTATAAAAAAATACTTCACTTTTTTGTTCATATATTTCAGGCAGCTCTTTGCTGCCTGCTCCCTGCAGAATGCCCAGGGAGAGGTAGATAACTGTAACAGGGTTCATAGTTGCCAGCAAAAAGTAGACTTGCATCAACAAGTTTGGAAGACAAGTAAGAAATAAGAATATGCTTTAAACCTTGGCATTCACTAAAGGATGCATTACCAGCTGTGGTGGTTTAGCCCCAGTCGGCAACCAAGGACCATGCAGACACTCACTCACCCTCCCTGCCCTGCCCACAGGGGGGTGGAGAAGAGAATCCTAAGAGCAAAAATAAGAAAACTCATGGGATGAGATAAGAACAGTTTATTAATAATAATAACAACAACAACAATAATAACAACAACAACAGTAATGTGAAAACAATTGGGGGGGGGGGGGGGGAGAGAGAGAGAGAGAGAGAAACAAAACCCAGTAAAAAAACAAGTGATGCAACTGTTCACCACCCAGTGACCAACGCCCAGGCAGTCCTCTAGCAGTGATCACTGCCTGTCCTTTGGCCAACTCCCCACAGTTAATTTACTGGGCATGAAGCCTGCCCTTTGGCCAGTTTGGATCAGCTGTCCTTGCTGTGCCCCCTCCCAGCTTCTTGTACACCCAGCAGCGCATGGGAAGCTGAAAAGTCCTTAACTATTTTAAGCACTACTTAGCAACAACTAAAACATCAGTGTGTTATCAAAATTATTCTCATACCAAATCCAAAACACAGCACTGTACCAGCTACTAGGAAGAATAATTTCTCTATCCCAGCTGAAACCAGGACACCATCAAAATCCACAGGCTCACTTGAAACTTTTCAAGAGTTCAACCATGACTGTTTTTTTCCTTCAAAAACTTGCTGTATTAGAAGGAGGATGCTCCCCCTTTTGTAAAAGAGCTTTTTGGGTAAACATTTGCCAAGTTAGTGGGGAACTGTAGGGCTGCCTGAAGAAATCAAGTGCTGCTTTAGCTAATGCCTGGGAAAGTGTCCTAATTTTTCAAGAATTGGGAGGGTAGAGAAAACCCCTCTGTTGATGCTGTTTCTTACTGGGTAAAGTAATGACACATTCACTGGGAAGAAAATGGGAATGCCACTACCCACCTGAGATAGGACAAAACTTGTGTTGTGATTCCCACTCACTTGCTTAGGTTGTGGTAGGTACACACACATGCAAAGAATATATGACCTAAAGGGCAGATGCTCTTCTAGAAACTGGAGGTCTGAAACCTTTCAGGCAGGAAAGAGTGAATCAATGAATGCCCCAGCATTTGAGCTACCAATTAGAAAAGGGTTGAGCAAATGCTCCTAATAGCAGTGCCAGCAATCTATCAAAGGAAAGATTGTCCTTTTGTCGTTTGGTTGGTTGGTTGGTTTTGGTTTTGGTTTTTTTTGGGGGGAGGGTTGTTTTGGCTTAGGCATTTCCCTCTGGGAAGTTCCTCAGGACTTTGGATCACATTTATCTGCAGCTTGATGTTTGCTAGATAAGGTCAAAGGAGGGGCAGAGCAAAAGATGTTCCAGTCCTTGTTGATCCACTAAGTGGCTCCTGGCCAATGTGCTTGGCCTTTTAGCCATAGGTGTGCCACCTCCAAACACATTTTGACTGTCTAGACCTCATGCCAGGAACTGTGGCTTTCACTAGACAGCAGGTGAGACACTGCTATGTGCATTCTGCAATGGATCTAACCTTTGATTCCTTTTGAGAGAGGTTTTGTAGACACTGGGAGGTTTGGGGCTGATGTCATCCTGCAAGATGCTAAATGTCTTCATTCCCAAGGATTAATTCATTTTCTTGAAGGTCTTAGTCCATCAAAGGAGAGAGGCTGCAAGAAAAAAACAAGCCATGACAAACATGAGCAAAGTCCAACATCTGTGTTTCATTATTCATAAATTTGAAACATTTCTGCCTCATGCCAAGGCAGTCAGGCAGATGGAATATGCATCTGCTTTCTAAGCTGTCTGAATATCTGCAATCATGTTGTGACAGACATGTGGGCTTGTACTCTGGGACCAATATGCTGGGGAAGTGAGGGGTAAAAATCCCCAAAGCTATGAAATGAAAGGATAAATTTTGCAATTTATCTTGAAGGTTCTCATAAGTTACTCCCCTAAATTGAATGAAGAACTGGATAATACTGGATGTCTTCTGATCAGCTGAGATCAGAAGTGTACCTTTGGAAGAAATTTCTCAGTAGTTTCTTCTTAATATTGCTTTGGTTCCCACTGTGCAACTATCTCAGAGTAAGGGAAATGGATCCTTTCCAGTGAAACTCAATTGGAAGATGTGCTCTGACTGCTACTGGTCATGTAGTCCATGGCCCCAGATAAAAGATAGTCCATGCTAAAACTGTTGAAACTTGTATAATCTGAACATGGACACCTCAGCAATAACTCTTTCCTTTTATAGACCTGATGCTATTGTCTACACTACACATTACTGTAATCAGTGTTATTTCTTAAAAACAACAACATAGGTCAAAAACATAGCTAAACGTGTTAGGAGAGCTGCAGGATGGGATAGTTCAATTTTACAGAACAGCTTTGCATGGGGAAAAAAAATCCTCTGTTTGAAATACAGAGATCTCTTCCCAATGAATGTTATCCACATGTTGTTCTGTTGGACTATAAAGAGCTATTGCTCTCAGTTTAGGGAGAGTGTAAGCACTTACTTCAGCCCATTGCTTTTATTGAGCTGGATGCTTCCCTGAATTTAGAGCCTGCAGTAAGAATTCCAGACTGACCAATAGCTGGCTTCACCAAAAACCTTCAAGGTGTCTTGCAGATATTGCAGTTCCCTCTGCCTTTATCTAGGAGCAATGGCGAGCGTGGCCACAGGAACTGGGAAGGCCTTTTCACAACATATTTCTTGCATAAGAGAAAGCAGGAGAACCACTTTGAATGTGGGTGATATGGACAGAACGTTAAAGCAAAGACTCACAGCACACTTCCTTTTCATGAGCACCTTTCATGAGCATGGATATGGAGCCAGTCTCCCTGAAGTCAGGAACTATGTTGCCTTTGACTTTTTTGAACTGAAGACTCCTACTTAATCTTGCCTACCACCTAGCTGTACAGAAACAATGAACAAAAATATAAACACTTTTGTATAAATATGAACAAGCATAAATACTTACTGGGACTCACTGTAGGGTTCTGGGGCAAGTGTCTCTTTTCAATATTCAGTCTTGTACTTGATATTTTTTTAGTCAACTAGAGAGAAAAATTTCAAAGTGAGAAAAGAAATAAGTTAAGTTCAACCCATGTATGGGGCCATCCCACTTTTCTGGATGACCGTGCAGAGACAGCATGCAAATCACTTGCGACAAAGCCATCAGCATTTCTGGAAAGTAGTGTTTTTCATCCCAGTTCACAACTGTATATTTATTATGATCCACCACACACTCTGCTCATCCTACTGTTTTTAGTTTTACTCATTTAGTTTTACTCATTAGACTTCATTTCAACAGAGATTTTGCTAATGTTTTTTCATATGAAAAACTACAACACTATTGTAATTGACATACATGTTAACAAATGTTCATAATGATGAATAATTAGTTATTCCCCTGGTTATGTTTTAGGCTAGCTATGCATTTGGCATGACCACTGCTATGAAGTGCATTTTCCCATTCATGTCTAGATATTGCATATGAAGATGATACAGAAATTCTAAAAAATCAAAATCCTTGTAGGACACAGTTTATGCATGCACTGAGTTCACCTTTATCTCACAAAGTCCAAGTGTTTAACTAGAGTATATTCTACAGAAGAAAAACCCAAACAAAAACCAGCAGTATATTTTCTACGCACATAAGTTACAAAGATAGATTAAATCTGCTCACAGCCTGTTCAGTTCAGGATCAAACATGAATTACTGAATGTACATTGAATTTCATTAGGGGGATAAGGATAGTAGCAGACCATTATATGTTTTGTTTTTATTATGACAGATTAAAACATACCTGGTGGGTTTTTTTTAAAACAGAGATTAATCTGAGAGGGTAATATGCCTTGCTACCGATAAGACAGTGTGGCATTGGGACTGCTCTTAGCTTGAAAGACTAAGTGCTGTTTTGGTATTATCATTTGGGATTATGCAGGATTTATTTTGTTGCCAAGGAACTGACTTGCAAAGTTAAAATACTTGACGTGGAATTCCCACTAGAGAACAGCTATTTCTTTTTGTCAAATTCATGCTCTAATTCCTCCCTGTTACTTTGTTGCATAGGTCACTTTGAATTGTAAATAACTTAGGTTGACCTTTTATGACTAGTACTTAAGCTTATTTTTGTGGAGTTTTTATATTTTGCAGCTGTAATGAAAATTGTTTCTTCTCTTTCCACTGTTAAATACTTACCTAGAATAATTTAAGCTGGTTTTGATATAAGTAAAAGTCAAATGTACAAGTTATTTTTAATTACACCTTCCAGAAAGCAGGTTGAGAAATTAGTCAGTTTATAGTCCTTTTTACCTGTGAAATCCAATCAGAATTAATCTAAGGTTAGTGGAGAAGTATAAACATGAGCTGTGGCTTATACCTGCAAGTAGCAGAAGTAGTTTAACAACTTCAGAAAGGTTAACTGACCTACATATCAACTGCTCTGACTGAAAGGAACTGCTAAAGGATGGATCCTTAGGTTTGGACCAGTGCTTCAGCAGCACCCAGTAATGCTGGCAGGTGTTGAAAAAGGCCAGATATTAAGAACAAGGTATAAAAGGAAAATACCATAGAGACTGGAGCAGAATGGGGTGGAGGGGCTCTGCTTTAAGCACTAATGCTTTTTCTCAAGTACCGGGCAGTAAATGAATGGCTCGTAGCCACACTCCTTCAGTAAAAGACAATAGGTTCCCCTTGAAGCCTACCTACAGCAATTACAGATCTGTTAGTGTTGTGCAAGGAGACTCATGCTATGGTATAATTATATACACAACTTCATCTTGTATGGCCCAATAAAGTTGCAATTGGCATAGATTAGTGAGGTGGTAAGTGAGCTGATGCGCTGTTGCTTTGTCATTGCTATTCTCTGGTTGTCACACTGGATCTGGTTTAGAGTGGGCAGATGATTGATTATAAGTAGGGATGGGCAACAAGGAATAGCAGTATGTGCTAACACTGAATATAATAAACTTGCTGTTTAACAGGAGGAAAAAAAATACGTTGTACTCAGGCTTACCTTAGGGAAAACAAGGAGTCGGGCCTTGGCAAGGGGTGAGGGAGAGCTCTCTGTTCTGGCTTTGGTTCTAGGGTGGACTTCTGCACTTGGCAATAGGGAGTCATGAATAAACTTCACACACAGAAAAAACTGACACTTCTAATATGATGCCACCCATTTTTTTTCAAAGACCTTCTCCATTCTTGAAGAAGAACAACGAAGAATCCAGATCAATGGTGTCTGCCTGCTCTTTGTCTTTGTTGGCATTCTTTCATTTTTCACACAGTTTCTACAGGTAATAGTAGTCTAATATGGGTAATTTTTGTTTCTGATCCCTTACTCTGTGGGTATCTCTTTCTGTACAATATTGTGTTTTATTCTTATGCACCCCAGGGATACACCTTTGCCAAGTCTGGTGAGCTGCTTACAAGACGCTTAAGGAAAATTGGCTTCCAGGCTATGCTAGGGCAAGACATTGGCTGGTTTGATGACCGGAAGAACAGCCCTGGTACTTTGACTACAAGACTTGCAACAGATGCCTCACAGGTCCAAGGGGTAAGACCTGGTAGCTTAAGAATCATTTTACTATAAGCACTGATTGAAGGCCTGTTTTGGCACACTGTCACAGAAATGAGCTAGCATGCAACCAGCAAGGCCAGTGTAGATCAGTCCCTGGTCAGTCAATTAAGCTATTTCTAGTTATCGTAGACTGTCAACATGGAACTATTGTCACTGTATTTACCTAAAAGCACAGATAGGGTCACAATTTATGACCCATTTTTTCCTGCCTGTATTAGCAGAACAAGAACACAAAAATCAATAAAATACCAGCTCCCAGTGGAATGGGAAGGAGCATCTGGTGCAAAAGTTTTAATTTCTTTTTTCTGGAGGTGCTTTAAATTTTTATTTAAAAAACATGTCAGACTAGTATTTCAGTGACATTCATCATGTTTTCAAGTTTTCAGCATGGTTTTGTGCTTGTTGTGTTTTGATTTAAAGTGATAGTCCACTTGAAAAAACAGTTTACAGTATTGGCTGGTGCTCCAGCTGGGAACTCATGCAGACAGTTTCAGTGTGACTTCTTATTTCAGAAAGTGAACCACTAACCCCATGCATTGTGTTCCTTAATGGGTGGGTAAGGGTTAAATCATGCGGAGCCGTAAATGTTACCCATCTGAACTGATGGTTTGAAGGAAGAGTCAGATGCCATTTTACTTGGCTCCACTGCAAGCAATTTTCTAGAAACAGAGAAGGAAGCATACAGATTTCTTTGTTACAAAAATTGTCCTGTTTCAGCTTGACTGAAGATGGTGGGTTAGTTTTTAAAAACTATTAATGGAGATTTTAAGAATTTAAAAGACAAGTGAGAGAAGATGTTCCCAAAATCCCTGTCAGCAGCAATTTCTACAGAATCAGAGAAACCAGCTGCAAACCACTTCAGCCCTTACAGGCACTTACAGGGCATATTTTAATTGAAATAAGCAAACTTGTAAAACACTGACTGAACCATTTAATAGCCTGCTAAGGGACATCTTTGTTCTAAGCACATGTAGAGCAGTGGGGCACAGCCATTCAACCCACAGCTCCGGGGGAACAAAACAGAGCTACTTAAGCAAAAGTGTCCTCCACCTCTCACTGCCTGATGCTTAGCCAACTGCTACTATTGCAGGGCGAGCTGAAGGACACAAGATGCACCCAAGTGCTCAGGTTCTGAAAATGTCTACATCTGCACCAGTAGGAAGTGGAATCTTGGAGTGAGGTGGGGGTTTAGAGATGCAGGATCCAGGTGAGAGCAGCCCGATGGCTGCTCATTTTGGTAGCCTCTGCAGAGCTGGGAGGTGTACCTTCCGCTGTGGCCAGGCCTGAGGCACCTTGCCTTATTGCTGCAGGTAAGAGTAGGAGTAGATGATGAGCATTTTGTGCTGCAAGTTCACATCCTGCAAATGAATATGACTGAAAAATATCAAGGATATCACACAGAATGACAGGTTCGAAGGGACCTCAGGGATCACCTAGTCCAACCTTTCTAGGAAGAGCACAGTCTAAACAAGATGGCCCAGCACCCTGTGCAGACGACTCTTAAAAGTGTCCAATGTGGCCGAGTCAACCACTTCCCCGGGGAGATTATTCCAATGGTTGACTGCCCTCACTGTGAAAAATTCCCCTCTCGTGTCCAATCGGAATGTCCCCAAGAGCAATTTGTGTCCATTCCCCCTTGTCCTCTCCATGTGACTCCTTGTAAAAACGGAGTCTCCATCCTCTGTGTAACTACCCCTTAAGTACTGGTACATGGTGATGAGATCCCCTCTGAGCCTCCTTTTCTCAAGGCTGAACAAACTCAGCTCTCCCAGCCTATCCTCATATGGCAGGCTTCCCAGTCCTCTGATCATCCTTGTGGCCCTTCTCTGGACCCCTTCCAGCCTGTCCACATCCTTTTTGTAGAGCGGGGACCAGAACTGCACACAGTGCTCCAGGTGTGGCCTGACAAGCGCTGAGTAGAGCGGGATAATGACTTCTTGATCTTTGCTGGTGATGCCCTTTTTGATGCAACCCATCATCCTATTGGCCTTTTTGGCTGCAGCAGCACACTGTTCGCTCATATTGAGCTTCCTGTCCACCAGCACCCCCAGGTCCCTTTCAACAGAGCTGCTCTCCAGCCAGGTGGACCCCAGTCTGTGCTGCACTCCCAGATTATGGTTTCCCATGTGCAAGACCTTACACTTGTCCTTGCTGAACTTCATAAGGTTCTCGCTGGCCCACTCTTCCAGCCTATCCAGATCTCCCTGCAGAGCAGCTCTCCCTTTTGGAGTGTCTACTTCCCCACTCAACTTGGTATCATCCACAAACTTCATCAGGCTACACTTGATGCCGTTATCCAGATCACTTATAAAGATGTTGAATAACATTGGGCCCAATATTGATCCTTGGGGGACACCACTTGTTTCAGGTTGCCACTTTGAAAAAGAGCTATTTACCACCATCCTTTGGGTGCAGCCTGTCAGCTAATCCCCCACCCACTGCGCAGACCACTTGTCTAGGCCATAATGCATTAATTTCTCCAGGAGGAGGCCGTGGGGGACCATATCAAATGCCTTGGAGAAGTCCAGGTAAACAATGTCCACTGCCCGCCCCACGTCAACCAGGCAAGTCACTTTGTCATAGAAGGCCACCAGGTTTGTCAAGCACGATCTGCCTTTAGTGAAGCCATGTTGGCTTTTCCCAATCATGTGCTTCCATTGACTTGTGATGGCACCCAGGAGGATTCGTTCCATAACTTTCCCAGGGATTGAAGTAAGGCTGATGGGCCTATAGTTACCCGCATCCTGCCCCGAACCCTTCTTGTAGATAGGGGTAACATTTGCCTTCCTTCAGTCCTCTGGGACATACCCTGTTCTCCATGACTTCTATATAAAATGTATACATATATAAATATTTTTTTTTTTTTTCTAATGCATAGCAACCTAGTTACTGTCTAGGGCTGCTGTTTACTGATATGAAAAACTTCTGGTAAATAAATCAAGTTTATTACAAACAATAGTATTCTTGAAGTACATAAGAAGACAAATACATCCAATAAAGATGCTGTCAAAGGTGTATTTAAAATTTTTCCTTAATAAAGAGACAGGCAGAAATGCAACTTTAATTCATCCTTTATCAGTGATGTTTCTTACTGATTTTAGCACAGCAGAGACTTTGTTGTCTGTTAATAGTTAAGTTGCAAAAGGTTTCTGTTTATTATTTAAATCTAGATGTGTAAATGTGGGTGTCTAAATAGACTATTCAGATGAGTGATTCCACAGGAAACCAAGGGAACTAATTTCAATAGTTAGACTGTATTTCTCACAATCATTAGAAAGAATTTTCTGAATTCTTGTTGTAAAGGTTGATGGGTGAAAGGAATATTGGATATTTTCAGTCTTTCTCTTGATACAATTAATTCATAACAGTATATCCAAACTGGCTAAATTTCAGTGCAGTCAGCAGCCATTGGTGCTTTATGATATTTTAATATAATTTAGAGCTTTCTAAAATTTTATAGGAAAATTTATTTAAAGATTATTGAAGTTACTGTTGGAGGACAAGTCAATCATGTCTTTTTCTTTTCTTTGAAGGCAACTGGATCGCAGATAGGAATGATTGTCAATTCGTTGACCAGCATTGGGGTAGCCATGGTCATTGCCTTCTACTTCAGCTGGAAACTGAGTTTAGTAATACTGTGTTTCCTGCCATTTTTGGCCTTATCTGGAGCTGTGCAGGCTAAAATGCTGACAGGATTTGCCTCTCAGGACAAGAAAGCACTGGAAGCTACTGGACGGGTAATGTTATTTAAAAACTTTATATTTGCAGCCACAGGTAGTTGAAAAATCAGGCATTTGGGAGCATCTCTGAGGTCCCTTCCAATCTGTGTTTCTGTGATTCTGTGATCAGTAATTCAAACGTAATGAAACTGGCAGTGTTTTGCAAATAAGATGTAATATTTCAGCTTGTCAAATGATTCAACACTACTGGGAGCTCCCTAACTGCAAAAGAACTTGCTGCATGGCATGTGACTGACTTTTCAAAAGTTATTGGGCCTGACTGATAGACACAGATCTCTCAGTAGTCTGTTTCACCTTTGACAGGTTTTATTTAAATACCCATTTGTGGATGCCTTGTGACTATGCTGTCCTCAGACAGCAGTGATACGTGTTCGCTTAGAAATCCTCCCACCTGAGAATTCGGCTCTGAACCACAGATCAGTGCATGGATTTTAGAGAGCAGAATTTTTCCTTCAGTGGGTCCTACTAGCTTACCAGCTTCTCCATCAATGTGTGCTGCTAGATCACAGGCATAACTTTATTTTTATGTGTGGATTTTAAGGGTCAAAATTCTATTGATTCTCATTTCTGAGCTAGAATATAAATTTCTTTTTTAAATTCAGATAAGCATTAACCCTTTTCTGCTAATTTGTAACAGGAGAGACAGCACTTTCTCATAATACTTTAAATTTTGTCCATGGTGAAAACACACCAGTGTGGGTATAAACCAGCCAGCATGGGATACCAGGAAGGAATTCTCTTGCCTTAGAAAGAACGTGTCCAGTGACCCCTGGCTAAAGCCCTTGTCCTTGTTACTGTAACTCCAGTATCACGGTTGGCAGCATCCCATGCCCTGCTGGCTGCAAGACCCTGCAAACTGCCTCGCCTCGAAGGCTGAGAATAGGTTCATGCAGTTTGCAAAGGGCTGAGAATGGCCTTATGAAATTTGCTTGGCTGAGCAGGCTTCCAGTCCGTGTACCAAACAAGGAAAAGGTAGGGACACAAAAGAAAAGAATGTCATTTTCTCATGAGTTCTCTCCTATGCACAAAGAGGAGCAGGCAGATCTGGTGCCTTGGAAACACTCACACTTCTTTGACTTTAGTCCTGAGTCACTAAGTTCTGGCACATGACCCAGAACCTGATACTTTTAAATCTACTTAGTTCAACTGTGAAGAAATTGAACTGCATCAGAAACACATGGGATTTAGAAGACAGGTGACATGAGGAAGACTACCTCAGGTTACCCTGCTCAGAGTAATGCCTGAGCCTTCTCCCCCGCTTTAGGCTGCCATATTTCTAGCATCAGGCCCCATCAAAGCCTCAGGGATTTTTTCCTTCTGCAGAGCTACTTTAGCCCATCCTAAAATGACTCTTGCAAGAGTTCCTGCTCCTCCCAATCTTCCATCTTCCTACACCTGCCCACCAAGTGTCTTACCCATCCTGCCTTCCACCCTGCCCCATCTGAACCTTCCCTCTACCCATCTGAGCTCCCAGCCATCTTCAGCCTCCTTTTGACCTTAACCTGTGCAACAAACACATGGACTGGAGCCCTTCGCCCTGCCCAGCTCTGCCCCCACTGGCTGTCTCTTTCCTCAGCCTGCCACCCTCCTTTTTGATTTCTGAGGAAGCAAATTTTCAGCTCCCAGTTCCCATTTCTGGGTGTGATTTGAAGAAGCGTGTCATGACTGGGGACACAGAACTTAAAAAAAAAAAAGAATCGTATGATCACCTACACATGCAGACTTCTGGAATTTATTTTTTTCTTTAATGCACAAAAGGTATTACGTGAATTAATGTCACTTGACTTTGGTGTCACTAATCAAATTAATACATTTACGGGCCACTCAAGTGCTGTTAGGAACAATCTTCTGTTCCAGAAAGCCAAGGAAGAATTAAGACCTGACCAATTGCCTATATTCAGAATGGTTTAATTATTTACAAAAAGTGATAAATCAAAATACTGTCTTGACAAGGAGAGAAACTTCACTAATGAGTCAAGGCATCAGCTTTTATTCAACAGAATGACCCAGAGGCTGGGACGAAGAGGGCACGCAATGCTTCAGCAGCTTTGGCAATGACTGATTATGTCTGGTGCTATTTTCTAATTTATTTGCCAGTACTGCATCCAAATGCTAAACATGCTGAATTCTTCTGCAGCGATTGCTCATCAGCCATGCTAAACATGGAAAAGCAGAGTCTGAACAATGCAATTCACAGTACCTCCTTATCCGCTCCTTCATATTGTATGATTATGCAAGGGATTTGACTCTTAATTTTGGCCAGGAAAATAAAACCCTGAAACTGGATGGAATATTTTTAATGATTTATCTTCAGAGCTCTTCCTACATGCTGAAAACATTCATAAACCATATGCCAGACTATTGCTTCCCATAGGAAAGCGTCACACTATGAAGCTACTGTCAAAGTCCAGGCAAACTACAGCATTTTAAACCAATTTCTTAATAAAATTACTTGAGATAAGTAGGGTGAAATTAGGATCGAACAAACAGTCAATTTACTTCTATAGATGAAACTGCAGTGCTATTTTTTTGGGGGGACAGAAAACCAAATTATGGCTGGCAACAAAGCACAATGTAAAGCCTACAATTAATTAAAGCTCCAGAGAAGTTTCCACAGGGATTGTCTCATAATTTCCTGTGTGCATTTTTCTATGTATCTAGGCAAGTATTTGCTTACTCTTTGCCTGTGCACAAGGTAAAAAAACCTGGAAATCATGTCACTGATGTTAGAGGAATCAGGGTGTCACCTGCTATTTATATGTTCCATCTCATCAAGGCTTTTTGGACACAAACAAGAGAAAGAGGGTGGGTGAGCAGATGAGGATATGTAGTAAATTCAAGTGCTTTTAATTTGTGAAACAGAAATTGGGGATAGCATCCCTTCTAACCCTTTCCCTGAATAATGCTATAAGTAAAACAAATGAAATAATTTAAGTAAACATCTTTAATTAATAAATGCATGCAATCAAGGAAATGACAGTGTTCCTAAAACTGTTTTTGCTTTTGTGGATGTTCCGTTTGTTCACATGACTTGAAATAAGTCACAAGTGAGAGCATATGCCCGATTTCCTAACTGTGCTTACAGTACCCTAACTCTAGTGGAGCAAGCGGACCATAACTATTGAGGCTGGTAATTGTTTGTAGGAAAGTTCCTCTTCTGGTTGACTGACATTTGGGCCAGTTTGTATCATATCTGGATCAATTTATATATGGCATTAGTGCCCAGTGCTCATGAAAGAACCATGCATTTGTGAAAGAGCGCATGCTACATTTCCAAGTAAACATGCGTTTTTAGCCATTTTTTTTTTCCTCCTCCAGATTTCCAGTGAAGCCCTCTCTAACATCAGGACTGTAGCTGGGATAGGGAAAGAGAAAATGTTTATCAGCAATTTTGAGAAGCATCTGGATCTGCCCTACAGAGCCGCAGTCAAAAAAGCACACGTTTATGGCCTCTGCTTTGGCTTTGCCCAGAGCATAGTGTTCATTGCCAATGCTGTCTCTTACAGATACGGAGGGTTTCTAGTTGACACTGAAGGACTCCATTACAGCTTTGTGTTCAGGTGAGAGCCTGCTGGCAGCCAGAAACAGGCTCCCCTCCAGGAGCGCTAGTCTCGGTGTAGCGTTCAGTTTCTCGATGGCTTCCCAAGGATGACTGTGTCCCCCTTCCTCGCAGGGTGATTTCTGCTGTTGTGACCAGTGGAACTGCTTTGGGAAGAGCTTCTTCCTACACCCCAAACTATGCCAAAGCCAAAACATCTGCTGCACGATTTTTTCAACTGGTTGATCGGCTTCCTAAAATCAGTGTTTACAGTGAAAAAGGAGAAAAATGGGTAAGAGCAGAGATGCATAATGTGTGATGTCATCCAGCTCAATATAAGCATCAAAGTTGCACTAACGATTTATAAGTCAATGAGGATCACTGCTTTACAAGAACATTATGCTAATTGTGTAATTTTTACTTGTCTTTGCTCTTTTGGAAACAGCGAGCTCTGTACTAGACAGCAAGGGAGATATCAAGTGTGGCTATTAGGCATTTGTCAGTGTAAAACTCCCATAAATTGGAATTGGACCAATTTGGATGACTCACAGAATAGCATGGTTTTTTCTTTCTGCTCTACAGTTCGCACATAAACCTGACTATCATTAGCTCATCATGGAGGCTTTTTCCCATTCACAGCAAAATGTTGGGGGTGTTCATGAGGAGGCGAATCATCTTTGAGTCAGACAAAATGAAAATGCTCAGTTTTTGGTGAATTGACCTGGAATATTCAAGTAGTTTATTTTTCATTTAACTTTTTCTTTTTCAGAATTAAATGAAAACTTGAAATAATTGTTATGAACTAAATACATTAAGCATTTTGCTTCAGACCATGAAAATAAAGTATCCTGATTTCCTTCAGGGTTTTGTAAAAGAGTTTTTTAAGAGTTCTGGGAAAACCAACCTGAATTTATGTGTTGGTTTAACGTTGTGAAGTTCAATTAATTTTTAATTTTTTTCTTACCAAATCCAGCTTTTTGCACAAATGTGTTTGGAATATCATCAAATTTACACTTATACAGTGTCTGTATTAAAATAAAAAAACTTACCGATTTGCAAGGTGATCCTATTTCCAGTTGATGCCTCTGACCAGTGCAGTACAGGGAAGCATAAGCAGAGCAATAGTGTTATGAGTAATGGCTTGGTCTCCAGAATAGCTCCTCCAGTATGGTTTTTAATCCCCCTTTCTGGGTGAATTTCACAAGCACTGATGTCATATTTTAAATAAGAGATGCAAGAATGGAATTTGAGGAAGAGTTACTTTGTACTTTACAACTCAGTTTGGAGCTCAAGCTCATTGTAGGATCTTTCTCTTTTTTTTTTTTTTCCCCACCAGGATGATTTCAGGGGAAACATTGAATTTCTTAACTGTAAATTCACATACCCTTCTCGGCCTGATATTCAGGTCCTGAAAGGACTCTCTGTAACTGTTAAGCCTGGACAGACTTTGGCATTTGTTGGAAGTAGCGGCTGTGGTAAGAGCACCAGTGTCCAGCTTCTGGAGCGTTTCTATGACCCCGAGAAAGGAAGCGTGGTAAGCAAAGGAATGGTGGTTCGTGTGCCCGGCTGTTTTCAGCAATGCTGCAAAGACACTTCTGGCTGTGTCCTACTGTGCAGCCCAGCAGTGGTGGCATGTACATATGCAGCTTGGGCCTTCAGCTCCTTCGCGACCAAGTGTGCACTGTTCAGGCAATTCCTGAGTATCACCTCAGATGTATTCAAGATCAGAATGCTACAAGCCTCAGGTGTACCCTCGTGCATTATGTAGGCCATAAACATCCACCTTGGTAGCGCCTGAATGAAACACATAATGCATGGTGTACATTGTGAGAGCACAAGCAAAAGTCAAGTCTGTATGGAGCAACAGAGAGTCTGGAACATCCCCAAATATACAGCTTCAACTTGCAATTTCTCTGCAGGTTGAATTTGTCTAGATTTAATGTCCAGTTATTCAATTACTGATAGCTTAGAAAGCTTTTATATCTTTTCCTCATGTAAATACTTCACCATCTAGTTTGATTTCTCTTTATTTGGAAAGAGTAATAGTGGTGATCACTATGCCAGGAAGGCAACAAAACATGTGCCTAACCTTAAGCAATTAAATAGTTCACCTGCACTTACGATTAAGCAAAAGGTGTAGTGTTTGGCTGGGTCACAGACATACCCAGAAAATACACATCATGCACAAAGGAGTCAAATGTACAAACTCCACAAAAGGAGTCTTCAAATAGCTTTATATCAGTTGTGTTTGCATTTTAGTAATATGGCTAAATCATTTAGTTTCACTCTAAACTATTTGGCTTTTGCAGGCTGTTGTTTTGGAATGATGTTTCAAGTGTTCTCCTATTTCATGGCAGTTAATAGATGGACATGACACCACGAAAATAAATGTACAGTTTCTTCGATCAAAAATTGGAATAGTGTCCCAGGAGCCCGTGCTATTTGACTGCAGCATTGCGGAAAATATCAAATATGGCAGTAACACCAAAGAGACGAGGATGGAACAAGTCATAGAAGCGGCCCAGAAGGCTCAGCTGCACGATTTTGTCATGTCACTGCCTGACGTAAGTATCCGCAAGGCCGTGGCTGTGGAGCTACAGGTAGGCTGCTCAGTGTTCATAGCAGTGGCGTTGCTTTAAACCCAGTTAAAGTTGCTACACATGTATACATTTTATTTACTTTTACAGCTGTGACAGTAGGAGCAAAGAGGGTGTCATGACCATTCATTATGTTCCTGAGTGTTTGGGCGTGAGTTGCTATGGGATCTTTACAGGGTAGGCAAATATTTATAAAACTGAAACCAGCGGTTATGCCTCTGCAGGAGAAAAAGGAAGATTTTCAAAGCTGTGGACAAGAAAGAAGCAGCATCACAGTTCAGCAGCCAAAACGTTACACTGAGTCAGGAAACACAAATCCTGTTCCCAGCTGAGGGACATTTGTCTTGTGATTAGCGCATGATACTTAGACAAAAATATTTGAAGCTGGCTGCTTATGTGCACTTAAGAAGTAGTTAAATACACTGAAATCGTAGAAATATAAATCAGAAGGACATAAAATGTATGGATACAGTTTAGGCACCCAAACAACACGCTTGTCCAGAAATCCCTTAAATCACTTCTATCCTCTTCTCCCAAATCTAGGGTGGGGGGTTTCTTTTGCCTCAGACAAATCAGCCATCATCTTGCTATAAAATTTTTCTTCCAGGCCCGCCACCATACTGCCCAGGGCCCTGGGCCGTGTGCACTGCAAAGCACAGCTCAGAAAGGTCTCCCCAGACATGTGTGTCACTCGTACAGTATTTCTGGATCACCTGTTTTTTTAAGGAGGCAGCAACAAGAAGCACTCTTGCCTCTCTCCTCCTGCTCTTCCTTCAGGCTGCGTAATGGTGTGTTCGCTTGCACCTGAATGACACCTTCCTGTTGTATATTTTTCAGAAATACGAAACTAATGTTGGGGCTCAAGGATCCCAGCTGTCTCGTGGGCAAAAACAACGCATTGCTATAGCGAGGGCCATCATACGAGATCCTAAAATTTTATTACTGGATGAAGCTACATCTGCCTTAGACACAGAAAGTGAAAAGGTAAATGCACGGTGATAAGCAATATGGGAAAGTTAATGCAATGGCTTACAATGTACAAGGCCTTTTTCTGTCCTACAGAGACATCCCGATGTACTCCACCGCGTGACCGCAACGTCACGCCACATTGTTAATTCTGCACTTAAAGCTTTAACGATCTTTTCAAAAGATCCAGAAAGCACGGCTATGAGAAAGGCAGCCAGCTACAAGGGCTCTTAGACTGCCAATGAGAGGCAGAACTTTTTCAGAAATGTGTTTACTAATTCCCTGGGTTTCAAAGCATTCAGTGGGAATGTTTCGTAAGTATAGTTTCTGCACATTGAAAAGCAAGCAAACAAAAATGTATTCAAGCATATGAATGATGAGCCTGAATAGCCAATGAAAACAGCAGTGAGGGGCCTAAGAGCTTGGGCAATAATTTGCATGGCTTGATTACACTCAGAGATTAGAGATGGTGGAAATTTAAAAACACAGCCACCCTGAGCTGACATTCAGCACATCAGCTGAATAAAGGCCTGCCTTGATTTCTGCTGCGGTCTATGTTTACCTGTCCCTTCTTTGTATGGCTAATAAACTGGGTTCATGGCCCAGCTAAGCACACCAGTGACATAACCTTTGATTTAGCCTCATAGTCACTTTTACAAGTGTTGCACAATACGGTTAATTAATCTGAAGCAATCAGAGTTCTCCAGCCCTGAGCCCCAATTTGGTTTGCGTATTTTCACTCTGACACTTCGTCTGTTACCTTTAGACTGTGCAGGCAGCGCTGGATAAGGCCAGAGAAGGCCGTACCTGCATCGTCATTGCCCACCGCTTGTCCACGATCCAGAACGCTGACATCATCGCTGTGATGTCGCAAGGACTCATCATTGAAAGGGGCACACATGATGAACTGATGGCCATGGAAGGAGCTTATTATAAGCTTGTTACCACAGGAGCCCCAATTAGCTGAATTACTGCAATACAAAATTTGCAAGGTTTCTTTTCTGTAAGCAAATGCTCTGTGGTAGGTATGTGTGTGTTGGGACCCCATTGTGCTACCAAGTGCTCTACAACACCATGAGTTCGGCAGTACCCTAAATGTCTGTAGCTTTCTGCATCAAGCACACCTGTTACGCACATGCAGGGGACTAAGCATAGGCTGATGCATTCAGGAAGTAGTTTTGCCCACTGCTAAGGGAAAGAAAGCCTGAAAATGGGGAAGACCTTTGCTGGTGAGCTGGGGAATTGCCACCACCCGCAGTCAGGCTGCACAGCCCTGTCATTCCTCAACTAGCAACCCAGGAAGACTCCACTCTGGTGTTCTGGAAACTGCCACTTGTCTAGGTAAGCCCTGTGAATAAAAACCAACCCCAAGAACGATGCTGTGTATCTGAGGGGATCAAGTCTCTCCTAACATTTGGTCTGCAGAAGACTACAGCAGCCACCTTTACTGTGGGTGCAGAGCCCCAGCCTCCCACCCTGCCGTACTCTGAACCTCAGCTGGGCTGCGGGCAGAGGCTGGGCTTCCACTGTGCGCAGCTACAGCACTAACACATCGCCCCGAGCCCACACAGCGGTGCCCCCTCAACAAAGCCATGAAGTACTTACAAAGAAGGCAGCTCCACAAAAGTAAGGCAAGCAATCAAGAGGAGGAACAGAAGCTGTTGAGGACCATTTCCCCTACACTCACCACTGATCAAAGCTGTCAAATAGATTTTGAATAGGAATAAATGCTTTAGTTAAATCAATGCAAAAATCTACAGCTAATCATCACAGGTTATTTAAATCACTTCTACTGAGACAGTGCTGCATAATGCATTCTTTTTTTTTTCTGAAGCCAAGACAATGACGAGTATTTTTACAGAAATCATAAATATATTCCGTAAAGGTAGAAAAAAAAAGTAGCCATCATCAGCTCTTTGCTTGTATTAAGCTGAGTTGATAAATAGAGCGACAGTTCATTCAGCAATGACAAAGGTCAGGAAGTATCTTCTTCTCGCAAAAGCTTGTATCTGTAACAGTTTATTGTAAGGTCTACTGCATGTTTCTCTGAAATATGTTACTGATAATTGTCTGCATGACAACAGGACTCTTTCCTTTAGTGACTGGGAGCTTGGAGACAAAGCAGTTAGAAAGTCTAAGTTACAGTTTCAAAATTTAAATCTTGATTTTGAACAGTAGAGTATTAACTGTAAAAGTAATTCTCCATGTCCTGTAATTGGCAGCTGGGGGTGAGGGCTTTATAACAAATCACACCATAATGGAATATCTCATAAAACTAGGCAACAGAACCAACTGCTGAACCTTGGAGATAGCCGTAAGGGGGACAAGTTTACTAGGATGCATCCCTTAATCCAGGCAGCAAAAAACAATTTCAACTTTTGTACAACTCCATTAATCGAATTACTTCAACAGACCCTACTGAAATTGCATAGCTGAATCTGAAATGCTCTTTTCCCAAGGAAGCCTGTATTTTAATCCCTAACTGAAAATGAAAAAGGAACCTGCATTATTGGCCTTTGGTTTTAATCTTTTTAGTGTTTTTATGTTTCAGAACAATAATTAGTTTGGATGGCTCAGGTCTGAAACTATTGACAGTGACTATCAACACCTATTGACATACCTACATGATATCTAATTTATGTTAGTATTTAAGGCCATGGAAAAATAATGACTTTATTAAAAACTACAATTACTATGTGTACTTATTCCATAATTCTTTTGCCTAAAGGACACCACTTTCGTGGCCCAAATGATACCAATAACTTGTACTTGTACTGTCCCTTGTGCTTTAGCACTTCATCTCTTACCCTTCAGACAAGCATATGTGTATCTTGCAGCAGGTAACAAGTACTTGTATGTATTTGGACCACATCTGTAACAAGGGTCTGCTGTGCGGGACGGAACTGCTGAGAATGCCAATTTGAGGACACCAGCCCCTGTCTGCCACCTCCTTGCAGGGGCACAGTGACATGGGCCCAGCTGACTGCCACTACTACAGCTCTTCGTCATAACATCACCCTATTTTTTTGGCAGCTAGTAAATATTGGGACCTATGCGTTGGGAAGTATGCCTGTACAACAGAAGGCACTCACAGTATACACAAACAGTTGCACTGGTCTTACATGGTCTTGGGTGCCATCTCCTGCCACTTTATACCCAGGTGCTATCAACAACCAGTTGATTATAAAGCCCTTCAGTGCCTGTGTGAAGGGATTAAAGTGCAAGTGGAGCTACATGGTCTGTCTGGGCATGGGCAACAAGCCTCAATGCACTGCTCGGTGCAGAGCTGGCTTGGCCTTTCCGCTGCAGCTGACCCACAGGTAAGGCCCAGCTCTGGCGCTTGGTGACAGGACCCCTGGGCAGACCCAAAAGCATTTGCCTACATCTTGCAGAGCCAGCCCTGAGTTACTAGTCTTGACAGAGGTAGCCAAAGGTGCTGTTTGGCGTGTCCCACTGTGTATTTCTCTGCGTTGTCCATGGCAGCTGCATTATCTGGTTTTGCAGTCACCCTATTCCTCTGGTTAAATATGAGGCCAACACAGTGTTGAGATGGCACTGCTCTGCAAATACATCCCCTGCTCCAGCTGGACTACTCTGAGCAGGAACATCTGATCTGCGGCCAGTGTCCTTCCACTGGGCAGGCGTAACAGGGAACGTGGAGGATGAAAAGCTGCATATTAGCAAAAGTGAGCATTGTGAATGATATGGAATGGCATCTTGTCAGCTAGTTTGTATGAGGAGTGAGGGACACTTTCACTTTGCTGTGCTTTAGCCCCAGTCAGCAACCAAGCACCACACAGCTGCTTGCCCACTCCCCTGGGATGGGGGAAAGAATCGGAAGGGCAGAAGTAAGAAAGCTCGTGGGTTGAGATAAGAACAGTTTAATAATTAAAATAAAACAGTAATAATAACAACAACAACAACAATAATATAATTAAAATAACGAGAGAGAGAGAGAGAGAGAGAGAGAGAGAGGGGAAACCTGGGGGGGATGGGGGACAAGAGTATAAACAACCAGACAACAAGCGATGTAACCATTCACCACCTGCTGACTGATGCCCAGCCCATCCCCAAGCAGCAGTCGCTACCCCCCGGCCAAGTCCCCACAGTTAATATACCAGGCATGATATCATATGGTATGGAATGTCCCTTTGGCCAGTTTGGGTCAGCTGTCCTGGCTGTGCCCCCTCCCGTCCCGGCTTCTTGTGCACCTGGCAGGGCATGGGAAGCTGCAAAAAAGTCCTTGACTAGTGTAAGCACTGCTCAGCAACAGCTAAAACATCAGTGTGTCATCAACATCATTCTCATACTAAATCCAAAACATGGCACTGTACCAGCTACTGGGAAGAAAATTAACTCTATCCCAGCCAAAAAACATGATATACTTCATCTAACTCCTGCCTAGTGAGAATGGAAGGACTTTTGGAATCATATTATCCCAAATTGGGCATCTCTAAGTCAAGAATAAAAGATTAACTTTCTCCCATGATCCCATTAGTGGGATCAAGGGGATCAGTCAAGCACTTTCCACCCTCCTTACTACATAGGAAAAAGCTTAAGCCAACCTGGTTTGGGCCACAAGGCCCCCTTTTGAGTAGCTCAGGCCATCATCATTTAAGTGTATATGCTCTGTAGCTGTTCCAAGTATTACCAGTATAAACAGATGCAAAACCCTGATGAAGTTAGTTTAAATGTTTAACAATTTGATAGCGCTTAGTTAAGGTGCCACACAACCTTATTTAATAAGGCTTGAAGTGTAACTTTCAGCTGTGACAAATTCAGAAAAGCCTGGCTAAGGAACACGTAGGCCTATTTCACTGTACCGACTAGATGGCTGGCTCTTGAGTTACAATTCTCATTCTACCAAAATATCAAGATTATATCTTGACACTTCTTTATTCTACCACTCTGGAAAAGGCTAACTCCGTTTGAAGTTTCAGGAGCCCTCTCTGGAGATTCTTCAGGCCGTCGTTGCACAAAACTCTAGAGCCCAACACACTTAGCTGCTCAGAAAGTGTCTTAGTCTACTGCCATTGCTTTTTCAACAGGTTAATTTCTGAAGTTATTGGTAAAATTAAAATAACTTAATTTATTCAGTTTTCCCACCATTCTGGGCTTCAGTAATGTTTTAATAGTTGCAAAAAGAATAAAAGGGGGGGGGGGTCAGACAAGAAGCTGGTCTTTGTCCCTTTCCCTGAAGCACTGACATTGCAGGCTGAATTAATAGGACACTCCAAGAAAGCGAGTGAGAGCCTATGTCTTCTTACGTGTCTGTAGGGTACTTAGAAGAACATGTGCCAGTTGTCATTCTACATTAATGGTTGTGTCTATCCCAACACAGGCACCAAGATTCTTTGCCAGTACCGGGAAGCACAGGCCCTCATGTGGTAGGAGCTTAGAAACATGACGTCTGCCCACAACTCCCAGCTTAAAATAGCCAGCTGGGCAGGAGGCCCAAACACTGCCACAAGAGCCACAGACAGCTGCACACAAAGAACCCCCTGCTGTTGGCCAGAAGGAGTGAGGAACAGAAGGACAGCTAGACCAACCTTCTAGCGTTTTGTGATGCCGCTGTAGGTCACCTCATGGGTAGGGAATAACAAACCACAGAGCATCTTGAACTCGGGAGAAATCTTTGTCATAGCTGTCTTTGTTCTTCATTATTTTTTTCTAGTCCCATTAGCTTAGTCATTTTGCTTAAGGAGTCACACTTATTGAAAAGACTGGTTTCAGGCCAGCTGCTGCAGGAAAAAGAGTTCAGAGAATCATTACAGAAGGTAGCAGGAGATGCATAAAGCAGAACACTCCTCAGACTGCTAAAATAATTTTAACAGATTAATAATTTTTTTAAGTCAAGGTAGTCTTAGTAGGCTCTTAAATAAGGACGGCTGTTTCAGATTTGTTTCTGCAATTTGTATCACATTCATTCCCAAGGGCCAGTGCAAACTGTTCACCTGGCTTTCCCAAATCAGTAAGATTCTTTCCATTTCAATTATCCTACAACTAATTGGAAGTCTAGAAGTGGTATCATGTTTACATCTTCTAAGCCTTATTGCTATCAGATCACACACAGAGCCCTCATTACCCATATTATAGCTTTATGCTGCTTGTATACTAAGTATTATGAGATGGTATCAGCAAAACGTTGCTTAATGACTGTGCGCTGAAAGGGAACATGCAACAGTAGGTGCTAAATAACGAATAAAAAGGGAAAATAACTGCCTCTGCCTGTTTAGAGCATCATTTTATATAGCAAACATATATTTAACGTATTAGTTACTTGTGTGCTTAGGTAAACCATGCCGACAAGCATATAAACTTGCAATCACCTAGTCAGCAATCACATTTTCATGATTTACACAACTATGAGTGGTGATTCAGGCTTGTGACTCTTGAAATGAGAGAATTAGACTAATTTACCTTTGCAGTACAGGAGCATGAACAACATTCTTGAGGTGATCTGCTGGGATAATGTCATTATTGACAACTTTCTTCATTTGCTGCTCTGTGTAGACGTACAGAACCCAAAGATTTGTTACACCATATTCATGCATTTTCAATATCAAAGGTGTAAGCTATACCATTCATGAATTATGGGACCACTTTCAAAAAGTAAAAATGTCAAAAATCACACAGTAATGCAAAAATACATTCTACAGAGTCTAATTGAAATAAATGTTTATTTTTTTCTCATCTAGCTTAATCAGAAGCTGTTTTGCTCAGGAAGCTCAATAAGTTAAATCTAAAGCCTTGTTTATAACCATGCTGACCTTTTTCACAGTGCCTGGGTACAGCTGTACAGTTGTAGGTGGTGTGATACTGTCACACCGTTATTTAGCAGTTTAACACACAATATCTATATATAAAAAAAATTAAATATTGAGTTATCACTATATACAACTGAGGCTTGAAGCACCCTCTAGCTGGAGATGGACAGAACTAAAAGACCACCAGGGAGCTAAATAAAACTAGTTGATTATACTTTAAAACTTCATTATGACCCAGAGTGTTGGGTCATTTCTAACCATGCTGCAGTGTGATCACAATATTTCTAGGAATAAAATCAGCAATTAGTATTTCTGAGCTGCCGAAGTAGTTTTTGAATGTACTGATTTTGGATGTACTGGTTACTTACCAGAAGCACATCAAAGATGCAGTGGCATCCCCCTTGGTTAAAATGAGTTAGCAAAACTGCCTTTGCAGAGGGTTCTTGAACAGTTCATATCCATCCCCACATTGCTAACCATTTGGAAACTTTATCTAATTAAGTTTCTTTTCAGTTGTCCTCATTAACAAGTGGACACAGTACGGAACCAAAGCAACTACAGTCAGAGGCATAGCCGCACTCTTACAAAAAGAGAGAACGTAGAACAAATACTCAGTATAAGTAGGTATTGTAATGAAATTATACAGCTGCAGCGTAGCTAAAGAAGCAGCTATACACAATATACGGAAACTGATCTTACAGCTGTTTTTACCTTTGCAGCTCGTGATGAACATTTCAGAATTAATTCCGAGACCTAAGCCAAAGAGTGCACCTAAATTCCTCACCAGTCCAGCAAATGGAGTTGTGTCAATGTTTATCCAGTCTGGGTTGGCACACCACTTCTTGGCCTTTGGAACAGACCATAGCAAGTCAATATCAAGAAGCTTGAGGACTAGATAAAAGCCAAGGGCAAAGATGAAAAGAAACAAGTTTGTCTTCATGTACATTCTCAGGCTTGCTGTCTGAATAGCAGGGGTATGCTCAAATGCTTGTGCCACAAGAATGCCTGTGGATTAGAAACTCAGTGTTACAGGGAATTTGACTTTTGAACACTACAAGAAGAATATATCTATGTATTTATACATATATATATGTACATATAAATGTACACACACAGAGTTTACCACTTCTGTGTACATTACAAAACCTTTTCTCCCACTCCAAACTGCTAATTTGGAAAAAAAGAAATTAAATACCAAGCACTACGTGTTTGTGATCTGAGGCATGGCTTAGGCCTGACTGCATACCCCAGGTGACAACCTATCAAGTATTAGATGTAAACTAGAACACCCCTTTTCCCCAAGAGTCCTCCACTCAAAGACCGGCCCCAGCAGTGCAGAATTCAATATTTGTTCCCACACAGGCTTTGAGTGTTGAAGGAGAAGGCTCAGAGCATACTTTTCTTCTTCCTTACTCATTACATCCTGGTTGTGAAAAGGGAGAGCTAAACTGCAAGCTGTCAGCCGGTGCTGCCCAGGCTGCTTGGCATCCATGAAAGAGAACGGGAGCAGGAAGCTCCCACTCAATGCTCGCGTCACCCGCCTTAAAATCAGATAGCTACTAGAGAGATTGCTCATAGTTTGAACTCCCCAAATACCAATTTACAACATGTTTAAGTAACTCGGAAAAATGTACTTGAGCTTCTTAAACCACCCTGGGGAGTTTGCATTGCTAATTTGCCTTTTTCTCTGTTTTGCTCCAGGTCTCTAGCCCCATGCTTGTCCACACTGCACACATGCTAGTTTGCGCCTGGCCACCATTTAAAGAGAACCAAATAGAACCTGACCTCCTGAGGGAAAAGGTCAGGGCCACATACAAGTGACTTTCTCTCTGATCCCTTCCACACAGGCAGCACAGATAAAGATCAGATGCAGCCAGTGGAGACCAGAGAGCGCTAGTCTGTGGCATTGTGGACATAACGCAGTCAGCATCAACGGGCACAAGGACAAGGGCTCACTCCCTGTGTGAATTATAAAGACAGCAGGTACTTACTACCTCACAAATTTTACCTTTAGACCATCATCAAATCCTTGATCCTCCAGAGAGCACCACTAGAGCTGCAAGTTGAGTAGAACTACTAAAAATCTCTTGCCTTTTCTCATAGTTAATTTTTTTCAGATTTTGCATATATGTTGAAAAGAAAAGAAAACTTAGAAACATTACCAGCAAATACTCCAAGAATAACTTGATGAGGGAAATGTGTTGCTATGAATACTCTTGAGATGCACACACTGATCTGGATAATCCAAAAAACACTCCAGAGGAATGACCACGTCAGTCTAAGAGGGAAAAGGCAGATGCTTAAAAAGTAAGACAAGATATTTCACCCAGTAATTTCCACCAGGCTGCTTTGTGTCAGGGTCATATTTTTACCAAGCAGACGTTTACAAGCAGAGAAGTCTAGAATCAGATGATTAAAAACTGGAAGTCAGTACTAATACATTAGCAAGAGTGGTTGCTCTTGCAGCCACACCCAGGGCTGCAGAAACAGACCCCAGTAGTTTCAGTTCCAAGACACCACCATGGTTTTAGTAATGAAAGTCATCAATGGCAAATTAAATTAGCACTAGTACCTTGAACATATTTCTCATCATGAAGTCATACTTAAATGCAAAACATCAATTATTTGGCAGCAAAATTCACATAGTATGGGAACAACCTTGTCAGGCTTGGAAAGAACAAATGTCAAAGCAATTATAAGACTTCCCCACAGAGCTGAGTAACACGTTACACTGACCTTTGACAACATTACATGCATTTGCTTTAAAATGGGGTAAGAAGGACTACCATCAATGCAGTAAATATATGTACTAACCAAAAGATCCAACATGTAACAACCATTAATAGAATTCAAAATTTCCAACACTGAAGACATAACATGACCGTTAATAGGAACTGATTCATAAAAATTGTATGCAATGAGCATAAGTTAATAAATACCAACCTACACAAATGGATAAATCCTCTTAATATTCTTTTTCTTCAGCTGAAGTAAATCATAATGATATCGTTGTGTTTTTTTTTTTTTTTTTCATTTTGGGTCTGGTGGGGTGGTTTTTTTGTTTTGTTTTGTTTTTTTACAAACTGGACAAAACAGACTATGAATATTTGGTTAAAATAAGTCCATTAAAAACTTAGCATGTATATAAAGAAATATCTGTATGAGTTAGAATAATGGAAAGACACTGACCTGTGAAGGGTAACTGCTGATTTATCTTTCCATCTCACTGTGTAGCTAAGTGCTGCTGTGACCATTACATACCAGACACAGGAAGATCCCATGGCATGTCCAGATGGGCTTCCTAGTAAAAACAAAAATGAAATATTCAAGCTCAAAAAGTATGACTGTAACATTTGTTTTATAGAAAATGTCTACTGACAGTTACTCAGGCACCTAATAATTTAGAAAGAAAATGGTTAACAAATGCAGAAAGAATGTCAGCTGCTCCTCAAAAGTTACTTTTCTCAATATGAATTTTTCAGAAGATCCATCTATATAGAATCCAAAATATTCATCTGATATCAAGTAGGTAACAGCTTAATCATCTTATATTGGTGTGAGCTGGTATTTTGATTGGAAAGCATAGTATTTTTCCATTACTTAGATTTGGATTGTGATTTCAAAAATAGAGCATCTGGGGCTCTCTTAGGGCTGTAGCACACAATGCAGAAGTTATATATGAGGATCAGCTGGGATAGGTTTTGAATGGGCTACCTCATAACTAAGGGGAGCAACAGAGATTTAGCTCCTTGTAACATTCTGAATCAAAGTACCAGTATAACTTTAGATGGCCCTTCCAAATTGCCTTTTCCAATTACCATGGTGTTAGCAATTGTGATTGTGATTTGTGTCTCATTAGTAATATTACAGTCCAATTGATTCTTGTTTTAGGTAGTTTTGTAATAAATTTAGAAATGTATCTGAAGTGTGCTGGAAGAACTGTGTCTTTATGCTTTACTTTGTACAACACCTTAAAATTTATAAAATAAATCAATGTTCACTAGCTTGGAAACAGATTCTCATTGGAACTGGCACATGAAATGATGCTGTAACATATTGGACTAATTGCTGTGCCCACAGTAGTCTATAACAGGGAACACACTCTCATACAGATATCAACAGAGATTTATTTTTAGTCCCCGTATAATAATATAAGTGTCATTTGTTTTAATTTAATGAATCAAATTTTAACTTTACTGGAAATTATACAAAGCCACAGGGAAGTTTCTACACCCGTGAAAATCACCAAAAGACAAAGTATGCTAGCATGATGCAAGGGACATGATTTCTAAAATTACTCCATCACTTCTTTACCCCTGATCACCAGGTTTACATTTAGCAAATTGAAATAGGGAAGGACAGAAAATTAGATCGCTGGAATCTCTCTATACCAGACTTTTACAGCTTGGCTTTCTGTGGAGACAAAGGAGAAGTAAAAGGGACAGGGTTACTTCGCTGGCAGAAGAAATAATTTTGGCTGAAGAATGTGTTATGACCCAGCAGTACATAGTGGTTTGCAAAGCAAAAGAATATTTCAGTGATGCAGCAAAGCAGGAATGTCTAGGGAGGACAAGCACAATGATTTCTGGCTCCCTGCATTTTCAGTATTCTGCCTGGCATATCATTAGTAGTCATGCTACTAACTCTTTGGTTAGTGTTGTAACAGAAGTACACTTCTAAACCTTGCAAGAACAAATAACACTGATAAAGAAACCACAATGTTGTATCTCAGCATTGGGAAAGCTTGTCTTTGTTGTCATCTAGAAAAATGTAATCTAACAAAACCGCTTCACAGTTCATCTGCACATTATCTACTAGAAACAGCATATACTCCACCTTAGGCTTTATGTTCTTAAAACCTTACAAATACCAGAGAAAAGATGGCTGCACAGTTTTAGTTCAGTTCATTCCAGAAGTACAAACCAAATTCAGGTCCTAGATTGCTTGCCATGTAGGCATCTAAAAAGTTCCCTAGGCTTTCCCTTTTGTTGAGCCACAGAGTTTGGGGTTTAGGTTATCCTAGCAATCTTTGGATATGCCCTTCTGATGTCTGTCACTGCTTCTCTAATCTTTACATATAAACTGCATATTTAGAAAGTGTGTAAAGTACTGTGTAAGCTCACACAAGGACTGTGTGCACCTAACAGTTGCCATGACTGTGAGAGGTGAGTGACAGACATTGTCAATGGTCAAGGGCAAATCTGGAGGTGGGAGAAAATGTGGTCATTATAAGTGCAAATAAGGAATCAATACAACAGCGGTACCCACTGGACAGAAATAGGAATGACTTCAGGAAGAAAATAACAGGAAAAAAGGCCTTCTGGTTCAATGAATCAAAATTTAACACTCTGACTGGTTCCTGGCTCCTGAGCCAGGGCTTGGAATTTCACGGTGCTGGATGGGCTCAGTTCTGAAGTCTTTTGAAAAGACCTAAAGGACCTTAATACTTTGGGTTACGTCCCAAATGAATTAACTTGAAATAGACATTATTAAAACATGCCTGATACAAGGGCTTAAGCTTCTTGTTCAAAATTACAATGGGATTTAATGCATGATATTGTTATCAAAATACAGCTCTACAAATCACTTAAAAGCTTGCAATGGCATTGACAAGGCACGAAGCACATTCATTTCCACAGTCAATATTTTTGTGTACTATGAATTAAACTAAATTCAGTGAGTAGGTTTCAAGCAAGTTTACCTTATTTCACATATTAGCGTTGCATAAGCTCATTTAACTTCAGCAGTATTGCATCTGAGTTCCACAGAGAAGACAACGAGATATAATAAAGTGAAAATACACTGGGAAGGTACATTTTTTAAAATAATTTTTTCTTCCATGCATTTGTACACACACCCACAGACACACATCCAATGCCAGTGTCTGGTTCTGGGAAGAGTGGTTCCATTTCCCACTTGTGATACATTACAGGATTGATTGTTGATACTACTGTTATTTACGCTGAACCACCTACTAGTTTTTGTGGTTTCAATAATTCTTTCAATAGTGCACAAGCTCTCAAACTCAACAGCCCCTTGCTCTGTTTTTGAACACTTTTAAACATCGTGGAATTTCTCTCCCCAGGCTGATGTCACTGGCACCGCAACTATTCCTAGAAGTGACCTCACAAAGCTCGTATTGAACTCACATAGTTCTTTCTGAACCTATGACACAAGTTTTGTGAAAATTGCTTTCCAATACATTGGTTCATTCTAGTAACAGTTATTTTTAAAGCAAATCCCCCTCCCTTGTACTGTTTAAAGGCAATGAAGTAAACATTCTTGTCATACAGCAATCAAATACCTATCACATTTTATTTCTTCCTTTTTCTCTCCCTGTATCTTGGTGCTATTTTAAGCATGAGCTCTGAGATTTGTATATTCTGTAAGATCTTCATACATCTCATCCTCTCCCCCCAAAAAGCCCCTATGTCCATTAAACGTACCAATGTAATCTCCAGCATTTCTTACCTGGTCCAGTTTCACATGTTATAGGAAACTGTTCAAGGCACGGGCTTGATTGATTGGGATAAATCATTGTTTCTTGCACCCACCAGTATGGGCGATGGCCAAATAAAATCCTGACAAAAAAAAAAAATAAAATGAACCAGAAATACAATAAGAAGATTTTTATCTAAGAAGGCCTCAGCAAAGCATGATAAATAACCTTACCAGGAATATAAAGAGCTATATTGCCAAAACTATTCTATAAGAGTTCTATGGGTTCTTCTTGTCTTATCAAAATATCATTTCAAACATATCTTAAACATCTTCTTTGTGAATTCCTGTTTTATAATTACAGGGAAAAGCCCACTAGTACATTATTCACAGCAAGTTTTCTAAACTTGAGGCACATATAGTAACCAGCATTAAAAATACCAAATTTTAAAACAAATCCAACTTCTTACCATTTAAATATGAGGTTGAACCAATCACCAATGACTGCCACCCATATCATTTTAGTACCAACCACTTGGTTGAGCTGAAACCAAAGAGGAAAATAAATTGAGAATATATTCCGGGGATCTCCAACATGTGACATAAAATTAAGGAAATCCTGGTAAGCCCTGTAGTCCCTCTGTAAATGCTGAATGATAAGCACGCCATTGCTATGAAGGAGATCCATCTTAATGGATTAAACTGTACTTGAAATATAGTAAAGTTCCTTTAATCTTAAGTTTCAGTGATGGAGAATGAGAACCATGGAAGGGAGCTATTAAAAAGTGAGAGAAGGTGATTGACGTTGCCTTTATATTGTATCAGCGTGGTGCACCCAGCCATTCCTGGAACACGTGGCTCCAAATCTCCGGGAAAGCACATGAGTCTGTTAGCACTGGAAAGCCTTTCTGTTTGCAAATTTTAATTGGAGGAAACTAAGCGAAGTACATGCTGAGCAGCAGCAAATTGTGGGGAAAGTTTTGTGGAAACACAATGTGTGACTTATGCAATCCTTTGTATGAACAGTTGGAACATGTTTGCTTGAATTTTCTCACAGTTCATTTCTCTGCAAGATGGACATTAGTAATGTGTATACTTCATTAAGTGTTGCCTGTATAAAGGATGGAAAGAATACACAAATAATTGGCCTTTGCAGAACTGTCATTAAAGCTGTACATTTCACTTTGAAATAGAATTTGGCTACCACGCTGTATCTAATACTTTGCGCAACACATTTTCAGTCATGGAAAATACAACTAGCATCTATACATCAATAATGCTGTTGAGCTCTAGAGCCATTTTTAAAGCAGCAATATTCTCAAAGCACTAAAAAACAATTGTTGCCTTCACACAAGGGGCCAGGGCACAATGCAGATGAAGCTCAGTCTATGAGTCATCTCATTCAGCATCGCCGTTCTTGCACACTGCTCACATGATGCAAGCCCCACACACCTCTGCCAGAAGGAGCTGAAGCCTGCCCTACTGCAGCCCCCTTCCTGCTGCCCAGCCTGGCAGAAATTAGGCCTGCTTCGCAAACCAGAGCAAGGTTGGGAACAGACGACTATGAGTATTTCCCCAAAGTATTCCCAAGTGAAGCACTTGGGTTCTCCAGGGCAAATAGCCACAAGGAAACTGAGATTCTGCCAGATAGCAGGATTTTAAGAGTATATAGCAAATAATGTATTATCACACCAGATTTATCAGTATTAGTACCAACAACAGTAGCATAGGAAAAGACTATATTAATTTGTGAGGTGGATACAGGAGAAACTTTTTCCCTAAGAGATTAAATGGATACCAAAAGTCTGATGATACCATCATCTGATATCATCAGAGTGGCAAGAGGAAAACTTCGGTCCTTTATCAGGCTCTCATATTCATATCTTCTATTAAAGATTATCTATGTATCTGGAACAATTAAAATCAGAAAACAAAAGCAGCTGCATATATACACTGCACGCTTCCCTATTGCTTTCTCCATGGCACTTAAAGCTAAACTATACAAGCCGTGGAGACAAAGATAAGAACTACTTAACTGTTTTTGCTGAAGAGAGACTTAACAGCTTAACAGGGCTTTATGATGTGTGGTCAGGGAAGTCACGTGGAAACATGGAGTAGATTCAACAAATAAGGCATAACAATTAAATGGACTTAGAAGACCTCTCTTCCTGACACAATCTCACATTTACTTTAGCTATTAATAGCCTGTTTTTAGAAACTTTTTAGCAGATTTAATTCTGATAAGTTAATTGCTACCAGTTGCACTGAGCCATGTAGGAAACCTTAAAGTTAAAAGATATTTAAAATTCTATGTACTGTTTCTGAAAAACTACTTCAATATTTTTCTATACGTTGACTGAATTATTCACACAGTTTCAAGGAAAACCCTTCCAAAACCAAAATTTCAGCATATTTCAACAATAAATATTTCCTAGCTTTCTAGCTGCAAATATTTGGAGAGGTTTGTTTCTTGCTAAGCTGTACAACTTATAGCTTTTCAGGATGTCCAGCAAGGGAACTGTCATACAAATGAACAGATGGAACTAATTTTCCCTCTTCCAGTTCTCTCCCAGGAAGTTCTTTAGAAACTCAAATAACTTTTTATACCTTATGACTAGAGAAAATGCCCTTTTGCAACATTTTTTTTTCTGCAAAAGTATCTCTCCTTTAAATATAAGTAGGACTTACAACAACAAAAACAATAAAAGTCACTCTTTTATACATGTTTGGGCTTAGTATGTAAAAATGTGGGGAATCTGAGGTTTTCTTCTGTTTTTCAGTCTAGTTTATAAAAAGTAATTAGCTTTAAACAGGAGCGTAAATGTCAAGTCAGTTGGTGGCTGAGTAACAGCCATCTTGCTTCTGGTACTTAGTTAAAACAGCAACTCTAATGAGGTTAAGTCTAAATAACTACAGTTATATCAGGAAAAATATTTTGCAGTAAGGAAATTTTCATCAAGATACAATTTAATGTCCTCAGGAAGAGTCCACCAAATAATAAAATAGATCACCTTCCAGTCCCTCTTTAATGCCACTGTTGGTACTCAATAGTATAAAAAAAAATTTGCCTCTCTGACACAGGATGTGCAGGACCATTGCAATAACTTTTTGCATGTTTTTTTATTTATAAATATAAAACCACCCACCCATGTTACTGACTGGGATAGTGCTACATCTGCTTAGACAAAACCACTCAGGTTTACACTTTAATTCTGCAGAAACTTTGTTAATATAATGTTTGAAGGTATGTCATGGCAATATTTCAGTAACCTCTTTTAGTATAAATGCTAAAGGCCTCCTGATATTTTAAAGATTTTGCTGCTGATTCATATGCTGCTACTCAGCTTTCTGCTTAGATAGAAAGGTAGAAAGATAGGCACTTTACACATAATGAAGACTAACATCTGACAGCAAACATAAATAAGCTCTGATTTTCTTTTACATTTTCATAGAATCATAGAATCATTAAGGTTGGAAAAGACCTCTAGGATCATCAAGTCCAACCATCAACCTGACACTACCATGTCTCCTAAACCATGCCCTGAAGTGCCACGTCTACATGTTTTTTGAACACCTCCAGGGATGGCGACTCTACCACCTCTCTGGGCAGCCTGTTCCAATGCCTGACCACTCTTTCAGTGAAAAAATTTTTCCTAATATCCAATCTAAACCTCCCCTGATGCAACTTGAGGCCATTTTCTCTCATCCTATTGCAGTAACTTGGGAGAAGAGACCAACACCCACCTCGCTACAACCTCCTTTCAGGTAGTTGTAGAGAGCAATAAGGTCTCCCCTCAGCTTCCTCTTCTCCAGGCTAAACAACGCCAGTTCCCTCAGCCGGTCCTCATTAAGACTTGCTCTCCAGACCCTTCACCAGCTTCGTTGCCCTTCTCTGAACACACTCCAGCAACTTGATGTCCTTCCTGTAGTGAGGGGCCCAAAACTGAACACAATATTCAAGGTGCGGCCTCACCAGTGCTGAGTACAGGGACACAATCCCCTCCCTGCTCCTGCTGGCCACACTTTTTCTGATGCAAGCCAGGATGCTGTTCGCCTTCTTGGACACCTGCGCACACTGCTGGCTCATGTTCAGCCGGCAGTCAACCAACACCCCCAGGTCCTTTTCCTCCAGGCAGCTTGCCAGCCACTCTTTCCCAAGCCTGTAGTGTTGCATGGTATTGTTGTGACCCAAGTGCAGGACCCGGCACTTGGTCTTGTTGAACCCCATATAATTGGCCTTGGTCCATCGATCCAGCCTGTCCAGGTCCCTCTGAAGAGCCTTCCTACCCTCCAGCAGATCAACACTCCACCCAGCTTGGTGTCATCTGCAGACTTACTGAGGGTGCACTTGATCCCCTCATCCAGATAATTGATAAAGACATTAAACAAGACTGGCCCCAACACTGAGCCCTGGGGAACCCCACTTGTAACCAGCCGCCAACTGGATTTAGCTCCATTTACCACAGCTCTCTGGGCTCAGCCATGCAGCCAGATTTTTACCCGGTGAATAGTGCACCTGTGCAAGCCATGAGCTGCCAGCTTCTCTAGGTGGATGCTGTGGAAGACACTGTCAAAGGCTTTGCTAAAGTCCAGGTAGACAACATCCACAGCCTTTCCCTCATCCACTAGTCAGGTCACCCTGTTATAGAAGGAGATCAGGTTGGTCAGGCAGGAACTGCCCTTCATGAAGCCGTGCTGGCTGGGCCTGATCCCCTGGTTGTCCTGCATGTGCTTCGTGAGGCACTCAAGATGTATCACTACATAATCTTCCCCAGTACTGAGGTTAGGCTGGCTGGCCTGTAGTTCCCTGACAAAACATGTCTTGAAATACAACTATATATACTATATATATGTACACAGACACTATATACTATATTATCCCCTAACAAAATATGTATTGAAATACTATGTTTAGTAACTCGTTTAAACTAACAAAAGATAAATACTTCCTCAATAATCTTATTTCCCTCCTTTTCTATGCAAAGCACTGCAAAATACTTCTGTAGTGCACTTAATATTTCAAAGTCACTTGAGATAATACATGAAATAAAACTATTTGCTGTATTTTAGTACATGGAATTGTGAGGAAAACTAGTGATCTGTACAAAATGGTCAGAATGCGTACACAATTAAGTTTTTAAATCAAAGCTTTGTCTTGTTTTGATATTATAGAACCAAGGTTTGACCTCCATGTGATTAAATGAAATCTTAGTGCAAAGCAAAAACCTTTAAAATACTATCTGTTCATATAAACAGTTTTTAATTTATTGGTGTTTTCTTGATTTATTTTCCAAGACTCACAAAACCAGAGACTGTCCAAAACTCTATGTATTCTTGGTAATAACGTAGAAATAAGACTCATGTTGATGAGCCACTGAAGGGAGGATAAAATGTTTATAGCTACTTTACACCTACATACTAGAACAAATATTACATAACGGATATCAGATGTTAAGCAAATGTTTGCAAGGGAAGGAAAAGCCATCAAAGCAAACATTTTCTAAAACACTGTTAATGGAGGCCTATGTACTGGGCCTAACTTTCTGGTACATTATGCTGAGTTAATTGAACAATAACATTAATTTCCACATCAGTGTTTTCATTGGCACTGGACCAGCTACAAGGACTAACTACCCGTTTAATAAGTTCACCAGTAGACGCTGTGCACAACAACTGACAGCTATTTTCTTAGGTATGAATATTTTCCAAATGGAACACTGAAAAGGTATATCTTAATCTTAGATTTAGGAAGAAAAGAATCTTTCAAGAAGCTCTTTCTTTCCATACTTTATTCCCTCAAGCATTCCTCACTGGACTCAGGCAGCCCTAGTTAAGGTCAGACTTCTTGAGTGCTAGACTGACCAGAAGGGGTTTAGCAAATGCTAACATGAACCAGTTGCTTTCTCTTGGTTCTGCCACCTTATTAATCTAATCTTTCCTGGTCACTACTATCACACATTGTCATTATTCCTTGCTATAAAGTTAACTATGCACATACAGGAAACTAACAAACCTGGTGTTTGCAATATAACAATAACTGCCAGACTTTAATACTTGTTTATATTTGTGTGTATTTTTATGTATAACAGTGTAAGTGATACAAACAATGCATGGAATACAATTCTGGCATGTTCATGAAAAAATCACATCTAAGGAATTCTAGTTATTTTAATTTTTAAGTACAAAGAGCTATTTTTTAGAAATTACAAGCAACCTAGAGTTTAACAGCAAATAAAAATCTTTCAAGTTCCATAAATTGCAAGAAAAAAATGGAGTCTGGACCCATAAGGGCAACAGTCTGCACTGCATTTTTTTTGTTTCCTTTCCAATAAAATCACTGCTTTTTTTAATTGCCATTCTTTAATCCCTGAAACTAGCCCTGTGCCAACTATTGCTCAGTGAGGTTAGAAACCTGACAAGAGAAGTGGCTGTTTATTAGCACCAGCTTTTCGGTTTTGTGTTCCCTTATCAGTTTCCACCTAAGCTGCAATAGCTCCCCAACCCTGAACTATAGCTCTGAAGTACCCCTTAACCCAGCACTGGAATGGACTGTATGGACTTTGAGCTAGCAATAAATAAAGCAACAGATCTTTGTTGGCCTGCCCTTCAGTTTGATTGCAGGTTCACTGTCACCCTGCTGCTGTCATTGTACACCTGGGAACCTTAAGTTTAACCAAGTACCCTAGGGGTTACAAAGACACCCACATAGAGCTGGCAAATGCAGAAAAGTGTTATGTAGTACAATTACATTGTCTCCAGCAAAGTTCACAGTTTTAGAAATAGGGTAAATTGCTGTTGAAAATTTCTTCCATCAATGACTACCCTGTGGCTTGATATGACAGACATTTAGAAAAAAAAACATTTCAGAACAAATGCCTCTGCTCGAGTTACAGAAAGTTAGGTGCCAGCATTTCTGACCATGGCGCCTCTTGAATCAGACCTAAGAGAGGATTTAAGAAGCATTTGACCTGTGCTAGTTTGGGTCATGAGGCCTCACTTCTGTTTGGCGTTGATAAGAGCTGTTAGTCTGAACAGAAAACTAGTACCTTCTAAAATCACCATGCTTCATTTAAACATGCAATTGGTAAGCTGATTGTGAAAAGAGTTCGTAGTGGGAAAGTAAGGCTGAGGATAAGTTATACTGTAAGTTCATGTCTCTAGAAAACTTTGAGAAAGGATTCCCAAATGAGGCAGAAAAAAGATCAATTAAGGAATGGATTGTGCTAGTAAATGTCACAGGCTATATTTAATCTTTGGCTGGGGAACACCTAACACAAAGGAATGGGACTAATGAAATCTAGAAAAACTTCACTGATAAAAAACCACACCTAACGTTTTGGAGCTAGGGCCAGCTACTGTGGGGCAAACCTATTACCTATGGTAATAAAAGATTCAGAAGAGACCAGACTGAAAATCCCCACCAAAAAATTATGGATTTGAATTCAGGATTTGTTTAGATTTGTTGTACTTGTATTTGCTAAACTCCAGGGGCTGGGAAGATTGTGTATTCAGAAAGTTACGTGCTCAAATAGCAAAGGCTAGTGATGTTAGGGGCAACATCTAAGCTTTATACTGGCAGTATTCACTTGGCTAGGTTTAAGGTCTGATTGGGAAAAAGAGAGAAATGGTCCTGGTTAAAAAAAGCCATGAAGTATAGGCTCCATTATGCCCAAATTCGTGTGTGGCTGGATAAGCCTGAACCAGCCCAACTTCAGTACATTTAAGTCTGAAGCAGAAAAGAAAGAGTGGTCTAATACTAATGCTGAGGAAACCACAAAGTCTGGAGAACTGGTGTTGAGTCAAACGAGACAGAATTAAAGTTGGGCAGAAGTGCTATCCACCAGCAGTAACAGTTTATACAAGAATAATGCAAGTCGGTGGTCTCAGCTCAGACTTTGCCTTGTGTGCGGTGGGGGGGAAGAGTAATTAATGGTTTCAGACAGCACTCGTCGAAGCTTTACTAAGTCTACTTTATTCTGAGATCATCTAAACAGCACTGAAGTAAATTAAAACTAGGAGAAATTAATTAACTATGGTAACAAAATGATTAGTAAGTAGATTCCACGATAAACTGAAGGCTGGTACCTGGGATCACAAACTAGTGCTTGTCCAGAGCCAAAAGGGAACATTTCCAACTGTGGAAAAATTAGGCGCAGTGTCATTCCATGATGACAGAGGCTTATGACAAATGCTTGACTGGGCACAGGCAGGGCTGCAGTGTTGTGGTTTTGTTCATATCAAAAAGGACTGCAACTACCTCTGCATGTCAGCCTTCTATCATGAAGACCTACCTTAAAGATTAGAGGTAAATTTTTATCATTTCCCTATCATAAAGGTAGGTAAATACCTATCATAAATAGCTATCATATCGCTGCTCCATACTCATGAGACAATTCAGGCTTAGGGAATTAAAAGGCAATTCAGGAGTGTCACAAAACTTACGACTCGATACACTCGCCAAGTATGTTCCGTGAACAAACTAGACACTGGAAACAAGTTCTGGCTTCAGAGGAGCGTAAGGGAGCTAGCCCGCTGCCCAGTCCCAGCCTGGTGTCGTTCAGGACGGAGCAGCAAATCGCACAAACCGCCCCAGGCTTCTCACGGGGCCCACCGGCCCCGCTCCCCGGCGCTGCGGGCAGCCCAGCCGCCGCCGCCCCTCAGCGGGCCCCGAGAACACGCCGTACTCTCCAGAGGCACCTCCCAGGGGAAGGAGCAGGACTCACGGCTGCCGCATCCCCGCACCACTGCCGCCGCCCGCCCCGCCCGCCATGGCGGCCCCGCCCTCCCCCGCCGGCGCTGTTACCGCGGCAACGGCGCCGGCCGCTCCCAGCTCGCCCTGCGCCTCCCACGGCGGCACGAAGGGTGGCTGAGCCAATCAGCGGCGCGCTTGTTGCGAGGCGGGCGAGAGGCGGTGCCCAGTTAGAAAGTAACCGTTGGGGAGGCGGGAAGGTGCTGGTGGTTTGAAAGCTGGTGGGTGCAGGTGGTTTCTGTGTGTCTGTCCCGCTTCCCCGGGCAGGCCTCGGTGCGTACGGCTGGCGGGGGTGGGAGCCCACCAAGGGCTGGGGGTGCCCTGCAGGGGCGGGAGGGCGCGGTGCTGCCGAGGACCGCCGGGTCCTGGGAGCGGCTGTCGGTGCCGTGGCGGCCCCGAGCGCGGCGCGGCGCGGCGCCGTGCGGGGCCTCCTCCTGAGGCAGGCAGCCCATCGCCGGTGGAGTAGCGAAAGAAACGTCGCTCTGCCCGCCGTTACTGCTTGTGGTGGTAACCGTAACAACAACTTACGGAAGAGGTTTTAATAAGAAGCCAAGGAGATGAAAGCTGCCCTGAAGGTTTACCCTGTAATCGTGAGTTGTAACTGCTGCGATCGCCTTGTGTGCCTTGACACTGTACTTATTCGCTTATGTGTTTGTTGCAGCACTATGGCTAATATAAAGACAGAAGATGAAATAATCCTTTTTGAAAGAGAAATGAAAGAGTTTTGGACCAAATTAAAAAGCATTTATGGCACTGAACAGATCAATCAGACTTTAGCACTGAGAGATTCGTGCAAGGAGTCCATAAAAGCACTGTCAGGTAAAAAGGCTCTATGTTCCTGTCACCTCTACTTTTTCCAAGTTATCATCAGAGTTCATCAGATAACTGAAGTAACTTTTTACTACAGAGAAATGGTCCAAGAAGCTGAAAGAAGGGGACCTGATGATTGAAAAAATTGAGGAGTATAGCAATGGTATGGTATGGTGCTTTTATTTATTGTGTCTAACACTTCAAAAATTAACTTATTGCAGCTGGATAATATGTTAACTTCCCATTTTAAAAAGTAAATAACAACATTGGAATGAAGATAGAATTAAACCCACTTTGTGTTTAATTTGGTTGGTTAGGGGATATAAATTGCAAGTCAAAAGCAATTTGTTGGAAGACTTCATTGATGATGCAAAAAGATGAAGATCGGGTAAGTTTTCTGTATAGGGGTTTTGGTGCTTAAGTATTTAAAACAACACAGTACCAGAACTTGCTGACTGCAATAGGAAAAGTAAATTAAATTGCTTAGTAAAGATACATATTTTGAGATTACTTACGCCTCTTCCATATTAGTAATAGAATAGTCAGCCTATCAGTCTAGGAGTGACTTCTCTGAATTTTGTAGTTAAACTTCAGAATAGCATGTAAAAATAATTGCAACTGTAATATCAGCCAGTGTTTCTATTTCTTGCTTCCAGTATGTCAAATTACTTGCCTGTGGACAGGATCCACCATCCTCCTGCTCAGGATGTATATAGTTCTGACACCAGAAACAAATTGTATCTGATTGAAATATGGGAGGAGCTCCCTACTTAGTAGCTTCTCTTTTGAATAACTCACTTCAAGCTTTTATTTGATGCTGTTAGTATAGTTATGCTGACTTCTCTCTTCAGCTGAGATGGCATACATTCCATTAGATTTTTTTCAAATGAGTCATCTTAAACTATATATAGATAAGTACTAAACAGCAGGGATCTAATTAAGCAACTGCATGTGTTCATATTTTCTTGCCTTATTTCAGAGATTCTCCAGCAGAGCCAACGTATATCAGAAAATCAAGAGCATTTGACAGAAATAAAATTTAACCTAAATCAAGAGCAGCAGCAAAAGAAGGACTTGACTGTCAGCGTCCAAGAGCTTAAAGAAGAGTTGATGAAGAAAAAGGAAGGTAAGCAAGCAAAGGATAAGTAGATCATCTTAATTAGAGGAGGAATTGTTTTCAACACTTGCTCTTGATGGGCTTTTCTACTATTTTTATGTGCTTATTTTACCTTTACTTTGATATTTATGCTGGCTTTTAAAATTCTAGTAATATCTTCTAAAAACAAAGCCGCTAAGGAGAGAGTGGAACGACTATGCAAGTCTAAAGTATTGTTTGAAGAGCGACTTGGACTGGAGATACGCAGAATTCACAGTAAGTTTCTGTAGTTTCCACGCGCAGTGATAGAATGTGGTTACTGTTGGATTGTGCAATGAAGAACATGCTAACTTACACAGCTGAAGAATTGCCCCAGCCCAGGTATTATCATTGTCTCTCAAATGGCAGAATACAGTATGTTAAAATGCATTTGTCTTTCAAAGAGCCTAGGTTTGCCTAACTTCCAAGTATTCTAAAAATATTAAGTGAAACTGTAGGTTAATATTGTGATTTTACTTTTTTGTCATAATTGTGACTCTCTCCAGCAGAGGTTAATGGTTATAATTAATTCTGTTTGTTGTAGATGAGCAATTACAGTTTATATTCAGACACATTGACCACAAAGATCCTGACAAGCCGTATGTGTTCACCCTTTCCATAAATGAACAGGGAGATTATGAAGGTATGTGAATTCTGAATACTTAAGAGGACAGAATCTGATACTTGTATCTGAAAAAAGGGGGAGAGGACTAAAGTACGGTTTAGTGTAACCTTTATCTTCTAATTTCCGAATGAAAAATTTTCTTTTGTTAACTTACGTGAAAATACAACTGCTTATCTTTGCTCCCTTCCATTTGTGGAGTTGCTGTTTACTTTGTACTGAGCAAAGCAGGAGAGAAGGGAGATATACAGGAATAGATAAATGCTTTGGTTTGTGGTCTGTGGCTGCTTCTTCCCTTTATGCTGGAGTGAGTGTTCATCCTGACAGGCATATTTCAATCTGAGAAGCCTAGAGGGCAGGAAAAAATGAAGTTCCTCACTATGTGGGGAACCCTTAAAGACAGATTAAAACTTGAAATCCAGCATTCCTCTTCTGCATGGGTACAACCTTCCAGGTCTTAAACCTGGTTTTCCAATATGGATCTTAATTCAGTTACAAAGAACAGCAGCACTAATTTGAGTTCTGTGCTGAGTAGCTTCTAGACGAATGCTGCTGTTGCTCTGCTATGCCTGTAGGTATGGACTGAATAGATTTCTGGTTTTACTAATTCAAATCTGAACTGTGCTGAAGTTCAAAGTTTATCACATGCTGGGCTACATCAGTTTTCACTCTGCCTGCCTGCAGAGCAACAAAAATGTTTAAGAATGTGTTTCAACTTTTGAGCAGGCTATGGATTACTGGAAATTGCTGTAACAATTCAAGCAGGAGCATAGCACTGAGCAGGAGGTCTGGAAATAAGAAAGTGTGTTCTTTGAGGCTTTGTCTTTGCTGAAAGAAACTGATTTAATAGGTTATTAAAAAATAATACTGGATAAAGCTAAAAAAAATTTATAATCTAATCTTTTGGAAATTTGTGTCATTTTAGTGACTTCCTGTACTCCTCCTCTGGACTGTATAGAAGAGTTCCAGCTCAAAGTGAGAGAAACTAACAATTTTTCGGCGTTTGTTGCCAACATCAGAAAAGCTTTCACTGCCTTGTCTTATAAATAGTCTGCATAAAACTAACTTATACCTCCCTTTCTAGCTGTAGAGCACTTTTTTCCTTTCCTTCCTGTATTGTGGAAGTATGTATTTATCCATGTCTTACTCTAATTTCTAAATAAAGAAAAATAACGAAAATAGTATTTTAGTCCACTGTCATCTACAGACACTTCAGATGATTCTTCGAAAAACAGTATAATCAACTACTTCCTTAACTGAATGTCTCCAGACATGTAAATTTTGATCCAGTATCAAGTAGCTTAATGATGTAATGATCTCTATTGAGCTACCCCAGGAAGATATTTGAAAAAACTTACTTTCTGTAATTTTTGTTTCTCTTCTAAAAACACAGAAGTGTCTTTCAGGTTTGTATGTGGTTGAAATAGGCTTGGAACCTACCAAAATAATGCACTTAGGGCTTAGCAATTACTTCAGTTTCCTGTGTTACGGCTCACTATCTTAATTTTTACCATCTTGTACTCCCCAGTGTTATCACTCATTTTCAATACATGTAAATTGTTTTTCTTTTGGTCTGTTAACCTATATATTTTACTGCCTGTTTCAGCTTCTTGTCTGGATGCCTATTTCTGTTTTTAGTAACAGAGCCATTTGATGTGAATGTGGTTCTTGAACACAGCATTGAACAGGAGCAAGTGGGAACTTTTTATCAATTTGATCAGAAGTCCTAGTGATCAGAGACAGAACCCTGCTGTAGCCCAGAGGTTCCTGGCTCCCACAACACCCAGCTGCAGAAAGGCTGGCCTGAAACTTGAACTGCAGTGGTGTATGAGTAACACCTATAATTTTACCAGTTCTAGTGTTTTACTGGGTGTGTTTTAGAACAGACTAGTCATTTTGCTTTATTACATAAAGCAAGTTACAATGAAGGACTATTTATCATTGTCACTGGAAATCTTAAGATATGTAAGTATAATGTATTAAAGTATGAAATACACAGATAATTTCTCTACTGTATCTTAGAGCTTATCAAGACTTACTGTTGCTGTACTCAGCTCTGATTAAAACTGATCTATCTTACTTGTAAAGCCTTTTCCTTTTCACAACATATTTAAATGGACAGCTGCAACAAGAAAGAAAACTCTTTATTTGATAATATAATATAGCTTAAATAAAATCTTACTCAATTCAGTCCTGGAAGTTCTAGTGAAGTAAAAGGACCATTTGAAGTGAAAACTAATGCTGATCTCTCTCAAATATTTAAGAATAATAAATCAATATCTAAGTACATAAAAATGACAATAACTCTAAATATCTCTTTGAAGAATGTTCCAAATTGTTTTTCAATAAAAACAATTTCAGAATATTTTCTGTGAAAACCATTTAAAATAACTCCCTGTCTCAAAGCACCTCTACCCATCCTGTGAGATGCTAGTTCAGTTAACTGCTTTAAATTTGTACAGCACATACCTCCATCAGCATTTCATTTTTTTATCAGGAGCACACTTTTGGAGTGAATCTCCTGAGCCTTAGCACTTTGGTTCACATCTCAAATGCAAACTGTGTTCCTTCTGGAAGGCAACTAAACTGGGAGATGCCCCCAGTGCATTCCCACTGTTAGTGTTACGTAGTCTGTAGGACAGACCAGAGCTGGTCCAGACCAGTATGTAGTGCAGATGTTGATCTTCCCACTTACTACTATAACTATGGCAGCACTTCCTGTTTTTGCCCCAACCTAGGCTTGGGCACCAAACCAAAAACACACACACACCCCCTTATTCCTATGTCTTTGTCAGCTTCTTAATATGGACACCTGGCCATTTAGGTATGTTTGAATCTGGTGATGCTCATGAGATACTCTTACTACAGTTGAGAATATTGCCCACTCTGATGTGAACCATACTTTAAATCACTTGGTTTGTCTAAACAGTACAACTTGCTGGATACAGCACAGACTATGCACTCAATCTTCTATGAGATAGCTAAAGTGCATCTTAACAAAACCGAGTAACACACGTTTGCACATGTTGGCTCAAAAAAAAAAGATATAACCTTCCATTTCTTCTTCCCTATAGGGCATAACTTGCTTTTCTGTAAATGCATAATTTTCATTGGTATGCCCTATTGATCTTTTTTCTTGTCCTACAGCCAGCTGTACACAAGGTGCCAACTGATTACATTACAGTTTTCAGGAGAATGGCAGCAGAGATTACTAGGCATTTCTAGAATGACATACATTTAACTGAAATACATCCTCAATTTCTGCCCTGTCCATATACCCCATGTACTCTGAGAATTTCGTAACCAACAATGGGACCAGCAGAGGTGCAGGCTGGGAGACTGCCTTCAAGTGCTGGGTCTAGTTGCTTATTAGTGGATTTTGCCTCCTTTTCAGCTATGCTAACAGGAATATTTAAATAGCAGATATTTCAATTAATTGCTGCTACCACCAAAGGAATGCTGTAGGTACTTTTATGTAGGCCAATAGACTAGCCAGTAGTTAAAAAATGCATTTGGCCAGCTCTGCTCTTCCCTCTTCTCTCCTAGGAGCTATGACTGCTGTTCTATCCCGCTTCGTTGGTACCCCTTCTTCTTTCCTTGTACAGAAGCCCTCACCGTCCATGTTAGAAAGCCTATCCCTTCTGGCTTCTCACTAATGGCATCACCCCTGTATCCAGAATGACTAGTCATTTTGAAGCATTCTTCTGCCCTTCTCCACCCATCTGTGCTAAGCAACTCTTAGTTGCTCTGGAAAGTAAGAACTTAAGGGTGCCCAACCAAAGATTTTACAGCTGTTGTAAGGAAGCAAAAAGACAGGCAGTCCACAGCCACCTCATTTCCATGTTTTCCAGTGCAGCTGTTTATTCATTAAGGGATAACGTATTGCTCAGATGCAGTCTAGCATATCTGATTTGATCAGAAGAAAAAAATTGAAACACACCCTAAGTAACACAAATGCTCAGACTTAATGCCATTTTCTTTTCATGTTCATCCCAGGCATGAGTAGTTGGTTTATTGCTTCTAACAAAATTACTTTCCCAAGATTGCTATGGAGAGAACATAAAGTATATGAAAACTCCTGCACTAGAATTTACATTCCTAGGAATTATTTGCTAGAAAAGATGAAGTGCTTTGTTGTAAATGTTCTGCGCATATGCCTGAATCAAGAAGTAAAGTTTGAAACGTTTACTGTGTGTATTTTAAACCTTTACAGCTCCTTTTGGAGTGTGAAAAATGAACCTGCTCATATTTGCCAAGGCAAATCCGATGCAGCTCTTACTTCCTCTGAAACACAGCCAGGCATTCCAAAAGCAGGTAACATCAAGGAAAGCATACACAATAGACTTGCTTGTTTGTTTGCTTATTATAAAATACGAAGTAAAACTGGCTTGTGACATCCCTAAACTAACCTTTTTGCTAGCTGAAGATCTGTCTTAAGATCTTAAAACCTTTGTGCCTTTATCAAATGCACTTAGTGCTTACAGAATTCCACACACCTGGATCTGTGGCAATTTGGATTTTTCTGTTTGTTTTGAAGCTGCACAATACAGCAATATTCAATAATAATAATGACAAGTAAGATAATACTATATACTGACCCAACAGACACAATTACTGGGACATCAGTGTAGTGGATAGCATACAAATACAGACTGAAATGCCCCAAAGAGCATATGGGAAAGCTCTTAAGCTCAAAAGCTCTATGCAATCTAGGGACTACAACACACAATCAACCAGCCCCTCCAGTTGGTGCTAGTACTCCATCTGATCTGTTAGCAGGATCAGTTTTATCTTAAGGCAGACATAGATTTTAGTGAAGGACAGTAAAGGCTTTTCTTTTATCATACATCAGTTTGCCCAATCCTGAATGTTGCTTTCCAGCTGCTGACCTATACTTAAGCTACCAAGGCTCAAGGCTGAAATGCATGGACCATCAACATATGCTGACCATACAGAAAACTGCTGAGGTACGGTGCTCAGCAACTCATGAAATTTATCTTGTAATATAATGTAAAATTCTGGGGAAAAAAAGGTGTTGAATTTATTAGATATTGGAAATACACTGTGAATTTAAGGATTGTTGGGAAAACAAAATAATATTAAACATTAATATCATCTGTACTAAGTGCATTTAATCACAGTTGTTTGTGTGCTAGCTGGAGGTCAGTTTTGAAAAGAAATTGAATTATAGTAAGAGAGTCCTTCTGGCTAACGGAACAGTTTTATTACACACCTAGTCAACCAGAAGTGGTTAAGCTGAGTTTGTTGATATTTTTCATAAATCCCCTTGGATGTTGCTAGATATATTTTAAAAAGCAAACAAACAAGTAACGGCTACACTTGTGAAAATTAAGACAGACACAGAAGTTGTGCTGCGTTCTGTCATATTCCAATCGTGTTATATTACTTATAGTCTTCTCTAATGCTTCAATCAACTTTGTGAATCTATTCAGTACTTTGGTGTTGTCTAAATTAGTCCTGTCATTATAATACTCTAAAATCACTGTGAACTCACTTGTAAGTGATATATAACTTTTTAAAAGTGCTGCCGAACCCAATATAACAAACATATGCACACATAAATCACTTAGTCTCATAGGCAGATTACAGTACATTTTTTAACTGTATGAATAAACCATACTAAAAAATTATGGTAATACTCTTACCTTTTTGAAAGCAATAGTTGCAATCCAATTACATCAGGCTTTACTGCTGAATAGGATTGTTATGCCTGAAAGATTGGGGGGCACGGCTCTGCCAGACTGTGAGACTCCATTCTTTTGGTCCTTCTTTTCATCCCTTATCACTCTAACAATTAAACACAAAGAACCCCTTAGAATCTTGAGCTTATAAACAAGCTGCTCCAGCAGAAGCAGAGGTAATGAAGCCTGATTTCCAACAGATCTATGGTTTTGTCCTTGAATGATACCATTCTCTTCACTGCAATATCCCAGCTCTTCTTTACAGCCTCCCTCCTGGATAAGAGCCAGTGCCACTCCTGAGTTATCCTACTTCAGCCTCTGCTTGGCTGCTGCTAAAGCCGCAGGACAATGGTTGCACTCTGCCTACCCTTCCTCCAGTGCAGAGCACTGATTTGCGGTTCTCTCCTTCACCTGGTCACTCTAAGAACAGTGATAGCTGCAACACAATCTCCTTTTCAAATTTGGACTAATTGAGCAATGGGTTCAAAAGTTGTCAGGGAGACACAAGACTGCTAAAAATAGTGTTTAATCATGCAAGTGTGTAGTGTTTTTTTTATATGACCTTATATCTGTTTTAAAGTGGCTATGCACGAAGCAATGAAATGATGAATTGAAAGAAGATCAATTAGTGTGAATTCGATTTCCTTCCTCTTCAGTCACAGCATGTTGAACAATGCTAATTGCTATTGACTCATCTGTTTTGGATAACTGTCTACCTGGAAACATGCTCTTTGACTGACTTGCCTCAATGAATTCTTTTACACCAGCTACTGGATCATGGGCTCACTTCTTCACTATCCAGTATCTTCTGAATCAGAGCTTCAGCTAGAATAACTGGCTTGTCAGAGAAACAGGTCTGTTGAATGAACACCAACTATACATCATTACTGTTTTGAAGCATGCTATGCTTATTTTACACTGATGGCAATTATTATTAGGCATCCAAGGCATGTAAGAGCAGACTACGTTAACTTTTTGGCTAAGTGAGGAGTAGGTAGAAGTGATGATAGAAGGGTGGCCTCGTGGGTGGCATACTGGCTGTCTAAGTTAAAGCACAATACATTGTGTAAGCAAATGCTTACCTTGTAGCTTAAAAGTAAAACCAGGCAAATAACTAATACTTAACTTTCCAAATGAAGCTAATGGGAGATAAACTTGCTTGTTTAACTCCCTGTCTGACACAGCCCCATTAATGGAAAGACAATGCAGCAAATTGGTAACTGTATTCTTTTAACATTAGTCATCAGTATCAGCATGACTTACGGGTCTGTATTTTCCTATACTTAGTGCAAAGGCAGACGAGCCACCTGATAAAATCGTGTTTCTAAAGGAAAGATGGAAGATCTCTTCTGACATGCAATCCTCATGCTGTCATCTGCAACTGCAGCAATTAGCTGTCATTTTAGGCTCCAGCCTTCTCTAAGGTTAGTCCATAATTCTGACAGAGTGCTTGGGACTGTATTGCAGTAGGGACCACCTTTACTAAGTGCTCTGTTAATGGCATCACAGTGAATCAAAATACCAAATTTACAGTCAATGGTCTTGCAATTTACATGAGAAAGAGGACTTACTTTCCTCAGCTGCTCCTGCTGAACGTTCCCTCAACTATCATTGCTCAACTATATTGTTTGGTGCAGAATGAGCATTAAAAGGTTGCATCCAATCTTGCTTTTGATTGTGCATTAATCCTATCCAGTTGGTAGGTAATATCACTGTTAGCAATCCATTTTTCCTCTTCCAAATAATGTAGTTAGAATTTTATAGTCACCTGTCAAATCTTACAGATGAGTCCTTACATAAGAATTCTCCCATGCCAAACAGCTAATTTTGTGCTGGATGCTTGAACTAGCTGCAAGAGTAGCATAGAATATCACGGCTTAATTATGAGCAATCTCAATGTTGCATACTCTTAATTTGAAAAAATTCATTTATTTGAAAAAAATGCATTCAATTAGTAGGAAATTGCTATGAAAAGGGAGCAACTATTTAAAGAACTTCATGTGAAGTTCACAGCAGTCCTGGCTGCTTTTACATCCAGCTGGTGCAGGGGGTACCACAACTCAGGTCATCACTTCCTCAATGTTGCTGAAGTACCAGATGTTGGACCTACATTTTAAGTAATCTAGGCTACTAACACACAAATCCTTTTCTGAAGCTGGCATATGGATTGGATTGTCCCATGTAGTAACAGCTATAGGCACTGATCTCACCTGGAGATTTTTCAGTGAGAAACCACATATAAAAATGAGATACAGTAACACCTAAATGCTTTGGCTGAATTAAGTTTTAATTAAAATTAGATGAGAAACTATGCAAATATAACTGTAAACTAGCAAGCCTTTCTGGTAGGAGGCAGCTTATTCAAAGATACCTTAGGAGAGCAACAGTAAAGAAAATTACTATTACTGGGAGTTAAAAGGGGAGGTTATCTTTAAAATGAGCCCAGAAACAGGACATAAAGTTGCTAGTTAGGCTGATACAGGAGGGAGCTGGTGCAATTTTAATTAGGGAGGGATCACATACCACCTTCAAATTTCAGGGTTCTTTTTTTCATATAAAAGATTGCAAAAAGTTGCCTAAATATGACAAGAAATGCTACTGTCATGCGGTTGTATGGGGGGAGCCTTACTCAGTCTTATTTTGGAATGAATAAAAATAATCTGCATAGTATTTTCTAGGGAGAGGACCTTACACTTGAAAGTGTTTAAAAAATATCACAGCTACAATGGTGTTTTTCAAATGTTTGGGAGAGGGCATTGTTTTGGGAATGTAAATATACATTGCCAGCAAGTAGCTTTAGAAAGTACCTTTTCATGTAATTAGTGAACAATAGGACTAACATTACAAGTTGGTCATATTGCTTTTACAGATAAAAAATACAATACTGACCTATCTTGTAATACTTGATTTTATATTGCATTTCCCAGTGACTAAAAGCAAATGAACTGGACAAAATCTCAAATGTAATTATTTCAATTACATTTGAAAGTCAGAACGTTACAAACACCTCAGTGTTGCACACAACTCTGCATTTAATCAATCCCTCTACAACAATCATCAACAGCTTGGCAGACTCGGGGCTGAACAAGATAGGAATAAAACACTTTGCACAAGCATGTTTTATCCTGTAGCGATAAAGCTGCCTTCTAAGGTATGAGATGGAAGGCGTGTGAGCTTCACCCTTGCTCTCTGCTCCACTGCGTGGTGGAGAGGCCTCCAGTGGGCACTGTTTTCTGCTGGCAGAGCTCTGCAGAGTTAGGCCTGGCATCGCATATGCCTTAGATGCACCATTATTCTGCCTAGTTGATACATAGTTATTATTTTATTCATGTGCTTTCCACAAATAGGTCTTGGATTATTGGAATTAACTTTTCATAGAGCTGCGATCTCTGGATTTTACAGTCCAAGGGGGAGGGCAGACACTGGTGAGAAGTCTGGATATGCAAGTTTGCCCAGCATGCGTTCCACCTTTATACCTATTACACATACCAACATTCATTTGGTATCTCTCATACTTTTTAATACTGAGTGTGTTCACATTTTAAAATTCCCCAGCATGGGAACTCGGTGGAAAACAGACCATATGACAACTATCCTGGACTTCTCTATACCTGAGCACAAAGAGGCATCCTGCTCGGTGAAATCCAGAAGGCAATTAAGAAAGTAACCCACTGACAAGGGTAGGCAGTGTAAAATCTGTCAAGGGGTAGGACTGGCCTCCTGGAGAACATAGCACAAAGAGGACCAAAAAACCAGCATAAATTAGGAAAAGAGCAACCCTCCACCCACATTAGCAGAGCCAGGACTAACAGCATGCAGTGGGAATCCCCACACACAAGCTCCCATCCTCTGTCCATCACAGCATGATGACCTACCGAGTCATGCAGCAATTGGCCCATCCTGCAGTCACTCATTTGAACTCCTTCCACTCACCTTCTGTACCACAAGAGACTGTGTCACCAGCTTTTAGCTCTTCTAAAGCAGCACAGACCTACCGTCGTCTTCTTCTGAACACCGTGTTTCTTGTACAGAGGGACCTTTACAGACTTAAAGGCAGTACATAAAAAAATGCTTGCTCTTTTTCACATTATCCTGAGCCATTTCTGTACACAGTGGCTCTCCCTTGTGCTATGTAAGTTGAGGGGTATATGTGGAATAGGAAGCAAAAGACATTAGACATACAACTGGACAAAATCTCACATAGTTAAATCTCTTCATAAATCTCTTCATTAAACAAGACTTTAAATGCCATATTAAATGCACTACAAGATTCTGTATCTATATTACCATGGAGACATATTAACAACCACAATAATTAGTCCTTTAAACACAGTGCAAATCCCCAGGTTTACTTCCCTTCCAGAGGCAGAACTTCAGCTGATGTGTGGAGGTTCCTATATAACCAGTATTTGTTATGAGAATTATGTTGCCTCAATTTTCTGCTGAAGTTGTAAGCATGTTTTCACACATCCGATTTATAAGTACGTCCTCATCATCTTTTAGTTCTGCACCAGAGCCTGCCGCACAATAATATTTTGTAGGCTTTACTTTGGTGAATGTATGAAAGCAATTCCAGCTCAGTGCATTGCTACACATAGATAGCTCCTTGTTTAAAAAAAGAAAACAACAAACCAAACCAAAACCAAAACGCTTTACCTCTCTTCCTTTTAACAGTAGTGAAAAATATAGAATTCTATCATAAATAAGCAAGCAGATTTGGTCTACTCTAATGGTAGAGGTCTGAAAGATGCAGCTTCCTTGGCAAAATCAAGAGCTGCTGCTTTTTCTTAGGACAACCACCGTACAAGTAACCCTGTTCTCTCACTTCCAGAAATGGTTAGTAGGTGGTGCTTTGCTGATTGACAGGTTAGCCTGAAACATCTGAATGAACATCTACTTTTAAGAAACTCTGACCACCTAGGCTGAAAAAAGACAGCTTTTCCAAAGTGGGTCCAGCTGGACATTCAGAAATGATTAACATCCAAAATTTTACTTTTGAAATCCTAGCAAAATGTCTTTTTTTTAAAAAAAATAAAAATATATTAGTTTTTATAGAATGAACTTATCCTTCTAAAACTTACTGTTGCAAACAGTTTCATTCAAGAAATAACAAAATACCGCAGTGATGAACTCAGTGAAGACCTACTTGGATCTGCTCTAAAAATGTTGGAGTCTGCAGTGTGGATAACAATCTTTGAGCTAAAACAGAGGAAAACACTGTTTGCATTTCATAGAAAAGAGAAGAAAACTGACACTACATTCCTAATACTTATGTTTATTATGAAAGTGTCTCCAAATCAAAATAGCCCACAATACTTATTGGTTCCAGACATTTTATGAGGAATAATTATTTTCCATATTAAAAAAAACCAAAATCAACTGAGTTAAACACAAAATAACTCCCAAAGTTCTACACAGCAGCTATACATGAAAGGACTTCTAGCTAGCACATCACTGTGTCTGGGACAGTGGAGTTCCTACACATCACTGCAGTTCTGAAAGAGTTGCTCAAGCACAGGATTGTCATGAAAACACAGGTGAAATAGTGTCATCTGCCTCACCCTGACTTGCAACAGGCAGTCAACATGCACCGTATGGTATGAGAGCTCGTGTATAAAAGTTAAACACTGTGACTCCAAAAGCTCCAAAAGCTCAACAGAAGCCAGAAAATGCGTTTTGTTGCACAGATTATTTTAGGTCATGCAAGACAATCATTTTGGTCTTTTGTTTGACATGTGTGGTCATTGACACAGCTCCAAAACACCATTTCATAGTATTTCCTCCAGGTTTTTAATTGAAAGCAATTTCAAAGACTGAGAATTCCATACAGACACACTCAAACACTGTGTTTTCATTGCAACTACAATCAGAAATCTTTACAGTTTAAAGGCTATACATGTATGTCACTTTTCCAAACTTCCACTAGTGCTTTTTAAAAAGAAAATAATAAAAGAATAAGGTTGTCTTACTGAAGTTCCCATTAGGTCCCTGTTCCAAATCAAAGCCAGTCAAAACAAGTAATCAAACTGGTTCTGCTTTATGGTTTAAAGGCAACTGTAGTTTGCAGAACACTGAAGTTAGGCCTAATAGGGTCTATGTTACAGGAAGGGTAAAAAGTATTTGATAGCTCCTCTTGCACAAATGTCACAAGAAGTAGACAATAGGAGACATACAAAAATGACTTGTAGCAAAGAGATTAAAAAAATACCAAAGCATCAACTGTAGAAAACCAATGGTAGCCCATATTTCTCTGAGAATATGGAAGGCTGCAGTAATGACAAGATTAATGAAACAGGCATTAGGCTTCCTACTAGAATACTCTGTGTAAAACACACACAGTGTCTAAATCAACTCGTGTTGATCATCATTGACATTTACTGCAGGGTAACGGCTTTCGCTGTCATGTCCCATTCAGAACCAGAAAGTGATCTTCACTTGAAACAGATGCAGATTTAAGACAAGAATCACTTCACTGTAGGCAAAACTTAGTGCGTGTACTTGGGTCTCAGAAAAAGGATTTGGCATGGGCAATCACACAGAATTGTCACACGCTGAAACAGGAGCATGTGAAGCTGCAATACCTGTTCCAGTTCTGCTGGAATCTTTAAATAAATAACACATAGTAAAAACCTACAAAATGGGAACAAGGAAACAGCACGGGACACTTTGGTATTTTAGAACTAGCGCTATTTAACATTGGTCAACATCCAGAAGATTCCAAAGTCCACCCTTGTTGTTTGATCAGATATTTTTCCCATTTTCTGCCATGTTTTAGTTTTTTATGACAAAAAACGCATCATATATTTTTCTTTTGATACAAAATATGCAAATATGGAAAACAGTAAACAAAAGGAGACCTGAATCTTATTTTACTGTATTCTGGGCTGGCTAGGCAGAGAAGACAAATTCTTACTATTTACTAATAAACTCTACGTATCATTTCCTCACTTTTCTACTTCAACATCTCAACACTGTGTTGTGTACCATACTATAAAAAGGGAGCATAGAAGTGGAAAACAAATAGATTATAGAGTACAAACCCTCATTTCTAAAATAACTAAAACGACAATTCTACAAAAGGTACAAATATACAGAACCTTTTAAGATCTTGCATTTACCATGAGCCATGTGAATTGTTTCAATTCATTTTCTGGAGTATGTGTGATTATCCTATAAATACCTTTTGGCCTCCAAAAGCACCTTTCAAAGCTCTTCAGCAGAGAAGCAAACAAATTCAAATACAAAAAGGAAAAAGTTGCATGACATTCTCTCTGCAGAATGGAAGATGAAGCCACAGTTTTGACATCCATTGGTTAAAGCAATGAATCAAAACACACTGCCAAGCATGGTCACTAAAACACTTGGTCCTTCCCACTAAAGACAGAAAAAATTGTGTGAATTTTTAATTCCCATTAAAAAATTGTAGTTTGCAAGTTTAGTGATTGTTCAGCAAAGTTTAGTGAATTTCTCAATGCTTCCTTAGTCTTATCCCATTTCTACAAATGTGGCATTTGAATCTCTCATCTCACCTATTTTCCAGACATACCGGTATTAACTTTATTCTAGGCTGCTAAGAGCAGACTCCAAAAAGCCAGGTTTATATGAGTTAAGTAAGTCACTGGGTGTCAGCTGAACCATGGTAGCTGTGTCCACGCTTTAGGGCGTCATAGACGCAACTGAATTTAAACCTTAAAGGGAGAGTTTGAATACAAGTTGCATTATTTAACAGTGGGGGTACACTAAAAGCATAAGCAGCCAGTGATGGTGAATCATCTAAAGGGTTGTAGCCTTGACTGTACATCTCAATCAACACTATACAGCACAGCTGGGGAGGACCAATAGAGACCAAAGGTCTCCTGCCTCTTGCACAGGGATTGTTTCGGGGAACTGTTCTCTGTCCTGATATCAACAACATTACAGTACTAGTGTATGTTGTGTATGTTGATCGTTCAGAGCAACATTCTGTCCCCATGTAAGACAAAATATTTTGCCAGAATGCCATTTTTGTAACCAACTTAGCAGAAGGGAAATGGTCCAGTGGAAGTAGTAAACAACACTGTTATTCTCAACAACCATCTCAGCAGGTCAGATTTCAGAAATTATAATGTTCATCCAATATATCCCAGGACGTTTTTGTTTTAAAATCTTGGTATGACCTTGACAGTAATTATTAAACAACTGTCAATTCAAATACTGTGGATGGGATACTTTCTATTGCAATCAGTGTATTTTCACATGTATAACCAGCCCTACAGATAACTGTATGAAATCAGAGGCACAGGAGACAGATGAGAAAAATTAGAGGCAAAGAAGCTTTTGGGGAGAAGGACATTTAAATAAGACTCCCTTGCTCCCTCAGATATATTCATGGATGTATAAGCTAGGCAGCTGCTGAATTACAAGGTTACCTGGCTTTTTCAAAAGATGCTCTGCGGGTAGTAAAACTGACAGCTCTTCTACAATTTACAATTTTTCAGTTTTCTTACCTTTATGGTCTACTAAGTGGAGGTACTATTTTCATTCATGCCATTCTGCCCTTACTTTTAGCATATTTTTTGCTAACACACAAGGGTCCCTATGGATAATAATGGTTTCAGAAGTTTTCAAGACTGATCAGTAGAATAGGGCAAATCTCAGCCTTTGAAAAGAAAGAGGTGGCAATGCAACTTTCTTCAATGGAATCTGTATAAAATACAGCCTTTAAACATGTTCTATGGCATCAGAAACCATCTGTATTTTGCTACTTGCATAGGTGGAAGGAATCAGAAATATTTCCTGGCTTAGAGTTCCAGCTGAACACAACACTCCAACCCCTTTGTATTTAGAAGACACACATTTTTTTCCTGATTTGTTTCTTCTTTTTTTTTCCTTCTTTTTAAAAATATATATATATGTCTTTGGTCTATAAGCACATTGGTTCTGTGTGCACATACTCAATACTGTGGAACAGTAGGTTGCATAGAGTCTGTTACCCAAGAACCTCACCTACTTTTGGCACTGCTGTTACATATCACAGAAAAGCATCCTGCAAGAGTGGTATGATCCTTAGCATCCTACATCAAACTTTGATCTAGAGACTGGAAGAAGTGTGTATATAATATTAAAAAAGATGTTTATTTTGGGTATATACTTTGTCATCTTTGGAACACAGTTTGTAAATCTTGGATGAAAAGGGAGAGCAAAATTATTTTAAAAAGACCCTTAATTTTATATGCTGTGAATTATAAGTGAATTTTGCTGAACTTTTCATGCATGTAAAATAAACTATTTCTAGTAATGTATGATGTTCTGCCTTCTCTCTCTTCAGCCTACTAAGAAAGTGGCAATAATTATAAGAGCAATACCCACACTGAACTGTGTCTGAGGAAGCGATAACTTTTAATCTACTTATTTTTCCATTACACCCCTGCTCTCATCCATCTGAACGTGCAAAACCAGTTTCAGGAATGAGGTCTGGACTCACAATGGTGCACTTGAACAAACACCTTTCAACATGGAATCTCTGTGAAAAGCTAGAATCCTTAGAGGTCAAAAATTGCAAGGCAAAAAATAAAAGTGAGAATGAGGTTATCCTAACTGTTGACATCAATGCTTTGGGGTATGTGCACAACTAATCAAGTCTACTTCTAATGCAATTAACCACCAAACTGAATTTTAAATTATGCTAAAATAATATTCCACATTTACCGCATTTTTTTCCTGAATTGCTAATTGACCACATTACCTACTATTTAAAATACCAATCCAGTGTTTTAAAACTTTATGTTGGAGGAATGGCCACTTTGATTTGATAGGCAATTTCAAAACCAGCACTTTAAAACACAAAGATAGCAAAAATATCTGAAGCAGATCTAGAATCTATAAAGCTATGTTCTGTCTTACTGTAAGTAACAAATCAAGCAACTATTACTTATAGCAGACTCAGCAAAAGCAACAGGGATGGACAGAAGAGATCTGAACGTGATGCTCTCCACCACTGAGAATCCCAAGAGAAAAAGTTTGAGAATGGATATTAATTCCCTTTTGTCCAGAAGTTCCCAAAAGAATACAAAATAAATAATATTTCAAAGACAGTACAAGTGAAAATACTGCTCCCATTGTGTCAGTTACATACACATACAGCATGCCTACGTATACAGAATGGTGTGTTGTCTTCATTCACAAACAGGAAATATGGCAGTGCACTATCAGAATGCTTTGATACTCCTAATTTTTTCTGATGCTGAGATATATGAAGAAACCGCATTCACAACTTATAATACTTCCAGTAGCAAACAGTTCATTCTGTTCGTGTCTTATGATTGAACTCAAGGATTAATGCTCATCTGAGCAAGTGCCACCAGTAAGATACCCATTTGTCCCATTGGCACCGCCGGTCCCATTAGTGGTGATAGTGCTGTGCGGGGTCTTTGAACGAGGTACTGTTTCTTCCTCATCTGAGCTTGACTCAATGTCACTTCGATCATCCTTTGCTACCTGTAGAATTTGAAAACGAAGAAAGCAGCAGGTGATTGTAAGGAAACAACTGAGATTTTTGGTTCAAGCCAGAATCAGAGAATTCAAACATTTTTCAATTTGAGCTTTGAAGGCTATCTCAGCTCTGGCACATTTCTCTGCCTTTGCCTGCCTGGACTAACTTCAAACACAGATGCCTATATACACATATGCTATGTGCAAAGGCAGGGTGAGACCTTCGCACTGGTACATTGATGGAAGTATGTCAAAGTGATGGCACAGTGCTCAAAGCAAAGGGTTGTGCACACACTAAAGGAACCAACAATCCAAGCTCCCAAATTCAACCCAGCCTCTGTCCCTCTGCCCTCCTACTACAACTTCGTTTCCTGTGCTTCCTTTGGCATGCTTCTCTTTGACCTGATTATACAAAGTATTCAACCCAACTTATTCCCTCTCACCTCCCAACTTATTCTCTAGAGGCCACATGGCTCCAGGGAACAGTGCTATGGGCTGGCAGTAGGAGACAGGAGTACTGGCTGAAACATAACTCACCACACTAGGTAACTCCAGTCTCTTGACTTCAGGCAAGTGGTGAGAATGGGGCTTGGAAACAGTGGACATAGTCCACTTCAGTCTCTATCACAGGAACCACAAACGTACTTGAGCAGTTCAACTGTCTTCCCCATCATGTTGCTGGAAAGCTGTTTCAGAAACAGACTGATCTTAATTGCTAGGGATTTCCTGCTCATTTCCAGCTGATTTCCTTCCTGCTGGTTTATACCCATTTACTGGGTGAAAGCTGTTCCTTAGGTTAAGGAATCTGCTCTCCTCCTTTGTAGAACTTTTTCAAGGTCATAGAGGAAGATCACTAAGTTTGAGAGCTGAGCCCCTTCAGAATCCCTGAGGTGACTTTGCTTTACCCCATTCAGTCAGTTGCACCCAAAACAAGTAAAAACACGAGGAAACCAACAACAGGCAGGTTAAGGAGAGAAAACAAGGGCAATAGAAAAGAAAATCCTGCAAAGGAAAGGCCCTGCCTGTCCTGTTTTTAATGGGATGTTTTTCTCAGGGAGGTAACAATGGCACTGCCAACACGTAGGATCATAGGATAACTCAGGTCAGAAGAGACCTCAGAAAGTCTATGTCCAAACTCCTGCTCAAAGTAGGGTCAGCTGTGGTCACACTGTGGTCAGGTAAGGTCACACAGAGCTCCACCCAGTCTGATCTTGAAAATCTGCAAAACTGGTAAAAGTGCATCAGATGAAGTAAAAAAACCCATCAACGGAATAAGGTCTGAGGTCTAAGCTGCATGTAGCTTTAAAGATGCAGCTTTCCATGTCTGCTTCTACACCTGTTTGTGTAGCTGATCTTCCTAATTAATTCAAAATCTCTCCGTGCTGTGCTGGTTGCACATTGGGCAATTCCAATTGACTTTACTATAGTGAATGGACATAAAGGGGGCAAAATACATGGCGAGTCTTTTTCACAAAAAAATCAAAACAATTGAAGAACAGGGCCCACCGCATGTAATTTTTTTGCTTACAGTAATCCTCCTCTACTCCAGAAAGCAAACTCTGTTCTCCAGCTCTCTCCTCAGAAACAGACATTTGCCTTTAGGCCTCCCAGTGTTGCTACTATCCTTGCAATATCACAACACCTGAGTGACACTATTCTGTTTGGGAAGAGAGGAAGAAGAAACACACAGTTCTCATATACCTCCTAATAAGTAAAGATTTTAATGACAATGTCTAGAAAGCCTGCAATTCTGACACCTGTGGGTCAGAAATTTGATTCCGTACTTACGCAGCTTCAATTATCAGATTACTTCAGTCTCTTTTATATAAAGGACTATGTTAAAGCTGTTGGGGATACAGAAATACACTTAGAATTATCCTTTAATCAGACAGAAGAGAATGGGCCCAGCACAGGGTACTGACTGCCTGTGATGGCAGACCAAATGATCGAAAAATTCTGTCTCATCTTAAATTCTCTTAATATATTAGATTCGCTGCCAGTTCTTCCACTAGGGTCCTGCCCCAAAGCCAAACAATCAAAAGAAGATTCTATGCTGCAGCCACTTCTATTAAATATGTGATCCACTCTCATTATTTTTAAAATGAAGCAACATACTGGGGTCTTTGCACTTAATACCTGATATGAATGCAACACATCCTCCAGTACTTAGTTCTCTTTTGTTTATCCCCAACAGAACTCACTGGAGTAATTTCTATAGAAGGAGTCCAGAAAAATATATATGTTTATAAAACTCCTAAGCACAAGAGTGAGTAAGAAACAGATGGTTTCAGATAGCTACGAATTAAATTGCTTTATCAGCTGAGATGTTCCAAAGGTGGATACTAATAATACAAAAATAAAACAATAATTAAGGATGAAGATCTACCCTAAGATATCTGTAATGTATAGTGAAAACACCACTTATTTTACTGCAGAAATGGAAAGAACAGGGTTGCAAGAGAGGAAGTAAGTTAAGACCTGAAGGAAGAAGAATCCCCTGTGTATTGTTGTACATATGCATCTTTAACCAGGTCACTGTCTTACTGTGTCTAACTCTGCTCACGTACAATCTGAATTTTCTCCTGTGTAATTCTTTAAGTTACAAGGCAGAGGCCTTACACTCTCAGGTGTGAGAGTGTAAGTGCTTCCTGAATGGTGACAGAGCAGCTGCTTATCCTGCTGATATACATGTGTAAAAAAGGTTCTAACATAATAGCAGCCAGATACTACAGATAGAAGTGGGTTTGGATGATATTAGGCAATGCATAGGCAAGAAGTAAAAATGGCCTTTAAAGATAGCCTTCAGTTAAATATATAAACACAAACACTGGATAAAAATACCAAACAGAAACTACAAATTAAAAAATCCCACAAACATCAGTATTGCACAGAATAAATCTTTCGCATAGCAAATTTAAATAAACTTACATGCAAGGGGTTCCACTTTCCAGCCTTCCAGCACAGCACAAGGGAAAGGATAAACAAGCAGAGTAAGAAAGAGTATGAAGCACTCTTTGAAGTCACTGGTGTAATTCAGACAGGACAGCTGAGGCTAATAATCGCTAAAAGCAGAGGAGACTGAAGCGTGGCTTCCAGGCAAAATACAGTTCACAAATGCGCTGTCTTTCAAACAGAGCAAGTGACAGATTCTGGGCTCCATCCAGTGCAAGACTGAGCTCTCCATTCATAGAAAGCGGTTTTTTTTTTCAGAAAAATCCCATTCACTTTGGCGGCAGTTACATGTCTAAAATACCTACTCATGCACTCCACTCTGTAAGGGCAAAATGCCCTGTACTTTACATGATCTGTAAGCATTAGTTCTGTCATCTAAATGTGAGCGCCGTATCTGCACAGCAAGTGCAACGGGGCTAGCATTTCTGTAAATTATATCTTCCTGTCAAATATAACAATGGCAGCAAGACACTAAATGTTATCCCAAATGGTCTTGCTGTAGGAACCCTAGAAAGAAAGCACACAGCTCTTTGCAGAATCTCATTAATACCAAAACACAAAAGAGGCTGTGATTTGTAACTTTCCCACTAGCAAAGGCAGCTGAATATCAATTTGTATTATTATTACTAACACTACAGGCTGGGAAATGAACACTTTGCTAACAACTACTATGAAGAAGAAAAACAGAACTGGCAGCCCCAAGAAAGCAGTTAGCTTGTTGTGTTTTTTTTTTTAATCCGATTTTCCTAACATAGTTTGGTTCAGTGTGCCAGATTATAAAAAAGAAGCCTGGAAGCATGTATAAATACAATCTCAATTAAGAGCATATTAACTTATCTGATATTTGTTAGGAGTGGAAAAACATTTCCATGAGAGGGAAGAAGAGCTTACATAAAACAACATGTGTCTTCAGTAACGTGTTATGGATTAGAAAAAAAAAGTAACCAAAAAGTCAGTTACCCTGTACTGATAATTAAAAAGTTAAAATCCTAAACATGAAACAGAACCGTGCTGTCTTACCTTGCCCTTTGAAATAGCTTTGTAGGCTGCCTTTATGATTAGGTAAGACCAAAAACAGTGCAGAAATTGAAGAATCACAAGGAGCACGTTGAAGACCCACAAGGCAGGAAAATTGCCCAGAGCTTCATACAGTTCAAACAATGTTGTATTTAATATCCTAGAAGAGAAAGGGAGAGAAAAATAGTAATAACACTTTCCTTAAGCCAACGATCTAAACCAAGTCTTTTTGAAATCAAGATGACAAGTACTTGATTTGATGTGATCCACACGGAGAGTTGATTCTCAAGAGTTATAGTGACTTGGACTGAATCACACAGGTGTCTCCATAAAAAAACAACATCAAACTATTGTTTTCAGTGTTTAACTTCATTTTGCAAACATCACATATAGAAAACGAAGATCCCCAGCATGCATTTCTTCTTTTATAAAACTGCTAGGTGTTGATTGTCTCAAATAACTCCTTCCCTGATTAATAACAAAGATTATTTTATTAATTTTTTTTAAATAAAGCTTTTCCATCTCAACTGCCTCCATTAGGGATTTGGTGCCCCCATAGTAGAACATGGTAAGAGCATGTATGAGGACTGTTATTCTACAGTGCAAGCTACATGCAGTACCATGATCCTCAAACCATGTTCCCAGGCTGTAGCAGTGAGCTGCAACCTCTCCCATGTTACACAAGACAAACCTGTACCAAGAGCTGGGTAACACTTCTTAGGTACTTCCATCTGAAGCCCTCTCTCCCAAACCCAACCTCAAAGCCTATGGATTTGTTTCAGCGTAGACAGCTATGGATGTCTTTGACCTGTTGGTATCAACAACATAAATGATGTGCTACGTGGAACTGAAAGCAGTGTGAGGCCGTTCAATTAAAGTGAGACTTCAGTGGCATGTGAAACAATGGCACACGTGTGGCAGGATTCAGCCGCTTAAGGGGTTTTCTAAGAATGGCAGAGAGACTTTGGCTGAGTATCTCAACAAAAATTCTTATTTAGTGGAAACCTCAGCACCAACAGGAATCCAAAGTCAAAATAATCCACCAGTGAAGTGGTTTGACTCTGGGTTTTGAACATCCTGGGTGCCTGTACTAACCACTAAGGTGCTGAGTAGCTCTGGTGGCAACTTTCTGCACAAAATCCAATTTGCACCACTTATGTACAAGCAACAGTGAGGTTTAGCAGTTACATAAAGGACAGGTGGACAATGAGGATACTTGGGGGCAGCAAGGGGTGAGACCTTATTGTAGCCTTTAAGTACTTAAAGGGGTCTTATAAGTGGGGATAGACTTTTTTGTAGGGCCTGTTGTGACAGGACAAGGAGTAATGGTTTTAAACTAAAAGAGGGTAGATTTAGACTAGATATAAGGAAGAAATTTTTTACAATGAGGGTGGTGAAACACTGGAACAGGTTGCTCAGAGAAATGTGCCACCCCTGGAAACTTTCAAGGTCAGGCTGAATCAGAACAACCTGATCTAGTTGAAGATATCCCTGCTTATTGCAGGACTAGATGACCTTTAGAGGCCTCTTACAACCCAAACCATTCGGCGAGTCTATGATTCTATGAAATTTGGGCAGTTCTAGGCACTTGAACCAAGTCTTTGAGAATCAACATTTCAGATGCAGGCATTAACAGTGATGTTACAATATGACTTCTGAAGGTTTTTTTTTGAATACAGCACTAATTATTCTGCCCAAATATTCTGCCATAACAGACAACTTCAACCTGGACCTCAGCAAACAGCCTGAGAGCAATGAGTGGACAACAGACAGTAGAAAAAATGGCATTTTTTTAAACAAATAATAGTCTATAAATACCTGTTAATTAAGGGGAGAAAAAGAAGGCAATATAAAGATTTGTCAACCTCCATCCACTTTCCCTGCTGGTGTAAAAATGCATTAAAATCTCCACTGGCTTTATGTTCTTTTTTTTTTTTTTTTTTTTTAAATTAACTACCACTCGCTAGCCACTAGATGGCACATTTAATCAAGCAAACGACTGCACAGCTAGGGCTGCACCAGCTTTGTCTGAAGGCAGGAGGTGTAACTGAGGTCCTGTAAGGGCTTCAGAAAAGCACAGCTCTCATTTGAAAAACTAAGAGGTTTGGGGCTCAGCTTTTTAATATGCAATGACATTTGCCACAATCCTCTTCAACAACATAAAAATCAGCTCAAGTAGTATCAATAAGAAGTATCTACAGACAGCAAACCCAGAATACAACATTTAGTGGTAATGATTTACGTGTATAAACAGCATTGGTCAAAAATCAACCAGTGATGTGATTTCTGATACACTGGCCTTAATACTGTAGGGCATTTCATAATAAATTGTCTACTTTTTTATTTTTGCCTTCCTACGTTAAACTGCACGTTTGCTTCATAATTTATTGAGAAGTGGATGTTTTATAACCTTATTATACAGCTGTGTTTTTACACTATCTTCTGTTTATAAAGTGAACATCAGAAAAAGAAACTGTTTTCCAGTTTGCAAAATCCCTGTCATATTATTGCTTCTGTTAGCCTAAACTCTTCAGTCCAGCTTTGTGATATTTGTTCTGCCAATGGTAGCTCTACATGGCACAGCAATACCCCACTTTATAATTCAATGGGACACTGTTGTGCTTATCAAAACACAGCTGTAGTCATCACTGGTTTACTTCACCAGTACTTATTTAAGTTCTAACTACATCAAATTCAAACTTGAAATCAACAACTCCTGTATGTAAAGTTACCATTGTTTATACCCAACTATATATTTTTATATTTTTTATATTGTTTACATCCAACTGTCCAAAATTTTATATGCTCCAGAATTGTAAATGCAGTTTCTACAGGTTTCTGTTTATAATTTCATTTACGGGGCCAAATTCACCTCTGGGGACTTCCACAGGAGTCAAGTCAAAAAAGCAGCTTTACAGATGCAGATGGTCCATTCTTTCAGAAGTCCAAAATATCAGGAAGACAGCAAGGCCAAAAAGAGTGTTTCTGGTTCCAAAAGCAGTTTTACAGTGCAAATGACTCATCTACTGTGTATTAGATATGGGAAATAAGACTTCACTGAAAAAGCAGACCTCCTTCTGAAGTCCTTATGTCTGGCAAACTAAGGACAGGACTGGAACTCTCCATTAAAGCTGCATAAAGGATCTCATTAATTGCTGCTCAGCAATGCTGAGAGGGGTCAGTGACCTGATGTGCAGGCTAGGTGTGCAGATGGACCTAAGGCTACGCCGAAGCATGTAGGACTGAGCAGAAGCTCAATGAAAAATACAGAAAACTATAGAAATAATGGGGGAAAGCAAATAAACTTTCTCAGAATAAATCAATTATTTCATGTCAAAAGTCTGAACTAGGGGGTAAAATCATAAGGTTAGTGGGCAGAATACAGACAAAAATTCTACTTGTAGAGGAAGGGAGAGAGGGAAGAAAGGTTAGATAACTTTCCACCAATTCCACTGTTGAAAGGATTCAACAGAAGCATTTTAACAAACTACACAAATAAAAGACTGGAAAAAGCAGCATGAGAATGGATTACATGATGGAGAAAGTGCCTATGGGATGTATATGCAAATAAATCTTAGGTTCAAATGCTCAAAACGGCAATCAGGCACTTCAATCTGCAGACATGCCTGCTGGAATTTTTCAAGGCTCTCCAGTGGTTAAATTCCAGCTTTTCATACTGAATGGTGGAAACTGGTTCTCGGCTATCTGACTTGAAACAGCTGGACAGTGCAAGCTCCCCAGGTGCAGGAGTAAGTGCAAGGTCCTGCACCTGGGGAGGAACAACCCCATGCACCAGTACAGGCTGGGGGCTGAACTACTGGAAAGCAGCTCTGTTGAGAGGGACCCGGGAGTGCTGGTGGACAACAAGCTCACCATGAGCCAGCAATGTGCCCTTGCGGCCAAGAAGGCCAACGGGATGCATTAAAAGGAGTGTGGCCAGCAGATCGAGGGAGGTTCTCCTCCCCCTCTACTCTGCCCTAATGAGGCCACATCTGGAGTGCTGTGTCCAGTTTTGGGCCCCCCAGTTTAAGAAGGAGGTGGAACTCCTTGAGCAAGTCCAGCGGAGAGCTACCAAGATGATCAGGGGACTGGAGCATCTCCCTTATGAGGAAAGGCTGAGAGACTTGGGTTTGTTCAGCCTGGAGAAGAGAAGACTGAGGGGGGATTTCATCAATACCTATAAATATCTAAAGGGTGGGTGTCAGGACGATGGGACTAGGCTCTCTTCATTAGTGCCCAATGACAGGACAAGGGGCAACGGGCACAAGTTGGAACACAGGAAGTTCCACCTCAATATGAGAAAAATCTTCTTTCCTGTGAGGGTACCAGAGCAGTGGCACAGGCTGCCCAGGGAGGCTGTGGAGTCTCCTTCCTTGGAGACATTCAAAACCCGCCTGGACGCGTTCCTGTGCCCCCTGCTCTGGGTGTCCCTGCTGAAGCATGGGGGTTGGACAAGAAGACCTCCAGAGGTCCCTTCCAACCCCTACCATTCTCTGATTCTGTGACTTGATGTCACAGGGGGAAATTAAGTTGCAAGTGCTCTATCTCACTGTAAACTTTGGTCAGCGGTTCTCAGGTCTCTGCAATCTGAAACAAAATGTTAGCCTCTGGTTTTGAAAAATAGGTTCTGGACTGTAGCAGTTTTTCTGAGGCCCTGAAAGATTTTGATAGCTGGACAAAACAACAGAATCTCACTGAAGGTATTCTTCTATCTTCTGTCATTAAATACATTCCAAGTAGGGTTGTGTACTTGGCTGCGTCAAGCTCTCAGTTTAGCATTTTGAATTATGTAATGTGGCTGATGATGAAGGCAAATGAAAACAAAATCACCACTTAAGCTCCAATCTACTCTTACAGAAATTTGTGGTAGACTTTCAGGAACGCTGCCACAATATCTGAGCCACTGGGAGAGGTAATTCTGTACTTACTGTACTACTGCTCCAATTGAACAATCAGAATACAATTAACACATTTTCAACAACTACTGAACAATCAGCTGCGTCACATCAACAATAACACAGGTTTTTCCTTCACCATCTAACTCTATCTAGCCAGATAAGCAGTACTTGGGAGGCTATTGGCAACAGGCCCATATACTGACTCAGATAAGATTACACTCCCTCCCCTCAACTTAGGGGGCACAACTCCAGGCTCTTGAATAGCAGTTACTAATTCTTTGCAAGTTGATCACTTGTCTTGCACCAGGGATGGAGTGAGAAAAGGGAGATGCAGGAAGAAAGATAAAGAGAGGGATGGGTGGAAGAGTGAAATGCTTTTTTACATTTGTCTGAATATTAGCAAAAATGTGCTGTGTTTGTTTCTGAGAGGATTCCGAGAGGAATGAAAGGAGGTGAGAACTAAGGCCATGTGGAAAGAGTAGGCACTCTTGCAGACAGGCAGGAAGTTAATTATAAACTCTGCAGAATGAAGCATAGCAGAGTGATGGGCACGATTATCACATCCAACAGGAGCAGAAACTGTGCAGCTGAAATGAGTGCTACTGCACGTTGCCATAACTTCTGCAGCACTGTCCAGTGACCAACATACTGCACGTGCAACATGCTGAATAAAAGGCATGTTGTTACCGCACTGCAATATCCAGAAGTCTCAAAGTAAAAGACAGCAAAATATGATACCAGCTTGTCCAAATAATTCAGAACAAAAGTCTTTATCTCGTCTACCAAGTGTATATTAGATTAGGCACAGGGAAACTGTGTTATGCTAAGAATGACACTTCCAAGTCTGAAAATCTCCAGGCACACACAAAACTTTTTTATGAGCACCAGATACTATATATCAAGACCCATTTGCCTAGAGCTCATGTTATTCTCCAAATAGGAAAGGCATTTGCTGTAGGAGGCCAGTTTCCAATCTCTGCAAAACAGGGTATGAGAGAACAAAAAAGACTTCTGAATGCCTCTTACCTTTGACTAAAAGTAAGTGCAGTACCTCTGCCCAAGGAATACTTCTTCCTCTTGCTTTTGGAGCACACACTGACACAGTGCCTTGTGTTTAGCTATATGCCATGGCAGACATTTCAGAAGATTACCCAAACTTTCTGTAAATGCAGGAACTAAACAAAACTAGTTCAACAGCCCACAAAACATCACAGAACAGCAGCAGCCAATTCTCTGCCAGGTACCCAATGTATTTCAGGTGGCTTACATACCATCAATAGTAGAGTGCCACACTTCGGATTCATTGGTCTAGTTCTGAGAACATGTTCCTAGAGTAATAGAATAATTTTAAAATCCATAAACATCATGCAGCTTACAGAAGTGTGGTGGCACAGTGTCTGCCAAAGACTCATCTTTCAAACAAATGACTCAAGTATTATGGTGCAGTTGTGGAAGAAATGCCAAAAGATGTGGATGGGAAGGGAAAATACCCAACTCCCAAAACCCAATCAACTATACCTTTGCCCCACAAGCATCATAAGAATTTCCTCCACACCAAAGTCTGGGAAATCAGCCTTTAGCAGTTTTCAGTTTAACCCAATTTTCTTAATAATGATCTCTACTTGCATAGCTATTATGGGTCAAACTCTGCCATCGTGCAACATTGATGAAATCAACAGAACTTACATGGGTGCTGGGATTCTCCCAAAGCCTTCAGCCACAATGACCTCCTCCTAGCTCAGCACTAATGAGACCCTAGCTGCATCACAGCTGTTGATTGTGCTGTTCAAAAGCCATTTATTTCAAGCTGATAAGTTAATTATCATACTCCCCTGCTTTTGTACAGCTATGATTTTTATGTCCCACATATATCAGCAGCTTGTGGTGAACCAGTAGCATTGTTCTGCTTTTGTATTGACTCAGTAGCACTATAAAATATGGTCCACTCCACAAACCCTGGTACTAAGATACAGCCTCTAAGAGAAGATTGAGAAGAGGCAGTATGTTTGCACACACTCAAACTACCTAAAGACACCTAGACTGTCAGCACTCGCAGGAACTGTCTGCGGTACTGCTGTACGAGCACAGCTCTCCCTGCCACAGAATGGGCAACAGTTAAAGATGTATTTTGGGGCAAAGTTTTCTCACATACCTTGCTCTTAGGAGAAAAAAAAAAAAAAAAAACCCAAACCAAAAAGCCAGCCAAACTTCAAATTATCATTGTCAACCTCTTTTTTCCTCCCCTCTTTCCTGCAAGTGATGCAGCTTCAGAGGAAACTTGGAGAACTTCAGCTGACTATAAAGCAGCTTATATGGGAAGCTGACTATCATGGCAGAAGCAACCCTCAGTTCATCCTCCTCAGGTCATCCATACTCTCCAGTCACCATGCCTTGCTGAGCTGATTTAAAAGTGTCTCAGGTGTCTGGCCACATGAAAAACATCAATGCTTTTTCCCTTCCCCTGAGACATTTACACTCATCAAAATAATTCCGAGCAAAAGAAGTGCCACAGCAATGGTTTCTGTCCCGTTTTCAATCAGAGCACAGGTTTTAGAAAGGACATATTTCATAATGCAAGGAGGAAAGCAAGAATTCTGACTGAACAGCCTATCCTTGACAACAGAAAGCATTATTACAGCCACAGGGTACAGCCTGTAGAAACTAAAAATAAGGATAAGAATCAGCTTTGGAAGTCTGATGAAATCCTTTTTTCATATTATTTTTTCCTGTTGTGATCACATGAAAAATATTAAAAATGGAAACACTGAGCAAATGCCACTTTTTGTTATTTACACTGAAAACCCACAATGGTGAATGACACCTGTAACCTTTCCGTTTCTTATAGCTTCCCTGTAAATAGCTCGATCAGTATTAAGCCAGCACTCCAAACACTTCAGTTTGGCCTCATGCAGCACTCAGAGGCCTGAGTTCACAAGCGCTGTAAACAATTTGGGGAAATAAAATAACCAGGCATTAGGAAGGACAATATCAGATAATGTTTTCTAAAAAGCAGATGGGATGACAATATTATATATGCTCTGCTGAAGAGCTAAGACAAGAGTTGTGAGTAAATTTATGGAGACTTAGATAATTAAACCTTCTTTTAAATCCATAAATTGAAGTCTATGAGTTCTTCAAATATACTGTATCTAGCTTGCCAAAAACTTTATTAAATGCTCTGGATAAACTGATTGGTTATAAGCTGCCTGCTGAAACTACAAAGAACAAGAAATATAAGCACATTAGATAATCTTTGTTAGTTCTACAACATCCACTCGCTGACAGCATGAATAACATCAGGAATCAAGTACCTTGGATCAAAGTAATAATTTATTCGTTCAATATATGCTACCCACAGACAATTTAAGACAATATTCTGAGCAAAATGAGCTCAAAACAGTGTCAGAAGATATTTATTTTCATAATAAAAAAGTAGTTATTTTACTGTAGAACGATCAGAGACGTTTGTCCAGCTCTGTACATAATACTTGCCAGGCTAGAAAGGTTTTAACTGACTTCAGGATCCACTGAGAGTAACTAAAACCATCACAAAACACTGTTCATTCAGAGTCCAGGCAAGGTCTAGGTACATGGGATTTATCTGGCTACCTAAATTCTTCCCATGCCAAGTAACTGACCAGGATTCTTGCTTTAACTAGTGCCTACATATTGTTTTAACATAGAATCATCGAATCATAGAATTGTTAAGGTTGGAGAAGACCCTTAAGATCATTGAGTCCAACCGCTAACCTATCACTGCCAAGTCCATCAATAAACCATATCCTCAAGCACCACATCTACATGTCTTTTAAATACCTCTAGGGACAGTGACTCCACCACTTCCCTGGGCAGCCTGTTCCAATGCCTGACAACCCTTTCAGTGAAGAATTTTTTTCTAATATCCAACCTAAACCTCCCCTGGCGCAGGTTGAGGCCTTTTCCTCTCATCCTATCGCTTGTTACTAGGGAGAAGAGACTGACCCCTGCCTCGCTACAGCCTCCTTTCAGGTAGTTGTAGAGAGCAATAAGGTCTCCCCTCAGCCTCCTCCTCTTCAGACTAAACAACCCCAGCTCCCTCAGCCTCTCCTCATTAGACTTGTTTCTCTAGACCCTTCACCAACTTCGTTGCCCTATTTTGGTCATGCTCCAGCACCTCCATGTCCTTCTTGTACTGAGGGGCCCAAAACTGAACACAATACTCAAGGTGCAGCCTCACCAGTGCCGAGTACAGGGGCACGATCACCTCCCTGCTCCTGCTGGCCACACTATTCCCGATACAAGCCAGGATGGCTTGTTGGCCTTCTTGGCCACCAGAGCACACAGCTGGCTCATGTTCAGCCGGCTGTCAGACAACACCCCCAGGTCCTTTTCCTCCAGGCAGCTCTCCAGCCACTCCTCCCCAAGCCTGTACCTTTGCATGGGGTTGTTGTGACCCAAGTGCAGGACCCGGCACTTGGTCTTGTTGAATCTCATACCATTGGCCCTGGCCCATTGATCCAGCCTGTCCGGGTCCCTCTGTAGGGCCTTCCTGCTCTCCAGCAGATCGACACTTCCACCCAGCTTGGTGTCATCTGCAAACTTACTGAGGGTGCACTCAATCCCCTCATCCAGATTATCAGTGAAGATACAGAACAGGACCGGCCCCAACACTGAGCCCTGGGGAACATCGCTCGTGACTGGCTGCCTACTGGATTTGACTCCATTCACCACCACTCTCTGGGCTCGGCCGTCTGGCCAGTTTTTACCCAGTGAAGAGTGCACTTGTCCAAGCCGTAAGTAGCCAGTTTCTCCATAAGAATGCTGTGGAAGACAGTGTCAAAGACACAGTAGATACCCTTTAAGGGCAGGTTTGAGCTTTCTGTTTTACTAATATGTTCAGAGGAATGAAGCAGGGTTACTATACCGTTGTCCACATGCTGCCTTCCCACAATATACGTGGTCCAAGGGCCAAATGGGAGAAAATGGGGCAGGAAAGAAAACTAGCATGAAAGAGAATGACTCAACTTCCCTGCATGTTAAGAACTGCACAAAAAACCAGTCAATATCAGCTAGAAAAAGAACAAAGCTAGGAAAAATAGAGGCTCAGCAAATCTTTGCAGCAGCTGCTACTCGTGGGGGCTCTGTGCTGCTCTATTCCTAACTCAAGCTGCAATTTTGCTCAGAGAGAAGCTGATTCTAGGATAAAAGAAAGGATAGAGAACAGTGCAAACTGGCAATACTGGATCGCTATTTGGAGGCCCAGTGTATGCATTAACAGCATGGCTATATCCCATGCTATTGTTCAACCAGTGATGAAACTCATGAAGATCTATTCAGCCAGTCACGCAGAGATGAGAGAAAGACTGGTAATAAGTAACTAGGGTTTATTACAGCACACCATGGTGAACAGAAGTTAATTTTAACTCAGCGAGGATCATGCCATGCTTGTCTGGTTCATGCAGATACTCATTGCCATGAAAAGACAATTAGAAATCAGCCATGAGTGAGACTGCATGTACTCTCATGAGCTTTAAAAATGAAAGAATAACAAGGAACAAAGTTGTTCATCTGTCCATGCTTCTATAGGATTTGTTGGCATAAAAATCCCATTTAGCAACTATACGTTGCAGTTGATGAGGAGGCATGCACCTGAAACAGCTTTGAGTTGTAACAGTGAGAATTATTTTTGCCATCTTTTTTTTTACAGAACCTTTCCAAACAGAGTCACAAACTGAAGATCCAGTTAAGACATACCTACCAACATTAAACAAGACCATACCAAGTAGCCAAAGTGCCTGACTGTATGTCCTCACAGTTTTTAATGTCGTACAGTAGTCTGGGCACTGACACTGCCTGAAGAGATCAAGGACAGGAAAGCATACAGACTACCTGAATTACACCAAATTTGCCTAGGTGAGAATATGGGGGACAGCACATGCAGAACATGACCTGTTTTCTTTTCAATCAGCTTAAATCAGGCTTTCATTTACATTTGTGCAGTTAAGCCACTCTTCCACATTTTTCAGTGCATATATGTAATATGCGCATGCTGAGACCTCACAGGTCGCATGAATGCAAACACCGTTTCCCTGCTTCCTTGCCTCTTGACAGCAGTACTTGTCAGTAACACTTTCCTGAAACCCACTGTATTCTACCTCTCATACAATATAACTGATTATAAAAATAATCAAAAGTAGTGAAAACCAACTGCATACCAGTCAGAGCAACTTGAAAAAACCTGAATTTACCCAGCTTGGTGCCTTCACCTGGTACACATCAGCCTAGCTTTCCTGCAAGCTGCCTTCTTTCAAACCCAAAAGTTACACCTTTATCTGCAGTTACCTTAAACTATCTTTTAAAACAATTAACAGGTTTAGTAACCTTGCATCTCCCTCCATGCCAACCACCTTTCTTCCACTGAAGCTCTTGGAAATACCCTGGTTCATGGCCAGTGAAACCAGTTTCAGATACCAAACTCTCCATAGCATTAGGAAATTTATTCAAACTGCCCTGTCAAAAACCTCATGTATTCCAGAAAAGTAAGCAAAGTGAGTAGTCTTGGGTCTCCTCTACAGCCCAGACTCCAGGAGTTTCATGTTTCTCACAACATGAACTCTGCAGCTAGCGATGAGCAAAGAAAGACCGGAAAATGCAGTTTATCACCTCCTTCACTCTGTCTCCTGGAATGGAAGATGCCTGTTTGTCCTCTGCACACCTCAAAACATGAATAAATATTATATTATATATATATATAATATATTATATATATATAATATATATTGTATATTATATATATTTTATATATATTATAAATATTATGACCACATGGAGTTTCCCTTCCTGGATATTGAAAGAAAAACAAAACAACAGCAAAAAGCAAACCATTCCTTTATCAACAGAGAGAAGACTATGTCCATACAACTACAGAAAAAACAAGCATTTGAGGCGCAGGGAAGAGGAATTGCAAGGCTTATTGAAATAAAGAAAGGCTTGAGCTAACTGCTTTGCCCAGCCTGATTAGACTAGCCAAGGGCTCACATAATTTATATTAATTCTTTTGTTTGAGATTGCTTTCATTCTCCCTACAAACCTGTATCACCTGAGAAAGCATCATGTTCCCCCCTGACTCATGGAGAGTTGTTTTATGTTGTAATTTGCTGGAACAGTGATTATGCGCAAGTGAGAGAATTTCACAAGCAAAATGTCTTGTCAGTGAAAATAGCAGCTTTACTCCTACATTCACTTAGCAGCAGGAGGCAGAAAGTGTCCTGGGGTTTTTGAATTATTGCTGAAATGAACTCCAGATGCCTGCAGAAAGACTGCTAAATATATACCTAATTGCCAGTTTCTTTTGTCTTAGCCTCGCCGCTAAACAAGTTTCAAACAACAGCATTTGATACGTTCTGAATTCTTTATTAGCACCTTTATGCAAAATTAAATGGCACTTGTGCAAAGCCAGGGCACAACAGCACGCCAGAAGCGACGTCTCTGGAAGCCTGTCTTGGGTGCTTGCCTTCCTGTGTGTGGGAAGTTTTCTTATAAATTACAGTCTCCCTTTTACATTACATGCACACCGATTTTATACCTCAGTTTTCATGCTAGAAAATTTGCATATTTACGTAATATTAATCAGGCACTAAATTTTCCTATTTTGAATATTCAGCAAAGGAGAGCAAACGATGCTTCCCGGCCTGTTGCCACTCTAATGACTCATCTTTGCTGAAGTGCAAGCTAATGGGGCTGAAGATTTAGAATTGCTGCTTCATAGAGAAAAAGGATTTGGGAGAGACAAGCTCATATGTCACATGCTTCATCCCTACTAACCCTGACTCCCACATGCATTACCCACAGTACAGCTCAGAACTATGAAGCTGCCCCTGGGCCCTGTGACTATAGGTGTATGTAAGGTTAATGATTAGGAGTACATATATCAAGGCTTTAGTCTGGAAATAAGATGGTTCTAAAAGTCAAAGATCATGTAAACTACACTGAACCATTTGAATATTCAAATAAATAAATGTGTTCTTTCATTAAGGAAGAGGAAAGGCAGAGGGATCACCAGTATAACCACTCCGTCTGTGACACAGGAGCACACAGCACACTGTTGGCTGCTGTGTTCCTGTAATACACAGTCCCACTGCCTTCAAAAGTCTATGCTGATCTTTTCCATCCCCGCAGCAAACCTCACCATGGCTGTAACCTGCTGCCCTCATTAACCCAGTATTAAGTACCAAAGGACCTGACACCAACAAGAGAAGCTACTGTGCAGCCCTCTTCCCTTTCTCTCTTCCCCACATCTACTTGCTTTGATTTTTACCCTGCTTTCAGCACACTGGGCCATTGCTACTCTATAGAGCAGGATTCAGACAAGGTTCAATCTAAAGTGGCATGGAAGCATTGCTGTCACCTAACATACACGGGAACGGATGGGCACATCCAGCACAAAATGCCACAGCTGTAAAGCAGGGCTCAAGTTTTGACGCTTCCTAGATAACTTATCACTGTGCTGGTGATCTCTTCCGGGACTTTGCCAGCCAGACAGCATGAGGTGTGTATTTGTGACAGTACATAGACTTCAGTTCTATGATGCCTGATTCCCAGTAGCCATGTCAATCTTTAATTTATAATTTGCCTAGTCCTAGCAAGGGCTTCCTGCAGTGTGACAGTTGGCTGCAACACTTCACAGAAATCACTTGAGACAGCGTGAACCTCCAGTTTCTGAGCTTCAGTTCCAGTTATAAACAAACAGTATTATTTAAAACACTTCAGGTCAAAAGTGTGGACTTTCCAAAACTTGACTACCGTAGTAAAGATGTAAAGGATGGGAAAATCTTGACCTTGCTGATTTTCACACGGCTCAAGAGAAAAAGCATATCGGGCAGCTGCTTCTAGTTAAATGTGTGAGGGCTAATCAAAATCGTGCACTGCGAACAAGATTAATCTGTTCTTTGTTGACTATTCAGCAAGGCAAGCACATTGCAGCGATCTGGTAAAGTTTGTATTTGAATAACAAAAAATTTCAAGTCAGCAGTTCCTTCTTTGCCATTTCAAATAATACAGAGCGAGGTTTAAATGCTGGAGTCACAGCTAAACATGTAAGGCAGCTCACAGAATCACAGAATGGCTGAGGTTGGAAAGGACCTCTGGAGGTCATCCTGTCCAACCACCCTGCTCAACCTGGATCACCTGTAGCAGGCTGCCCAGGACCATATCCATACAGCTTTTGAGCATCTCCAAGGATGGAGACTCCACAACCTCTCTGGGCAACCTGTGCCAGTGCTCAGTCACCCTCACAGTGAAAAAGTGTTTCCTGATGTTCAGATGGAAACTTTTGTGTTTCAGTTCATGCTCATTGTCCCTTGTCCTGGCCCTGGGCACCACTGAAAAAAGCCTGGCTCAGTATTCTTTACACCATCCCTTCATGCATTTATATATATTGATAATATTTATCCTGAGCTTTCTCTTCTCTATGCTAAACAGTCCCCACTGTTTAGCCTTTCCTCATGTGAGAGGTCCTCCAGTCCCTTAATCAATCTTAGTGACCTTTTGCTGGACTTTCTCCAGTAGCTTTGTGTCCCTCTGATACTGGGGAGTCCAGATGTGGACACAGTACTCCAGGAGTGGTCTCACCAGTGCTAAGGGGAAGAAGGATCACCTTCCTTAACCTACTGGTGACACCTCTCCTAATGCACTCCAGGATACCATTAGCCTTCTTTGCCGCCAGGGCACATTGCTGACTCGTGTTCAACTTGGTGTCCACTAGGATGCCTGGTTCCTTTTATGCAAAGCTGCTTTACAGCTGGTCAGCCCCCAGCATATACTGGTGCAGGACTTTGCACTTCCTCTTGCTGAACTTCATGAGGTTCCTGTCAGCCCATTTCTCCAGCCTGTTGAGCTTCCTTCCCTCTGGATGGCAGCACAGCCCTCTGGTGTATCAGCCACTCCTCCCAGGTTGGAACATAAGCAAACTTGCTGAGGCTGCATTCTGCCCTGTCATCCAGATCATTGATAAAGTTGTTGAATGGAACTGGACTCAGTATTGACCCCTGGGGTACATCAACTAGACTTCACACCACTGATCACCACTTTCTGGGTCTGGCTGCTCAGCCAGTTTCAATCCACCTCACTGATTGCTCATCTAGCCCATATATTATCAACTTCTCTCTCAGGATCTTCTGGGAGGCAGTGTCGAAAGCCTTATTGAAGTCAAGGTAGACTATATCCAGTGCTCTCTCCTCATCTAGCAAGCCAGTCATTTCAGGTTGGTCAAGTATGACTTCTGCTTTACCTTCCCCTTTGTGAACCCATCCAGCCATCATCTGACTGAGCCTTCCCTGAAGCGGAGTCATGTACTGCAGTCTCCAGTGGCAGAAGTGCACTGGTAGAATTGGGTCCTCCCTCCATTTCTCAGTATAAACCAGAATGCAACAGGCAGATGAAATCCTACGAGCAGGAGTGCCATAATTTTTCCTATCTGAGATCATGCAAGTAGAAAAATTGGCTTATTTAATTTATAGAAATGCAGTGAGTGGCCAAGTTAGCTTCAAGGTAGTACTAAGGAAAGGGGAGCAAAGCTGTTTAAGAAACAAATAATTGCTCCTTGGAAAAAATAACAAGCATTTTTAAACATGCAGTTTGTGTGTCTATTAATTTACTCCTTTTGTCATGGTCCTTCACCAACTCACAGTGCAGTAGGGACCAAGCATTATCACATTATCTTTGGAGTCATTAAATGCTAAATGAGACTTCTACATTGTACTGTTAAGCAGAGCTGATGACACAGCTCCCTGAGGGCACCTTGGTCTTATCCCGTTTGCATTAACAAAACCCCAAAGAGATATCATTACAGAAGATCTGAAAGGAAACTGTGACAGAGAGGTTGATATTGGCATCTGTAAATCTTCTACATGCTTAAATAAGGAACTTGGTGGTAAACTCTCTAAATAAAACTCTGCAAAGGATAACATTTCTGGCATTTGGGTGCTTCCCAAAACCAAAACTGTCATTGTTATTTTCTTCTGCAATGACAGACACCTCTTGTTCTTGTAGGGGTACAGAGATTCGGGTTAGTTCTGTTCATATGAGAGAAAGGAAGGATCCAGAACACAAAAGAGTGAGGCCAATGCCTTCTCCCAGCCCTCCTCATATACAGGCCACAGGTTACAGAGAAACTTGAATGGGTTTCTACACTGAACTACGTCAGTGTATTTCCTAACTAGCCTGCTGCCTTCTGGATGTTGAAGACGCTACCTGAAGAATCAAACACCTATGTCCTGTTTATGCACGTGTGTGTACCTAGAAGGGAGAGTATGTGCACATGCAAGCAGCTGTCTTTGTCTGGGCAGAGGTGAGATTACAGTAACACCTGTACAACTACCTTATAGATGTATGTACTACACAGCTTCCCCAGGACCCCCAATTCAAAGGAGGGGTGGAAAAGGAGTAGCCTGCAGTATTGCAGTCGGCATGGCAATAACATCCTTATACTAATTTCAGCAGGCCAGACTTTCCTTATCTCACTCTGCTTTAAGCTGAACATGTTCATAAAGTGTGCACTGAAAGCTAATGAGAAGATTCTAGCTTCAAACTTAGCCTCTGGTCAGTGTCTTTGGTGACTAATATTTTATTTCTCCTCTAACTTCTTGCCAACACAGGCAACCGACTGCTAACCTGAAGCTATGTGGTCTCCAACCCACTTCTACCTTAAAATCAGCAGAAACCCCATATGTTTCTTGTCTAGCACATAGTAAATGTAATGGCACTCTAGCAAATAGGCTATTCCAGTATCTGGTTATATCTGAAACTCTCCTTGGTGCTTTGGGAAACAGAGTAATGTCAATGAATCATGTTCAATTACAACATACTTATTTTCAAGCTTGGTTGACGCTTAGCATTTGAGGAAAATGATATGCTTACTCACCATAGGGGATATATGCCAAGCCTACTGACAATGAAGACAATGGCAAATGTAAGGAACAGAAGGTCACTCAGTTTTTGACACTTGCAATAGTTTGCCATTTTGGCAGCCTGTAAAAGAAAGAAATGTCTCTTTACTTCTGTAAGGACAACTGAGTTCTCTTGTATTGTGTATAAGCTGCAAGAAGAAATCAAATTTTTATGAAATTGCAACATTTTCATTGGGCCATCTCATAGTGACCTCGTAACTGCTCTCCACCATGCAGGTGGAAAATGTCTTCTCAGAAAAAAATCTAGACTGTGTAAAACCAGAGTATATCTCTCATTTCTTCCTTCCCCATTCAATTTCCTTTTTGAAATCCTATGATTTCAGATTCATAAAACTCTTCTAAATCTTCTACTGAACCCCATTGTGTTTATGTTGTCCTTGTCCCAACCTCTTTACCTACCTGTCTCTCACCCTTCCAGTATGTACCACTTGCATTTTCAGCATCCATCCATCTTCCACCTACCCCATGCTTTCTGACCTTCTACTGTTGCTATATATAAACTTTGTCTCAAATCTTCTATTGTGCCCCATATTGTATGTTCTCCTACAGCATCTCTTCTTCCTTTCTGACCTATACTGAACAGTTTCTACCTCTAAGATTATACAACTCCCCTTCAAGGCTTTTTCGAAGGCTCTCTTACCCTCTTCTTCCAATCTTTGCTTTCCAACTTGTTGCCCTACATCTATTTTCATATGCTTCCCTCATTTGTCTTCATGCAGTCTTCTGTCTCCTCCTCAGTGAAGGAGCCTACTAATTATTCTTCACTCAAACTGCTCATTAAAACACTGACCGTCCCTAAGTTTCTTTGCCCTCTTCTCCCTGACGAAAACAGCATGTACAAGCAAGTCTATTTTAAGACACATACGCTGCTTCCACAGCGTTCATGTGTGTAAGCAGTTACTTGTTTTAAAACATCTGCTTCAAGGCAGAACAGTCTTACTTTATGCCTTCTGTCAAACATATCCAGAGAGTCACTGCACAATGAAGTACATGAAGAGCCTGACTTAGTATCTGCTGTAGTCACTGAGAATGCTTTCAAAGCCCCCTCTGAGATGGTCTGTATCCAGCTCCCATATTGAGAAGATGCTTACTTGTTGTGTGCTGGTTTTGGCTGGGATAGGGTTAATTTTCTTCATAGTAGCCAGTATGGGGTTGTATTTTGGATTTGTGCTGAAAACACTGTTGATAACACAAGCATGTTTTCATTATTGCTGAGCAGGGCTTACACAGAGGCAAGACCTTTTCTGCTTCTCACAGCACCCCACCAGCAAGGAGGCTGGGGGTGCACAAGGAGTTCGGAGGGGACACAGCCGGGACAGCTGACCCCAACTGACCCAAGGGATATTCCATACCATATGATGTCATACTCAGCATATACAGCTGGGGGAAGAATGAGGAAGGAGGGGACTTTCAGAGCGATGGAGTTTGTCTTCCCAAATAACTCTTACACACGATGGAGCCCTGCTTTCCTGGAGACGGCTGAACACCTGCCTGCCCATGGGAAGTAGTGAATGAATTCCTTGTTTTGCTTTGCTTGTGTGCGTGGCTTTTGCTTTACCCATTAAACTGTCTTTATCTCAACCCATGAGTTTTTCTCACTTCTACCCTTCTGATTCTCTCCCCCATCCCACCAGGGAGTAGTGCGTGAGCAGCTGTGTGGGGCTTAGTTGCTGGCTAGGGTTAAACCACGACACTTGTGCAGAGGGCAAAGAAGAGCAAAATTACTACAACGATGCACATAGAATACTATTCTGAATGCAGAATTCAAAACAGAGTTGTCTAAAATGGTGAGAGACATTCTTGCATTCTGTCTGATTTTTTTGGTACAAACACACTGAACCTGAAAGTTCTCATTGCTCATGTCAGACAATCTGGATGCCAAAACCAACCTGCACTTCTGGGTGTTAAATAACTTCTGCAATTTTTCCACTCACAATCTGAATATAAAGAATATCCTCACTAACAAAAAACAAGTTAGGAAGCTCACAACATATGAAGAAAGCCACCAGTGCTGCAAACATAACCCTTCTGAAGCAGCCTTATATTCTATAGTGGACACAAATGAGTTTCCTAGCAGTTTGTACTCAGAGTCTGGTTTAAGGAAAAGAGAATTTTGTGCCAACATGCAAAGCAAAAGAGTTACTAATACCTTGATTTTCAGATGACTGAAAGTTCAGGTAAGAATTTTGGATGTATTTCCCCGGTGGCACTCTAAAGAAGCTGGTTTCATAGTGTATGGAGCTGATATTGCTATAGCAACTTGCAGTAGTATCACACCATTTCTCAAAAACAGTACAGCTGTTGGGTCATCGGTTCTCAAGTAACAAATCTACAAATGATATTGATAAGGAAGGACTACAAAAAAAGGGGAAAAGTATGTTTTGGATGGAACTGGATGGACAATACAACACAATTTTCAAAGCTTAAAAAACCCGATTAATTCTGGATACTCTTACTAGTCTATTTAAACCCAATCATTTCACAGCACAGCTATTTGCCTTGGTCTGAAGTGTCTATTCCCTGCTCTTTTAGAAAAGTGTGTCAGGAGACAGTGGAACCTGAGAGAATGGATTCAGGTTTAGCTGTCAGCTATGTGAGGCTCATACACCAGAAGTACACCAAATGAGCAACTACTGACATCCATGTACTGGCATCAAAATTGTCACAGGGTTCATTAATTGAAGCTGAGAAGTCTCAAGTTCCCCACATAGGAGGGATCTTAAGTGCTGCTCAGCAGGTTAGGTTACAGTGTTTCCAATGCACAAGCTGTACTGCACTGCAATGATACCCAAGGCCCCTTAAACAACTTAGCTGGCATTCTGAAAGTTGCCCCTCACTAGTCTAGATTTTAGCTTAAACTAAGGAAGGTTATCAGAAACAGTCAACATGGATTCACCAAGGGAAGATTATGCTTGACCAACCTGATAGCCTTCTATGATGGCGTGACCGGCTGGGTCAATGAAGGGAGAGCAGTGGATTGGTGTCTATCTTGACTTCAGTAAGGCATTTGACACTGTCTCCCATAGCATCCTCACAGGCAAGCTAAGGAAGTGTGGGATGGATGAGTGGACAGTGAGGTGGATTGAGAACTGGCTCAAAAACAGAACTCAGAGGGTCGTGATCAACGGAGCAGAGTCTGGATGGAGGCTTGTCACTAGTTGTGTTCCCCAGGGCTCTGTGCTGGGTCCAGTCCTGTTCAACATATTCATCAATGACCTGGTCAAAGGGAGAGAGTGTACCCTCAGCAAGTTTGTGGATGATACCAAGCTGGGAGCAGTGCCTGATACACCAGAAGGCTGTGCTGCCATCCAGCGAGACCTGGACAGGCTGGAGATCTGGACCCAGGGGAACCTCATGAAATTCAACAAGAGCAAGTGCAAGGTCCTGCACCTGGGGAGGAACAACCCCATGCACCAGTACAGGCTGGGGGCTGAACTACTGGAAAGCAGCTCTGTTGGGAGGGACCCGGGAGTGCTGGTGGACAACAAGCTCACCATGAGCCAGCAATGTGCCCTTGCGGCCAAGAAGGCCAACGGGATGCATTAAAAGGAGTGTGGCCAGCAGATCGAGGGAGGTTATCCTCCCCCTCTACTCTGCCCTGGTGAGACCACATTTGGAGTACTGTGTCCAGTTTTGGGCCCCCCAGTTTAAGAAGGAGGTGGAACTCCTTGAGCAAGTCCAGCGGAGAGCTACCAAGATGATCAGGGGACTGGAGCATCTCCCTTATGAGGAAAGGCTGAGAGACTTGGGTTTGTTCAGCCTGGAGAAGAGAAGACTGAGGGGGGATTTCATCAATACCTATAAATATCTAAAGGGTGGGTGTCAGGACGATGGGACTAGGCTCTCTTCATTAGTGCCCAATGACAGGACAAGGGGCAACGGGCACAAGTTGGAACATAGGAAGTTCCACCTCAATATGAGAAAAAACTTCTTTCCTGTGAGGGTACCAGAGCAGTGGCACAGGCTGCCCAGGGAGGCTGTGGAGTCTCCTTCCTTGGAGACATTCAAAACCCGCCTGGACATGTTCCTGTGCCCCCTGCTCTAGGTGTCCCTGCTCAAGCACAGGGGTTGGACAAGAAGACCTCCAGAGGTCCCTTCCATCCCATACCATTCTCTGATTCTGTGATTTTGTGATTCTGTAATGTAATTGCTTCCTAGGCAAGCAGATGGCTCTATGTTTGGTCTGTCCTGCCATGGCTAGTCTGCTTTGAGTATCCAAGAGAACTTTCACTCAGACTTAAGGGAACAGCTATCAGAAACAGAAAATCTATATAACAGAAAATCCTGCTATGACTCTTCTGTACCTGCCAATGCCTTAAGATCTGTGGAAAAAAACTTCACCTCCAATATTCCTATCAACATATACTACGTTCTGCAATGAGAATAGCAAAAATATGGCATTCCAGCTTTCCACTGGACATGTTTCATTACGAAATGGTAGGTGGGAAGAGTATAGTGGCCTCTGGAAATAGCTTTTCATTTTTTCAGATATTTAATATGTAAAACAGGTCAGGTGCACAACTGACCCATCATGACAAGGCATTTTACCACCTTATTTTGCAGTTTGATAATTTTCCTCCTCCTCTGCACTGACTTACCCTCAGTAATGTCAGCAATGTATAGGAGTCCATCTTCTCTCACATGGCACTGGGTCTGTGACCCACTGCCCTAGCAGAAGAAAGTCTGTTGAGTGAGTCGTAATGGCCTTCCTAGTAAATACTTCTCAGGAGTTGTGATTTTCTTTCTTACACTTCAGACTGGCTTTAGTATTTCCAGTCAGAACAGACTGAACAAATTGACTAGAAAGACCACTAAATGATGTGACTCATGGAGAAGTGTATTTCCTGAATGTTTGCAAATCACATGAGAATACCAGCGATTTCTCTTTGTCTTAGCCAGTGAATGCTCAGAGGAATTGAGAAAAAAAAATATGTATCTCCCTGTGTTCAAGGTAAAGTTTTAGATAGCCTATTACAGCTGCTCTCCAGTGGTTCTACAGTTCCACGGGCACTGGTCTGATCTGAATGAATACTGTCAAGTACATCTGTCTGGTGGTGAAAAAAGAGGAATGAAGAGAGTTTGGGTGAACCCACAGTTAGCAGAATCAATTTACACACATTGCTAAAACAGAAAGATAAACTTGTAAAGATGTAATTATTTCTAACAGGAGAAATCCAGATTCTCTGTTGCTTTCTATCTCAGGCAGTCATGTGCCTTCTGGATTAAAAAAAGATTAAAGAATAAAACCGGATTTACACACTATTGAACCAGAATGGCAGGATTTTGATTCTGCAGTAGGTGACTCACACAGTGAGACCATATTCTTGCATAACATGAGCCCTGCAACTGCTTTAGTGAAAAATAATTTCAGACAAAATAGTTGTTAACTTTGGTTTGATCCCAATGGAGAGTTCACAGACAGCCTGAGCCCAGCATCACCCATTGCTGTCTAAAAACTGATGCAGATACAGGACAACAACATTAATTGCCACTACGGAAGTCACAAACCATCTTGACTAAAAGAATTTCAATCATCTCTTCTTCTCCAAAGCCAACTGTTTAATACTGGCATTTGGATGCAGAGGCACGGGAACCTGGAAAATCCTGGGGACCAGAGGTCAGCTCATTGCCCGCACACAGAACAGCCACTAAATTGTCCAGTGCCCTCTGCCCAGCAAAGCACAGCAGAATCAAACCATGACACCTTGATTCTTCTGGAGACAGGGTTCTTGCCCCACGCATCACTTCAGAGGGGTCAAGAATCAGGAAGTTCTATTCCACACAGTCATCACTTTCCAGATTTTGCAAGTTTGAGCTTTTGACTTTACCATGTTGTATTTAAAATCTGTGAGTAACCCTCCCTGGCATGCAATGCATTACCAGTTTCTGCTCTGTACAAGCAACTCATCAAGGGATAAAACAGTCACAAACATGTACTGCTACAAGTGTAATATATTTCAGCAAGGAAATACACTATATTAATCACCATTACCATCTTGAACTGGCCTCTTTGCTTAAGAAATGCTTGTTCTGAATAGCAAATAGATTCCACCTATTGACATGCTAGCTCTCAGGATAGTGAATACCACGTACAGACAGTGATGATATACATATTATCTCACCTCTAGGACAACATCAGCCGCATCATGGAGACACAAGGTCAAGGTTCCCACTCGTGTCAAATTGGTTACATATGAGAAGGTTATCAGGGTGACTGTTACAATGTGATGTGTAAACATGATGCCAAAATCCTAGAGCAGCAAGAAGCAGAGGAAAAAAAAAAAAACAAAAACAAACAAAAACCAATGAACCAAACAGTGAGATTCAGTACTTGTATACAAAAATGGATGGATGTTTTTTATACCCAGCATTATGGTTATATTACATAAAGATCCTGCTACATAAGTGCATTAGATACCCTGCTAAATATTTCCCTTAGACTGAATAAAATAATCATTGTACAATAATAAAATGCAAAAAGATTATTGAAAGCTAGGCATTATCTACATTTCTCAGTTCAGAGTAATTTAACCTAACATTTGTGGCTGAAGTTACTTTGAAAAAGCATATGTACGTACAAATCAAGTTACACCACATTTCTTATACACCAAGCAACATATAATATGCAAAATAATGCACCGTTCTCAAGAGTTCAAATAGCTACAAAGGAATGGAAAACACATTTCCACCGCATTAGGAGTTATCGACAGTCACCTGCCAAGCACAACTGATAGCTTTAACAGAGCTGAGAATCCCAGTTCCAGTTTTTTATTTTTTTGTTTTTAATGAAGCTGCTTTGTCTTCCTACTGTAACAAGGTTAGAAAAGTCTTCAAATGAGCTGGTGCAGCTCCGACTACTCAGATCTAATCTGCTGCCTCCCAAAGGATGCAGGTTATCTGGTCTCCAGATCAGTAACTCTGAGTTATTTGGCCAGCAAGTAACTGTTACTACTGAAAAATACCAGGAGCAGTGAAGCTCCTGTAACACCACATTCCCAGATGCATGCCAAGGGGCAGGCAAGGCAGAGAGAATGACCCATCTGCCTGGCCTCGACTCCCAGACTGATTACTTAGAGAACAGGACCCAGCAGAGATGAGACTCTTCTTTGCAAGGCACCAAGTCAGTCAAAAAGAAGCCTTGCTGGAGTTTCCTGAACTACCCACACAGCTTTGGGAAAGTGATATCAAAACCCTGAAAAGAAGATCACAGGCGTGATTTGACTGGGGAGTTTCTCCATGCCCCAGGTGCAAAGTTACTACCACAGCTCTCAGCAGATCTACTGGCTCTTATGCAGGGCTGTCTGAAGGGAGAGATCCAGGCAGTCAGAAACAGCGGCTCCTCCAGGCAGCCTGCTTGCCAAGCATCTTGGGAGGTGGCATTTGGCGCTCTGGCAGCTTTCACGGCCCGTCCTGCTGAGCTGTGGTAGCCTTCAGCTAAGCATCCCACAGCAGAGAAACTGAAAATGAGGCCCTGTGGTCTTTACAGAGGCAGCACCTCATCTGCAAAGGGACTGAAGGTACATGTGTTGGGCAGGAGGGCCCTACAGAAAGCGCTGGTGAGCTCCCACTAACGCAGGGTCAACTCCAGAAAAGCAGCAGCTACAGCTGACAACCACTCTGTCACTGAGTATTGCTCAGTGTCACTGTACCTCTCTTTGGGAATACAGCAGGCATGTAGGAGGCACCACTGCTTTCAAATGTGTGCAGTGCCACTGCCTCTCACTTCCAGCACTTGGCTTCACTGCAGTGAACACCTGGAGTCCATGGAAAACCTGCAACTTCAACAGTCTCACTAACTGTATAGGGACAGGACCTCCTCCCAGCCTATCAGTTTACATTTAATGCTGTCAGGTACTACAAGGTCCTATTCCTACACATAGTCATCAATGTGCATTGCCAGTATCTCCAACACTGGGGGTGGGGTGGGGAGAGGAAAAGGAAAAAAAAAAAAAAAAGACTAAAAGCAGAGAACCATATCCTAGTTTGGTATTTGGTATACATCCAATATTTCTCTGCCAGGTTATTTGGTCCCCAGCAGTGTGGAGCACAACCAAATACATTCAGCAGTCATCTCAAGCCATTGCTTTAAATCAATTTTCTTAAAGCAGACTGAACAAAAAGAGAATTAAAGGCTGTTTCCCTTTCTAAGACTCTTAAAGGAAAGCGGGGGTATGGCATCTTAGTCATTTCCGTAACTACAAACCCATACGTGGGGACCATTTCACCATACCATAATCAAAACAGCAAAGCACCCACCTTATTCCCTGGGATTAGAAGTAAGCTACTAGCATTGCCATATGGCCATACTGCAGCCTAGCTCTTTACATGCTTCAGCTGCAAATGTTACGGCACTGTTCTTCATCTTCCTTCTAACTGCAATTATGTTAGCACATAGGCAGTCCAAACGGGTGAAGAAGCCAAGTAGAAAATTCTCGTCCTTTTTTATAGCTGACATATTCAGCTCTGCAAATTCAGGTTCTGCAAATATGAGATTTCTAGTCCCTCTTGGGAACTCTTCAAGGCATTCCTGACAACATCGATTATTCCTAAGCAGCCCTTATGCTCTTGGGCAGCAGTCTTCTGCATTTCTGCACGAATCTACTTACAGAAATGCTGTCCAGGGAATGCCTTCTCTGATAATGTTTCTCAAAAGAGACAGTTATCTGACTGCCAGCTCTGAAACAGAGATGCTGGACTAACTCACGGAAAATTGTTAGAAAAAAGTAGCAGTGATATCAGTAAGACTACTGTTGTTATCCTGGTCCTTTCTTTCCTGTTTATGACATTTCTTTACATCAGTAATTAATACTATGCTTTGAAGATGCTACCTGTTAGATTTTAATTATACATAAGGGTAACGAATACACAGAAGCTAATAGTACAAGCCCCCATAATGTCAAGTGGTACTTGGGTTCCCAGCTTACTCAAGCACTTTCACCCATACATGGCGGAAGAGCAGCTGTACCCGAACATTTTTTCCCTTTTTTAAAATATATTTCAAACTGTATGCATGTTTGTGCAAGATGCATTTATTTACAGCAGATTTGCAGCCTCCAGTTTTAAGTGCTGAAAGATATTACGTGCCTGTGTCATGAAAATATGTGGCTAAGAATAGGAGAAAGAACTTGCTCCTGATACCATCAGCGGGAAGAACACAGGGCAGACAACGGAGAAACCCCACGGGTCTCAACCTGTAGACAAGGCCTCTGGAATCAAGGCTTCTGCTACCCACGTTTGTTTAACATGACACACTCACTGACTAAACTGCCAAATGGCTATGGAGCATTAGTGCCACTGAAGGGCAAAACATCACCTTCATTAGTCACTCCAGCTTCTGGAAATGGGCTCCAACAAGTAAGGGGAGTATCACCAGCTAAAGGTTTCAACCATTACCATTATAATAAAGGTCTGCAAAATGTACACAATCTAAATTCTTTTCATCTGAAACAAAAGAAATCAGCTCTATGCCTCTGTTTTTACTGAGTTTGAAGAGAGGGGTCCAGGGTCCAGGTTCAGTGAAATATAGCATAAATTTTCTAGAATCAAAATGGTATATTCAAGAAGATCAACAGCTACAGATTATTTTACGTTGGGAATGAATGAACTGTCATTTTTCACAAAAAAGTACTCTAGGAACTGCTAAATGCTTGGAACTAAAAGGTGTGAATACACAGTAAGGTCTCCTAGATTTTCTACAGATCTGTTAAAAAACTGAGTAGAAATTTTATACATTCCCTTAAATATACCGGTCAAATGTTTTTCTATCAAACAACACCTCAGGTATCCAGAAAGCATGTAAATAAGCTTCACTGCTTTTAAAAGTCAGCAGGGGCTCGTGAGAGTAACAAAGCTAATCTGATTTTTTTTTCTCCAAGTTTTACAAAAGAGGAGTATGGGAAGCTGGACAGAGATGATAAAAAGCCAAATCATGCTCGGTTGCAGTCTTTGAAAATGAAAACCCTTAAGGGTAGAACATCATTAGAGCAACATAGTAGATATTTATGAAGCAAACAACATGCCATTATAAAACCGTAGAAGTTTATCTACTCAGTTCGCTGCCTTAATGCCAATAGTAGGCATGTGCAACAGCCTAAATAGTTTGGTCACACCTCTTCAGCCAGGCATAGATAATCTGGTGGAATTTGTAACACCTAAATAAAGATAAACAGGTATTTGAAAGTAACCAAAGCGATTGGAAGCAATTTTAAAGTCATGAATTTGCTAATAGAGAAGAATAAAACAGAGATGGAAAACAGCAAGTACATTTCTCTTGAGCTACAGCGAGTAAAAGACCAGTGCTGGAGTGAGCCCAGTGCTTTCAGAGAAGACCTACTGCATTTCACCTTGAGAGAAACGTGGCTACATAAAAGCGATTGGCTGCCAGGGCACTTTTGATCATACCAGACTATGACACAGCCACTGCTGAATTTAAAGTATCTAAAATGATAACCAAGACTTACATAAAAGTATTCCTCTCACTGTAACATGAAAACATCAATGGGTTTCTCAGGCTGAGAACTGTTAATCTGCTCTGTATAAGCTGTCATCAAGTATTTCTCCATTAGTATAGCCTACAATCATTCAAATAAATGGCAGTAGAAGGAGGCACATAAAAATATTACAAAATCCTTCCAAACGTTTTAAACAAAAAATTTTGCAATGCTAAAATACCTCGCAAGAATAGCTCAATGGACTGTTATTACAGAACGACTGCCATGCTGCCTGTTCTGCTATGGACTAGCACTCTCCCTGGAGCAGAGAACTTGGATGAAGGAATATAGAACAGGTTGCTACTTCTGCTGGAAAAAATGTTTTTATCTGGCAGAGTTTTATTTTCTTGATTAATAGCCCCTTTAATAGCAATGCTTGGCTACTTGAAATTTCATAACTGTAAAGGTAAGATTAAATGTAACATCACTTTTAAAGATTAAATGTATCCATGTTTTTACCATCCCTTTGTAGAATAAATTGAAAGTCCTCATAGATCTTACCAAAGTGATACTGTGAATTTATGAGGCAGCCTTGCTGTCATTGATATTTCATCACTTAACTCTTAGAAGAAACAGTACATCTACTAGCTACTATGCGTTCAATTCCATTCAAGTCACAGCAGAAGGTGACAGCAGAAGGTTTTTTTGGCTGATGCTATTTCCCCTTGAATATTTGATTACTCCAGGCTCTTCTTCCCTTGTACAGAAAAAACCCACATCATAGGAACAAGGAACAGAGTAAGACAAGCACTTCAACACCATTTTCTCAGTGAAGAATACCTGCAAGAGGTGGTGAATAGAAAGAATTCTATTTCCAGTTCACTGCACAGGTAATACAGGTATTCCTCAAGTCAAGAAAGATATGTGCTTAAAGCTTTCAATGTTTAGTCTCATTGTTCTTACCTTTCTTTTGATGTCAATGAATTGAGAAAACATTAAGGACCAGTAGAATGACAATTCAACTATGTAGTAATAATGAAGGTCAGGCATCAGTGGCTGAAAGATGGAGATGAGAAAAGGTTAATAGAGTCTAACTGACAGTACAGGCAGCTGAGGTCTATAGGAGACATGTTTAATCACAGGGGGATTATTGAATTATACATAAACATCCTATGTAAGAAAAATGATGATGGTTGCCTCTTTCAAATGTTGATGGCTCCAGAAAAATAAAGCTCCCCAACCTATCCTCCCCTTATGTTTTAATCTTGACAGTATTGTAATATTGTAACACCAAAAAATTATTATGTTGTCCATTTAGAACCTAGGACAAACTGAGTTTTGAGTACTCCTAAGTCTGTTTTGAAAGATCACTTGAAACATCTTGCTGTACATCACTAATGTGGGTTTAAAGCACAGCAAAAGAAACAGTGCTAGAGCAGATTAGAGAAAAGTAATGCCAGTATACAATCTCATCTGCTCAAGATGAAAATGTTGTGAGCTTTAAACGGGGCTCTTTCTAATATAAAAGCATACTTTTAAAGAACTTAACCATCTTCCAGGAACATGTTAAAATTTGGAAAGAATAAAATAAAATAAATTTATCCAGGCATCTTGTGATATACCAACAGGGTAACACAGATGTTTAAAAGTAAAAGAAATAAAAATTACAGGACACAGGGAATTATGCACAACTAAAACCAACTTGGGTTAACTTCAAAGAAGGTAACCGGTGGCACGCATAGGCTGTTTAGCCCCCAGCCTAAGAAGCCAGTCCTAGGAGCTACTCTAATTTCCATGCGATTGTGCCTCCCTGCTAGTCATGTCTTCCATCGCAGTGATAGAGAGGGGCACTGGTACAGGAGAAGCTCCTGAGGGATTAGATGAACCATCTCTAGAGCTGTTTGCACTGGCATGACCATGCACCCAGGCAGGGCGTGAGCTATTTCCACTGCCAAGAGGCATTTCAGTTGCCTTTTATTCCCATGCCCTTTTGCAGACCAGTTCTTTGCAGCAGAGAAACAGTCCTTAGGTGCCCACTGAATACTCTATGTGGGTTATTTAAATATAGACATATGCTTATGCTTTATGAAAAATGTGTACACTCAAAATCAATCTGTTAAAGCTATTTCTTGGGCCAATATAATCCTTTTCTGATTTAGTGAGACTGCCAGTAAGCTTTTAATTAGGTGTAATTAAAAAAAGGGAAGAGAACATGAGCGAGCAATGAACTGCAACTATTATACTCACTGGGGAAAATGCCCAGTAAAACAATTAAGATTGTAATCTGCTTTATTAACAATGGCATTACTATTTCTAAACATCTATATAATAATAACAACGAAGGGGGATTCTAAATATATCATGGCGTTCCTCCATGAAAGGATCAATAGTGTGTGTTTAACTTAGTTTAAATGTTAGGTTTCAGTTCTCCATAGACTTAACTTCAATAGGACTATACTGTGCTTACAGTAGAGTTGCCGCCATTTGACTGTATCTATAGTAAGTCCAGCTGGGTTTCTGCAATGCTGTGTTGAGTAACTTACGAAGGATTTGTAGCAAACAAGGGATTAGAAATTTTATCTAGTTCTGAAAAAAACCCCACAAACCAAATAGAAAACCCAGTACTTAATCCTGATTAGCACCCAGTAGACATTTTATCTCTGAGACAATGATTTTGATTGTGACTTTTATTCAGTGATTTGCTTTCTGTTGGGCCCTCTCTGCTAGTAGCCTGATTTTAGATGTAGTAAGTTTAGTTGTCACCCTCTGAAAGTTGTAACTAACTTTCTGAATGACCTCGTTTTTCTCATAAGTCTGGTAAATATGTTAAGATGCATGGTCTTATGTCATAAGTAAATCTCTTCTTGCATGTAATAACACAAAAATAGCAGAAAACGGGAATGAAAGGCACCAGTGACTGCAGGCATATCAATTCCGACAAATGATTGTTCCTAAAATCTCTGAGGGATGAAGATTCAATCTTCCCCCATCCAATTTCTGCTGCTGCTTCCTGATGTTATTCAGTTCACCCTTCAGTCCTTGGGTGGCATTTAAGGCATTATTTCTTCTGAGGCTAAATGACCAAATTCCTTCAACCTTTCTCAGATTAAGATTTCTGGTCATTCCTGCTGAACTATCTCCGCTGAACTATTCCCAACAAGTACACAACCTTCAAGAACAGTAACACCCAAACCTAAACACAGTTCTCTTGTTCAGCCTGTCCAGGGCGGTTCACTGTCACAGGGAATTCATGTGTCTTTCATACTTTCCGGTCTGGCAGTGAAGGCTTTTTCTTCCCCATCCCTGCCTTTTAGAAAAAAAATAAGGGAAAAACAAAAAAGAAAAAGCTACATGCCCTAAACAGGTTGGACTCCTTAAATTGCAAACTCTTTGCTTGAGCTTTTGGAATTCAATGTCAAGTATATTTGGATAGCAGCTAGTTTAATGTCTCAGTGATCCCTACTGAGACTGCAGGATGCTGAATTAAAAAAACAAACAAACAAACAAAAAACAAACAAACAAACAAAAACACAAAAAAACCAAACCAAGAAACATTTTAAAGAAGCTCAGGTTTAGAATCAGGATTCAGACTAATTAAAAAAGCTAGCAAAAGTTATCCTCAAAGGTTATGAAAAATTTTGAAGACTCTCTTACTAGGTCACGTTTGAAACATTTGTTACCTCTGATTTATAACAAAAGGAAAAATAATACTTCACACCTTCAATCCCTTGTTGCCTCCTGTTGCACAAAGGGTTTCCTTAAGGAAACAGGTGGCTCTTAGCTTTCCCAAAAGGGTTTCCAAAGTCCATTCCTAGCCAATATACATGATGATAATTTTTCCTTGAAAGGGCTACCTTACTGTTATTAATAATCCTCACAACATCCACGTTGAAAGTTACTTCTATCAGACCAAGAGGCAAAATGAGGCAGTGGTACAGCCAAGACAGAGTACAGGAGTTACCTTTTCTGAACAATACATTGAATCCTTTAGAGCAGGTTGACTGCTCTGTTTAAATACATCCTACCCTTCAACAACTATGTGCGGTAGCACAAACTAATAGAAAGCACAGGAGAGGTTTCTCAAAGCTATTTGGGTAAGCAAACTTTGGAAGCCACTGTTCAACCAGATAACAATAGATAAAATTTCTACCCTTTCCCTTTCACTTGTCCTGCTCTTTCTTCCCCTGGCAGAGATCAGTTTCCAGAGTTTTAAGGCTACAGTTAATCCTGGTGTTACTGCAGCACCTGCATGCCATTGAAGCAACTGTGCTGCTGTAAAAGATGGCTAGAACTTGGACCTAGATTATAATTAAATATTCCTGGAACTAGTTAAAACCTTAGCAGTGCAGTAGGAAATAAATATACTGTTATTATTCTTTTGAAGATTGTTCAAGGAAACCACATTTCAAGCTTGAGCAAAATTTTTGAGGACTGAAAGAGGGAATGAGTGCAGAGGGACACAACCTGAAAGGGCATTTTTACTTTAACGGTGACATTCTTCTCCTTAGTAAAGGAGATAAACCACTTCAGTCTTTTCTTTGAAGTTAAGCTGTATATTGTGACCTAGAATGGAGAAAAAGGCTGATGTTTTTGAATCCATGAAAATACAGACACTGCTGAAATTAAAGATTTGAAACCATTCTCAATTCTCTCATTAATTTTACCTTCTTTTATTGTAAGCTTCCATGAGGCCAGGACTGGATATCCTCTATTTAAGTACCTAAAGAAGATATCTACCTTCTCTTTTTAGTCTCCTCTTTGATCACACCAACTGCCAGGGATTAACTCTCACCCTGTATGCAGTATAAAAACTATGAGAACTATAGTGGCTTTTCCCAACCCACTAAATCCGAGGCTTTGCTAAAACTTCCAGTATCCTCAGAACTTAGTAAAAAATGACCATTCTACCAGCGTTGCAGATGTCTGCTTTCAAAGTTATATTTCCCAGATCTGTTTTCAGGTCCTGCGCTTCGTTTGAAAACAGGTGTGGCAGCTACATTCATCTTTCCCATCTTGAACTCAAGCAAGAAGGGGAGCATCTAGCAATGTTCTGAAATGCTGAGTAGCCCGTTCACACTAAAATATTGATGCAAAGCTCCCCCATAATAAAAACAGAGCTCTGCAGAGGTGTTATGTTTGGTTTTAGGCAGCACTGTAACTTTTACCTGATATGGATACCCATTCCAGCACTGTCTGGTATTCCAGAGCCAGGGTGTCTGAGAGAGAAAGGAAAAAAAAAAAGTCTGTACACACCATTCTGGGCAAAGTAAGTGTATATGGTTAATACAACTGAAGGACAAAAGTACAGGAATGGCTTAAAACTTGCAATTTTTGATGGAGGCTATGAAAACTGAATACAAGGAAGTTCCTCAAAGTTTCACAGCATGAATTACAGCAACCTGCCTGTTCACAGAGATATTTGGTTGGTGCACCATGACCTTATACAAATAGCTTTTGCAGGAGTGCAGGCTGAACATAATCAGCTTGTGCTCAGGTGGTCAGAACTTACATTACCTTCTCAATAGCATGTGAAATCTTGGCCCTAGGTTGCTCAAATATTTTAAAGAATGTCCCTTGTATGGGCTGTTACATATAAGCAACCTTCCATACAGGATCCCTCTTTTATCCCAGCCACATCAGCTCAAGATAGCAAATCATACCTTTAGCTTTCCTGGCTGAAGACATGACCGTCCAGAGATGACAGGTCTTGCTATCACACAGAAAATACCCTGATATCTTAGGGCAAGCAACATGAAAGGTGCCAGAGCAATTTTATTGTAGCATGCATGTACATACTCTTGCATTGCAATACCACAAGAGAGCCTTTTAAATCTTTTCTTGTAAGCAGGTTGTTTCTTTCAGAGTTCTTTAGTTTTTACCATCTTTTCTGTGCAACTAAATGGACTTGAGATGGAAAATACCACATGGGCATTTCTTCTACCCAACATACTCAACCTTTAAGTATTTCCAGATTGAGTAATAAGAACATGATTAAATCAACAGCTACTGAGCAGCCACACTTCCCTTTTTGTGAATGAGCAGGAACAACTTCTTTCAGATATGCGCATCTTGCAAAGCACAGCTGCATCTCAGGTTCAGGCAGCATCTTTGAGAACTTTTAGAGGACTTTGAGAAGCACATGTCTACAGTACAAGGACTCACTCACTGAGTGTCTCACTAGAAACATGAAAGAAAACTGTAGATTCAAGATTTTTGTGCAACTCCTTTACATAACCTTAACCACTCTACATCCAAGTATAAAGTGGGCAGAACACTATTAGTAGGTCTCCTGGATTAAGGCACGCGTACCCTTACAGCATTAAGTGCTTCCACTAGATTACATTTTTTTCAAACAAACCCTCTTTGCATGAGACAGAATTTTCTTGTTTTCACCATCAGGTGGAGCAGTTCAGCTCAGGCAAAGCATAACAACAAACTCATCCATAATACAATGGGTGAGTGTCAAACCAAATAAAACAAACACTAAGCAGAATGTTAAAGCCCCGGGCAGAGAACCAGGCTAGTAGAGTCTTTATAAAGTAGGAAGGATTTGCACCGTATCAAAAGACAGGATAAATGGTAGTCAGAATTATAGCCCAATTCCCAACTGATATTTAAGTTCTAATTGTGATTTGTCTTACAGAAGGTTCTTATGGCCTTTATTGGTTAACAGTGATGTAATATGATTACTAAAGGCTCTTCCTAGTTTTTTGAATGTGTCATTTACATGGCAAATAAGATAAAATAAAACTTGCACATTCATACCTCCAATGCTCCTGAAATGGAAAGGAATAATTCTTATAGTAACTGAGCCGTATACCAACATTTGAAGTAACAGAACTCCTAGAGTTTTTGATATGCCTCCCACAGGGATGCTGTAAGAATGATTAAAGTCCATCCAAACTTCTTCTCTCTATTAGGAATAATTATTTCATGCAAGTAATTTATTTGTTCAAACATCTCTACAGTAGTTACTGTGCTAAGTGAGTCCTCTTCATTTCACGCAACAGAAAAGGTCTTTGGAAAGAGCCACAGCCCCTCTGCAAGTGTTACTAATATATAGATTCTAAAGTATTTTTGTCTGACAGCTATCTAAATTAGAACCATCCAAATATTGTAGGATAATACATAGTTTTAGCCAGGTTTGAGAAGCTGCAACTGTCTTTCATATGAGATTCAACAAGAGATGAGAGATGCTCCCTACTCAATTATTTTGCTACTTAGATTACAGGTGCTAGCAAAAAATGTACTTTTTCCTCTTTCAAATATTATAACATCTTAAGGCTTCTTCAGAGAGATGCCTGCTGTAGGAGCTGTAGATACAAAGGTTTTTGTGAAATTAATATGCTGAATGCTGAATAAAATCGGCCTCACTGGAGGAACCCATAACCACAAAGCCTGAAAGGATACCACAAACTGACAAACAATATAATACATGCATTAAGCCTCAAAGACCAATACACTGCAGAACATCCGCCTCTTCTGAGCCACATAAGGCTCAGTAACCCATGCTGCCATCTCAGACAAAATGCTTCTGAGTAGCTGTTTGAAAACCTAATGGATCCTATGTGGGCAAGAGTGGCTAAGACAGCAGGGCGCCTATATACCACCTCCTTATCCCTCTTTCCTCCCCAGTCTCCCCTCCCCTTGACTTGCCTTGGCATCTTCAAGTTGACTCTAACAGTTGTAGCAGCAGGGGACTTCAGTTATGCTCGCCCTAGATGGTTTTAGGGAAGAGGTGGAGAAAGAGCTTGGTTTAAGCACAGCCTTCCCCTCTGACCTTCACAACAAACACAGTCCTAGACTGAACCTAACTTCTCTGTGTAGACCATGGTTATATTTGGAGTAAGAAGCATCTTGTTTAGTCCTCTCTGAACCTCACAACTGTAGGATATTCTGTGCAGGCTTCAGCAGGAAGGAGAGAATCCTAAAAATGCCCACACAGTCTGCAGTGTGACACGTAGACACACTGGTGAAGGCTGGATTAATCAGAAAGGACCTAATACTGGCATTCTTAGGGCTCAGCTGAGCCCTGCATGTGCTCACAGGATACGTCTGAGAACTTCCTTGCAGCAGGTAGGCTCACTACAGAGAAGTCCAGCTCTTCCTGAAAAGTCCCATGATGGACAAGGAGAAAAGGACTTGGCTTTGCAACAGATCTTCTCTGATGAACATAAAAAGTGTGCTACTGTTCCTGCTGCCTGTTGATTACCCAGATATCCATTTTAGTTCTTGTTCTCAATATATAATCTCTGAGGAAGGGAGGAACCTGAGGGGACTGGACAAGAGAGGAAATGCAAAGACCCTAATAACAAAAAGGCATCCTTAAGCTGGAAATAGAACACTAAAAACTTCAGCAGCAATTAGGCACAAAGCACCAGCCCTACAATGCTGACACCTTACAGAACATAAAGGAGCTTGGTGCAGTGCCTAATCAGTGCAGTATGAATGACAGAGGAGGATGATAAACAGCTGTTGAATCTGCTGTCATTTAAGGTATTAAGGAACAAACCTCTTATTTTTGTCTCCCTACAGGAATATCTCTCAAAAGCTCCATGAAACCTCTCTCCAGCTTGTGATTAAAGGATGTAATTTTAAAGAACTCTTTCAGAAATGAACTTCTCTTAAGACAAGGGAATGACTGAGGATTGGGGGGGGGGGGGGGGAAGAAAAAGGAAAAATTATCTGAGGTGTCTACATGCTTAGCCAGAAGCCTCTGGTTGTTTTGCATCCATTGTCCCGTTCACTTATCCTTAGAGAAAGTTTCTAATTGCACCCTGGCTTTCAAAAGCCCCAAAGCAATGAAAATCTGCATGTCTTGCTCAAAGTGCTGCTAGTACCTAGTATGTGAAAGGTCAGTTTTTATAATAAATGGAGGAAAAAAAAGTAGTACAATAAAAAACCTTCCTGTTCCCTAGGCAGCTGATTTGGCTCAAAGGAATTTTTGTGTGTATTTTATCAGGGAGGCAATAGATCACCTGATGAAGTATTAGTTTAAAATAGCAAGTTAAGTTTTCATTCATTGTACAGTAATAAAAATAACCAAGAATACTCCTCTCATCCATATGTACCCAGCAGAAGCCACTGAGTATAGGGAACACACAAAGGCCACAGGCTAGGTTCTCAAAGAGACAGACGAGAACTGTACATGTCATGAGCCAGTACTTTCCCATCCTGTCAGCAAGCCGGCCATCAGATGTGTGCATATCAAGCATGTCACGGGTGTAGGTGAATTCCATACACATTTTATAGAATCAGCTTCTGTCTGTAACTTTAAATGTATATACACATAGCTCACATAAATTTGCAAAATAACTGCTTCTGGGCAGCTAAAGTTACTTCCACAGTTTGTCTCACTGCAAGCTGCTCTATCAGCAACTGAGTCATTTTTCCTTGTACCCAGCACAACTAGAAACCCCAATATGCAAGTTGTACCCATAAGCACTGGTGTTGCTTTGCTCTTGGAAGTACGAGCCTATAGATAATTAAGAGTTGTGGAAAAAATGAATGCACCGCTCCTGGCACTCATTTTTTTCTTTTTGTAGTCCATAAACTTGAAACAAGTAACATATTGAAGAAACACTTCCAGAAGTACATCAGTAAGCCTCATGACAGCAAAACCCAGCTCTCCGCTGAGCAGCTTTGGAGCTGCTAGCAATTTGGACTATTGGATAGAGCTGTTACACATCTGATTTACTCTTGACCACATGGGCATGTTGTAACTCCCAAAGGGGTCCTTCCTAAATTCTGAGATAATTAAGAAAAAACCTTCTGACTTTTCCAGCTGATAAAGAAATACAATCTGCCTGCTGTTTTTATCAGAATACAGCATGTAAAAATCCAGGAACGTCATGACAGAATCCCCACATCTCACAAAAGCCTATTTATGCTCAAAAACACATTTCAAACCAAAATGAGACACCCTTAGTCCAAAAAAAGATTTTAAATTGCTTTTGAAATTAGAAAACTTTTGACCCTGTAAAACAAAACCAGCACAATACAGAAATCCTGAGCATTCACTGTGTATATGCTCACTATGCAATCTCAAAAGGCCAAGATTTTATCTGGCTTGGTTAATGTGTTTGGATACAGCTTTATATAATTTGTCTCTGACAGCTACAAGCAATATTAAGTGGAACAGAAATTAACACTATTAACTAAAGTCAAGATAATACATACTTTTGGCAAAGTTCTACCCACCTCATTTATTTTGGGATGATAGAGGCAAAGATGTCTCATGGCATTTGTATTTATCAAGCTAGAGCAGGCCCTTGCTCTTCATGGAAACAAATGGTACAACTGAGGCCCAAAGATCTCCTCTTGATTGGCATTTACTTAGGCCCCCAAAATCTGCAAGAAATTTGCTTTTACCCCTAGACATAACATTCACTGTCTGATACACACATATGAAAATGACATATATGCATACTCTTTTCCTCAACAGCAGCTGCCTTCTCCCACCGCAAGCAGAACAGCATCTCCTGCTCGTGTGGACCAACACCTCACCATATTCTGAGCTTTACAGCTTAGATAAGAGTGCAATTGTAACAGCAGGGGAGGAGGAGACTACAATCTTTCTGTTGACTGCAAAATATAGAAATATTTAATACTTTCCACCTGTTTTTTATAATCCAGGAGCTCAAAGTTACAGGCTTTTAGTGAATGGCACCTTTCATAACATCAGCAGAAGGACAATTACTCAAAATTAACAGCTGTTTTGGGGTGTTGGGTTTGGGGGAAATCCTTCTGCATTTGATCTACGTTCACTTTTTTCCCAATTATGGCTAGGGATTATAGCAATTTTTTTTCAATATATTAATAAGCATTCCTCTTGCATATCACTTGGTTGAATAAGCACTTGCTTAGAGGGGATATACTTAAATTGGTTGCTTTCTTTTTCTTTCTGCAACACCTGCATCCTCTTGGCATGGTATGTTGAATTGCTGCTGACATTGGCGAGAAAGTCAGATTACCAGGCAGCACAAAAAGTATCCTTCTGTAGTTTCCCATGCTGGGTGGCTCTATGGTAAAAATGACTTCGCCCATTTATGGTAAAACCAAGAGATTTTTCAATAAACCTCTTAGAGGCAAACTGAACAGTGATCCTGGGTTTCCACCCCCATCAACTTGGCTCAATGAGGTTCAGTACATGTGTAGAATACTGCAGCCTTTCCCTCTTAAAGAGAGTATATATCCATGAAAACATTTGCTTCTGCGTATAATGTACAAACAAAGACACTTTTCCCCCTCTTACCTACAGAAAAATTCCTTGGTATTAATCGTTGTAAAACAAGTCACAGAAAGTGACTTTTCTTTATGCACAAATATCAATATTTTGCAGCATTTTTCTCTCCAGCAGAAAGAAAATCAAATTCCTCCTCATTTTTCTCAATTTTTTAGAATAAGATTTATAAAGGAAAAACCAGAATGTTCTGAGTCAGCTTTTCAAAGTTTCTATCATCTTCCACTAAGTTTGCCTGGCCTCCAAGGACTTCAGATTTATGATGTCTTGGAAACTTTCTCTGATTACCTAGAAACGTGGGGTTTTTTCCTGTTATCCTCTGAAAAATTACCCTGGATAAGACAGGATCTGAACCATGTTAACATCATCCCTTGCTATTGTATTTGTTTTGCTACCACTTAAGCTTTTCTCATACTAAAGTCTGACTAATTTAAAAAATACATCAGACAGTTTCCAGTCTCCACTGACCACCTGTGACAGGCATGGAGGGCACAACCCTAGCAGCCAATGATATCAACAGCACTGGCGAGTACTGTTTATGGGTGGATGAGCTGCAAGCACCAGCGTTTAGTCACCTACACATGAAAATTAAGTATACTTCCCTTTGCCCACTAAGTCACTAAGCTCTGACCAAACACCATGCTGGGAACAAAGGGAACTCAAAATCATGGCTACTAGTTTGCATCAACTTCTGTGTATTTTTATCTCCAGTGACTGGTGATTTGGTTTGGGATGCAGTTGCTTCTCACACGAGGAATAGCATTTTCATAAATTCTTCACAGACCCAAGCAGTCGTTCATATTTCTTGGCACAAATGACAACAAAAGCGAAGACAATGTGACACACTGCCAATGAACCTTCTGAGTTTCTCTTCTCATATGTTGTGACAAAGCAAGTTGTTACAAGTTTCTGCAGAACTGTTTTTTTCTCTAAAGCTCAGTGATTTGTGTCTGCAGAAAAAAGGTGTTAAGGGGAAAAATGTTTTTGCAATGAAGAGCACTAAGCTTTTCCTCTCAGCAATCTGCACTGCTGATTTCTAAACATTAATTAAAAATGATACTTCTACTAATCGGAAACCATAAAATATACGGAAGGACACATAGAAGGCCAAGATTAACAACAATCACTGGAAGATGCACTTGACATTTCAAATGCAAAAATATGTGTGTGCACAAAAATATTTTTAGAAAAAAAATGAATTCAAGTCTGTATTTATTTATACAAAATGATCTTCAGAGCAGCAGAGTAAGCTCCATGCACCACATATACCCACTTCTCCCTTTAAAAATATGATGTACAGAGATCTGGTGTTTATGTCTTGTGCTGATAAACGCATTAATTTCAGCTTCCAAATCGCGTGGAAAATGAAGATGGCAAAAGGAACAGACAATCCTAGAGAATCTGGGTAAGTCCTAACATTGAGGCATCTCACGGATTGAACAAAAGTGAAGAACAGTCCAGCTGGAGAAGCTGGCGGCCGTAGCATCTCCTGCCCCTGCTCTGACCAGCCACCTCTTTTACCAGGCCCAGCCATCAAAATTTTTGGTCTCATGTGCACACCTTCTTCCTCTGACACTTCCCCTGCTAGTTGCTTTGTACTAAGCAAAACTTTTTAAAACTTTTGCCTTCATGTGTAATGGCAACACTTTCAAGGGGTGTTCTGTCATGAGCAAGTTGGGCTGCCAGTGGTGCTATGACAGTTTAGAGCAGCTGAAGGTCTATATAAATATTGCAGAGAATATTGCAGAAGACAGGCTAAGGTTCCTATTCATTTGCAGGTAACAGGTCTCCCAGCAACACTACTCAACATATTTTGTAGTCACTCTGTCTGCACAGAAACAAGAGTGCATAAAAAGGAGTGGACACATTCATCCGAGCATTCCAGATGCACAATAATGTTTTGGTGAAGCAAAGCAGCTGTAAACCTGCTAGCTTTACAGCTGCCTTGTATTTTTTGATCACAGAGCCAGACCACATCAGTTAGCCTAAAATTTGCATATTTATAAATTTATTTTATTAAAACAGATAATACACAAGTGTAGGTCTGGAATTAGTTTGTAAAGAGAGAGTGCTGAGGTTTACACTTAGCAAACCATACCTTGGTAGGAGGGTGATCTGTATAAAATTATACCTTTAAGAGACTAGCAAAAATCCCAAGAGCAAATTATTTAAAAAAATAAATAGGGCAGTTCACCCCCATAGATCACTGCAGAGCTGTGTGATTTCAAAGTACTCCTGTTTTCCTACAGGATGCAGCTTCAGCAAAGCTCCAAGATTTCCAGCACTCTGTGCTCTGATGCTACAGTTACTCAAAGGCATACAGGGAAGTGATTAATAATTAAACTCATCATTAGGTATCTACTTTCTGTAATTACAGCTCCTATTTGTGGCTGTTCTGCCAGAAAAGTCCATCTGCCTGACTTTGGCCAGCCGCTGACTTCCATGCTATGTGCTGATGGGAAGTGTTTACTGTGACCTTTATCGTACTCCTGACACTGACTTTTGGAAATCCCCAGGGATTTCCAAATCCCCTTTCCTTTGCAGGATTCACTGTGTGTCGTAAGGCTTGCTTCCCTGACATATAACATGCTCCATCACTGCATGCAGCCCACAAAGGGAGACAGAGTCAATTCTTAATATTACCAAAACAACAACTCCTTACTAAGTGAGCACCGAGGTACCATTTCATGCACAAACCCAGATGTTTAAGATTGTGGTATTTATGAGCCTACACTGCCTACTAGAAAAGAGTTGTATAGAGAGAAACCAAACAAAAGCCCCTCCACCTTCCACTCCTCCAACTGTGGTGTTTTGCTGCACCTTTGTAGAGGCACATTGCAGCAAAGTCTCAAAATAATTCCTGACAGTCTGAAAATTAGAAAGTTATTGCAACTGCAGAATTTTTAACAGGAAATACAGGATTTCTCTAGTTCACAGGGTGAAGATTTACCCCCACAGAGGCAAGAGTGTGTTTTAATCACATGGTGCCATTACAGGCAGCTGCTGAGAAAGCCTTTTGGCAGTGAACTCCTCACTCAGCGCTGCCACTAAAACCTTGACAGAAGAGCTGACTGCTTCTAAACGCAGAGACACCACCAAGTCCCACCTGATGACCAAGCGAGCAGAGCTCCTTCCAGACAGGTTGCTGGAACAGGCAGACCAAAAGCACCCCGCCTCCAACCACACCAGTAGACAGGGGTCCATTGCTAAGCACTTCAGTCACTGGGCACAGCTAAAATGAGGCACAACCCTAAGCAACAAGTAAGGGCAGAATAAAGTAGCCTCTTCCCCTCCCACTCCTGCAACTGTTGTATTTTCCTGAGGTTAGTGCATATGTACTGCATAAGGGCACTTCACCCGTGGGGCTGCAGGTGTCTTCGCTTCTGAGCTGCTACTTGGTGTATTTAATAATGCCACAACTACTAAGTACTGCCTAGAAAAAGCCCAGTGAGAAAATCTCTCTCACATTGTATTCTTCTCTAATAGAGTGAGAGTGTGGAGAAATGTTAATTAATTCTAATATAAAAACACAGTTTGCAAGGAATTCTTTCCTGCTCAGTTCTGAGTCACTGGCCATGATAACGTTTATTTCACTACAGCAAAGGAATACAGCCAAAATAATTTCCCAAACGTTTAAAAATGTCTAAGCTTACATAAAATTTTACATCCATTTCCTCTTTGTTTTTCACCTTCCCCTCCTGCTGAGGAAAAGCACAGATACAAACCTTTTGTTGTTTCCATTTGTCACCCTCCTGGTGGGTCTATTCAGATATAACTTGTGTTTTTCTGCAACTGATCCATTAAAACAACTAGCAGTAAGAGTGGCTGGTAGAAATGAGCAGAGGAACTGTGCTTAACATTTTATAACTGCTCAATGTGCTTAAAGTTTTAATATAAAACCATAAACAGTAAATTTTAGGCACAGCAAAAACCTAGAGTAACTGGGCAAGAGAGTTTGCTCTCCCTCAGTTTCTTGAGTCTACAAATCTTGGGGATGGGATGAGACAACAACAAACAAAAACCAAAAATCCCTGGTGAAACTCCTTAAGTCATGTGAGATAACAGCAGTTAAAAAACAGAAGCAAAACTCTGCATTAAATCTGAACTTAAAGCAGTACGTCCCCTTGCTAACTTCTATCATTGTTCAATAGCCAGTAGCCGAGACCATTAATAGGCAGGAGAAATGAGAAAGCTCTGAGAGATTCAATGGGGTAACACTGGAAGGGAATATAATACAAAACCCCCCCCATGCTTACCGATATTATACTTATTTAACTGGCAAACTTCTTCTCTCTACTACTTTAAGGGTAAAGTGAAGCAGCTTTCTGACTCAAAGCTCTTATCACGTAAAAATATGTGTTGTTCCAAAGGTTATACTAGCTTAAATGAGGATACAGCTATCCTGCTCCAAGTCACTGCCTCAACAGAGAGTTCAACTCAATAATGGCAACTCAAAGCATGAGTGAAATTATTAATAACCTGCTCTTATATCCAGATGTGTACTCTTTGCTCAGGTTTAATTAGCTGTGGAAAATAGGATTGCTTCATTCATCTGAATAGCAAAATATGAAAAGCTCCTGGCAATAGAGGAGTGCTGTGCTAAATACTTTGCTACAGTACGAATGAGCCACCTTAGTTTCCAGATGAATTAAAACTATTTTTATCATAAAATTGCCCAAATAAAACACTTCAGGAAGTATTTTCTCCAGAGCTGACATTTTTATGTATAGGACACTGAAAAATTTGTATCTTTCAGAAAGCTGGACTGCCAAGAAGATGAATACAGTGCTGAAGTCAAAATTGTCAACCAGTCCACAGGGGGAAGCAAGGTCTGGCAGCCCCTCTTTCACCAGCCAGAGCAATGGTGTAATGTACAAGTAGTAAAGGTGCTTATATGGCTCAGTACCAGCTTAACTCTCCAAATTGCTGATTACAGAGCATTTACTTATTACTCTGATGTTATTAAATACCTCCAGCTGGATTTCAAGCAGATAAAGTGAAACTCAATGCTAGATATATTTTTTAAATTAGTGTGTTGCTTTTCCTCCCCATGCTTACGTCAAGTGTGTCCCCACTGACTGCATTTGAATGTCCTGTTGCCACCAGTGTCCTATTACTGAATTAGGAATATCATTGATATTCTCCTTCTGCTTGTTTCTTTCAAAAACCTTGTTTCCTTTCAGCCTCAAATTCTGCCAGCCGGCTTAGCTTTGTTCTCTTTTGCCTGACCCAGTTATTATCTTAACTTCAAACAGCTTACACAATAAATTATTTCCTATGCTGACTGGCCTTCTTTTATGAATCCTCATTGTCCAAAATGCATTCATGTTCCTTGTTGATGTACATTGAAGTGCTGGAGTAATTTAAAATTAAATTCCTCCACTGACTTTGATCTTTCTAACAGCATGACTCATGATTTGTATCTCAGACATCTAAAGCACTCTATTAATCTCTCTTAAATGCCCTCAAAATTTTTTATGCCCTTTTGAAGAGATATGTGAAGCAAATTCCTTTTCCATTAGATGGAATCTAACTTTGGTCTTACTGGAAACCATTTCCACTCATATTTATTTAAAAATGCAATATGGCATTTCCCCTTTTTCACAACAGCATCCTTCAGGAGACTCTGGCACAAGTGCTCTTTCCTGCTTGCACAGTGAGTTAGAAATTGTTTTATTTAGCACCTCATCCCTACTTTCACAGAAAGGAATAAGAGTATGATTGGATTTTAACATCCAAAATTATTTTAACTTAACATTTTTCATCACTTGCAGATACTCCGCAATTTGTTTTCCAACTAAAAAAAAAATAATAAAGAAAAACAGAAAAAACAGAGTCCAAATCAATTTTACAGCAAGTACAATCTGCCAAAGGCAGGCTTAATTTCCTCCCTGAATGGCATACACACCACATTATCCTTCTGTTAATAGCAGAGTAAAATATCAAATATCAGCATTGTGTTAGAAGGGCTTCAGAGTGGCCTCTAACGTTCTTCATTTAAATAAGACTGTTTATACAGTATCAGGCAGATAAGCTCACTGAACAAAAGTAATTACAAGGTTTCAGTAACAGATAATATTAACAACCCTTCAGGTATAGCACGGGAAGGAAATATCACAACAGATGCAGACTAGACTGGAAAAAGTGCCCAACTGAATGCCTGCTTCAAATAACTCAATGAAGGAAACAGAAAGCAGCAGCAAGGGCTCTGAAGGCAAACCTCCAATTTCGAGTTCTTGCTACATTACTCTTTTCTAGAGTCTGTTCTGGTTCAAACCAAGGTGGTAGATATTTCACAAATTTATGCTTTGATATCTCATCTTTAAAACCAGAAAAATTTAGCCTGGTTTAAGTAGTCACATTCTGAGAGTCAGATGGTCAGATGTATTCCGATCAGTGTTATTCCAAGATGCTGTGTTTCTTGTATTACTCCGTTCTGCAAAATATCCAGAAGCATTAGCTTCATGAAAAAGTAGGTGCAGCAGGTATGGCAAGAGGAGATGGAAATGATAGATGAAATACTGACCATTCTGATAGAGCTCATTTTTTTTCTGCTCCAAATGGTCTAAGTATTAACAGGCAATGAGTTCTGCGAATAGCTTTCCAACAGCTGAGAAATTTCTACAACAGAGTCAAGTCTGTTCTACTGCTAAAAAAGACTGAAAACTGTCTAGGGCATTGGGTATTTTCTATACAGCAGTTTTATTTTTCAGTTTGGCAGCTGCTGATGTTTTGCAGTACATTTTTTTGAATACAGTTTAGATCTACCAAAATGGATTTCTACCTGTGATGAATGTTTATAGTAACATTAATCCAAAAAGTTTAAAAAGCCACAGCTACCAATTGCTGCCTTGAGGAACTCTGCTATTACAGGTGATCGTTGGTGTAGGATAGCTTCCAATGGGAACAGTTGTTGCCAGTACTTCAAGCATGAATGATGTCCTCTTATGTTTCCCATACAGTATGGAGGAAAAAATAAATCTATTACTTATTTCTAATGACAGTAGTTGCCAAGACTGCTCATGAAGGATGTTCACTATGCACTGCAGAAGATTTGCGTGAAGAATTTGAAACTATTTCTGCATTCAAACTTTTTCGTTATTTCCTCTAGAACTATATAATTAATATTCTAACTAAAACCCCACTTAAACTGCAGCATTTTGTTTTGAAATTATGAAATGGCAATTTCATGATCCTGAGCCAAATGAAAATCCAGAAGTCCAAGTAAACACACTTGACACCTCTGTATCTGTCGGTTTCAGAAATCATGTGTTGCCCAGGGATGAGTAGCAAGGGATCAGTCCAGCTAGAGCAGGGGGGAAGACCCTATACAGGAATCCCATGAGAGCAATCTCAAAGTCCAAGGGCTTTTATTCAACAGGATATTTCTGAAATATCGTACGTGTAAAACACAGGGCTTTTAGGAAGCACATTATCAGCACTATGCTTTTGGTTATGCTTATATATGCTATAAGAATATATATTTACATTTATTTACCTGGAACCTAATTTGCAACAATGCATGAGCCCTGGAGCAGAACATTTACAGCCCAGTCACTGCATATTTCATTTCAAACAGGATAATTTTCAAAATTATTTCCCACTTATTTCTTCATGTCTCAATCTAATACCAACTAAAGGAGTAACATAAGCTTGTTTGAAAGCACAGTCAGGGATCTTCTCTATTAGCAGCTTCATTCCACTGCAGACCTTGCAGTATCATGATTTAGTGTGCGCGGTAACTGCAAATACAGCACAGCTTCCTAAGTAAGCAAAGCAGTTAAAATGCCAACTTTGAAACTCGTCATCAAGCTAGAAAGGATCCTTTTCAGCAATATCTAACAGAATCAGTGACATTAGGAAAGGAAAACCATTCATGGTCATGAATCTCTGAACAGCTCTTTGCAGATGCAGTCACCTTTGCTACAACATAACTGCTCTCTCATGAAACTGGTGGGATGACTTCATAAGCATTCTTAAAAATCACAGTTCAATACAACACTGCAACCCAGCACGAGGCTTTTGAAAGAGCTACCATATACATCTCCCGTAGTGTGACTACAGTGAAGAGTCACTGGACAACTAAGAAAGACCAGTTGGCTTCAAAGCAGCTGCACCCTGGCTTGCTTCCCCAGCATCTCCAGAGCCGATCAATCTCAATCTTGGCTGCCCTCTGTCTTACTGAACTGCCAGGCAACAGGGCATGGTATCAGTAAGGCAGAGCCAGAAGCGTCTCATTCTCACTATCACTTTGGAAATTGCAATGTACAAAGGTAAAACTCCTTACTTATTCTCTTCATATTTTAGAGGACTGACAGGAACAAATATTCTCCAGAAAGTTTAAAGACCCTGAGACACATCTGCTGAACCACGATTGACCCTTAGAGCTAAATGTAGGTCATTGCTATCTGTTTCTTTGGAAAAACGTGTTGATATTGGATAAAATGATCACAGTACAGAGATGGCAATAAGAGAGGAATGAAACAAGGCAGCCTTTCTGTATTCCACAGGAACACATCAAACCTGCTGCCTTACAGGATTCGCAGATCCACTTCCCAAAACAATAAAGTCAGTTTACAAAGTGGGGACAAGCAATGTAGTGATCTGACAAAGAAAGATGGAAGTAGAAAATATTGACATAAGAGGTAGCTAAGGAGTAGATAGGAAAGGAAAGACTCTATATAGAATTATATAAAATTTAGTTTCTCCCCAGAATGGTCCTGCCACTCCCAGTGCCAACAACCCCTGGGCTGCACAAAAGAGAACTGACCATGGGGAAAGAGGCCGCTATGACAAACCAGCCTTTCAAAGAGAACTGCAAGGATAAAGCTGTACCTCCTCCCAAATACTCATCTTCAGATAATCCATGAGATTCCCATAGCCAGTCTTGAGACAGAGAGGCCAGAAAACTAATGCTGTACAGCAGGTAGAAAACTACCAGTGATCTCACGCACACTGGACTTTCCAAGGTCACACAAACCAGGTCAGGAAAAAAGAGAAACAAACAAGTAACCAGCCAAACCTTTAACCTCCATTGCTCCATGGAGATACAACTCAGCTCTTAGGGGAACAATTAAGAAAAAAAAGCACCAGTGTCAAAAAAGCCTCACGTACAGCTGTGAAATTAGAACCTTCCTTTTTTATTAGACAAAGTAATTTGTGACCAAATTAAACTGCTTTATTGAGTTGGTGAAAGGAAGTGTTTATAATGTATGCTGAACAAGCCTGCTGAGACCCTATACGGCTGAGAAGGAAACAGGTGAACAGAGTACAGTGAAACATGTCTTTCATAACAGAGATAACATATACTTGCTCTTTAAACCTTAATTTTCCAACATTGGAGATAATTCTGGGATAATACTGGCAGTGTGTGGTTTTTATCCCTTTGCCTTTTAAGAAAAGTTTCCATTTAAAGGAAAGAAGATTAAATAGTACAAATACACACAGAAGTGCTGTAGTGATTTTACAGTAATAGTAACTTCTCACTTTTCTGGGAGCATCTGAGCTCTAATATTATGCTGGCCAGAAGAGCCCACCACCTCTTGAAGGTCCTTCAAAACACCTTACCATGACTAACCAGAGCAAACAGAGTGACAGCAGTTGTGTTTTATTAGGTCCTGAACCTGACTAAAATAAGCCATCACTAACTGATCAGCCTAGTGACCAGAAACTGACACATTTCCTTTAAGGAGGAAGTGTGTGCTAGTGTTTCCAATAATGTTTTATTTAACAGCTTAAATAAATAAATGGAAATGTATTTAATGACATCTGAACAGATGATTGCATCCAGAACAGAACCTCAGGGTGTTCTGAAGAAAACTGAGGACGAAGTATCAGTGATAGGAGAGATGCAAGACACAGCATAAAGTGAAGATATTACATAGTTTAATACCAAAATAGCTGCAAAATTGATAGAAAGATAAATAGTAGGAAACCTCCAAAACCAGAATGGCAAATGAGACACCATTCCAGGTAAACATCCCACTGTTCCTGTGTCCCAGTCTTATTTCCCACAGGGATATGAACTCACAATCTTCATCACAGAGATGCCTGTTTCCCCAAATTAACAATTCTATGAATTTGCTGTGTTTATCAACAACTATTTACTTCCTCTAAGTTTAACAATCTCAATAATCAAGAGATACATGTGAACTGTAATAGAGCAACAATGTCAAAAACCAGTCACCACACCATGAAAAGTTCTTTTTCTGTATTTCAAATGAAGAAGGCCTGACTTCAGGCTATAAAATTCTTGACTATAAGCAATCTAAAATGGCATTTACAAATGCTATACTACTCTCCCAGGACTGTAACATCTACATGTATCGCTGTTGCTATTTTATTCCAAAAAGAGGCAAAGAACATGCCAACTCAGCTGTGCAGCAGAACAAAGCACCCTCACTCACAAAAAAGCATTAGGAAGCCAGGTTCTAAGTGTGAGTAGAAACTGTAGGCCACTAACAGAGCATCTCCTGCTGTCACACAGGAATAGGCTAGCTCACAAGGATAAGCACATCATTTTCTCTTTTTGAAACATCCAATAGCTTCAAGAAAGAGGAACTTCCGTAACAGTGGAAGTGGAGCTCTACCTGGGTTTTTTTTCCTCAATACTACACTGCTATTTTTCTAGCTGCCTTCCATACATTTATGTCACTTGAGTAGGTTTTGGGAGTCAAATTTACACTTCAGTATGACTTTCCAGTTGTTTTGCAATCTATCTGCACTACTAGCAGCTGCAATTACATGGCAGACAGTTTTGTGTAGGGGGTGACCCCTTAGGAAAGGAGACTCAGAACCTACACTCAAATCAGCTGCATACATCCAGAAGCTTGTCGCACCTGGCATTTTTTAAACACAGCCACCGCATCCTCGTATCATCAGCCTTTCTTCAACACTAAATCTGAAAAACGGCAAGTCAAAGTTATTTGTTTACCCAGGCAGATGGTCTTTTTCCCAGTAGGATACCTATATGCAACTTTAGGTTCCCAAGTCTCAATATAGACTTCACAAGACTCTTACTGCAGGGAATTCAAGCTCTTTTGTGAGTTTGTAATTTTCATGGGCAATTAAAGGAAGGAAACTGAATGTGAAAAGTCACCATATGTCACCTAGAAGCTTTGCTTCCAGATGTTTGTAAAAGTTTTTCATTCTACAGCATTATACAGATACTGCTTAGCACCAATGATCAGCAACCAAGTAACAAGCCAGACCTGAATTCCTCACTCTGTTTCTTTATCACTGAAGCTAATGATAACTTTTCCATTTATGGGAGCACAATCAGACCATTAACTCTTAATGAGCCAAGCCACCATTGATTTAACTGCAAATATTACTGAAGAAAACAAAAACATTATCTTGTTCCTATGTTAGCGATATGCCAAGCAGTCAGTTTAACGTCACTGGAACTTAATGTCTTGTTGGCATCAATACTGGTGAGCTGCTCTGCAAGGAACTGTTTTGTAGACACGTGAATGAAACAAACGGTAGTACTGCAGTCAGAAAGGGGAAGAATTTGCATATACATGATCAGAGTGGAAATATAATTGCTTAGTTATCTTCTATGCTTCAAATCTTAGTGATTTATAAAGATACTAAGAGTGGTGTAATATATTTATTACCAGCATAAAGGAACATGCTTCTGGGCATGCAGGTTATTATGCCAATTCCTAGGAAGACCTAGGGCCATATCATATTTACATAATCATACTTCACAGTGCTGATGACGTTTGAGGCCAAATACCTCTGTGTAAGAGTCAATGGCATTACATCACAGATCAACTTGGATATAGGTCTTCTAAGCTACTAACTAATGCTATCTTGTCACACATTACCTATGAAGATGAAAATCTTTCCAACACTGCTAGGGCTCTGGTACCACCCACACAAGAATGCTAGCTTTTTATTAGATAAGTTCTTATCACTGTCTTTACTCTGGATTACTGTTAGGCTAACCAAAGTGTAAATATTGTAAAACTTGTAAGATCTACATTTCAGATTACCTATTCTAAGCATTTATGTTCTATACCTTGTATGTATATATCTAAATACCACAGGAAACATAATAAAATCAACCTTTTCACCACCTAATTTAAAAACAAGAACCATGGAAATGAGTTTAAAAAGTCAAACCAAAAGCAAATCCCACACTCTGGTTTCATGTGTATAAATTACAGTAAAAGCGTGAAATAGGCAAAAATAAAATCAAAGTAAACATATACTCTGGGGCGAGTCTGTGGGTGTTCTAAAAGAAATACAAAGCTAATTTAATTTGGGCTTCACATCAGATGAAGTGCTAAAGCACTTAGATGAAACGACTGGCTTTGGTCCATATCGCCAAAACGTAGCGAGGCTTGACCTAACATCTCTTTCAGAAGCCTGAAAACTAAGATGGGATGGTCACATCTAGCATTTGCCATTTTGCCAAGAATGGGGGCAATGAGGAGTGGACAGGAAGGTGAATACTTTGCATTAAAGGATTTTGTGGGTCGCTCACTCTTTAGCCCCAAATCCTTTAAATCTGCTGTGGAAAGCAGTGACTAAGAGTTGGCAGTGAGTAATGAAAGAAAGCGAGCTTCACCTTCTCTTTGAAAGTTGGTGCCTGTTTCCTCACAGAGAACATCATCTGCTTTATACTCATTACCTAGAAAGTTAACAGTTCATTTTCATCAAATTGAAATTTCTGGTTTGAAAGAACAGAGTCAAACATATATTTCACTTCAACAATGAGAGACCCTTTGGTAAGCAGAAAGTCTCATTTCACTATTACACCACTTGGTAATATAAATAAGATAGCTACAATTGAAAGCGTTAAGTTAGAGAGGACTTTAAGAAGGAGCAAAAATTTGTAATGAAAATTTAAAAAAGAAACCAAGACCAAGGAAACTATTTCAGCCTTGGGATGCTTTGACATTGAAATGTCATTAATTATTTCACTAGTTGTAGACAATAATGGCAAAATCCCTAATAAAATTAAACCTTGCAGCTCTGTTATATTAATTTACTTATTTTGATGCAAAGGAGAGTGCAAAAAAAAAGGCTGAAGGCACACAGGGGGTGGGGAAGGGAGGAATGTTTATGCTAATTAATATACTAATTATACTAAAATATGCTAATTAAATACTAATAAGGCTACAGTAAAATTTTACTGAAGTCTGTTGGTCTATTATGTATACATATTAAGACACAATTTGTAGGTGATGGACTGGTTTGGCTGAGTATCTGGAAGGCTGTGAGCTATTCCTATATGTGCAGTCCATTTGTGAGTAAGGAAGCAACTGCCTTGCCTTCTCTACTCTTCCCAAAGACAATTCTCTCACTTCACTATAATTCTTGAAAGGGGCATGTATTTCCTTGACACTGTAAATGTTTATAAGATGTACCAATCACAGAGCTGCACCCTGCAGTTAAAATCACCTCCAGACTGAACAAGGCTGACACCAATGGTGGAAGCTGTACTTTTACTGTTTCTGTAGGCCCAAGAAAAGGGAAACAATCAAAGCAGCTGCATATGGTGTATGCCATCAGCAGTACACATTAAAAGAAAGAAGTTCATTCATACAATGTCACTTCATGAGTGATGTGTTATCACAACAAATACAAAGGTGACAACACACACCCATTTGAGCTAGGAGGCACCGAGGACAAGACCAGTGCAAACTCCATAAAGGTCTCCTGCCTTCAGACTTCAGCGGTGGAGTTGGCAGGAGGCAGGGGAGAGTTCTGTGAAGCAGCTGTTGTACGATCCAGAGGCTGTGGAAAGCAAATGTCCATATGGATAGAGGGAGGGAGAAAGGGTGGAAGCGTGAGTTTTTGTGCATTTTACATTGCTAAAAATCATCATATACAGTATCAGCACCTGATCAGGATACCATGGTCTACAACAATCAACCACATGCAGGACACCCTGCTGCCAATCCTCTGCCTTCCCAGCCTGAAGGATTTTCCTGAGTTCATGGTGAACTTTATTCAGCAAAATGGCCCAATGTAAGTGTCCTGCAGACACCACTAGGACAAAAACTTATTTAAAACATATAGTTTGATAAGTTCTGTTGCAACAGAGCAAACTTTGAAGACAAAGCTTTATGTCAGGCATAATTTATGTTATTTTTGACCTGTGAATTAAGATTTTATGAAAATACTGTTCAACAAAAGGAAGATTTTTTTTTATATTTATATCCACTTTATATATATTTTTTTAATATTATTTATTATTTATGACCTAACAGCATACATCTGTCACTGGAAAAAGACAAAACCCAAGAGAATAGTTTGATAAGAGCACAGCTTTCAGTGAGAAGCAACTTTCTAAATCTCCAGCAACATACCCAGCAATCACAGTATGGCAAAAGGACTGATATATCATATCACGCATAGTTGTTACTACAAAGACTAACAGATTGCTTTACTGGGTGCAGAAATTTAATTTCTCCCCATCAGCCATTAACTGCAATCATGGACAGTAACAAAGACAAGCTGGCCACAGCATTTTAGAGAGCTACGAATGCTCCAAATGACAGCTTTACTAGCTTTCATGTGCTTCTGTAGGGAAGTGAAAATCAAAGCTGAAACCCCAGGCCTCCTTCTCCTTGAAAGATGCTCTAGCCAGGCAAATGTAAAACTTTATTGCAGTTAGTTACTACCATTCTAAAAATAAATTAACATCGGCATGTGTGCCATGCTGGCATTATCACACCTTCAGAAGTAAACCAAACAGAGTTGATAAGTCTGCTAACCAAATACCGTTTATGAAGCTTGGGCACATCTTCCCAAAAAGCTAGGTAAGCTTGTCAGCTCTACAAAGCCACCAAAAACCTAATGACAGCCTTTACAAGAATGGTGTTTTTCCAGAGTATCCTGGTTAGATCTTCCTTGGACAACTTGGTGGGCACGGGGAAACACAGACATCCACTTTTCTGCTGATACTGTACTGATGCAGTAAATTGCTTTATGCAGCAAATAGGGAAGGTGACAGTAGAAGACAAAGTAGCAATGATTCATGCAATGCTCTGGGCTTTACGAGAAAGGTGTTTTCAGAAAGAATCCAACGGTGAAATTCACCGCTAGGCAAAGGGCCAGCACAAAGCAAAGGACCTAAAAACTAGCTCAAAGCGGTGCTTAAGTAATTGACAGGCTCCATGCCAGCCTTGTAGGTAAGATCAATTTTACCCTCAAACTAAGGAAGGAACATTTATGAGATCCAAATGTAAAGAAAAAACACATCAGGTCAGCAACATATGCAGCAAAGCAAAAACATATGCAGCGGCAGGTTGCAAGGAGACTAGGTCAAGTCAGGAGGGAAGGAAAATCATATAGAAGTCAGAATATTTTGTTGCCTGGAAATTCAAGAACCAATAAAGAAACTATAAAAGATGTAATGCATTGGGCACAGTGTTTTAGGGAGAGCCTTTTGTACAATTGAGTTGGTTAATTTTTCTAAAGGGAGTACCTTGTAAGAGTGAAAGTCATAAGACCACCTAATAAGGAGCACTTCCCACTCAAGATGGCAAAACTAGCTTTCTCAAAAAAGGGATCTTAACTATCTAGAAATGGACTAACCAACCAAGCTTGAACGATCCTGTTCATTTAAAAGCACCAAATTGCAGTTTCCCTTTTAAAAATATATTCTTATTACATTTGGATGTTTGAAAGACATACTGTATCAAAATGTCTTATCCAACTATCCCAAGTTACGTATTAACTAAGCATTAGCTTAGGTTTTAGAAGTCAAAATTAATATTGCCAATGTGGTGCTATGCTGGTGGCATATTCCATTCTTCAAAACAGGAACATCTGCAGTATTTACTTCCTCACACTCCCCCAGCAAGGCAGCACATGTTGCCGTGATGGAACTGCACCTGTCAGGACTGCTGTTGCACCTGGGCTCACTCATGATGCTTATCAGTCTTCTGGACTAGGTATCTTAGGGATGGTCTTAAGCAGACCTTTTTATTTGAAAAGATGCAGATTTCTACCATAGCATTAGCACAGCAGGACACCATTGACTGAAATGAACTTTCTCCCCAGGCAAAACAGCTTTCCAAAGGAAAGATCTATCAAATTTGTAGGAGAATTTATTACGCTTAACATTTTTCACTAGCTTCCTAAGGAAGCAATTAAGTGTTTCTTTGCAATTATTCCATTAAGAAAACCAAGACAAATTAAAAAGGATTATCCAGTTCAGTACTGTAACGCAGTTCTGCAAGAACTGTCTCCCTCCAGATTTTGGGGTCTGGATTTTATTCCTTGCAAACCCAGCTTTCCCCCCTAAGTGGACCAAGCAAAATGTTTGGTGTTTGATAAACAGAAAGAGGCCTGTACTTTCTTTCAGTTACACAGTGTTACTAGGGGGTTGGTGTAAATATAAATACAATCACAATCAAAATTTTGTTAATTTACATACATTCCCATGTGAAAGACCTGAGTATACAAAGCAAAACACTGGAATAATGACTATAGCATAAAATGTGGCAAGATTCATATACAATACTGTGTAGAAATGAGTAATTAAAAATACATACACAATCACAAAATTAATAAGTTCTCTTTGTAAAAATCAAATACGTTGAAAGTTAAAATCACAGCAAAATTACACAATCCATCCTTCTTAAGCTTGTTAAGCAAGCAATAGTATACCTTGTTCAAACAACCATGCTATGTCAGCCACCCCTCCTTAAACTGCAGGGATATGCTGAACTGGGAGGAAGACATCTTGCACTTTGCATGTCAACTCTTTGCATGTCTTTAGAAACAGCTCAAAATGGCTTGTAATGAAGCATGCATTTACTGTATTCTTCTTCGTCTTTAGGAATGCTGGCATTCAGAGTTTTTCCTAGAACAGACACTTTCTTTGTGCTGAGAGAGATTTGCTTCATTAACCATAGGTAATCTTTCTAGTAGTGATTTCATGATACTGCTAATGGTGATTTTAGTGGTATTTGTGGTAATCTGTAATAAAGTAGAGAAATTTGGAGGGCAAAGCCTCTGTGTCCTTGTGTATTACAGAATCCTATGAACCTGCAGTTCTGATCTCTGCACACCCGCAGGCTGAGCAACCTTTTAGGTTGTGACAATTGCTTATTAAAACTATTCTCATATTTCATGCCACAGACACGTACAGAAACAAAGGCAGAAAACAGAATATCTTATCATCACCATACAGCAAGTTAATGGGTGAAGTACACAAAATGTGTAAGTGTTCAAGGAGGCAGGAGAGGTTGCACATTACATGCTGCTCCGGTCCATTTGGAGGACTGGCACACACACTTCCTCTGGGGCTGACTACTGCTAAATAGCTAAGAACAGCTTTGATGTCCCCTCTTGGCACAGGCACATTGTCAGTCCTTCAGGCACCAAGCTGACTGGCACCTGGGACAGCTCAGGAATTACAACCATAAAAATGATGAGGATTTTTTTTTTTTAATAGCTACTTTTACTTACAAAGCAAGCACCAGAGACATTTAGGATACATTTTCTTCTGTCAAATTTTGCCCAACAAAGAAGATAACATTACATGAATGCACTGACACCACGCATTCCCCTAATTTCACCTCTCAGAATTACACAAATATGGTCTGACTCGCACAAAAGCTCTGAGAACTCATCATATTGTAAAAACAATTTTCATCTTAAATCCATATTACTGCCTATAGCAGGATTAATAGACCTATGCTGGGTGTTTAAAAGCTATCAATACCCTTCTCTGCTTAAATCACCAGAAATACAGTGTTGATGGGAAACACCATGGAAACTTCTTTCCACAGCACCTCAGACAAAGAACGGGCAAAAATAGTATTTTATGAAACACTAATGGATTTTGGTTTTTTAATAAAAAGCAACCTCTGCCAGAGGCATTTAAACAAGGATGATGCAGAAGTTGAGATGAATACTTTGGTAAGCCTTACTGCCAGCTTAATGCCTATAATGAAAAGTAATAAAGTGGACTGGGCATGGTGCTATACCAATATTTTTTTCTACCCCATTAAATATTGATAAGAACTTATATTCCTTACCAATGGCAGCCACAACTCATTTTATGAATGCGAATTAAATGTTAATTTTTATTCTTCGTGAACGTAAGTTTTATGCCTGTGCTTTATATTACACCTATACAAGACTTCAAACAAATCTGTGATGGGTTATGAAAGCATAATAATATAAGTGCCTACCTTTTTCAGGAACCGTACTCCATAGGTAAATATATAAAGGTAAAATGTAAATCTCCACCTGCAAAAGGTACAAGAGATTAACTCTAGGACACCAAGTTTACATACTTTACAGTTCAACACATGATTTCTTATAGCACTGCCAAACCACCACACCCTGGTCACGTTAACAGAAGATGAAGCAAAATTTTGGTCTGGTTTTCTACAACTTTTGTTATCAAGCATTGTGCTCATCTGCCTGCTTTTGCCAGCCTCCTATTAGCCCTCTGAAAATACCCACTAATGTCACCTAAACATGACAGGAAAAAACATATTTTCAAGGATAATTAAGTTTTTAAAAGTTTTGTGAAAACTAGGAGGATAGCGGAGGACAGAGGACAATTCTCACACCTATTGCAGGGAAGTTCACTTGTTAACAACACCAGGACAATGATAATAAGAAATTTTATTAAGCCTTCAACAGGTGACTTTAGAGTGTTGCACATCAAATACGGCCTTTAGTAACAAAAAAGCATCATCCACAATAAGCTAAAATTTCACTTAGCAGATTTCAGCACTTCACTCTAGATTTTAGAGGGTGCATTTGCGTCAGATAGGTTTGCTCGATACAAATATATATATATCCACAATTTACGTCTGCTTCCAAAGAGTTTCCTTGATAAAGATGATTCTACATTTTCCCAAGTACACATTGCTAGGCTTCTAGTTTTTCTTCTCAGAGAGAGGCAAACTAGAAGCTAGGATCAAGATGCCACACAAAATAAGAGAAACCAGCAGGAGATTTGATACAAAATCATCCTATCCTCTACATCCTTCTCCCTTCCCCAATAAAGTAAGACTGTATACAGAGCACCCTCCTATCTTTTGGACCCATTACTGGCTTAGGAAAGAATAGACAATGGAAATATAAGGAAACAAAAATCTAAACTTCATGCAGTGTAAATTCTAGAGGAATTCATGGGTTTTTTCTTCCCAAGGGTTGAAGTGATTATACAAACATGCTTGACATAAACACCATTGAGGTACTATTCATAAAGTTTATAGCAGGATGAGATTTAGCTTCCTCAGTGTGAGGAAATACTGCAGCATGAATCACATTCAATTACATATTTTACAGCACTTACAACTCTCCACCAGCAAAACTATTAGCTTACAGTTAATTGGCATTGAAGCATGTTCAGACATCACTGGAATGGTTTCAAAACTGAAAATGCTCTTATGTAAAAGAAGGTTAATCCAAACCTTCCTCTTCAAAGCTACTTTTCCAAGCATTTAGAAAGTTAGTTGTCATACATAAATAGCCCTCTGACAAGTTGAGTACAAGAGAGTGTAAGAACAGCCGTAAGATTTAAAGTGTGATACTTAAGCTGAACAGAATCTCTCTCTTATCCTGTAGCCTCCACAGCACTGCAGAGATTAATTTATTCAACTGATATGATACAAATACCAATGTCTTTAAGGGTTCAGTCACACTAGGCAATACATCTCACAGCTTTCTTGCTGACAGTTTCCTCAACATACTGCAAAAATAAGAGCACTCAGAGGCATAATGTTAGTTGTGCTGGTAGAACCCTTCAGATCGCACACATGGAAGAAACAGCAAGGACAGAAATATGAAGGAAGGTTTCACTTGGGTAACAATTTTCTCATTAGGCTGGTCCTACAGCTAGGAAACCTGCCATTTAACTTCAAGATTACATACCTTATCTAGTGAAAGTTTGAAGGCTGTCACTGAAAAAATATTACAAGGAAAAAACTGCCTAGCCTAATCTCACTCCTGAGCACTCCCAGTGCCCTTCTTTCACTCCTAAGTGTGAGCAGTTATGATAAATTCTTCACAAAGCATTTTCTTGTTTTAAAAATCCCCTCACATCACCTTTATTTCACATTTCTTCAAGCAAAATTCATAACATATTCGATGACATTTGTAGCTTGCTGTTGGGAGATGCACTATTCCATAGAGGAGTTCAAAGGCAGTCTAAAGTATTTGAAATATGTTATTGTTAAGTTTTAGATGGTGGGTCTCGGGGATTTTCCAGTCTGCACGGACATCTGAAAGACCGTGGCTGCAGCATTTGCTGCAGCTATCACCTCAGAAGAAATAAAAAGGCCCTTTCCTGAAACAAGCAAATTCAGAAACTCCGATTTCCCCATCTAGCTTTCCACCCACCCCCACACCCCCCCCCCAAAGCGCTGCTGCTGCCGTAGATCTGCACTGAAGCCATGGATTGCCCAGCAGGAGAATTCCTGGAGCTTTGGAAAAGCCTCAGAGCCAAGAGCCACCAGGTACTACTTAGGTCTGCCAAAGACAATCAGCCTGCTCCAATTGTTCTTATGCTAAAAGGTGACACATGCATACAAGTATATGATAATATATACTATTGGTTTTCTTTCCTCTTTTTCCCTAACCTGCCAAACGAGTCAACTTGGATTAAGCATCAGAAGATAAAGCAAGGCTCAGGACTGGGTGACAGACAAAGCTGGTCAAAGTACTAACTTCTTAAAAAAAAAAATTGGTAGAGAAAAATGCTCATTCCTGCTAAACAACATTCACAAAACCTATTCGATGAACTTCTGGGTTGGTCAAACTGCAATAAAGAAAAATTCAAAACAAAAGCCAAGTTGGAACTGGCCCCCAGCATGTTTATCCTCATTAATCAGCTAACTCTGGTGGTAGCAGAGCTACAAAGGACTTTTCACTGCTCTGTACCAGGGAGCTAGTTGCCTTTTCTGTGGGCTTCAAAGGGAAATTCTTCCATCTCAATACCGCAGTTAGAATCTTAATCCCATATATAGAAGTCCAAGGAATTTCCCACATTGTTTTACCACTACTTGTAGATGGTTTATTGCTGCAATTAACAGCAAAACATCCACTGGCCAAGGTCAAATAGATGAACACAAGACGGCTTGGAAGAAAATGAATTTTAGGTTATTGAAGTATTTATTACTATAAAGTAAGTGAATATATCTGGTCTAACTAGCCAAGTAATGACGTTCAACATTTCAGTAAATGTTGCACATTAACTGCTAACACCTTCACAACTGGATATATTTAATTTGTAACTGTCTTTTTTAATAAAATAAAATTTAAAAAAAAGACAGAGGTAACTAGATGCTTATTATCTACAAATTAACATACATTGAGATCTATAAAATCCACATTGAATGAAATCAACAGTTAAGACCATTTACAGAATGAGTGACATTTATGAGGCATTACAGTCATAAGAAATATACATACAACAAATGGTCAAAATTAAGGGATATCGTTCCCATCGGCTTCAGCTGTAGAGTGAAAAAAGGCAAGGAGTCTATCTGTAGCTGTCAGCTACATGCTATCAGAAAGTTAATGGTAGATATACCAACAATCCTTTGCACAAGGTCATACATAGATCACTATACCCCTGAACACACTGGGAACTGAATTAGCACTCAGTTCTCTGCCCAGTTTTCTACCTTGCTGCAGGGAGTCAGGAAGCTAAAACCATGTTGGTGCTTTATTGGCATATCAGCAGTCCTCATTCCCCCTCGGCCGTCCCTTTGACTCGGTAGCCTAGCAGTAAGAACATCTGCCAGGCTTTGGAAAACCTAGGCTCAATTTTCTCTTCTGTCACATCTCTCACTCCTGAAGGGTTTGTCAGCTACAAAGCTGTCACGTGTAGGACCATCTCTTCTTGTGAAGCTGTATTATGTAGCAGAAAATATTCCATAACTTGGCATGAAGGACAGGGAAGCAGGGGACAGGAACTAGGTTGTGAAGCTGCATTATTCACTCAAAATCATACAGACAAGGCCAGAAGGTATGAGATAAATGTTTCACGCAATGCAGATTTGTCCAGCACAACTCCTCCAAAGGTGAACTCTCAAATCAATTCTCTTGCAACAAGTACTCTAATGAAATCCAACATTTGCAATCTACAGTACATACTTCTTTGTCCCTCCGAGTCTCACCGCAGCCCACTGATGAAGAGATGCAAGTGGAGGGAAAGAGTTAAAAGTAGGAATCACATCCACTCATAGTATAGCTGAGAGTCCAAACCACCTCGGTATTTTGGGAACTTAGGCAAAATGTTCCTTCTCTCTGCACAGGACATCACAGAAGAGAAGGACATCCTTCTAAAGTGTGAAGTTATCAAGTCTCATTCCCAGCTGAATTCACAAAGTGGTAGCTGATTGAGAGGTCTTTAATTTGTCCTAGGTAATAGTCCCAGCTCTCACAGTTGGGAAAAAGCCCTCAGCCTGAGCACAGTCTGAATAGTCACAGACCCCAGGGAAGGGAAGATGTCTGGCCAGCAGCATAAATGCTCTCTAGTACCCTTTCTGATATCCTGCTCAAGACCCTTAAGCATCAGCAGCTCATCCTGAACATCCCCAGGTCACTGAGGTCAGTTGTCATTTGTGTCACAGCTGGTTGTCTGCAACAGGGAAAGTAACAAACTCTTCTAAAGCAGCAGCAGCAGAGCCCAACAGACTAGAAAAAGCAAGGCAAGATCTATACTGATATCTTTAGTTCCCCTCTCCCCCCAGCAATACCTGCTTCCCTATTAAAGCAATACAATGGAGGCCACTAAGTGAAGCACCCCATTGTGGGTGATCTGACCACATCAATTCACATTTAACTAAAAAATGGGGACAGCTGAAGCTACTCTATTTTGTGAGAATTTGCTCTGGCTCTCAGACTTGAAACACTCCTCCAGGCAGTTGTATAGAGACACAAAATTTTAATCACCCACAAACACACAAAGGTGCTGCTTGAAAGACCTTTTTAGGTTAATTTAAATCCAGCAAACCCAGATGAAAGTGCTCAAGGAACAAGTGTTCTGGAAGACTTGGTCTGTCTGCTTGCAATAGGGTTTATGAGGTTCGCTTTAGTCCTGCACTAACATGCCTACAAGACTTCCAGACTGAACCAGGCTTGCATCTGGTTTGATCAAGCTCAGAATGAGAGAGATCAAACCTGTTTACATGTGGCCCTTTTGGCAAATCCTTCAGGTTGTGCTGGTGCCTACCAGGCCAGCATTTCAAATATGGATGTGACACACTGCAGCAGAGCCAAGCCAAAGAGTGACTCTTCAGTAACAAAAAAAGAAATTATTTTCTAATGTAGTCTTAAAATGAATGCTCTGGAGCCCTCAAGAGTGCAGCAACAACTCTGACTGCTCTTATTCAACACACAAGTGCATTCCTGATCCAGAGCACAGACAGTTTCTTAACCTCTCAAGCCTTTTAACTTTGAGCTGCTAATGAAATTTTAAAGATGCTTCAGCATGATACAGAACACTACGAAGACGGAAAAGTTGGAGAGCCTCTGCCAACTGATCTGGTATACCCCGTTGTGCTCAATTCAGCAAAAACTATTTAAGTGCACACTTGAGCAAGCACTTCGCTAATTTAATGCATATGCCTAACCAGGTTCCCTTCACCACACTGGTGAATTTTGTCCTTAAAATTTCCCTCCAAATTTCTGCTCTGAAATGTGAAATTAAGCTTCAGCTAATAAAAATGTATTGTTCAAGCAAAGCACCCTCCTACCCCATATACATGCACACGTATTTTGCAGAGCCCACCACATGGGGTTCATGTGCTGTGTTAGAAAAATGCCATCCTCCCTGTGGACCTGCTGTCCAGCAGAGTGAGCTCAGCATAGCCCCTCTCCCAGGAAATGGGCTGCTTCTCCCAAGCATAAGGCTGAAGAGGCACACGGCCTCCCTGCTCCTGCAGTTTTCACTTTCTTCCATTCTTTTTGCTGAAAGACCGGCCAGCAGGGCTGTGAACACAGGCACTCCCGCAGAGCGCCCCCCCCCCCCACATAGCAGCACACCCCCAGCAGCGCACAGCCCTTCCCACCATAAGCACGCACACCTTGATGCCAAACCAGTGCCTGCTGCCCAGCAATGGTGTGCAAGGATCCAAAGTTATCCAACTGACCTTTGACAAGCAAACATGAAACATAATACATAAACAATGTTAAAAACGTAACAGCCATTTTGCTTTCAGAATTGTAGCTGTTATTTACGAAGATGCTTTTGCCACTTATTTGCTACAGTCAGAGCCCCAAACAGCAATGTAAGAATGCCATACTTCAGAACAGTTAACGTTAAAAACTCCTCGTATTTAGCCACCAGCCACAGGCTCACCACATTGCTGGTAGTTGAAGAAACTGGCTTTCTGGCTCTGAAAACTATTTTCAGAGAAACTGCAGACTCCTGAAGATTTCCCATAGAAATTTACTTTGGTAAAATTTCAGATTTGCTGTTCTCAGTCACCCACTGCTCAGCTCCTGCCAGTGGCTGACACACCTCTGGGCTCAGGCTTTGGACTGAAAGCCAAACTGAGCCTAATGCAAACTCCACAGGTGCAGGTCTTGGCTCTGGAGAAGACGAGATGGCTTGAACTGCCATCATGCAGCTTATTCTCCATTTTAATCCCCACTGTCTGACTGAACAGGGTGAACGCATAGCTGGGCTACTGCAATTGTTAGCTGAGACTGAAAACTATTTTTGCTGCAATGATTTCCTGTGGCTGTGAAGAGTATGTCCACTGTGAGACTGCTCAGAGGAGCATTTCTGAGGCTGAATTTAAACAATACTGAATGTTTATTTCTTTTAAACGGGAAGCATTGCTAAGATACCCACATGGCCACTGTGACTTAAAGCAGTCCATGTTTTATTCTCACATTGCACTTTTCTGCTCCCCCAAACACAGTACCAGAGTCTTCAACTTTCTGATTCACTCAAGGGGACTTAATCCAATTAATGCTGCTCCTGACAGAGCCAGAGGTATGCATTCCTTCTAGATGGTTATGTCTAAGGAGAGGTATTTAGAGGATGATCCCAAAAATCAACAGGCTCTGAACTTTTGGGTCAACTTATTAATATTTGTGATATTATCTACTGACCTATTATAGATCCCATTTAGGTTAAAAAACCTGAAAACCATACACCAAACAGCAACCCTTCTCCCCTGAAACAATAAAAAATTCCCACAAAGATAGTATTTTCTTAGGCAATAAACCAGGTAAAAATACAAGACAGAGCATAGAAAAATGTTTACTCTATCCAAAACCTAGGAGGACTACTAGCACCTCAAATGTCTAATGGTCTCATAAATTCAAACTTAAGACATTTGTATTGTACCACAAGTGTCACTCTTAGAGTATTAAGACTTCAGTCCCCCAGTAGTTAAGCTGCACAAAACTGTGCTTTTATATCAGGTACATGACAATTCAGATGTTACTGTGTTTCACTCTGAGCAAACTTTTTGGTTGTTTTGCCTTCCCTGATTGAAGCTCTAACAAACACAAGCAGTGAGCAGTGCTGTCCCACAGGATTGTTAGGGAACTGTGGTGGAAGGCTATTAATACTTCACAGCCTGCATCACTAACCAGAAGAGTAAAGTAACAAATTGCCACCTTCTTTTGAGATATCAGCTTTTCAAGGAATTTAGAAAATCAGAGTTCCAACTCTTTTCCAGGCAGAACTCAAAATAAGACACGGTGAAGGTAATTTGATAACCCAGGTGGCACACTCTCAGCATTTTGCCTGATCTGCATGGACCTATATTTTCACTTGCAAATTTTCAGAGATCTAAAGAGTTTCTACTCTAAGTCCCAATTTCACAATTTCCGTCATCTAATAAAGCCATTTTAAAATAAACTAAAAGCTTTAATAAATCCCACATCTCTATGTGCTTAGATCATGACAGACCTACACACTGAAAACCGAAACATAGAGCAGATCAGAAACACAATTAGCACGTAGGACAGCCCCATGGCATACCTTCAACTGGTTCAGAAACCAGATAGAAATGCAATGCTGCTTCAAACAGTCTGTACCCTCTGCTAAATCTTTACTCATTTTCATTCCTGTTAACTGGTCTCATACAAAGCTGCAAATGTGACAATATGTTTAATGGTGGTAGCCCCACTGCTCCAATTTTCTGCCTCCCAAGATTTCTGTAATGATAATTTGCTGCATTTCTGCAAAGCCTGGCAGATACAAGCGGATATAAAGAATGTCAATTAAAAAAAATATATATTTTTTGTAATTAATCAATGACTAAATAAATAAATAAATCATCTTGCCCTTTTTGGCACAGCACTGCTGTTGAGTTAGACTTGAGTAACCATGCAAATGGTGAATAGTTCCTGCACTATGGTTAAGCTGAAGTTATTTGAGAAAGGAGAGAGTTATGCACAACTCACTAATATGTGCAAAATAGCAAGTATGATAAATTGAGAAATCTTTATTGCTTTCCTCTTCAATTTTCTGGCTTGAGATTTGACTGTCATCTGATTTTCCTCTTGGCTGCAGTTTGAATCAGTTATTTAATATTTAATGTTACGGTGCCAATTGAGACCAGTCCTGTCCTAAATCTGTATGCTCAAAATGCATCTCTGAAAGTCTTAAGAGCAAAATCTAGTAGTGCAGAAAAAAAGGAAAGGAAACATAGTATTAAATTTTGAAGTGATGCTGTTTTATAAATAATAAAGCTTGTTTATATAATTAGACCAGAAAAGATGCATAATATAATAGGTGTTTTGGTAATTCCTTCCAGGTTACATAGCTTCTGTTTAATGGTTATGCAACTGTTCTGTTCCGACTGCTTTGAGGACTACATGAAATAAAGCTCTGGTGAGACATCGGAGATCTGTTAGCGTTACCAAATCTTGCCCTACAAAGAGGTACTACTAACTGGAAAGCATATGGGAAGAGCACACAGAAAAAACAGATGTTGCTGCCATGAACCCTCCCCTATGGTCTGATCAGCAGAACTGGTTTCATATCAGTGATGTTCAATGCACACAACTGACAAGTCTTGGAATGAAAAACCAACCTGAAGTCTTTCCAACTTGGACCTCTAGTCTCCGTTCTTACTAGTGATCTCACAAGTCGCTTGTTTCCAAACAGCTCTCTTGTGGATATCACAACAGCCACTCACTGTCACACTCTTCTCCAGTTCTAGAGGAACAAAAACTTAAAATCTTCCAGGTTGCATTTGTTTTTCACCTAGCAGTGTTGTCCTAGACATGCTGACCAATACATATGCATAAGGCAACTTTTGTGACAGTTAATTATCTTCCTAGACTATTAGCTGTTCCTGTTTTTTCTCATGCTGAATGTTACTTTCATGTAGCATTAAGTCATCTGCCTCAGTTTGGTTTTTAGCCTGCTAAAGCAGGTGCTGACCCCTTATGGGTATTGATCTTTCAAGAACTAGGCTAGGTGTTAGGGCTGTTTCTCCATTTCCCTGAAGAAACTGCCCAGCTGTGCAGCATACTTCAATCCGTGCAGCACACAATGAGTCTGTGCACAGCAATCACACACCCTTGATTTTACACGGGTATAGATCTGTCTTCTGGGGAGGGTTTGCTGTTTCTTCACATTCTGTACTTCCATTTCAGGCGATAAACCTTGCCAGGTTCTAAGCAGGAGTTGCAGTGCTGTCATAGTTGAGATAGGAGGGTAAGTAAAGTTTGTAGCAGTACATCCAAACTTTGCCTTGTCCTTAATTTTATTTTCCCTTTTGCATCCTGAAGAAGTATGTTTTATTAGTCATTTCTGTTCCTCCCCTTTCCCTACCTCGCAGTCATCATTTGTGGCGCCACTGAAGCTTTAGAGAAACTGCTACAAGATGCTCATTACAATGAAGGCTTATTTTTGGTGTGTTTTTTTTTGTTTTTAAAGATCTAATATATTATCCTTCAGCATTCCAAACACACTACAAAGAAACAGGAATAGGAAATTTTTCTATCTTTCATCCAAAAGTGTTGTCATCAGAGCACAGGAGTAAAACTAAGGAAGTCAGAAATACAAATTTACCAAGAAGCACCATCTAACCAAACTATACTCATTAGCCTGAAAGTATTTCAATAACTAACCATATGGAATAGCATTGCACATTTTGAAGTACAGTTTCTACAGCACCTTGTACTGAATATTTCCTGTCTGATAGTGACAATTTCAACCTGTTTCAGGGCCTGATCCTACAAGATTTAACTTGTAAGCAACTAGAGTTACATGAGCCAACCCCCTCCTCTGGAGAAATGCATGTCAAAATTTAACTCTCTCATACTCACGGGTTTTTTTCATCTGCCAGTTTCTTGAACTTCAGGGAAGTGAAAAACAAAGCATCGCTGAATGAGCAAATGCTGGTCACCAGTCAATACAAACAGAAGAGCCTGTCACACTAATGAAATCAGTAAAACAGAATGAGTGAAATTACATGGACTTGTGTGAAGTATGAAATGTGTGGCGTACAGATGAAGTTACCAGATAGGTCTCCATTGCAGCCTGGTCCCTGTGTTCTGCCACAGCAGGTCTGTGTATACCCACCCTACTGAGACACTGCAGCAGGTAAACACAGAGACTATACTGAACACTGGGTTATCATATGTGTATGGCTACAGCCTCCCAAAAACATTAGGAGAACTAGCAAGTTTCTCACCTCCACCAGCGCTGCGTACACATTCCTGCTGAGGCCACTGCCAACATCTCTTCAGCTACAGGCCACTGCTTGCCTCCTTTAAGCCTAACAATACTCCAGTGACGCCCACCTTGGTACCCTGAACACACATATGAAGTTATGCCCAAATATCACAAAAATTATTCTGCCAATCAAAAATTTGTTTCCATGCAGGTACTGGGCAAATTTTTCCACAAAAGCATTTTGACAGACAGCCATACAAATGCAGCATCAGGCAGGCATCATCTTGACCCGGGTTAGTTTATAGCTTTCAGCTCTCAGCAAAGAAAATGGAGGAAAAAAACCAATCAGAACAGCATATGACAAGCTGCCACATTAGCTTACAAAATATTTATATCTGGAGAAAATACTCCATTCAGCTTTCTCTAAAGACCATGAAAGCACATTATCAGACAACTGCAAATACGTAACAGATCGAACAAAAGCATAGTTCAGACTGGTAACAAAATGAACATCTTAAAAACAGAAAAGAGAACTTTCTAGGAAAAGACAGAGCAATAAAGAGGCAAAAAGTACAAGGCCAAAATTGCACAAGTAACCACTAAGGCATATAAAGGAAGGAAACACCAAACCTACAGGATAAAAGCAATGACAAAAGCAGAACACATTGTGAAAGGGAGTAAGGGAAACGTTTTGGGCACCTTTCCCCTCTTCTGCTCAGGTTTTAAATCCCATATCACAGACTAAATAAAGGACTGACAAGCACCATTACAGATCTGGGAAGTAAACACAAACTTCATTACTAATAGATAATAACTATTTTACACTATTTACTATTCTACTTGGGCAAGAATGGTTTTATTATTGGAAAGTTTTGTTTAAGAGAAATAAAGCCCTCACATTTTGGCAGCACTAATGTCTGCAGTGTTTGGCAACTTCATTTAAAGCTAATGCTGACTGAAAAAGGCAGTCTGTCTCTTCCATAATCAAGAGGTAGACAATTCAAGGCATATGCAACATAAGAAAGCAGCACCTACTGCAGTCTTAGCAGTTTTCCTTTGTTGCCTTTAATCATTACGATGTGACTGTAATTTTGAACTTTTTGAATTTTATGGTATTCACATTAACTAGAACTTAGGGAAGAATTATTTAATTTCCAAAACATAAAATAATGATGAGCACACACAAAGCACAAGAGAATGGAAACCTACTTAATTTATTATAACCTTGCTTAATGCACAACGATAATATTAAGTGATGGTGTCTTTGCAGGACCGGCACATGAGTTAATTTAAATTTATTAATTGTGTTTAAAACTGTGTCACAGTAGGCAGTAAGGGCAGAGAATTCAAAGTTTTAAGTAATCCAGTTTAGGGGAAGAGGGGAATTTCTTAAGATGGAAAATGAAAAGTGCTTACAGCACAGTCTAAAAATATGATGAGCATAGTCTGAGGACATGTGGCTGTTTTTGGCTGGGATAGCATTAATTTTCTTCATAGCAGCCAGTATGGGGTTGTATTTTGGATTTGTGCTGAAAACACTGTTGATAACACAAGCATGTTTTCATTATTGCTGAGCAGGGCTTACACAGAGGCAAGACCTTTTCTGCTTCTCACAGCACCCCACCAGCAAGGAGGCTGGGGGTGCACAAGGAGTTCGGAGGGGACACAGCCGGGACAGCTGACCCCAACTGACCCAAGGGATATTCCAATACCATATGATGTCATACTCAGCATATACAGCTGGGGGAAGAAGGAGGAAAGAGGGGACATTCAGAGTGATGGAGTTTGTCTTCCCAAATAACTGTTACACATGATGGAGCCCTGCTTTCCTGGAGATGGCTGAACACCTGCCTGTCCACGGGAAGTAGTGAATGAATTCCTTGTTTTGCTTTGCTTGTGTGCGTGGCTTTTGCTTTTCTTATTACACTGTCTTTACCTCAACCCATGAGTTTCTTCACATTTACTCTTCTGATTCTCTCCCCCGCCCCACCAGAGGGAAGCGAGCGAGTGGCTATGTGGTGCTTAGTTGCCAGCTGGGGTTAAACCACAACAACATGCATGGACATTTTTGCCTGTCTTCTCCAGCAGAACAGCACGGGAAGAAGGCTGGCGATTCCTGACACTTAACCAATGTTTTAATTCCCCCCCAATCCCATGTTTGGGCACAGAGACATCCTGAGGCCCAGCTTAAAAAGAAAAAACAGAGATCATAGACCTGACACACATGGATATCCAACCGCATGGAAGGGAGACATGGTATTGCTGGGTGGACGGTTGGACTTGGTGATGCTAGAGGTCTTTTCCAACCGTAATGATTCTATGATTCTATTGTAGGAAATAAATCACAGGCAAACTGCCAACATTGCCCAGTTCTGCGGTCTGTTTCATACCAGTCCAGAACTAACTGGAGTCTCTTGAGCAGCGTACTATGGAGTTGCAAAAAGCCTACTCCCACATTTCCCTTCACCAAATGGTTCAGCTTTCTAATGCAGTGGGATAGCAGGGCAACAAGAGCAGAGCCAGATCCAGTATTTTATTATTCAAAATGGAGAAATGATAGGAAGAGTTAGATAAAGGGTGCAAACATAGCCATAGGAGCAGCTGTTCAGCAGAAAAGCATTCATTCTCTCAGCTAGTGTTAATCTAAACACTCATATAAAGCTGGCAGCCAGAAGAGATGCACTTAGAGCAGTGCATGGCACACCATGCCCTGGCTCTACCACACCGTGTCCTCCCACCCTGCCATGTCAAAAGGGGCCAGGTAGCTGCAGCAATTTTCCACGCTTCTGAGCTTTCACATTGGATACAAGTACTGCCCTTGCCTCCCCAGCTTCCCTTCTGTTACTCGGATACATACATATTCCCCACCACCACAAGCAACAGCACTCTAGCATGCTTATGTGACCACCTTGTGACCCACAACAGGAAAATATGACTGACAAGCACCTTATGCTTTTATGCAGGGTGATCTTTAACCCCAATATGTATAGTGTGCTGTACAGCCAGCTGTCTGGCATAGGGCAGGGCAAATGGAAGGACAAGGATGCAGAGGTCAGGGAGGTGGCCTTTACTGCTTACTAGAGCTGCTAAGGTAGCCTTTGCTGCTGAACTACAGCCCGAGCCAGCCCATGCAAGTACCCCACAGCACAAAAGCATATAATAAAATTATAAAATGGATATGTAATTAAACTACTTGTCCAGCTTGGTCACCAAAGAAACGTGAATAGTCCAGAGCCTAATACAGATGCTCCGTAGCAAAGCTGGAGGTATAAAACCCCAGCAAACCATACTGTAGCAGCTGGGCATGATTGCCCAGACTATGCATTTGGAAGGACAAGTGTTGACAAAGGTGTGTGCTGGAGAGGACATAAGTGCAAGATGTTTAGTCCTGATTTATCAGAGAGCAAGTGCTAGGGCAGAATTAAAACTGTTGTCAGTGGCTGCACTGCGTCCTCACAACTTCAAAAATAGGCAAGCTTGGCAGCCATTAACTTATTCATGTGTCAAGGGACTCAGGCTACAAATTACACATTTTATGTAACTCAAGACTACCAGTACTGTCTTACCATCTCTTTCTCTTGGAGCAGGGGAGCCATCAGTGAACCAGCTTTGAATGACATCATATGAAAAAGGATATTTACACTAAATGAAAAGCTTCATCAATACTCTTCTGCACTGACTTCACATATGGCTTGGAGAGCAACAGAAATTCAATTCAGCCTACTGTGGTAGACAAAAGGATCAGTAATGTTCAGAGCTATTGAGTACTACTCTCAGGGAGCAACACCTCACCTTGATGTAAAACAGAGCAGGATTTCTGTCTTAGCTTTATATATCCAAACCTGACTCCAGGCCTTTTTGCACAGTGCTAGTTTCCCTGACATGAGCCTCAGTATAAATGACTCATTCATTTCTACCTTCTATTGAGGCCTTGCATTCAAGCACACCTCTTCCTTTTCTGTGATATTAGATATAATACTCTTAAAGGGAATAATAAGTCCTTGAATGTATCAATCCCAGAGTCTAGATGTAACTCTTACAGTACTGTAATAAAATTGCCATATTTTACATGCTTACTATAGGTAACAATTGCCAGACTGTCTTTGCTACTCTCTACACTTCAATTGCCACTTGCTAGATTACTTCAATTAGAGTCTCCTTCCTGGCATCCGTGACTCATCTCAACTTCCCTACTACCTGCAGCTATAATAAACACCTCTTGCACTCAGCGAAAGTCACTTCTTCCCTGTTCTGGAACAATTTCACAGACTCCAGCTCCCACCACATCTCATGGAAAACCTACATCCTCCCTCACCAAGCTGCCTCACAAATATGGCTTTGCCAACACCTGAGCCCCTACTCCCTGCTACACCCTTCATGCCACAAACGCCTTTTGCTCACGTGGCTTTCTCTTCCTTACCTCTGTACTCCAGTTTCAGCATGTGTAATACCTTAGAGTTGAAGACTTAAGATTAGTCTTCACAACAGTTTTCTAAGCAAACTATGGATACAATCTATTTATCAGCACAACACTAAATACTCTGGTTGCCTAGGTAAATAACACAATATTTTTAATTATAAATTAATGCTGAATTATTGCCTCAGGAGAGCAATGAATTCCATGAAAGAAACATGAAGTCCTGTTTAATTACTCAGAGTGTGAACAACTGTCTTCGCTATTCAATTTTGGAGATGCTCCTTTTCTTCTTCATTTAATACCTCCTGGTTCTTGCACAATGAGATAGGCAGTTGCTATTCTCTGTTTATTTTCTTTATACAAGTCATCATTTCCATAAGCTTTTATCTTGTACTAAAGTGACCCTCTCTCTTCTTCCACTGTCTCTCTGATCTTCCGCACAATCCTTATAGCACATGTAGTCACTGTGCTGCTATTTGCATCTGCAAAGTACCATACCTTCACATTACATTTAATGAAACTTTTAATTAAAAATGCCAATGGAGCAGTTGTTCTGCTCACACCAGTCTAGCAGTACAACAGGAAACAGTGACAGGCAACCCAGCTCTATAGGTATCACCAGTAACAACAGTTCTATTCCTTTCAAAGACAGCTGTCCTCGAGTAGTGTATGAGCTAGCCTTTATTGTTGTCCCTTGCCTTACACTAACAACATCATTAAATCTGTAATAGCTGCTGTCTCACAATCCTTACTTCGACATTTCATAGAGTTCAAGGTTGCAAGAGACCAACTGGTCTGGGTGGGCTCATATCCACCGTGCTCAGGGCTGGAACACTGAATAGCACGTTCCCAGGACCTACTTTACATTCATATGAAATATAGCTCTGAAACATTATGAGGATCTGTGGGTTTGTATTTTTTGTTGTTGTTGTTGGCCCCCGCTTTCTCTTCTTCTGTCCCTACAAGAATGATCCACAATTCTGAAATACTAAGACGATGTATTGGACCTTGCCAGAATGGTATTTTTATAGCCTGACACCAAGCATGTGCTGCCTGCCCTACAGCACAATGTAGAAGCACTAGCCCTGCTTGGATAACAAGACTACCCCAGCGGGAAGAATCAGATTTGGCAAATTTTATATCCATGTCATCTGTCTGGAGGAAACCCTGGTATGAACTATGTTTTCAGTGAATTATTCTTTCAATATTGCCTCCACTCCCTTTGGGCAAGAGGTAGCAGCATCACCATAGAAGGGAGTCCAGTAGCTCATCAGTATTCATGAAGTGCAGCCCACCAGAGATGAGACCACCTGGGGCAAAAGGGAGCATGACAGTGAAGGCAAACCCTTATTTTCCAGCTTTGGTTCCACTGTGAAGGCAAAGGTGATTTTTTTAGGCATTATTTTGTTTCAGGTAAATGAGAGCTAACATCTTCAAGCCACTGTTTTTGGAAAGACACTTAACATAATGAAAATGATACTAGAACCTCACAAGTTTGATAATACCAAGAATCCACTTTTGTTATTAGTTGTTCTTTCTCTAACATTTCTACCTTAGAAGTCACACAGCAGGTTTATGACTCCCTTCTTCTAGCAGTTAAAAAACAAACCAGACAAGAACATGCTTCTTCACAAGCAATTTATGGCTATTTAAAGGCCACCAACTTACTTTTTCCAGCAGTTTTGACATACTGCTATCAGAATTCATTGACATGAAGCTCCCATATCTTTTAATGGAAAGATACACATTACTTAGTTACATGACATTCAGTAAAGAAAAAAAAAAAAAACCAAATAAAAAAGTAGTCAATAAAGATGTTCAGAGAACACCACTAAAGTGGTCTTTACTTCTGATGAAGGCTGTCAGACTCAACCTTTACTGTTTTTTCAAGTACATCTAGTACAAACCAATAAGGACTTCACATGGGGGGGGGGGAACAAATCTGTGGACATGGCTGCGTGTGCGTGTTATAATAAAAATAAAAATAAAATTATTTCTTTCAACAACAAAAAATCCTGCCAGCTATGAAGATTTATGCTAAGCAAGAGTAATTTCTCAGGTAATTAATTTGAAAAGGACACATTGTTTTACAATGACAGTTCATGTAGCAGTTGTAGTCTTTCCTTTTGATATAAGCAGCTTGACACAGCTGGAGCATACAGACGGTAGCAGCAAACAGTGACACTGAAAAACTTCTTCAAAGTAAAGCAGGATGCCTCCAAATTTATTTTGCAAAGTGCTACACTTTGCTAAGTGGATTTAAAGAAAAATCCATGTTCACACCATCTAGCCTCAACTTAATGCTCCCATAGGTTAAAAGAAATTAGCTCAGGCAACTTCTCAGCTTGACATTGGCACTCAGAGAAACTGGGTCAATCACAGCAGCTGACAGCTTCCCCAGCGTTCCCTTTACAGGTCTGTTTTAACACAGTGCTGTTTTGAGTTAGCAGCTCTGGGGAAACCACCTTGTTACCTGACCTGAGCCAAAGCAGTCTCTTGGCTATAAACCCACCTATTGTGCTTGAAGGAATACTCCTCCTCATTCTTCCTGCCCAACTCCCTTTATTTTAAGGCCATAACAGGGAGAAGAAAAAAAAAAACCACATAAAAATCTACATCCAGACACAGAGAGGTGTACACAAATATATGCTCCTCAATGATATCACACAATACAATGTTCTTCAAACACCACTAATAGAAATATGAAGTAGCTGCTCCAGTATCGTAACAGTTTCTGTGGAGCACCAATAATTATTTCACTCAAGGTCACAGAAAGCTAACTGAAATACTGAAAAGAAGTGAAGTAGTTAAGGATCGACAAGAAAAATAAGCAAATTACTTTTTTCACCTTTAGAAACATTTATCAGTCATATAAACTATTTCAGTACAAAGCGTTCAAGAAGAAAGAAATCATAGCAATTGCTTAGAGGCTTCCAGTTTTATGTCTCATTGCAGAGTTTGCTGCTATTTCACAGTGACTTCCAGAAATTTTGCGTTTTCCTTGATGCTTTTCCTTTCCAGCTGAGAGTGCTGTCCTATGATCATCTGTCAACAATCTGTCAACAGAAGCACCTGTCCCAGGAGCACCCAGATGCAGCACGCAGCCCACAGCAGGACACAGCCCACTGCACAACATTACAAGAGTGAGCAGCACAACCAAGAATAACAAAATAATAATCCAGAATTATAATAGCAAGGAAAACCTCTAACTTTTTATCAGCATACTAGTTAAGTGTGCAGTTTCCCTTTCACCAAGCAGCTGGTTGAGTTACCCGAGCTTTAGATCTCCTGAACAGACGAGAGCAGCAAGGGAGAGGCTATGCCTCGTACCTGTAAGAGAGCAAGGTAGAACAGCCATTCCTGCCCCATGGAAAACAGCAGAGGAAAAGGAAGGAGATTCGGTAATTCTATGACCATTGAACAGTACCTATCACACTTGCCTCAGAGTACATAGCATGGCTTTACAGACCCATCCCCTTGTTCTCTTTTCTGGTTGTGAAACACTGGTTAGTCCTCCATTGCACGTAGCACTGAGGCAGCTGAAAACCTGTATTCACAAATCAGAATTAAATGGACCCATAATAATATTTACCAAATATTTTTGCTTGCATCTCAAAGGTCATTGTATTAAGCAGCGTTTTAGAAGCTGACTTCAGAGGGCCTGAGGCTATTAAAAATTCAGAGCTAGAAGCTTTTTGACGCCTATTTATTTTCTAGTGCTTTACTGCTACACACAAAGCACAGACTGACAAACTCTTTTATGTGCTTTGTTAAGATTTGTATCAGCACAGTTCAGAATTTCAACAACCAAGCAGCTGTCTCAATTTCTTTCCTTTGCATAGTTACTTTTCCAGTACAATTTTGTAGGAGAGAATTATTCTGCTAGTTGAAAAAAGCAACATGCCAAGAAGTTGCAAGCTGCCCATAAAATTTTCACACAAATGTGCATGATAAGCAAAAAAAAAATAATCTGTCTCTATACACATACAGGTCCACACACATATATATACAGCTATAAATAGACAAAATCTTTCCAAAACCAATGTGCATAAACATAGTTTCGATTCCTTCGGAAAAACAATATGTTCTGGCTACAAAATGAGACAGAGGCTCTTCTCTCCCCTACATCAAAACTAAAAGACAACCCACTTACAGATACTTTAGTAACCAAGCTTCATCTAGAGAACAATGAGGAAAAAACCTCATCTTTGGCTCTTCAGTCTGCACATTTCCATGTTTCCACATGCAGACCATTGCATAAACTCAAAAAACTCTCTTGGCCATATGTTTCTGCCAGCCACTCCTTGGAAACCATGTAAACGTCTCTAATAAACAGCGTGCTTAAATGTACATAGCTATAGGACAGACCAGTCATGAGCCTCATAACATTCCAAAGTCCCAGGCTAATAACTTAGGGCATCACAGATTCTTGCCCTGTGCTCTAGACAGCAAGGGGGGAAGACAGGATGCTTGTTCTTTCTATACATCTTAGTCTTTGAGAAAAGCAGACATGCCTGTGCACTGGTAGTGTGAGCAGCAGCACAGTATACTGAAACCAGGAAGAAACTGGAAGAGGTTTGGGCATCACTACTGCATTGGCTTTCTGACACGTCCAACATTAGCAAAGGCATTCTTGGGTCTGTATTGGGTCTGGCAATAAGCAAAGTCACCATTCATGGTCTTCCAAGAGTTACATCCACCCAGTCATCCCCAGCATACCCTGAAGCCCTTTCCCCACTAACTTATTCCATGCCTGGTATTCCCATTCCACTATGTTCAGAGGCAACATTCTTCCTTAAGACATTTTTGGGAACTTACTTGTGGTCAGACACCTTTTTGAAATTTTTTTAAATGCATTTCTGTACTAGAACTATGCTCCAGCAGAGTCATTAAGGGCATTTGATCCAATTTATATCACTGGCCTATAAATAGATAGGTAGCCCTCTGCAGAAACAAACTTTAGCCTTTAGTACTGCAGGTACTCTCCATGAAATTACTCTACACAGAAATCAAATGAGCTTCAGAAAAAATTCAAGGCAATCCAGTTTCTGTGTTTTCTCATGCACTGCACACTCAAAGTAGAGAGCACAAGGTCCTTACCCTACTCTTGTTCAGGAGAAAGGTGATGTTAGGCTGTGCCATGTGGACAGAAAATGGAATAAAACCCAACAGAAATGCATGGCAGTAGAAAAGTCCACTTTGCACGTTCAGTTCACCACTTTTTCTCCTCCTTAAAGATCCAAGGTGCATAAGAGTTGAAGAAAGGAGCAAAGCTGCCTAAATTCCCACAAAAGAAAAATGCTATGGGCAGACTATCCCTGCAGTGACTATAGTAAACTAAGTGCCTGAGCATTACAGTCTGAGGTTATGTGAGGTAGATGCCTGTCCTCGTGACTACAAACAGGCTGCTGTTAACTCCAAGTTTCATGTCAGAATTACCAAATCCTTGAGAAACAACCGATTGACTTGCTAGTAAAATAATCCTCAGCACCCCATTTATTACTGCCTTTCTCACTAATACTGTATCATGAATCATCACCTATAAAAATTACCTATTTCATGTTTTTATAAGTATGTATCACCATAACATCTGAAAACTTAAGCAGGTATGTGATGCCATTGAAGTCTTATCATTAGTGTCTCCACAGCTCCAACAATCAAATGGCACCTTCTCTTTCAGATAGACACACAAAACTCTATGGGGTGACTGCTGGTTAAGGTGCCTGAAAAGTAATTTATCTTCACTATAATGCTGTGGAACAGTGTCTATAGAAAAGAGATTTTATTACTGCCTTTTTCTTCATATAACCACAGTCTGCTAATGCCCAGGACATCTGATGAGGGCTGGCAGCAAAGGAATTACTCCATTTTGAAAAAAGAAAAATGTGTAGGTTTTGGAGTTTCTCTGCACTCTGTTTAGGACCAGAATGAAGCTGCTTGAAAAGAAAAAAGACGACAAGGGGTAGAGAAAGTGAAAAATCCAGGACAAGAAGGATCTAATGATTAAGTTACTGTTTTAGTCTGTTTGGGCCTGGATCTTGGGTGTCATTCATCCTATCCAAGCATGTTTACCATTGAGTTTCACTCTCAGCCTTTATCCTATTGAAGCTCCTCCACCTTAGATAGTACCCACACTACTCATTTGGCAAGAAAGATAAGGCAGTCAGAAATGGCCTACGGCCCATCTGGCACAGCTGCCTTCTCCTTTGCATCATGGAAAAGCCACTCTGGGCCCAAGGAACACTTTTTCTAGCAGTAAATTGAACAGCTTCCATGTAAAAAGAGTTGGAGGTCTTTTCAAGCAGCTCCATGTTTGCTGTGGGTTCTGTCACTTTTCTTCCCAAGTCACAGTCAATCAATGCAGCTGCCAGGAAAACTGAAGTCTTCTCTGGAAGGACACCAGCAGCTCAACAGTTGAAGGTGTAGGTGGGGATCACTGTAATTTTTCTTGCACTGTGCCTGCTTATTACATAAGAGCACATTTTGTTCTCTGTCAGAGCTACGAAACTCTCCACTTGCGCCCCAGTTACTGAAGACTTGGAGTACTCCCCTTCCCAAGACTGTCATGGGAACATGTGCTTTATGCAGCCTGGAGCTCTGAAGCAGCTGCCACACGTGGACTCTTCATCCAAAACGCTGCCCCATTAACTCAATAGCTGTGAAAATTCTACAGACCTCATACAGTTTGCTCCAAACATAGTGAAGTGAAGCACCACACTTAGTGCCCTGATTTAACTAGACAACCATTTAACACCCATACGGAGGGGAAAAAAAAAGGGTATCCCTGGCTTTCCAGTTCTATTCTGACTACCTGCCAGCAACTCCATCCAGCATGTGCAACAGGATGGCTGGTGGGCACACTGTGCCACTGGAAACACTACCAGGGCAATGCACACACAGTCGATTGGATAACACCACATTCTCACAGCACCATGTACATACGGCAATGGAGAGGCAACTCCCACTGCTCCTTCTGCAAACAACGAGTAGAAAGAACCTGAACTATCCATTTATTATTATTTATGCCACCTGTCTTGATTTTGGCTGGGATAGAGCTAACTTTCTTCCTAATAGCTGGTATAGTGCTGTGTTTTGGATTTAGTATGAGAATAATGTTGATGACACACTGATGTTTTAGTTCTTGCTAATTAGTGCTCACACTAGTTAAGGACTTTTTCAGCTTCCCATGCCCTGTCAGGTGCACAAGAAGCCGCAAGGGGAGAGGGCACAGCCACGACAGCTGACCCCATATGATGACATGCTCAGCATACAAAACTGGGGGAAGGAGGAGGAAGAGGGGAACACACATGTTTAGAGCAATGGCGCTTGTCTTCCCAAATAACTGTTACGCATGATGGAGCCCTGCTTTCCTGGAGACGGCTGAACACCTGCCTGCCCACGGGAAGTAGTGAATGAATTCCTTGTTTTGCTTTGCTTGTGTGCGTGGCTTTTGCTTTACCTATTAAACTGTCTTTATCTCAACCCATGAGTTTTTCTCACTTCTACCCTTCTGATTCTCTCCCCCACCCCACCATGGGGGGAGCGAGCAAGTGGCTGTGTGGTGCTTAGTGGCCAGATGGGTTAAACCATGACACCACCTTGCTTCTTTTTGGACAAGTATTATCATTACTATTAAATACACATATTGCAGTAATGCTCAATGGCTCCCTCTGAATGAAGCTGGGTCTTAATCCTGTCAGCCTAAGTTAATGATGTTCATTAGAGCGTGACCTTACCTTCCAGTTTGCATTCATAGCTCTCATCTGCATGCTTTCTCCATAATGTATGCCACAAAGGAGCAAGTTCAGCACCCATAACTTTCCCATCTGTGCCTGTATTTCATGGTATGTTTACGTTTTTTCTGCCTCTAGGTCAGCCTAGATGTGCTGGCACTAATGCAACAGAGTGAAGTCTTTGACCTGAGTTACTGAAGCAGCTAAATATACCACCCAAATATGCTAGCTCTAACAGCAATAGAGTTTTCATTTTTTTTCCAAGATCCCACAGCCTTTCATACAAGTTAAGCAGACATACATATACATTAACAGCCTCAACCCTTGTAGAAAAAAAGTCGTTCTTCACTGATCTTGAAAATCAGTAACTCTAAGACCACCAGCTGCTGGCAACAGGATGACTAGGTTTATGGGCTATATTAAGTATTAAGTAGGGCAGGTTTTAACTGTACCAAAGAAAGGATTTAAACATTCTGACAGTTAAGTTCCTCTGTTTATTAAAGGACAATACTTAGGAATACTTAGGAAACCTATAAAAGGAAAAATTATGAAATATATTTAGGAAATCTGCATGAACGATACAACAGTATATTCCACAATATTTTTTTTTTAAAATATACATACACACAGCCACACCCCTCTCTCTGGCTGGTCTTCAGTGTTTTTGTAATTTCTTTGCTTGCAATTTCTTAAATAAATAATTTAAGAATTGTTAAGTAGAAAAAAACCCCAAAATTAGAAAGTAAGATTAACTATGATTTGCTTTCTAACTTCAGTAGGCTTCCTCTTTCTGCTGAAATTTCTACCTAACGCTCCTTTCCCAGCTAACAAAAAGAGTAACTAGAGTTTTAAGCCAGCAATAACATAACTACTTGACCAACAGGGTGTAATAAAGCCAATACCTGTTTATGGCCTCAGCAATAGTTGCCAAGTCTCTTGATTTGGAGCATGTAAAATTTGCCTTAAATGCATGACCTTCCACATCAAAGGAACAACATCCAGCAGCACTAGAGGGCTGAGTCTTGGAATTAATGAGTCTTTCAAATAAACTAGTGTTGTTTTTTGTGTTTTGTTACAAATTCAATGTCTGTCAGTTCTCCTTTTAAAAAAAACCATGTGAATATTTTAAGGAGATTTAATTTTCCATTCTCTTTCAGTGCAGATTAAGTATTAATATGATAAATTCAGCTGGCATGGAAATGTAACTCAGATACTAAAAACAATGGAGTCTAACTAGAAAAAACAAACTTTATGTAGATAACCAGTCTGAAAAGCAGTTGGGTGCTGGGAAAGTTTCCTTAGAAGTAAAACCTGGCAGGTGAAAAATAACTTCCTAAAGAAAGTACAGGAGTCTTTAGCTTCTCAGAGTTCAGTGCACCCAAGGAAATGGGCTCAAAAAGGGGACAAGCCTGGAATGAGAAAAAAACGAGGGGTTTAACAACCCAATTGGCTTTTATCTTTACTCCTTCATGTCAGATTTGTCAGGTTGTATAGCTAAAGGTTGTGCTGTAAAGACAGCTTCCCAGCCCAACACCAGGTGATTTGTCTCAGAGGATGAAGCTGGCACCCTGACAGTACAGAATCACAACCACTTGATTTCTGAAAGTTTTTCACCATTGAAAGTACACAAAAAATACAGTCTGACTCCTTCAGGTGAAAGAAAATTGGTTTTCTCATTCGTCACATTCTACCAATTGGTATCATTTTCTACCCGTCTACAAAAATACCTGTGAAGAACAAAGGGGAAAGCTGATGAGGGCACAGGCCCAACAAGACTCAGAAAGAGAATGTGCATCCTTACATGCTCTCACAGAACTTCGTCAGAGTGCTGGGCTTCTCCTGGTTACGTCTTTGTCGAAACCAACGTTGAATGCTGCGTACATCCCAGTCCAGCTGCTTGGAGAGGCCCTCCAGCCTCTTCTCATCTGGATGCTACAGAACAGAGAACGATAAAAAGTATTTCTTTGCCCAACTGCAGTAACCCCACTTTAAATTCAGAAGCACTGCAATCACTTCTCAATGTCTTGGAGGCTTCCTGCCAGACACATGGGTACATAGAAATAAAATTTCTTTCACAGAAATCTCTACTGGCAGATCCACGTCAAAATATGTATACAGTGATTATTACTAATCTAGAAGGACATATGCTGTAATATTGCATGCAGGTTATTAGTAATAAGAAACTTAAATGGGACAATGGGATGAAAACTTGCTTGAAACTTGGAAAGTGATTATAAGTAGGGATAAAATGCCATGCGTTTCTCAAGCAGCGGGGCTTACAAACACCTCCTGGCCTGCCACATGCTGTGCCTGTTCCATCTTCCTGCATCAGGATCTTTGTCCTATTGACTGTTGCAGTAGTGAAGATTGTTTGACTGACACAGAAAAGAAGATATATCCCATGTTTGTGCATGTGAATGCTAAAAAGTGAGGTCATTAAGCAAAATGACAACTTCAAAAGGAAAATCATCTTGACAACAAGGAGAGAGAATTTTTCTTCTGTAAAATTAGCTACAAACAACTATTCTCCAAAGCAGCAAATGTGGAACTCTCATTCCATCAGAGCAGCTGCAAACTAGTGCAAAGATAAGGCTAAAGAAAACGAGTCTGTCCTTAATTTGACTACCATACAGATACAAGAGTGGTACAGGCCATATTTCCAATCATGCAGCAATCCTACAGGTACAGTACTGCACGAGGACTATTTACGTATTTCTCTTGATCACTTTCTTTTTTAAAGAAACAGAAAAAGCTTTTGGACAATCTGTTTTCTGGAGCTTTAGCTTTATTTCCCCAAGGCAGTTACATACACTGAATAAGATACAATAGCTGCCATAATAAAGACTTTTCAAAATGTTGCAAGACGTAAAACAGCAAAACTTTTGTCAGACTTGAAGTTTTATCTATCAGCCTCCAGAAAAAGAAAGCAAATGGAAAGGATGAGAAAAGAGAAGGGTGAAGTATTTGCCATCCATCTCAAAAATAAAATAATTTTTTTGTCAACCAAAGTAGCTACTAGTTTTAAAGTGGAAGGTTAAGAAAAGCCATTCTCTGTAACTTTAGAAAAATCAAATGATTGATGCCGATCTTGGGAGCTTGACTAGAAAGAACTGCTGCACATGACTCAAAAAAGGCGGCTAGCTAAATCAGACAGTTTCTTTGAGAGCAGCTACCAGACAGCCCTAGCAAACCCTTGCAGGAAAGTAGATACTTTCCTTTGGAACTCTTCCCACTCATCTCTGTGCACTGGGTCCTGGGAGATGTACGTGCCAGCTCCTACCATAACTCACAGGCATTAATTAGATCATTTCACACACTCAGGTCCTGTGTTGGACTAGCAGATTCTGCAGGGAAAAATAATTTTTAAAAAAAAATCCCAGGCTTCCTGCAGCTGAGTCTGGGTGAGAACACGTGCTGCAGCTTTTAGAAACAAGGTATGTGCAATTCTCTCTCTGAAAACAGGACAAAAACCACAGCAAATGGTGTGTTCCTGACATTGAATCCAATTTTGCCCTGTATGACTCTAATAACCTCTGAGGTTTAGGCTGATGCCTTTGCTGTGGCGTGCCCAGACACAGCCTGGAGCCAAGGTGGGACTAGGAAGTTCCTGCAGCACAGTGGCTTTGTCCTTCAGGCCTCCACAGGCCCTTCCACTACAAATCAGCTGACCACTGAGGTCTTTAGGAGATGCTAAAGGACACCTGATCACTGCTCACTGTTACGGGAAAGCTCAAAAGCACAGACAGAATGACACAGAGGTTTAGCTGAGATGTCATACAGTGAAAGCTGCAGAGACAGAAGCATAAGTGGCAGGAAAAAACTTGTGCAAAAAAACCCCTGCAAACTCTAAGCCATTATTCAGTCAGTTTCCCCCACTTTTCTAGCTTCTCTCCTCACCCAGTTTCAAAGGACATTCATCACAATATAAACACCTGGGACACCAGCAAGCTGCCAGCACCCTGTGCTCAGGCAGTTCCCCTAGAAGGAGTAGCTTTGAAGTTTCATGGAAAACACAGCAAGGCCAATCTTACTGGCTCACAATTTGCTCTTTTTTTTAAAAAAAAAAAAAGTGGAAATTTCTAAAAGATAATAAGCAAGAAAAAGTAGGTGGCCATATGGCACCTACAAAGTGTTTCTGTAACAGCTTTGATTAAAAGCTTACAAGAGACAGCACGAAGGAATGCACAACTGCTCAAGCTGGCATGCCAATGACAACCTTCACATTGGCATGTTCTGATTCAGATGTAAAAATGCAGCACTGCATTTAGCAGTTAGCAGTTAGATTTGTTTTGTTCAGACATAGCTGATAGGGCCATGTCCCACTTTATAAGGTAAATATTTTAGTTAATGTCATGGCTTAACCCAGCAGGCAGTTAAATACCACACAGTCATTTGCTCACTCCCCCCAGTGGTATGGGGGAGGGAATTGAAAAAAAGGTAAAACTCATGGGTTGAGTTTAAGGGGACAATTTAAGAGGACAGAGAAAGAATGGAAAATAATAGTAACGATGAAAGCATATGCAAAACAAGTGATGCACAAGGCAATCACTCACCACTCGCTGACTGATGCCCAGCCAGTTCCCATGCAGCCTCTGCACCCTCAGCCAACACACACACACACACACACACCTTTTTTGTGCAGAATGACATCGTATAGTACAGAACATCTGTTTGGACCATTTGGGTCAGCTGCCTTGGTTGTGTCCCCTCCCAGCTTCCCTTGTTCCTCCAGCCTCCTCAGTGGCAGGGCAGCACGAAAAGCACTGCTCAGCAACAACTAAAACATCAGCATGTTATCAACATTATTCTAAATCCAAAACATGGCACTATACCAGCTACTAGGAGGAAAATTAACTCTATCCCAGCTGAAACCAGGACAGTTAAATACCTTTGTAATAGCTGTGAAAACTTTTTCCAGGATAGCATTGGGTTGAGCTTTCTGTGGTCCGTTGGCTTGGACTTTAAGGCCTAAGGCACATGGTTTAGCAATGAACCTGTGAGAAACAGAAGAGTGAAAAAAGAAAACAAGTGAAATCCTTCAGTTATTTACTTCATTACTGTTATCAATGACATGTGGTAAATATGCAAACATTATAACCCTGCCAACAAAAACAATACTTAGCCTTACAGCTCAAAAGCAAGCTCATACAGGTGATTACATTGCAAAATCAGTAACACCACTTTGAAGGATGAAAGGAACTCTGTGGAGCACATGAAACGGAGGATTTTCTTTCATGTTGTGAAAAAAAGGATAGAACAAAAGCATGAGAGGAATGCCTCCTAGAGAAGCACCAACTGATGAAAAGAGCATCTTGCGAAGATCAGGAGCACATAATACTCTCCTCCAAATAGAACCTTTTTAATTAATCATTTTCCAGAGTAGCTATTGCCTCAGGACTTGTTTTGCACAGTGGAAATTCAAGTAAAGTCCTTATACGCAGCAAGCACTGAAGCTGCCCAGTCAATACAATTTTTTAAACCATAAAGTTTAAACAGCGTTGAGCCACGCCTCAAAGGCTTTGCTCTTCCTCCAGACTGTTCTGCTAAAATACAAAGCTGTCACAGATCCAAACACCAATCCATAAATTCATCCAGTTTATAAACTGGGTATCTCTGACACATTTTAGACATGAATTACATAACTTGCATTAAATACACTCAAAGATGACCCACTCAACTCATTAAAAACTAAATTATTTGTAACTATGAGTCCAACTCTGGAATCCCCATGAAAGGCACAAAGACTGTATAGGAATCATGTTCTTATATGAACAGTATGAACTTCCGTCCTCTTTGAACTATGTAACTTCTTGATTTCACTTAAAACACTTCAATTTCTTAGACTTCGTTTGCCAGCAGGGACCAAAACTCAGTAGTTTAGTAGTTCCACATTCATCCAGCTGAATGACCACAAGCTTTTAAAAATGATGGTACTCTTAGCCACGTGCAAGTCCCATTTTAAGCACTGGTTTGAGCTGCAACTGTTTCTGCTATGTTTAAGACAGCACAGCTGATTAAAGAGAATTAAGTCCTAAGCAATGCTACAGTGGTTAAAGAAATTGCATTGGTAAAGAAAGATGGGTTATGCCATATCACCTTGTTTTCCTTGGCTTTCCAAGGAAAGGTTCTTGATACATTGATACTATTCCCACATGAAAGCCAATCCTGTAGCCTGAGATAATTTTGGTGACCACTTGCGAGGGGGGTGGGAAGCCATATATCCAAAGACACATGCAGTGTATCAGTGAACTCACTCTTTGAACCTTGTATATGTTATAAGAGAAAATAAATAAACAAACAAACTTTAGTACACTCTGTAAAAGCTTGGTCACAATCTGGATTGGCTGCAGATTGCAACCATACTGCTAGCTCCTTAGCCTCAACCAAATCAATGGCACTGCATCAGGTGTAAATTCCTTGTTTTATGGTTAAGAGCTTTGATGATACCAGTTTCACTGCTGAGCTGACGCAGAAAGTCCAGTTTTCTGCTCATGAAACAGAAGCATATAAGCTCTGTACATGTTACATGTAAATACGCTGTAATCTAGGTACACTGGAAACTTGTGTATTACTCAAAAGATAAGGTGACAGAAGGAGCGAGAATTATAGTCTCCAGTTCAACACAAACTTGCAAAGTCAGTCTCCTCTCAAGTAAGACTTGATTTGCGTTCCAAATTTGTCAACCTATTGTTGGTTGTTTGTTTGGGGGGTGTGGCTTTTTGGTTGTTTTGTTCAGGGTTTTTTGGGGGTTTATTGGTTGGGTTGGTTGGTTCCGGCCCCCCACCCACCCAAATACATCTTTCAACTTCTGTTTTGCTTTTTTCCTTCTGCTGAGTGAAGAAATGAGATAGCCATGATACATCTCCAATAGAAAGGCAGTTCCCTAAACATACTAATTTAAATGGAAAAAAAATTGATTTGGTAAAGACAAAAGCAGGTTAAGAAGTCGCAGCTAGAAAAATTCCACAAGGAACAATTCCAACAAGCTTCATGCTGAGCTGATCTTCATTTAAATCTAAGCAAACCAGCTGGGTTTGCTTAAATGCCATTCTTAAAATGACATGTCTTGCTAATAAACAGCCTAGATAAATCCAGAACAGAGATACAGTGTTTGCCTAGATTTTAAAAAGAGAATCGTAATATTGATGTTATACCCATTGCCTAAAACAAAACACATTTTCTGCTTCAAACTGGTATTTTCTAAACAGGAATACAGATTTTTCTTCCTTTGCTGCTCATGTTTTTCTCACACACTGAAGGAATGGGCATGTGACCCGAACCAGAGCTTGTCCACAAGGACAGCAAAGCACAGCAAGGATGTGTGCAGAGTACACAGCTGCAAGACAGAGGATGATCTTGGCCAGCTATGTCTGGGAGAACGGGATAGGGAAAGTTTAAAAAAAAAAAAAACCCACAAAGGTCTCTTTCCTGATATGCTCTTGTGGTCTTTCTCTGCTTTTGAAAAAGGCTTTAAAAAAAATCCCCTCAAGGGATTGTTAATAACTAGTAGGTCACTTAAGGGAAATAAAGCCATTTTAACAGAAACATTTTATATGCCTCCAATATTGAGCAGGTCTGACGACCGGTTCAAGTGTGCACGAGCCACATCCATGTGATTGCCTTTGGTGCAAATGGTAAAAATGAAAAGATATTTTTAACTTTTGATACAAAACCTAAACATATTCAAGCTATACTCTGCAGTACAGACATTGTTTTTTTAAGGTTGAAATAGAATTTTAAACTAGAACTTAACCAATAGGATCCCAAATGTCACACGAGACGCCATAAAATGCATCATTAACATAATTCTCACTGATAGTTTTCCATAACAATTTAAATAGATTCATAAGTAAACAAAACAGAATTAATGTTTGATTCATGTACAAACTATGAGCATTTTGCCAAATGCTACACTTAAAAGCACTACTCATTTTTTCCTTTTCTGCTAATGCTGTGGGATTTAGTTCCCCAAGCAGTCTTACTGAAACCCATGGGACTATTTATTGCATAAGGTACTGCAATTAAGAGGGAAGAACTATTGTGAAAGAGTAAGGAGAGCAGAACTGAGTATATTGGCAGCTTTTCCCTTTAAAGCATGTAAGTCTGAACAAATGTCACACTAGTATCTCATTTTCAATGGATTCCAGTACAGCTGAATTGAAAGCTGGCATTCCGTTACAGAGAAATTAAAAGACAAGCACTTTTTGCTGAATGCAGCCCCATCTATTCTGGATCTAGAAATGAAAGACCAACATAAACATGGGAATTAAATTCAGAATTCAAGAACCTTTTTATAGGCAGCTTCCTCATTCACTATCTAAAGCCACAGTTAAAACCAAAACCAAACCAAAAGCCCACAGCAAGACAGTTCAAACAACATGGGTACTGCAGAGCATCTGAGTGGAAAGCACTCACCCTTTGCAGGCCCATAAACACCGTACCATCTGCCTGAAGACAACAAGCGCTTCTGAGTGTCCCGTACCCCTTGAAGGCAGGCGCTGGTTTGCATTTTGGATCCTGTCTGTTTTTCTCAAATTGATTATTTACAACAGCGACAGGAGGGCCTCATACTTCATCTCAAACTCAGAGTTCAGTTTTTCTCTACCAAAGAGTCAAAACACTTTTTGCAAAATGACCCCCCACCTCCCCTAGAGCATAAAAAGAAGCACCATTTCACCAGAAGTATGTAAATTTGATCAAGAACAAGTACCATTTTGGGTTTCCCACCTGCCCTTTAACAAATGCCAACTAGACAAAGTCAGATGCAATTACAACAGATGAATAAGTAGAAAAAGGAGAAGTAAAAACAAAACAAGCAACTAAAAATTAACTTTGCCCTGGTGGAGGAAGGTAAAAGTCAGTTGGGCACTACTTGCTCTTTGCAATGACCACAGCGCTGCATAGAGGGAGACAAGGATTCCACCTGGCCATCAACCCCAGGGGAAACAAAACCCAAACCCACAGACTCCTCATAAGCCATCCCCACTGCTCCACACTAGACATCTAATTCATGACGTTCATAAAATTACATCTTAAAAATATGCTGGTTCCACTTTCTGGGCACTCCACACCCTGTAAAGTTTCTCTTTAGACATACGAACAGGTCCAATTCACAATGAGCACAAACCATCCTGGGCACATCATCTGGAAATGTAATTGCAGGATCACTGATAAACTAACCTCTAATAAAAGAGTAAGTAAAATGCCTCTGCTGACTCAGAGCTCTTTCTGTTCTCCTTTACTGGCTAGTTGAGCCTCACTAATTAATCAACATGTAACCCTTTCAGTTTACTGCTTTTCATCATGACAAATTACATAATTTTAATCCCAGCATTAACTAGAAATGTCAGTGTTGACCCTCATAATCCCTGATGGCTGATGTTCATTAGCACTAGCAAAGCCTGCATTTAATAAATATATTTTTTTGAAGTATCACATGGAGGAGGAAGAAGAAAAAAGTGAAAGGATAAATTTTTTGTGCGTGATTCTCTGGATTTTGCTACATACCAAACAGCCCTAAATCCTGTCAGAAACTAATATATAGCAACTCTTTAAGTCACCTGGGGCACTGGAAATATGCCTGTAGGGCCCTCCTACAGCACGTGAATTTAGTGTTTCCATACCAGCAGGTCATTTGCCATTTCTGAGCTGACCACAGTGGCTGCCCTTTAGCAAATCCATGGTTAACGGTTTCTCAGCAGCTTTGAAGATGCTCAAATCACCACAGAGCCCACAAAAGCTAACAGGGATTACAGGTTTTTTAAACAGCCTAAAAGGTCTGCAAGGATTAAGCCTGTCCAAACAGGCACACCCCACCCCCCCACCCCCCAAAAAAAAAAAAGCTAACAGGGCTAATGAATATTTGATTCATGTAATTAAATATGCTTTTTTAAAAAATGTATGGGGACATATAAAGAAAATATTAAATGGATCGCCCTAAACTTTCAATTTAATATTAGTCTTTAAAAAATTGACAGTGTTAGCTGGCAAGTGATAAACATTAACCAGTTCAAAGGAGGTCTGGATTCCTTCCCATGCCCTTTGAAGTGATAAAATTGTAGTGATTTGCAATGCTTGTCAAGTGTTTCAGCTCTATTTAGAAACTCACTTCATTTCTCCAGAATTCTCTCTAGAACAAGACAGCAAGAATCCAGAAACTGAAAACCATAAACCTTTCTCCATTTTTACTGGGGTAAATAAGCAAAAGAAAGAAAGAAAACCAACCCCCACAAAACTCCCAAACATCACCACAACTCTCTCCCAAACTCAAACCCAAGCTGACAAGAAAGGGGCCCAGGAATGCGGAAGCAATAGACTGAATGAACAACAACAGCCTGCTGTAGGGTTTTTTCACAGGAGGATAATCTGATCCTTCATTTTACTATACTGTCCTAATATAATCTGCAATAAAAGCTATTGAACTCATGTCCAATTATCTTTACAAAAGGATAAGGACAAGATTATCCATTCAAAAGAACCTAAATCAAGACTAGGTTCTTTGATGTAGAAGGGTGTTTTACACTCCTCCATTTAAAACTGGCATACCTAAATAATTACCATTACCTGAAATAAGTCACCATCATGAGGAACGGAGTTGCCTTGCAGCTTGTCTTACTAGGGCCCAAACACAGGAATAACTGCCAGCAAAATGAGCTTAGATTTATTTTTTTTAGTTTATGGACTTTCCCTTTCAGATTTAATAAGGTGTCCTGCCATTCACATGCAATATGTTTTAAATGTTGTTACATGCCAAGAAGGTTTCTGAAATCTGTTAAATTTTTAATTTAAAACTTTCAAACTATGTGCACTGAGATAAGTGACCTCTCTGTTCCTTGACTTTCAAAACCTCTACTTCCAATTGCAAGCAAAGACTGAATTTGTTTCCGTTTCTGACCTATTACTGTAATTTCTTAGTTTTGCATCAACCTTCCTGTTCCTCCTGAGTCTTGTTAAAGTGATGACTTTTTCTACCTAGATGTAACACATTTTAATGGCTAACAGGTTCTGTAAAATCATCTTCTTGCAAATTTGAAAACCTTTTTCCCTTGATGTGTTTCAAGCACAGAAAGCTTCTTTCCTCACTTAACTTTGTTTTGTGGCTAACTTCAATATCCCACTCGCAAATTTTCATCAGTGCAAGGAAGAAAAGCTAAGCTAGTACACATTTCACGCTTTTTAAAAAAAATGTTTGTTGATCACAGCTTGTACCATTCCCTTTTGTCCTTCATCTTTGTCAAAAGTAGGTCATATTACAGACCAACAGACAGGACTAATGGACTCTTAATGCAGCCCAAAATTTAAGGAGGCCATCCATCCCCTGGGAAGGTATCTCAGCCTGGCATAAAGCATCTGCACTAAATCACACTGGAAACTTGTTCCTACATGATCTGTGCTAATGGATTAAAAATTTCATGAAGCCATCAGGCAGAACCCTGGCTACAAAGTCCCCATGAACACTGAGAATCTGCGTTTTTGCTTTAGCCTTTCACATCCACAAAGACATTTGAGTTAACTGCTTGCTGATGGACAATGAGCGTTTGAATCTCCCTTCTCTGTGCTGAGGATTCATCTACATGGAGAAATTTGAGAAAACTACAGTAAACATGAAGCGTGCAGAGCATCTCTGAGTCATCTCCAAGTATAACAAACCCTAGTTTGAGCTAAGTGGTATACTCTGATTACACATACAGCACCTCTGTGAACCTGGTAAAAAACTCTCACCTGGACACAGGCATAGTTCAGGTGGTGCTTCCATAAGAGACTGCTCAGGTTGCTAACACCAGCCAACTGTGAGCTCCATAACAAAAAACCCAAACATGCAAGCTATTCCTGCAAATTAAGTATGAAACAGAGATTTGATAAACATACCAGTGTATTTACAAATACCAGGGACAGCAGTTATAACCAGCAAAAATTCCTCTCTGTGCTAAAGAGGTGCCCAGATCTGTTTTGAAGAGTCTGTCTCCCTTTTTGAAAGATTGATGCAGAAAATTTTCCCAGCTCACCTACTTTATGCTCTCTAAACACAGACTGTTCCAGGGATTTAAAATTACAATTGTCTAACTTGTTGGACATTGCTTGCTGGTTTTAAACAGAAAAAAAATCTGTATTTGCTCTAACTACAAGGATCACTGAAAGCAGGAGAGGCTTGTTTCTGAGCAGATGCTCAACAGATTTACTGCCATGACACACAAAAACAATTGCTGAATTTGTTTTGTTATTTTGGTATAGCTGACCTACTTAATTCAGAAGTTACTTGCATTAGTAATAATAATAATAAAATCCAAAACAGAAAAATCTTAACAGTCCTAGGACAAATTCAGTAGGTAAGCAGGGTAGTCACTTCAGTATACCTATCCCAGCACTGATTTTGGCTTTATGCTACCCAACACTTTCTGCTACAGAAGGCCCACCAGGATACAGCGTCTGAAGTACAGGCAGGTGTCTTAACCCAGTTAACCTCATCCAATAGCTATAAAGGAAAGTTAACCTCACTAAAATTTGTTGGCTGTGCTGGGAAATAGATCACAACTCCCACAACAAAACCTTTCAAAGGTAAGAACCTTCCTGCTCAAGCAAGAACCCCAGCACATGTTTTTGTACATCAGCAAGAGCCTTCTGCTGCTGAGCATTATGAGTGCTGCCCCAGAGGGAAGCATGCAAGAGAGCTGAGGGCTAACCCTTTCAGAGGGGACCTATTCCAAACCCTGTAGAAATGACTTCTGAAGAGCACATGTATGCATCTGCCTTTCATCTGAGAGGTCCGATGCTTTTCCTTCTCTTCTTGTTAGAGATGCATCAGCCGTTACTTCCACACCAGCATCATTATCCCATACCTCCCATCAAGTTATACAAACTAAACACCATACTGTGGAATCCACAGGTGTTTAAAAAATAAAAGCTAAGCAGCTTGTGAGAGAGCTCAGCTTATTGAATCAGCAAGTTTTTGCCTTTCTTTAGCTCAAATTATTAGACACCATTTAGACTCACTAGAGGGGGGAAAAGAATGCTGGAAAATCAATACTTTGGAGTGGTTTTTGTTTGGTTTTGGGTTCCCCCCCCCAAGATTTTGAAAGCTTCTTTCTTAATGTTTTGACCTGAGAAACCTTCCCAACAAGTATATATGTTTTTGACCTCAGCATTTCTACAAAGTATTTTAAGTTTCACTGAAGGGATTTAAGGCTCTAAAAAAACAAAACCAACCAACTAAAAAAAAAAAAACCAAACAAAAAACCTACACATCAATCACCAATGTCCTGCTACTTCTGAAACACAGCTGGGAAGTTATCTGAAATCCTTCCTAACAAAGGCCATTGCTCATCCCTCATTACAAAAATCAAAGTACACGTCAAGCCAGCAGTAGAAAATGCATCTATTACAGTACTTGGGCCTCAGGGAGTGCGGCTGGCAGCAGCCTGCAGTGCCCCTGGGGGCTGGTGGAACTAATGGTGTGGAACAAGCAACTGCTCATCCAAAATAAGGAAGCATAATCCAATACTTTGTAAGTGCAGGTATTTGCTAGGATCTAGCATGGGCGAGTCCTAGAAGCCAGAGGTGGCAGAAGCTGATGCATCACTACACATGGCCTCTATCAGGCTTGCTCCATCGGCCAGATACCCCCCTCTGGAATATCAGATGCTTGTACTCAAGTACCGCCACAGCCTCTGTAACACTACAGCACCACTCCCATTCATTTTTCTGCCTTTTAACAGAAAAGATTCTTTCCTTTAATATGTCAAAGATGGATATAAAAGGCAGGCTAAAGAATAGTCTATACCTGTAACACTTGATGCAATAGGAGTACTGGCACATACACATATTAGCTGTCTAAAACTGCTCCATCTCCGCTTGCAAGAGCGATGCTTCACCTTCAAAAAGCTCTTCGTAATTTTTCAGCTAGGAAGCAAAGTGCCCTACAAATTCAGCATATTGTCCTAGCAAAACAGTATTCAGCCTCAAGTGTTTTTCATACTTTGGATGCTATGGAAGTGAAAAATGGTTTTATAGAGATCCGTTTTAGAGAAGAAAACTCGGTCACAGTAATCTGCTTGGGGGCAGTAAGGGACTCAAGGGCTTCCATCCAAGAGTACTTTCCCATAATAGAAAGTTTCGCTTTACTCAACAGTCTATGAAAGGCAGCAGAGATTAAAAAAGGATTTAGTAGCTGCATTTCAGCTTGCAGGCTTACCGATTAGTGCAGTGCTAACACGCACCATGTTAAGTAAATAAAACAAATTACCATCATCACTCAACAGCATAACTGACCCATACCTTTCAATTACTGTAAAACAGTTTCTTTTTTTGCAGGTGGAGTTCTCACATTTATATTGCCCTGCTCTTTTTTTTTTTTTTTTTTTTTGACTGAACATACATTTCTAGAAGTCACATCTCCCCACTGTGCAACATCAAAAATACCCCTTCTTCCCAAGATTTTGTTCCAATCACAAAAACGATGACCAGTAACATGTTTGGCTTGAGCTACCTTTGCACGCCTGCTAGGTCCCATCACAAGCTGCAGGCTGGACCCCGCTCATCATGGCCCTGATTCCAGCCCCTGTTCACAAACACTGTCAAACTTTTGCCTCACTGATCTGGCAAACCTACTTAATCCTTTCTCTTACGAGTGGAAAGGTTAGGGAAGAGTCTATCTCAAGCTGTAGGTTAGTTCATAACACAACCAACTGGAACAGAGGGTGTTCAGCCACTGATATAGGAACACCCCAGAGCAGCCTCTACCAGCAGTGCTCCAGTTGCTTATCCAGTTAATAAGTTACTAAGAAAATGGGACACAAACCTAGGCCAACAGCTTACAAACAGAAGTAGCCATGTTTTCCAAACATGGAAGTTTTTTTTTTAATTTCTCTTTTTATATATGCGTGCATAAAGCTATAAGTATCTCAGTTTCTCCTGAAACTCCATGAGACCAAAGAGCTGAAGTGGGGAGGAACAGCAGGCTTTCTCCAGAATAGCAACAAGAACTGCACAAATGTAGACAAAGGTCACAAATAAATAATTTTTCATCCAACTGTCTAATGCTTTCTTTCTTTGTAATGTCTAAAAATAAAGAGTTTAGTCACTGTAACTTTCCAAGTGTGGAAGAAGCAGAGGGAGAAGGGAATGGAAGAGGAGATGCACTCCATTCTGCCCACCTCACTCACAGTGTCCCCTCTCAGCTGCCCTCCACCAGCATCATCAAGGCTGTAGAAGGTATGGATGATACAGTACTGAAGGTATCACACTCAACCTTTTTTACAGAGAGTAAAATCAGAATATATAAATCAGGGTCAGCAGTAAAAATCAGGTCTCCAAAATTCTAGCCCACTGCTAAAGGTCAGTGGAGATAAAAATATTCTCCCAACTTTCAGGAAGCTGCGGATCAGGGACTTTCTAGACCAAAAAAAGGCATATTTGCACGCAGCAGTCACCAAGGAACTGCCTCTCCCTCCCAAACTCCACTAGTAGCTCACTGAGCCCATGCAAACTTTCAACACCCTGTTGCAGAGCTCCCCAGTGTAAATTCAGGCTGTGTGAAGACAGCCATCCCCTTCTGTTTTGAACTTGTCACCTGCCAGTTTTATTTCTGGTTCTTTACTTCTTGCACTGGGTAAAAACAAACAGTCTATCTCAATGCATCCTTTCCATGCCACTCCTGACCCTACAGATTTGTCTCCTACTCCCTTCTGCCACCTCCTAAAACACAGAGCTGATACGTACCGCCATTTCAGCAAGTCTGGGATAACCGAAGAGAATAGCCAGCCGTAAAACATCTACATATGAAAAAACATATGGCCCAAATGGGATCAAATGCTGGACAGAGAAAAGGGCAGGAAGAAAGCATCTACAGAAAGGAAAGATCAACAATTTGATTTTTAAATCGCAGTAGGGCACCCTAATACAGTGACTGTGTTTTAACCCACCACTAGGCCCTGCAGCATTACTTCATCTTTTACTTTGGTCACATTTTCAATATGTGAGGAAAGAACAAAAAAAAAAATAATTGTGAGCAATACCTGTGCCTACATTAAAGCTGTAGCCAAGTCATACCATCCACTGGCCTCTTGGCACATACACATACTCTTAATACAACTCTCCTTCATCCACCAAGGCAGCTTCCAAGATGCATGAAGAAGCTGCAGTTATCTGCCACTTGGATACAACCCAAAAGTTGCTAAGTGGCTCAGAGCAACTGTCTAAAGAAGTAAAAGCCTCAGCAATCATTTTGATAAATAACATAACTCTGCCCACTAGAAAGCCAATGCTACTCCTCCAGGTTCCTCTGTGGTAGTTCTTGGCCTCATCATTAACTGATAGCTCATCTCATCAATGTCCTCTTATATTCTAATTTATTTTCCTTACTCTGATCTGATTACTACCAGGAGGCAAAATAATGACGGATGTAGTTAAAAATCCCTAGTGATCACTCTAACTACAATCAGTCCATCTGATATTATTACAAAAGACTGTAGCAAGTCACAGAACAGAACTGGACAGTTCATCTATGCCTTCCTGTAAAATATTAAAAGGTATCTGAAATGTTGAGAAATTATGTTGCTCACCTAGAACAGGAACTCATTAAGTTATGTCAGCTTAGCATGCATTTTTTGAAAGCAGGGAAGACAGAAGATGCTTTATATTCAATGGAACATTTAAAAAAATATTTAAGCCCTCAAAAACATTTCAGTGCTTGTCTGGCTCAAGGACAGCAGTCACTCCCTGCTGCCTTCCTCCACAGGTTCTGCAACGAGTCCCTGAGCAGGCACAGGTGCTGCAAGACCAGCAATGCCTGAACCTCTGCCTGTCTGCTACTAGTGTGCATCTGCATGTGAGCAAATGACCCGGCCTGGCTGCACAATTTATAGGCATGCTCTGTTCCTGAACATTGTCACCACGCTACCTGGAAAAGGCATAAACTTCAGGTCTTGAAAGAAGAGCACACACCACGAAGTATTTAAATATTTGTAAGCTTCCCCTTTGTCCTCCTGGGAGTTTGACTCCTCCACTGCGGGTGGGCTGTCATGGCACATGACAGAGGATTTGAATACGTGCCTCACTCTGACAAACCAGTACCTCTGGTGCAAATCCTATTTCTCCCTACATCAGGAGGTAGGACGTGTTTTTCAGAGACTTTCCTGCTCTGAGATGAAAGCTCATGGATACCTCACAGTAGGATGGTTGTATTTCTGTAAGTATTTGAAATAGGGATCATTTGTTTGACTTGGAGGTTAAGCTTTCATTCTAAGAGCTAGGTCACAAAATCATCAAACCTTTTGAGGGAACTCCAGAATTTTCATCCTGGCTGGCAGGTATTAGTCACACAAGATGATCACAATGGTATTCATTCACTATATTTTTCATATATGTGTGTGAGCACATGTATATATGTCTACACTCATACAGAAACACACATACATATATAAAGCAGATATAATGGCATATATATTTATATATGTGCATGTTATATATGTGCGTGCATACACAAACTTCAGCATATTGTCTGACTACTCAACAAGTATTATAACCTTATTTCTTTCAACCTTTGCACAAAATCAGAACAAAACCCTGGTTTTAACCAGTACAAAAATCTAGTTCCGCAGTTCATTTCTATTTAGCTTCCAATACATAAAGATAACAAATACATACAGATATTTCTTAAACCTGTTTCGGAAGAAGCATGCAGCCAAACTACACAATAAATTGTTTTTGCCTATTTTATTCTTGAATTGAGATTACTTAAGAAGATAAGGACAGTTCAAAATGCACAGCTGGAGTTTCCAGCTGGATCCAACTAAGCCAGGACAGGCTCCCCCGAGCTGTCCCCACCTGCCTGGGCATGGCACCCTGAGCAGGGCCAGCCACCCAAACCACTCCGGCTTCCTCACCCACACTTGTCCCATCCTACCACCTTTACTGCAGCCACAGAAGCAGCATATCAGGGCTTCGAGAAACTGAAGACTATCCCTGCCTACCTCCCCAGAAAAGCATCGAGTTTTCAGCTGGATCAGTGACCTGATTGAATTCACTCCATTGGCACAGCATCACTAAACTAAGACATAAGCAAACCTGAGTGTGAACTATCTAGAAGATCAAGTTAAGCCATCACAGGACCACATTCAGATCCTGGTTTGGAAATCTGACTGTAGTATTTCTTAAAAAGTATTCTGTCCTGAGAAGAGGGATTTTAAAAAGTGTATTAGGGTACTTAACATTCAAAAGAATTATTATGAATTAGTTATTCTGGAAGAAGTGTTTCAGCAAAAGATTTGTAAAAATACCTATATGAATGCTCACACCTGAAACCTCAAAAAACAGCTCAGATGGACCCCTGAGAAGTAGTTTCTACCTGCATTGTATGACTGTTCAAAACATTCAACAAAGAAAAAAAAGCAACTAGTTCTCACTAGCTCCCAAGGTTTCCTGTACAATTTTCACCTTCATCTTTCAATTTTATTTCTGAATTTTCTTAATGCTTTCCTGTTTGATTGCAGTGGGGCACTCTTTTGGAAGGCAGTGAGGCAACCTGGAAAGCCACCACAACTCTGCATCCACAAGCGCAGAGCAAACACTCCTCCACATGAGCTTACTGACTGACCCTCTATGCACCCCACCACCTACTGGGGAGCCAGGGAAACCAGCACCTACCAGAGTGCAGGATATGCTCCAGTGTTTGAAATGCGGAGCCTTTGTTTTTTCTGCCTTCCACGCTGAGGCTTTCCCAAAGCAAAACCCACCATCGCAGGCAAACAGAGTCTTGCACACAAAATTCTCAAAACACAGCTGACAGGCATGTCATTATACTCCTAATGCGCAATAAACAATTAGTGATCGGACAAAGCAGTGCAAGAACAAATCCTATTAACAAATAATAGGATTTGCTAGCAGATCACACAAATGCCACTTTGGAAACGACTCCCTGGGCTGCTGCAGCCAGAAACAGCAAACGGAAGCGAGCCTTGCGGTACGACGCGTTGGTGAGCTGCATGCGTGGCTACCGGCCAGCCGCAGGAGCTCACCACATGAAAGCAATGCTGGCGCACCTGTTTTGACAGCAATTGAAAATGCTGCAGCCACGTGTCAAACAAAAGAAAAGAAGTAATCTCATATCTGGCATATTTGTGTATCATTTACACCTTTGATCCATAAACAAGTGTATTTTGTGCATTGAAATGCACAAGAAACTGTTACAATCCTATTTTCTTTTAGTTCATTACAAGATTTTTGTCAGCAACTTGCACACTCCAACTTCAAATGATCCCACAAAGGACCCTCACTGAAATGTGATTCCCTCTCAGTACTAGTCTGTAACTGCCCACCTCTATCAGCAGAGGGTTTAAAAAAAAAAAAACACAACATATATGTACACACACATATATATATTTGGGCAGGTCAGTATTTGATGGAGACTGGTACTGTAACGTTGCACCCCAGTGGTTGCTGTTAGATGCTATAAGTGATGCTGAGATGGTAACACAAGAGGTGCCTCTTTTTCTATTAGTGTTTTGAAAAAAAGGAGGAGACAAATCACCAGTGCTGAAAACCAAGCAGAGCACTTATCCACCCTGGCACGTCACAAAATACCTGAAAGATAATAGTTACTTAAAACTTTTAAAGTGGCAAGTATTTGTTACTCTTTGTATTTCTGTTTAGGGGTGCTATATACCTTCTCATCTCATTGGGATCACTAGAATTGTATTGCTTATTGATTTGTTTTTATCACACCACAGGGCATGCTGCTTGGGATTAAAGCAGGTTCTTCCACACATACCATGACCACCACCACATTACAGAGGAACTTGACCCTGCTCTGAATTGGTTTAGTACCTTTTCTTTGAATACAGAAATGGAAACTAATAACCAAAATTGGGAACCAATGAGTTACAATCACGTCATTATAGGATATTTTTTACACAATTGTACACCATGAGTTTTATTTTTGAAATGGGAAGAAAAATGGTTACTAATATTGGTCATCAAGTAATTCTTATTTAGAAGCATAACTAAAAAGTCAAAAGGAAACACATTCTGCCTCTAAAATAAGCTGTGACCAGGCAATGTGAGGGTATGGTTTGAGCGAAGGAGCAACATGGATATTCCTGAAGGCACAGATTAAGCTAGCCCAACCACCAAAACCCACCCAGCAGAACGTACGCACTAGCACACTGCTTTGTTGGGGATCACCTCTTCCTTCTTCACCTTCTTCTTGGGGATGCACTCGGCCAGTGTGCTGCTAAAACCCTCGCACTTCCCTGTTGCATACACCCCAAAACATTCAGCATGCACATCAGTTAAGCATCTGCACGGTGCTTGAACTGCAGCAAGGCTTTGTAAGCATTCAGAGCACTTGATAAATCACCAACTTTACACAGATCAAACTCTGCCTTCCCTTGAGAACAAATTAGATGTGACACCTATATCCAGGATACACGAGGAAGTATCACAGCCCAAGACCATAGCTCACTTAGAGTGGGACTGGAAATGTCAGGCCAGCAGATATAGTGCCTCAGAAGGATACTTGGAGCAGCTCCTGCAAGCAGGCACCTCCTTTCAGCTCCTGGCCTGACAGTCACTTTCTTGACATGCATGTCAGTCATTGTCTTCTAGAGAAATATTACTGTCACAGCCTGGCTCCCAAAGAGCACGACCACTGCCTCCACACCTACAGCCAGGAACACAAAGAAAACCAAAGTCTTCAGAATACCCAGAACTACAGCCTAACCACAAATTTTACTTTAGAAGAGGCAACAGTGATGAATTTACTCCACTGCAAGATCAGCTTCTACCTACAGGGACATCTTTTCATCTTCAGAGAGAAGCCCTTGCAAAACCAAAAAGGGATAGAAGAAGGAGGGCTGGGAAATGCTATTATACCAAGGTCACAGCAGCATGCAGGAACTATTTTTTTCCAGGCCTAAAGCAGGTGAATATTGTTGACTGACACATACAGGCCAGCTAAAGAGAGAGACAACCTCTGAGAAGTTCCAGTGAAGCCCACAGAACCTCCCCCAACACAAGCACCACCTTTGCTTTGTTCATTCCCCATCACTGCAGGCATCACCCTCTCCTTGCTGACTGACAACTGGAAACTCCCCCTTCAAGAGGCTCTCCAGCTGGCAAGAACCAACATTGGCACCACAGCCAGTGCCATCAGGGAGCAAAGATCACGAGCAAACAGTGAGAAACTGCAAAGCTACATGAAGCTGTGGTCCAGCGCTACTGCCTACGGCACAATGAAGAAGAGCCTCAGGGCAGGGTAAGTAGGAAGCCAGGGTGTAATCAGCAAGGATGGGTTTATGCAGTCTCATGATGCAGTCCCAGCTACATCTCAGAGCAGCTTCAGAAACAGAAGTCAGTGCCGTGGCTTTCTGTTGGGTATGGTTTTCCTGTAGCAGATGCAAGTGGTTCAAGAACAAAACCAGTTCTTAAAGTACAAATATATACAAACCTACTCAGCGACTGAATATCCCCCTTCAGATGTCTGTTGTAACGCTTATCCGGAGCATCTGGAAGGTTAAAGCCCTGGCCATCAGCCTGTTGTGAACGCCATGCTGCTATAGTATTTAGTACTAATCCCTGGTCCTAAGTCAGGGAAGAAAAATAAACAAACAAGCAAACCAAGTAAAGGCCAGGACCACTTGATATAAACAGAAATAAGAAGGCAAAACGATTAGCTTAGAAATGTTATAAAAACTCGAGGGGGGGGGGAGCCTTTCAGCCTTTTTTAGCTTTGTGTGCACAGCAGCATCACAACTACTCCTGCACACAGTAGTGAAGAATGATTGTATTTCACACACTTCGTAATACCACAGGCAGGATGAAAAACCAAACATGCAATGTCACACAGCTATCAAATACACATAAAGGAGAACGATAGAGGGGCAGGGCAGAAAGCAGAAACCCCCACAGCAATCCAGTAGAAGTAGGTGCCTTCCCTTACTTCCTCACCATACACACACATTTCCATGACACTATACAATGATGACAAAATTTTAAATTTTAACCCACCAAATCTGAACATTCAAAACAAACGCAGCTATTCATGCAGTGAATAAAAATAAATAAATAAATAAAAGATTTTCTTAACAGGCAGATTTTTAACTGAATCTGTCTGCAGAGCCACACAGATTGAAAAAACTAGGTCAAATCTTTTGCTAGTCAACCTCACTGCTATTCTTCCCCAGCCCCCCCCCCCCCTTTAGCATTCAGTAGTTATTGAAGAAATCAGTTAATGAGAATGCGACAGACCTGTCATGCAGGTCTCACATTATTTCTGATGGCACATATCAGGGGGGTCATCTATGCAACTACTATGGAAGGAGGAAAAGTTAAATAGTAATAACCATTCCAATTCACAAATCCTAAACAGAGAGTGCATGTATTCAATGCTACCAGGGTCCATTAGCAGTCAAACAACAATGCATGTTAAAAAATAAAAGGGGAGGGATGGGGGCAACAGGCAGACAAAGATCCAGTAGAAAGAGGCAAAAGTAGAGGAATTGCTGTGCCTTTGCTTTTGCTGTACTCGCAGCAAAAACACGATAGCATCTGCTGTTTTTAGCGACATCTTGCTAGTGTATTTTCTACAGCTTCGAGAGTGAACAGTTTTAGAAACCTCATAAATATCTCCATTTTGACACTCGATTTCCAGAGTAACTGTAATACTAGTTTTTATATCTACTAGTCACCCTGTATGTGTTTTAAATAATTATATTCTAGGAAAAAAGGACTCTCATACTGCAATTCATATATTCACTGTCACAAAGGCATTAAGTGTTTTTTTTTAAATCTTCATAAAATGCAGGGACCAAGCCAGTCCAATTTAGCTTACTCATTATTATTCATTTCCCTCCTCCTGTTGCACAGACAGAAGGCACTCAGTTTCATAATTTAAAAAAACAAAACAACAAAAAACGCCTCAGAGGTACGCAACTCTGTATCAGCCAAATACTAAAACAAATCACTCTCCGACTCCATTTCCACCACACGCAATATGCTGCCTGATAAGTTACTGCAAGAAGGCAAAAAAAAAATCAACTTTCTGATTTACTGCAGTGATGGCCAACCTAACTGGTTTGACAAGCCACATACCATAACCTTCATATGGTTGAGTGTCACAGGACCGTATGCTGACAGCTGAAGGCTGGGGGAACGCTGGTGTGCCCCAGGGGCTGGGTGGGGAACCGGTCCCGATTCTTAATGGCAAGCACCTCCTCTAAGGATGTGGTGACAGCAGCCTTGGACACTGCTCAGCAGCTGCTGTCCCTTCAAGGAGGACTGGTATACCCTGCTTACAAGCAGCTGAGGGACTTCAGTGGTGGCAAAGCAGTGCTGGGAGTAGGGGGGAGCGTGCTGCTCTTAAGCAGGACTGTCTCATTCATTTGCTTTAATGGAAAATAAAAGCCACTGCAGAATGTGACACTTGCAGATCTGGCTGGCAAATTACACGACCAGCCTCGAGCCATTTTAGCCCAAATTAATGGAAATAGTCATCATCTCTCTGCACAGGTGCTCAGCAGCGTTTCCATTATGCTACTAAAGCCTTTTCCTCTCACCAGCAAACCCAGGACTATCACAGACCACCCAGAAAAGCCATTTGGAGCACTGTATATAACTGAGCAGCACATTACACAGAATGCATCCTAAATTCAGGAACGTGCAGGGGGAGCCTTTGTCTTTGATGTTCCTTTACCTTTACCCTTCCTGCCTTTGGCTAAATTCCTTTGAAGCCAAGGCTATGCTACACATAACTCATCTAACATCAACCCCATCTGGCCCATGTTTCTGAGCTGGATCTTGTCTATAGCAGTCACAGTTGACCTTTCACAGTGTAGGACAGTTAGTCTTAATAGGTTAGTCTTGGATAATTTTTCAGTTTAACTCAGCAAGCCATACTTGGCAAGCCATAAACAATTATTAACAAACAATATTAATAAACAATTATTGTCTCAGTATGTTAGATAAACAGCTGAGGAAAATGTTTGGGAGTTTCTTTTTAGTTTATTGGTTGGTTTTTATTTGTTTTTTTGACAGTGACACATTAAGATGGGGGAGGCATCTTGGATCTGAACCCAGGAGGACACTTAGAATCTGGACCAAATAAGATGCAAAACACAATCTAACAAGCTCTGCTTAATGCCTCCTGGATCAGAAGGTAAGTAAAGAAATGACAGTGCTGGGATTATTGAGGTAGAATAAGAGAAACTGGACAAAGCATGGCATGGAAAACAAGCATTTGTGAGAAAATTGCCTAAAAACATTCTGGAACCAGTACACCGTCAGGTAGTAGCATCCAACATACTTTGATTCACTCCAAGCAAAGACAATAATCAGTTCTGAAGTCTGTACCTTAATGCTCAATCCTTCCTGCGCAGTGCTCATGCATGATGATCTAATACAGATCTTTTGCTTCTATAAAAATTCAAAGCTTCATTTTATATTAATCCCTTTAAAACAGGTCAGATATTGTATCTGTATTTACCTAAACGATACTTCCTTTATCTTTCATTTTTTAAATACTGCTCCAGAATGAGAAACATAGTCTGAGATTCAAAAGGGTTTTTTTCCCCCATCTTGTTTAATACAAAAATTGCACAATAATTTGATCAGCTTCATTTGCAGAAGTATGATTTCATGTTCCACAATTTAATCAGAAACTTGCATCATTCTTTAAAGGTATCTAGCAGAACAGCACTGTCAACTAGGTTTGCTTTCTATATGAAACAAAGTTATTTTTACTTTTAAACTACCAGCTGAAATTGCAGTGTACTCAAAAATCAAGCTGGAACTTACTTTTTCCCTCATTTATTTGAAAAGCTACTCATATCAATGTTTTATACAATTCAACAGCAGCTCTAAAGAACAGTCAAACTGTACTGAGTAAAGAAAGCAAAACTCTTCAATTGTTAAATTCCTTCTGTTAGATCATTAAAGCATCTTATGACTGATATTCTATTTTGAAACTTAACAGAAGATCTCCCTTATGAAACAGGTGTTTCTCAATAAGGAAATAAAAGTTTGTGGATTTCTTTCCTAAGCCTCAGTTATTGGGAAAACATACTACCAGTCTTTCAGAGAACAGCTCTTGTCCTTTATTGGGTTCTTGCCATAACGAACATCTGCTAAGTCTATAAATTAATTGCTGAAAACGTCTTGTGCTTCTAGATGATCCAGGCAATCATAGCTGTTCTGGGTTACTAGAGAACATTACCATTTTTCTTTCTCACACAGGCAGACATCCACACACATATTCCCCCTTACAGTATAGCATAAAGCCATAACAAATATTTGGCATTATTTTTAATGTCATAAAAGAAACCTTTAGTGCTAATCAAGTCATCAGAGCAGCACACTGAGTTTCCCTAGACAATTTAAGCAGTACTTTTGGTACCATGATTGTCTAAGGATATGAGGGATGCTTCATCTAGCTGATTGAAAACACTATCTTGAAGTCAAGAATTCTTCTATCAGTCTTGGTTTGTCAACAGCAGAGTTTGGCAGGCAGTTGCACTGGGGCCTTTCCTGTTCAAAGAACAGGCTAGAGTCCACTTTAGAGAACTCTTTGCATGTAACAGTATTTCTCTTATTTGCCCACAAAAGGCCCATCAGACTCAAATTTCACTTACTTGCTCCACCTTCAAGATCCCCCATTCTTCCTGGCTATATTGACATACTATAGTATGTCACATCATCTCATGCCCACATGAGATTCCTCTGTCCTTGGAGCTCTTAGTTCAGAAATCAGAAATTGGCTCATTTTAATACTTCTTGTAACTTCTACAGATGGAAATCACCTACCCTAATGAAAGTTAAATCTCCTGTATTTCCTTTTGGTGTTCCTGGTCTCACTGACCATCCAGGGCTCTGGAGAATGATGAGAATCTAGTTTCTCACCAAGAGCTGCCAGAAGTAACAGTATCTACATTTTCCAACCAAACCTGGAAGATTATTATTGACTTAGTTTGGAAAGAGTAGCAAGGGTGCTGTCTCTCCCAAATGGAAGATTTCTGGATGCAATCAGCAGAGATAAAGCGATACCAGTCCGTAAGCATTTTGAGTCACATAGCCAGCTGGCATTTCTTTTCTTTCTTATTTGTAATCAGTGTTCATTAAAGATGCTGCAAGTAGGTGGGGGTGGTGCCTGGGCATGCCATACCCTTCCACGTGGGAGGGGACTCCAATGATACAAACACTATGGCTTTCTACTGCTTACTTTAAAAAAAAAAAAGTAAAATTTCAATTCTTAAGAATTTTCAGATCCGTCCCATGCACAACGTGAGGCAGACAAATCACACATACATCAAGTCTCCTCCTTTCCTAGGAAACAAGTGTTCTCATATACCTTTGAATTTAGAAGTGTATCTGAAGGGAGCCATTGCAAATACACAGTGTTTCTGGTGAGAATAAACAAATAGGCATGCTTGGTTACACCGCATTCCTCCCAGGTGCATGCACATATGTCATGGTCATGTTTTCCCCCCTCACACTCTATCATTAGTCTTGCTCCCCTCTCCCATGCTCCAGAAAACACCTGTGTGTTCCTTCCAATTCTACTTCTCTGCCCTATTCCCACCTCTGGTCCTCAACCTCTCCATTAACAATTTTTGCCTAGTGAGTACAGGAGGAATTTGGGGAGTAATTAATTACCTAAACTTTAAGTTCCAAGTAAACAACAGAACTGTCAAGATACTGAAGAGGAGCAGATTGTCACACCACAAGCCATGTGGTTGCTGCACTGTATTTCCACAAAAATTATTTGCATTACTCACACACGAGGGCGTTGACTTGTCATGATCTGTCATTTGAGATGCAAATATTTATTGATGGCACAGAAGTATTCCAACTTTTGTTTTTATTACTCATTATTTTAACACCATCAGTTAAGAGGCTTTGGAACAACCCAGTCACTCAGCCTGTTCTGCAGTAGGACCAAAAGAACTTATATTTTATCACTATTTCATTTATACTATAAATAATCCAGCTGCAGGATCAAGATCGACACCTAAAACTACGAGCTGAGAGCTGAAGCACACTGCAGTAGTGCCCTACTGTCATAAACTCTAAGAGTAAATCAAGTCCTTGACTAAGATTACAGTTATAGGACAATAACTTTTTAAATACTAACTTTTTATACCCATTCCTAAAGACCATTAAAGTGTCCAAAAGCAGTATTAAAACACAGATTTTAATGCATTCCAAAATTTATTTCTTTTTAGCAGAATAAAGAGGACACATCCCTTTGATATAGAGCACTGCAGTACACAGCAGCCTTCCTCTACTCATGGATCTGTATGCCAAGCGTTATACTGCACTTCCATAGAAAACCATCAGCATTTCCTTCTGCTAGTTTTTCAGCTTTAGACAGCCTTATTACACACAGCCAGCTACACAGCCATCATATTATTACTCAGACCTTTCTCAACTGTTCATACGCATTAAGTCCCCTGTACAGACCTGCATCTAAAAACACCCTTTTGGAACAGGCAAATATTATATTATCATCAGCACTATTATTATTATTGTTTTCAATACAGTTTTAGAGCTAAGGAATGAGGAAGGAATAAAACCCAACCCTGTCTATGACTCTTCTGGGCACACTGTAAATGGACGGCAAAGCAACGTGATACCATTAAAATTAAGATAGTCTGACAGTTTGCACTTTCCTACCATGAAGAGTATTTATTTTGTTTCTTTTAAGTAATATGCCGGAAATCTCCAGTAGGACAGTATTTAAGAAGGCGTTGAGAATTAAAAAGAGCAACCTGTCCACTGGCCACTAGAGCTTAAAGCTGCAATGCCTTTTTTCAATATTTGAGTTCTCCAAAATAGGTTTCTCATAAGGATTCCACCAAGTTCTGCATGTTTTTTAGTTAATTTCATCTTGTTCCAGGTGTTTCCTCATCAAAGCAGTAATGAGATTGATTAATGGTGCTTCTTTAGAAATGGGTGCTTCATACAGGTGATGGCAATTGTCAGTCACTGGATGTTATACTTAGTCTTATCTAAGAGATGGAGATAAAAATATCCCAGAAAACTCGAGTGTGAAGATAAAACTTCCCATCTTTCCTCTATCCTTATGTATCCCAGCCACATTTTGAGTTACTGCAGAACAGAAGCAACCGCACCTGTAAGGCTGTAAACTGTCCAAGGGGAAAGGGGTTTAGGAGTTCAGCAGAATGGCTCACCTTGCAGTAAGTTCTGAAAACTTTTTGCTATTCGTGTATTCACATTGTTTAATGAGAACTAACACTTTAGAAGCAAGAAGCAGTTAGTGTTCTTATGCTCATATTATTAAAAAGGATCCCAGGCCCTAAGACTACGTAACAGATCACTCAAAATCATCAGCAGAGAACACAAGCACACTAATTTTCAGTCCTCTGCTTTACTGTAGCACTTAGACGTCCTGAAGCCAGGAGCCTTCCTCTTTCAATGTCAACAGCAAGACCAGACCAGGATACTTCCAATCACTGTCCCACAGGCTAGAGCCATGGAGGCTCTGGAGGATGCAGAGCCTGCTCCTGCAATTAAGCTTTCTGGTTGATAACTGCATTTCTGTGGGCAAAGCTGAGGGGGGACATTTGTCAATCCTTCACCTGAAGAGAGTTTGTTTAAAGGGGAACTGTAAGAAAACACAGGGTGGATCCAGTGTGCTCCACTTTCCTATTCATTATGCATGTATACTCATTCAGAGGCCTCTTCATGCCATTCAATGTAACTAAACACCTGCTGCACTGTCAAAGGCAAAAACAGCACCCTGTTGCAAAGCTGAGTGGAAGAGCTGTTGAGACTGTCCTGGAGGTCATCATTTTAACCTATTTAATATCCATATATACACACACCTCCCAGTTGTAGACTCTAAATCACAAAATCACCACATGTGGAACAAACATCATAATTAAGAATGATACTTTTCTTTTTCTGTTTGTGTGTACTCAGAACTCTTAATAGATGCTTATATTGTAACTCTGGCAGTGACCATAATTTACATAGGACACCTGAGTTCGCACTGAGCTACTTACTACCCAGACCAACAGTAACACAGTTGCAGCACAGTACCTGTTAGGGCAACACCAGGATCCTCCTTCCAGGCCACCCTACACTTATTGACAGGAGGTACAACCACTGCACAGATGCATCAGACCTTCTTCTCCACCACAAAGTAGCTTTGTGCGAGAGCAGAACCAGGGCAGGACACAAGAAAGCTGTCCACAACGTACTTACGAATAGCCTGTCGTTGAGTTGCAGACCTGACACCTTTAGTCAGTATTAGAGATGCCCTTGTTCAAAAGGGAACGAGGGAAGAAGCAGCAAGGCTATCATGCAATCCCTTTGGCTGACCTATCAATCACCTTACACCATGCAGGAGCAGAGGCCCACGTCTTACTCTGTCAAAAAAGTGGAAGTCTTTCTAGTTAACATCAAATGTTAACTAACATTCTATGTGTGAGATTTTCAGACAAAGCAATGCTCCATAACTGCACACATAATATCAGTCCTGAAAAAAAAAAATGGGGGAAGGGGAAATACAGCACTTCGTCAAGGAAAGAAAAATGGAATTTAAAAAAAGACATTTTAAGGTAGATTTTAAGAATCACCTTGATTTCTATGTAGGTGTACAGATTGAATGGCTTCTGTTTCTAATTACTAAAGCAGTAATCAGATGGCTACACATGACCATATATAATGACATACAATTTCTGGTCTTTCACCCAAGTTTTATGCTGATATAACACCAGAACACAGTAGAAGCTAATACCTAATCTATATTGGCAGAAGATCAGATTCAGGACCTCTGTGAGTAAATAAATCATATCGAAGAGTAATATAGATCCCCCACTGGTATAAATCTGTCTGACCACCCTCAAACAAACTGTCATTTACACCACCAGCAGACCTTACCAGTATACAAATAATCAAATAAGACTGTGAGACAAAGCTCTCTTTATGCATGTAATAAAGTTTCACAAAATTAATGCACTCATTACATAGGAAAGCAAATGCTAATATTTCAAGACAGACAGCTAGTCTGATGTATGGACTCCAGGAGGTTTCATAGGAAACTGTAGGAAGTCATTGGGCTGGGAGCATGGAAACCCTGACCACTGTAATCTTATTTAACGTAAGACTTTGGATTTACTGGCCCATGTGAAGCATGCAGGCCTAAAGTTTTGGAAGAGATTTGCAGGAGCCCCAGGTGAAGTTAATACAAGTCTGAAACAGAAGACCAGAAGAAGTAGTAACACCTGGATTCCAAAGACCATTTTTAGATATGAAGATGAACTAATCTAGCTTTTTATTTAGAATCTCTACAAAGAACTACATCAGCAAGGAGAAAAGTTAAGATGCTGGAAACAGCTGCCTTGGCTCTTTATTCCAACAAGCTTTCCCCAAGACAGAGGGCCACCACCATAAATGAACAAAAATAAAATCAAACAACAATCCATAACAGCACCTCCCTATTCTGGTCAAGGTCTAAAGTCAGCCACAGTTATTCAAAGGAAGTAGAAGTCCTTTGGAGATTGCACACAAAGCAATGGAGGACTGAAATCAAGGTTAGCTTCTCCTTGCTCTGTGAATCACTTTAGGGACCACATAGCTAGCAACATCTGTGCTTTGATAGCTACCTCCTTCTCTGTATATTGTTTCTCATTGTGCTGTGCTCTGGTCTGAGAGATGGGGGAGGATGGCAAATTATTTAGCACATATTGTAATTTTCTAGCCAATACACTTGGGTTATTTCCAGACCATTTTTCAGGGAATATTTCCTGGTATGGATACAGGACTTAGTAGAAAGAAAATATGAAAGAAGCTATGATTTCCCCTAATAGACACTGTGAGTGTTTTGCGATTAAGATAATTAACATATTCTTTTCCCACTAAACTGAGAAAGATCCTTGATAAAATCTGATGAAAGCTGATCCTTGACCAGCTTGAAACCCTTCCCCAACCCATACCTGTCTTCCTGCAGACCACTGCACTCAGCAGGCCTTCCTCTATGACCACTTTTACAATTAAATGACACTTAAAAACTAAGTTAGGAGTCTGTAATGCTTTTACTGCTCCTCTTCAATAAAGGTGCAATGGAAGAGCAGCTCATCTGAATGACAGAGATGCTACACACTATAACAGCACTGAAGAGGAGCAAAAGACACTGATTCCGCTCTATTTCAGTTGCTGCCTCTTCCATACACAAGAGCTGGGCAGTGATGGACAAACCTCAAGACAGAAACTTCAGATGTGCCTTTTTTGCCACCACCAGCTCTGCAGAACATGATGCATGGATAGACACCTTTTGTTCAAAGGAAGCGGGACAGGGAGGAAAACAACAAAAGGGCAAATAAAAAGGAAAAAATAAGGTGGGAGAAGACACAGGACAAGAAAACATTTATGGGGCACACAGAAGAAGAGACAAAGGTTAGAAAGATGCATAGCAAGAAATCCTGGGATAATACTTAATTTTAATTTAAATACAAGACATGTAAGGGAAATGTATTTTGAGATGGGGGTACAGCTGTAAGATGAGAATTGAGAGAGTTAAAGTGTCAGGAATCATATGCTTTGCCCCAAAACAATGCATTCTTTTTGAATCATTAATAGGCAGCTTCCATAGCAGATGTGAAACAATCATAAACCTAAATTCTAGCTGTATATTCATACAGTCCTGGTGCTTCAAAGATGTGATGGTTGTCATGTTTCAAGTTATAAATGAAAGCATGGTAATAAAATACAGCAAACAAACCAACCCCCAAACCCACCCTGTACCACCACTAAACCTACCCTCCAGAACAGGACAAATGATTTAAGTACAATGCACTTAAAAATAAGTGTAAACACAAATGCTCCAAGATAACTTTGCAATTCTCTATTCTTTAAGGCACCTTACTTGAGTGAGAGGTTTGTTATTGGTATTTAAAGCTTTAAGTCACTCCAGTGTTACACCTGAGTAATTCCAATTAGGAAACAAGGAGAAACACAAGTAGTGCTATAGTGATGGATACAAAGTGCTACTTTCTCTTCAGACCTTGAAGTCAGCTCGCAATGGAAGAGTAAGCAAGATGAATTAGTGGTCTTCCATTTCTGCTAGTGCACTTTTCATCCTGACAACTGAAGGTAAGTACCAGGACTAGAGCTTTGAGTTCTTCCCATGATTCTAGCAAACCATCAGCCTATTTTCAAGAAAATCGACCTGTTCAGAAATACTTTTTGTCTTAAATAAAATAAAATACAAAACAAACAAAAACACAACAGAACTTTCTGTGCACCATGCATACAGATACAAACTGAATAACTCCTAAATTAAGAGCTGGTCAAGAATGTATGTTTCTGGAGGCTGGCAATGCTATAGAGATCTCATTTTTATCACTATATCATTGTCTTGTAACTAGACCCATTTATCAGTGCTGGCAGAAAGTCAGGACATCTGTTCCTGATGAAATTTTGACATTTCTAAATTTCCATTTCATTCCAAACTGGAAGAAAACCAAATATTTTTCACATTTCCTATAAATGCTCTAGAAAATCACAGTTCCAGGTTAGCATACACCAGAGTTCCTCTAATTAGGATATAGGGTGTGTTTCTTCTGCCAAATATCAAACTGTTTCATTATCACCCCAACAACTGACATTTTGAAATATTTCATTTTCTAGAACAGTCAATATTTTATAGCTGCTCTTAAAGATTTAATGGTTTTAATAAAATAGAAAAAAGTATCAGTGATATGATGCTACTGTGGTGTATAAATGTGGTGTATAAATTACTCCATGTCACACACACATACATATATGTTTACAACTATACATATATTGCCTATATAAACAATTAGCATATGTGGAACTAAAGACTGGCTTCTCTCTTTTTTTTTTCTAAGACTGATTTACTCTCATTATCTTGAACACAAAGTAAATAAAAGCTTTTCCAGTAAAGGATGTGATCGTTGTTTCCTGTCTTCTACGCACCAATTGCTGTAAAGTTTTTTCAAAAGCAAAATTATCTTGAAGATATTGCAGTGTGGAGAAGAATCAACTTAAGGGCAACAAAACTAAGATTATCCTCAAAATTGCCCGTTACAATCGAATTTAATGCTGTAGAAGACTCAAAGTATTGATCCTAGAAGGGAACAGAATGTGTTTATACCACAGCAACTCAGACTTCATTCTGGGTACCCACAAGGTAATTCCCATCTTAGGTAGAAGAGGCCCACATCTATTTCTTGATTTACATCCCATCTGCTCACATGCCAGACTACAATAAAATCAAAAGACCCATTCTACAGCAAATTGAAAATCCAGATGTCCATTCAATCAAGTGTTATGTGCTCTGCCCTAATTAGGTTTCTCCTGCAGGCTTACAGTGAACTTCAACCTAATCCTCACCTATTCAGGTTTGCAATACAGTTTACATACTTCATACAGACATAGGAGCCCAGAAGCCCCTTGGAGCCCTGCACTGTGAAAGCATGCCATTTAGTGAGGTTTATGATTTCACAGAACCACTGAGTTTGGAACAGACCTCTGGAGATCACTAAGCCCAGCTCCCTACTCACAGCACGGTCAACTAGAGCAGGACCATGCCCAGTTGGTTTTTGAGCATCTCCACAGATGAAGTCTTCACAACCTCTCTGGGTAACCCGTCCCAGTGTTTTACCACCATCCCATGTGGTATGTTCTCATGTTTAAACCCAGTTTCCTGCATATCAATTGTTTGTTGCCTGTTGTCCTTTCATTGGACACCACTAAGAGTCTGGCTCTGCCTTCCTTACTCTCCCTATCAGGTATTTGTACGGACCAATAAGATCCCCTGAGCCTTCTCTTCTCCAGACTGAACCGTCCCAGCTCTCTCAGCCTCTCCTCATATGTTAGATGCTCCAAATCCTTAACCATCTTAGTGGCCCTTCACTGCCCTCACTCCAGTATGTTCATGTCATGTATAGGGGAGACCAAAACTGGACTCATCACTCCAGACATGGCCTCACCGGTGCTGAATACAGGGGAATAATCCCATCCCTTGACCTGCTGGCAATGTTTTCCTCAACGCTGCTGGTGGCTTTCTGGCTCATGTTCAACTTGTTGTCCACCAGCGCTCCCAAGACTCCATTTGCAGTTCAGTTTGTCATAATCATGTCAATGTAATCACTGCAAAGTTAATTTAGTACAACAGGTGTTGCAATCTTGGGGAGCGTTTGGCGCTAGAACTGTTCTTATTTTCAGGCTACTCTCTTATCACATCAGTTCTCTCCCTTCTCTCACACTAGGTGTGTGGGAACAGTTAACAGATAAATATCAACCACCCTGTTACCACACACTTATTGCTTCAATATATACAAAACACGCTCCTGCTTGTGGTCTAACCACTTGCTTTTCTTTTTCTCAACAGCTTCTTTCCAACATGATGCCTGTAAGAGGAATAAATACACCCAACTGGACCAAGTCATCGCATTCAGCAGCATGCTTTGGACAACTGCAAGTATAAACAGCAGGAAGTTCAAGAAAATCCAATGGACAACTGCAGAAAAACTTGTCAACAGGTGCATTCCCACTCAAGACCCACTCATTACCTAAAACTTTGTTTTCTATAGAAGCAACTGGTCTTACCAGTTGCAAGGGGGATTCAGGTCTTGATGTCTCACTGGTCTTATCCACTACAGCAGTGCCCAGGAAAGCCACAGCCCTGACAGACAGCTGGTGAGAGGCTGGAGCCCTCCAGCTGAGCAGGTCTCCTCCGGGTTAAGAAGTGCATCAGACAAGCTCACCACCACCTGAGTTCACCTACTGCCCCCAAAATTCCTCAGCTCACTTTCATTTCACATACATTTAATTTTGTCTGCTTCATCATGCTGTAACGCCCGCAGGTTTAGACTAGCATTCCATGTTTATGCTGCCCACCTACAAAGTTTCAGCAGTTGCCGTATCAAGGCTAATTTCTGTACTTCTTAAGGAACATACCCTGTTTGGACTGTCCCCTTCACAGCAGCACACCAGGCAGTTTGTCTCCAGCTGTGTGGGCCACTGCATTTCTCTCAGCAACACATAAATCACAGTCACAACAGACAGAAGCAAAAGCAAGCACAAGGGATCTCACAATGTGCCACTCCGACCTCCTTTTCACATTACTCACTTTTGTGATCAGCAACTACTTTTGAGTAAGCAGGGTCCCTTTATTTTGCACTGTACACCACACTCCTATTTCCAAATAAACAATTCCCTGCCACTGCATGAAGGTGCCTCTCAGTAGCCTACGCAGTTATGCTTTTTTGTACCATTTGTCCAGGTAGACAGTATTGGTGCAAAAGCAGCTGTCATAGTTTAAAGTTCTGTGTGACTACAGGATGCCAAACATCCTAGCAAAGCAGAAGCTGAGAGTGGCCTCCGCTTCCACTCCCCTCTCAGTAAGGATGAGAGTCACAGGGATGCGGTTAATGACAGTCCAGAGAAAGTTGAGGTATCTACACAATCGAACTAAATTAAGTCAGCAAAGGAGGCAAAAAGGGAGTGAAAACACCCCAATTCCAAAGTAAGGGTTTCAGCATCGTTTCTGTCTGTAGTCTTTTTCTCCTTCTGCTTGCAGAACTAAAAACATTATCTCAGAGGATGGCAAATGGGCAACAAGTAGATGTGACAACACTGCATGTAATAAATAAAAGAGCCACTTTTCCTCTGGGTCATCCCACTTCTGTTAAAAATAGAGCAACTAGCTTGTTACAAAGGGTAGACAAATACTACTGCATGCACAAATACTCAGACAGCCTCAGGAATCTAAGATTTTATGCCAATGAACACCCTCTGGGCCCTAACCTCTGTTTTCTCCACCAGTGTAACTATGCCAGCTGGTTTTATTTTTTTTAGTATAGTACTATAGGTTATTCCCCCACCATCCCTACAGGAGACACTAAGATACTGTTAAAAGGAAGCTTTTACTGCACACGCACTGAGAAAAAATGCAAATGATTTAGATATATTGCTTTAACCATCCTAGTATGGCCTATGAGTGCAAAGAAGGCTTTTCGCCATTTCAGACCAAACTTTAAAGTGCATGATTTATAATATTAAAATGATGTTTAGGTTAGTGAACCTGAAAGCTATTTCATTAATACAAGGTAGTCTGGAGCACCTTAGCAGTCTGTTCCTCTCCGTGCAAAAGGCAACTTGGATTAATAGCCAATATACAAATACATATGTATCTTACATATTATAAAATACACAAGATAGCTAACTGGATGTTATGCTTCTTTATGGCTCTTAGACATTCTTAGCAATTGTACAGACAATTACCTTGAGAGTTAAAATTTTATTATGTTACATCAGTAACAGTCACATGAGGCTTCACAATTGCTTAGCAGTATGAAAGCTTACCAACAGCAAAATTTGCTGTTATGAGAAGTATTAACAACATAGGAAAAAAAATCATTACCGTTTACTCTTTGGCTTTGGTACTGAAGTCACTGTTACAGGTCCACAGACATTATGAAAACCACCTCTAAGGTTATAACTGGCTATGCTAAACACTCCAGTTTGCCCACTTCTGCCACAATTTGACTACTTCAGAACAACCATAAAGGTATCACCCTTGTGAGAAACTGATGGATGCCAGATGGTGTAAAGCTAATCTTCTGTAAGGACCGTGTGCTAAAAAGACCTCCTCTCAGATGATGGAAGGTCTCAGTTCATACAACTGTCAGAAACTTCGCTCACCTTAAAGCAAGACATCAGTGATCCCTCCTCTTTCAAGTGATCAGAGACCCACACGTTTCCCTCCCCTTCCCTTGACCTGAATGCCCATCGCTGCTGCACTCCCCAAAATCTGTAACTGCCCAATGACTGAATGCCCAGTCACTGGTGCAGGAGACCGCAGAGCAATGAAGGTGTTTGGCAAAAACCTCCAAGGAACTGTTGATACACATCATACACATCTGACTGTCCATAAGGTGCCAACTACAGTCTTAAGCATATTGTATAAGGTTACATCACTCAGGAAAGTGACAGACTTTTATGCTGTTATTTTAACTTTCTTCTCAGAACTCCAAGACCACCTTGAGACAGGCTGAGAAACCCCAAAGGCTAACTAACTGTTAAACTACTGTAGGCATGGGGTATTTAACAACTGTTGGGAAAAAAAAAAAAAGACAAAACAAACCACAAACATGGTCAAGTAAGCATTATTCAGCTCAGGCATGCCAGTCCTCTCTACCCTGTTGACAGATAACAGAGATAGAGTCAAGGGAGCAGACTTCTCCAAATGTTAGTTTACTAAATACTCGTATGGACTAAAAGACTGGTCTGCAGATGCGTAGAAAGAGGCAGCATACCTGAAGCTCTTCTTTTTCTGAGAACAAATTCTTAGCAAATGCCTGTTAATTGGCAACAGAGGCAGAAGCAGGAGCAACCAAAAAAAGCCACAGGCAATTTCAATCCAACTGCACAGTTAAGAGGAATCCAGTTTCTAACAGTAACTGGAACCTGCACTCAGACAAAACCCCATTAAGGGCACCTCTGCCCCAGTAACAGGGTCCCAGTACCCGCTAGTGACCTGTCACTGAACCCTTTCCCTCAGCCAAGCTGTGGTTTGGCTGTCGTATTTCTGTCACCTGGACATTGTAGAAATCAGTTTTAGTGGCATTTACTGGAGCTCAACACATATTTCCCATTTAACTCCCAATTTTGACATTGGCACTAATGTGCATCTATAAATGGTCCTTTACAAACGATATTAAATTGTATGCATTTTATCCACTCCACCTTCTTTTAACAGAAGACTCACAGCTTACACCTGAACACCCAACTACATTACACAACAGAGATGTGTAGCAGCTAACACAGACACAATCAAGGTGGGAGAGCATCCACCACACTGGTCTGAGCTGGTAAGACAGAGCTCCATTCATGCCAAGACAGACAATGGCTCTCCAGGTAACAACAACCTTTTAGTTGTGAGGTATCCACTTGCGTTAGTGGCTGAAGCTCAAACACTGCGACCCTAGGAAACAAAAACTTGTCACATAAAGGAAAATATAAATGACAGAAAATAATTAATGAAAAGAAACACAGATAAATGGATAGTACAATCAGCAAGATATAGATTTATTTTAAAGCTATTTACTGTTAATGCTCTGTTGTTACTATTTTAAGAAGAAATTGGTTTAAAGTTTGAAGAAATAGCTTTTCCTGCTATTTTCTTTATATCACCTGTGTCTTTTCATAGGAAGTTATCAATTTCAATGTCCTACTCTATTTCAACTGAATGAAGCATTTATTAAAAGTAACCAATAAAAAAAGAAAAAGACCTTACAGGTCATCTTATGAGAAAAAGAAATTATAGAAAAAAAGAGAATGTTACTGTCAGTGAGCATGTGCATCCACTTACACACAGGTGTATTATACCTGAATGATCCCATTTAGCCTAACACAGAGCAAGAAATCTACAAACATCACAGCCTACAAACAGGTTTTGATAGAAATAACAATCGTTGCCCCACCCAGCCTCCCCAGAGGAGGTTTGGGGCTGCTGGAAATGCAGCAAATTTGTACGCCCTCTTCCAGATTCTGCATCCTGTCTAGCCTCCTTCTTGTCGTAAGAAAACGCCAACACTGTCTTAGTGATTACAAAAAACAAATTTGTGTGTATATATATACACACACATACATATCACATACCAGAAACACTTATAAGGCTTTACTGTACTGTCACCTGAATTAATTTTTTACAGTCAGCAACATATATATACACACACACACACACGTGCACACACACAGTCATTGTATTATGTCACCCTGATCCACTAGGAATTCTACTGTTTCGTACTAAACGAGAGTCAGCTGAGGTTACCTCTGAGGCTGAATTATCATTATAAAAGCAAAGTGTCATACAAAAGCCGTGAATTTCCATACGCTCAATGTCTAGAGTATCTTGCTCTGACTGCTAGTAAAGGAGGAGGCTGGCTCAGTTTAAATCAGCACAGCTGGAGGGCTGTTCCTATCTATAATCAAGCTATCCCAGACCACATGAGCCATTCCACCAACTAAGGAATATCAGCTTCACCTTTGAGAACTTCACCCCTGTCAAAGCTAGAAGACAATAAAGGCATTATAAGCCTAGTTTGCTGATTTACAGAGCTACCTTATTAGACCTAAGCCCAAACCACTGCTTACAAGGTAAGGGAAATAAAGTAAACTGCAACTATAATGCAAAGATGAGATATGTGAAACCTGAGTAGATGAGCCAAATATAAAGAAAGCAGTAATATCAGACTACTTGACTCAGAAGAGTGGTGGGCCACATCAGAAGTCTGTTTAATTAGCACTCCTTTTGGAGCATTCAGCCAACTCCGCCCTTGAGAGAAGTCTCTAAAGGAGAGGTGTGTTACCCTCTTCTTTTGTGTCCAACAAGCACACCAATTGTTTAGTGAACATTGTTTTCTTATAAACCCATGTCCCTCACAGAGGATGTGCTTGGGAGGATAGGAAAGGATGCTGCTTCTGAGCAGCGAGGTCTAGCACAGAGGGAGAAGAGCTACACAATCCCATAAGAGAAAGAATAAAAATTGTATTTACCCAGAATAACAGATGTTTCTTTATCTTTTGAGGCCAAAACTACAATGCCCTACTATTAGTAAGACCAGCCTCAATTCCGGGTAGACGGATTGCTATTACTGAGCACTTATGTTATCTCCTTATAGCTGAAGGCATATAGTACAGGAGGGGATCCTTAATTGCTTACATGCCTTTAAAGAAATTGTAAGACACACAAAATGGATGGATACTATGAAGAAATATGTCCCCACGTTACCACTGCATTGCTAAACTCCTGCCATTTTCTAAATTACTATGTAACACTATCTTTGTGCCTAGTTAGTATAGTTTTCCAAAATGTACTTTGTGTTTAAAGAAAGAGATGAATGAGAAGGAAGGAAAAAGATAAAAGGCTGTTAAGGTATTTTAGCACCTTATCCATAACTCTGATGGCCTCAGCAGATAGATCCACTAAATCGCACGGTTATGAGATTATACCTGAGAGCAAAGCTTATTTCAAGAGCACTCATCATCATCAGATCCAATTGCTGAAGCGATTCAAGCATACACTTAATGTTCTAATCTACTTTTTCCTCTCATTCAAGAGTGCTGGTCAGGGATGGCAGGACAAAGAAATCAACAGAAAGTTGTTTATTTGAAAAGAAAAAAAAAAGAAAAATATTTCAGAAGGGTCTAAATTCTCTTCTTGACTTGGTTAGTTGATTTACCAAACCTGTAACAAAAAAAATCCAAGTAGGATTAACTCTGTTAATAATAGGTGAATACATACAGAACAAAATTTCCAAGTTCTCTCATTTCAAATGCACCCACAAATATGTACACACAAATATAGATGTATATAGAATATAAACTTATATATAAATTAAGTCAACTTTTAACCCTTAGCATGACAAGTTTTATCCCCTAGACATATCAAGAACTTTGTAAGCAGACAGGTGAAATCCAAATTACAGCTCCCCCTGAACCGTATTTCTTACTACTGTGAAGATCCATTAAGTTAGTCACCCTTCATAACAAGGGAAGTAAAACCATAATGCTCTAGCAGTCAGCTGCTGTGAAGAAATCTGAAAGTAATGGATATAAAATACATCATCAGATTCTGAACACCTTGCAGCTGCCTCCCTACTAGTATAAAGAATCACAAGAGCACCTGTATTAGATACCTTACAGAGAGTACACTGATGTTACAAATATTGCAGTACAACCATGGATTTAAAGCAGACCTGGGTTTGTAAAAAATATGTATTACAGCATCTCTTTTGGGGTGTTTTTTTTAGTTGCTACCATTGCAAAAACAGGGAACTGTTAGACATTTGCAAAAGCTTGTTCCAGGACGTAGCGTGTACAACATCAGTCACCCCCAACTTTAGTTTTGAAAGGGAAAAAAAATGCAGCTGGTTTAATACATAGAAGAATGAAAAAATATCAGTTTAACAGATATTTCTTTTTCCCCTTTCAGATCTTGTATAGCTTTAGCAATTTAAATAATTGCAATCACGTGCATGAGGCATTTCTGTGGCTCCCAACAAACAAAGCAGAGGTCTGACAAAATAAATTACTAATGAGCAATAACAAGGCTTGATCTTTCCCCCATTCAAGTCAAAGACAATCCCCCACTTCGATTAGTGGAAGCAGGTCCTGTCACTTTTGCTCAGCCTGCTTTAATAAAACACTCTATATGAAAAATTACAATTGTACCATGCCATGTGGATTAATCCCCCACAAAATGGCCTGAACCTACTCTCACAGTGGACTCCTGTGATTTGAAATTAAAAAGGAAAAAATACATACTTAAATAATTGTTAAAACTTTTTTTGGAGGTCTCTCACCTACTATCAGGCTAGCAGAACACCTTTCCAGGTCTAAATTTCAAAATTAGCCTAAAGAATAAGAATTATGAAAATGTACTGATTTTCTCACCTGTATAACTAACACTTAAAAACATAATGTACTGCCAAAACTAACAATTACTTTAATTGAATGAAAAAAAAAAAAAACAGACGGAGTGGATACAGACTACTAAATAATCAGAGTAGCTTCTATATTGCTAGCAGCCACATCAGAGACAGCAGAAACAATGTGATTCTAAGTTTAGGCTGAAATTGTCTCATTGAATAACTGTTCCTCCATCTAAACACAGCCCTGCTGTGATACATATTGCAGTTCAGATGGCAAGAGATGCAACATCACGCACCCACTTTCAGTGCTCGAAAGTACACACTGTTCAGACTGCAAAGGAAAAAAAAATACTATCGATTTGACATTATCTAAATAATATTTGGCCCTCAAATTGTAACTGTATCTCAGTATTTAACTCAGGATAACTGTTTAAATCAACCCTTGATAACCTCAGATTTTTCAGGCAGACCACAAGTTTTGCTGCCTTTTTCAGTAAATCTGTAAGCAACACAGAAATTCACAACAGCCCACGACAGCTTATTTTTCAAAACAAATATGGTCCTCTCAACTGAATCATGAAAACACCCCAGTTTTCCACAAAGCAACATTGCCGGGTGCCATACTATAACCATGGCAAGGGAATGCTTAGGAGGTGCAGAGTGCTACCTGGCAGATAAGCTATTTTGTCATTTTTAAAGGATGTTTATAGCCTCTCTCTGGCACGTGGTAACTACTGGTCTTCCTTTATCTTCCTCTACTACCCTAACAGCATTGCCTAGGAAGACGGCACTGAAAACAGGTAGGTGTTGACACACGGAATCATTCTTTTGTCCTCCACAGATGGAGAGAACACCACCTTTGTCAGGCAGCACAGAAGCGTGCACAAGTGAGCAACCCACTTCGCTTCACTTCCCCGTGACAGGCAGCCTCTGTCAAACAGCTGTAGGAAAACACTCACCAGAAAATAAGTAGTCATTGCTGACCATTCACTAGTTTGACATCTTGTATTTAAATATACACATACATGCATTTACATGTATGTGAAATGTGTATTTTTAATTCAGCCGCCTCAAAGAACAGTGAGTTTGGTTCAGTGGTGCTCAGCGTCTGGAGAGTTCCTTCACCGAGACCCTCCATCCTGACAGTACCTGGAGCGTTTCCGACACGAGGCACGGACCGTTCCCACCGCTCCCGCACAAACGGGCCGAGCCAAACTCCGCGCGGCCACGCCTGACCCTCGGGCTCGTGCTCGCCCTCAAACTTCCCATTCCCACCCGACGCCCGGGTTTAACTGCAGCCGCCTCGCCCTCCGGCGGGAGTTAGGCCGAGTCCTGCCCCACGGCCTAAGGCCCTGCAGAGGGAGGGCAGGGCAGGTGTCTGGAGGGCGGCCCCACGGCGGGGGCACGGGCAGACTCCTCTGCCGGGACAGCTTCCCACCTCGGCCCGGCCCTACAGCGCTTCTTGCGGGGCTGTCCCGAGCGCGGCGGGCCGGACCTCGCCGCAGATTATGGGTAGCGGCCCGCGGGCGGGCAGGCCCCAGCGCGCACAGGTGCCGGAGGACCCTTCTCCCCTCGCCACCGGGGCCGCCGCAGGTGGAGGGCGGGCTGCGCCCATTCCCGGGGAGACCTCGCCTCCTAGCGCCCGCGCCGGGCCGCGCCGCGGGCAGCGGGATAGGCGCGCCGGATGCCTCCCGAACCCCTCCACCTTCCTGCATTGGGCCCGCTACGTGACAGACCGAGGAGGGAGGGAAAACGCCAGGCAAGGCCGGGAGAGAAGCGGCGGCGGGAGGAGGGTGCCGGGCAGCCGAGGTTCCCCGGCTGCCCCTCAGCCAGCGGCCGCCGCCAGCCGCGCGGCCCGCCCGGCCCCGCCGAGCCCCGGGCGGCTCAGCGTTACCTTTCGAAGAGCAGCCGGATCATGAAGATGCAGAAGGCCAGGGGGAAGGCGAGGTAGAGGTCCTCCGCCTGCGGAAAGGCGGCTTCCTCCGTGCTCTGCAGGTCCGCCCAGGTGACGTTGTGCGGCAGCCAGAACCGCTCGTTCCAGAACCAGGCGAGGATCCCTGCCATCTTTGCTTTGTCTGCTGCGGCGCCCCCCGCTCCGCTCCGCCCGCCGGCCTCCCTCGCCGCGGCGAGGCGTCTGCGAGCGGCTGCCGGGGGAGAGGAGGATGCAGGCGTGTGCCAGCCCCGCAGCCGCGGGGGTGACGGTGGCGATGCTACTGCCGAGCGGCGCGCTGTGCCGGCTCCCCGCCCCGGCCGCCCGGCGGGGGCAGCGGCCGCCCCGCCTGTCACACGGCCGCGCCGGCCCCCATTGGCTCTCGCCCGCGCCGCATCTCGGCTGCCCCGGGGCCCGCCGTGCTCCCCGCGCCTCCCCCGCTTCCAAAAAAACCCCACCAAACCCCGAACCAGAAACTCCGCGGCCCGAGCGAGCGGGGACGCCGCCCGGGGGCCACTCGCGGCGGCCGAGGCTGCCGGCAGCGCCGCGCTGCACACGCCGGGACGCAGCCTCCGCTTGAGCGCCGGCTCGGCGCCCGGCCGGCCTGGCGGCGACGCGGCCCCGCGCCCTGTCACCCACCCCGCCTGGCCGCCGCGGCCTCCCGCCGCTCAGCCGGGCTGACCCGCCGGGCGGTACTGCCGGGCCCCGCCGGCCGGGAAAGGCGGGCGCCTGATCCAAACAGGCAGACGGCAGCGACGAAAAGCCCTCCTTTACCGAACTCCGCGCGGCCCCACGGGCCGGGCCGGCTGCCTCAGCCAGGTCCCGGGCGCGGTAACCCCCGCAGCGGCGCTGCTCCCTGCCCTCGCCCGCGGAGGCGTTTGAATGGGAGCGGGACTGTCCGGGGCGAAGGGACCTTCTGAAACATTCAGTGACTTATCCCTGTATGCATGTAGAGCAAACAGGCGTAAATGAGGCACAGAAAAGTCAGCAACAAAAGTGGTTTTGCACTCCCAGCGAAAGAAAACCTTTTTGTCTTTACGTAGGTTTTTACTTTCGGTTCATTATGTCACTGCCCTGTCCCGCTGGAGACAAGCTGCAAGAGAAAAACGATGACTGCCTCCACTAGACTTTACAGCAAAGGTGACTAGCAGGCTTTAGTGTAGCTGCAGCTGCTGGACTATACACGTGGTGGTCCAGGCACACACAAAATTACTTCATGTAGTAGGTATACCATTCCTGTACCATCACTCTCACTCTTTTGTCTGCCCTACCTCACTTTATTTTTAGACGACTTCAGTTTTCTCCCCTGCATCATCACAGTCTCCAGCTGGCTACTGAATATTAAGAGACACTGAATTTTGCACATGGCATACTCCAGAGTTTTATCATCCTGCCTTTAGGTTTTCTGCTAGCTTGCTCCCCCCCCCCCCGCTGACTCTACATGTCCTTCCTGGAAAATTAATTGCACGGCTCCTTATGTCTGTGCTGACGTTTCTGTGCTGAAGAAAATTCTAATTTAAACACATGACCCTGATGCTGTGAAAAATATGATACCAATTTAAACAAACCAAACCAAACCATTTCTGTATATGGGGGGAATTTCCATCTAGAATATTTTGGGGAAGTTTCAGGGAATCCTGAGGAGCCATGCAGGTGAAGCTGCCACTGGATGTTTCTGCTTTATTGCTGAGCCAACATCCTAAGTGTCTGCAAATACTCTGATTCAGTTCTCGTGGTTGTTTCTTGGGGAGACAGACAAGAGCTGGTAGCTGGAGGCTGCTCCATCAACACCTAGTCCTTCAAATCATCTTTAAAAACAGCACAGGCTTTAGCACTGCTGCCAGATCTGCCTGCCCCCATCCCTTCCTTCACTGTGGTTAGCATGCTGCTCGCTGCCTGTGTCCTCCTGAGCCCTCAGCTCCCCACTGCTTCCAGCCGTATGCATAATTGTTTTAGGATTCTACTATGAGTCTCTGACGTGAGCTATCTGTCAGAACTTGGGGCTTTGCTGTGATTTCAGTTCAGAGAGAAAACTGAATGTGGGAGTTGTGTGCCTTTAATGCAGCCTTCCTCCCTTACAAATAATTATTTTCTGACCAGAAGAAAACATTTCTTTGCTCAAATCAGTAAGATCTCTCTTAGCCAGTGCTGCAAATGCAACCGGCTAATATCTTCTATCCTCCTTCCAACCTCTCTGCCTTGTTCTCACAGTCGGATTTCACCCCTCTTCCAGCTGACCCAGAACCCCCCTAGAATTCCAAAGATGAGCTTTGGAGCTCATCTTCCAGCCCCGTCTCACAAACACCTGAGCTGGCTCCTGCCTCTCTTCAGTTACAATACCCAAATCATCCAGATCACTCAATTTTCTGAATGAACTTGCATAAGCTGGTCTTAAATGGAGATACAAGTGTGTGTCCTCAGAATCACCTCAGAAGCATAAACTTTGAAATGTATTGATGAAAAGCTCTGTAGATATCACTTTAATAGCTGACAATATGCAGGTAACAACTTGCTTCATTAATGATAATTGTGTTTAAGGCAAACTTAATTTTAACCAGAAAATTAGTATCGTTATTCTGCACCTGAAGGTGACCTGTCTTTTGCAGCATATTTCAATACTGCAATCAGTTTAGCAATACATTCAATGTTTATATCTGTTTCCAATACAATGAATTTGTTTTCCCAGCCAGTACTGAGGCTCGCAGGTACGGTTGCTTATGTACAGATACAGGAAAGGAAGAGATCTTTGCAAAGTGAACCTAGCAACAGTAATAATCTGGTGATACATGAGGTTAATGCCTGCTGAACCATTAGTGTAACTGACTTTTATGTCAGACTGAAATTATGTTAGGGTGACAGATCTCTAAGCATATCTGAAAATGAATGACATTTCTGAAACGTTTGGGAGGATGACCAATTAAAAGCTTTTAACTGAATTCAAATTGTAGCAGCAATTATGTAGATGTAGCCAAGACAGGACTATGAAATGAGGATTCCTGAATCTTGTGTTTTGGTGGGAGATACTAACAGGATTTGGTTTTCTGCCCCCTAAAACTGTTATATCACAAAAGGGAGCCCAACAGAACTTGAAAAACTGTGGTTTCGTATGCGGTCTCACATCCTGAAGCAACTTATTCCAAGATAGTGCTAGAACGTGACCAAAAAAAAGCGTAAAGGGCTGAAAGTGAGTCTGTTTCCCCAAAAGCCCAGCCTGGGCACTGTTCATAATATACAAGTTAGTAATAACTAAACAAAAATATATACACAAATTTTCCCAACATTACTGAACTTCTGCTTCTATTCCAAAAAGAAAAAAAACCTGACAGACTGCACATCACTAGTTCAATACCTTCAGCACCCAGCAGAGTGGCCACTCTAAAATGAAGGACTTCATCATTTATGCCTTGTTTGTTTAGCATCAAGAAGCCAGGTTAGATATCAGGTACAAAAGAAAAGTTTCCTTAGCTTAGTCTAATGAAGTTCCTCCCTCAGGCTTAGAACAAGTGTATTAAATGCATTTTCACGCAGCAGAAGACTTCCTTTTCCCACCAGCCTCACTTCTCCCCATGGCCACAAACTTCCAGTAGCCTCTTCCCATCACATCAGGAGATTGCTAGTACTTCCTCACAGATCAGAATAAACCACGTGACACTTTCCAATGTAGATATGTTTTAATACATGAAAATTCAGAAAGTTTTCTGGAAAATTTAAGTTTGTTTTCTATCAACATTAAACTGCTTAAAATAGGCAGTGGTTTATGCTGTCTTAGGCTTCCACACAGATATAAACACACACAAAGCAAAGATTAAAACTAAAAATGAGCAGTATTTAGGCATCACTCTAAGACAAAATAGTTGCTTTAAGTAATGGGACACGTATCAGTTGATCAGGACAACATTCCAACAGGTACTGCAAAAACTGCATAGAGAAGCAGCATGCTGTTTAAACTTAGCTGTTTAGCACAGAAATGCCATTTAAAGTTTTCAAGCACTTACAGTCATGCTGCAAATACGGCTCGAGTCGCAAGCTCATAACAAAACCTTGGAGGCTTCCTTGAAGGATATTGACAGCAATCTTTCCTACTGGGGGGATGTCTCAAAAGCAGCTTTACTAGTTTACAGTGGGTATAGCCAACTATTTTTATTTACTTGTCATGGTTTATTTATCCATCTGCAGTCAACAGGAGCATGATCGCATTTCTAAACCGCTTTGAGTGATTTTGGCGATGCATATTTGTTAGTACTAATGTCTCTGTGCCATACTGCTGGCCACCTGGCACAGTTCCTCCACCAAAACAGGAAAAGCTGCAGCAAAACCTTGTGATTTTAAAGGACTGCTAAAGAATTGAAAGCAGCTGGCCAAAATTTTTATCTCATTTATTCTGCTGTAATTCTAGAGTCACGCCAGGCTTGCATGCAGGGAACTGCAATCAGACTCTAGGCCAGTTCATTTAATGGACCGGATAGTACAAGTGCCAATAACGCAATCCACTGAGACTGACCTTTTGTTATCCAAATCTGAACCGGGTTGTTCCTGAGCAGAAGAGATGGCTATGGCTGACCCATGTAAAAGCAGCGGTGCTAGTCGCATTTCTGTAGGTCTGTATCATCAGGTCACTAACGATATGCCTAGCAGAAGGGCCAAGAGCTGTCTGGGTGTTGCGTGACTGCTCTGCACCCTCCTGGGGAGAGTGGAGGACCAGGGGCACAGCAGAAGCAGCAGTGCTTCAGCATGCCCCTGAGCTGTCATTATTCTAACTTTTCTTCTACTTGCTGGACCCAGCAGCTGTGGGGATCTCCAGTTTCTTGTGCTGCTAGTTTTGCTAGCTTCTCTAATAATTTCACCCAAGAAGTAAAATCACACTAACAGAAGAGCAGTCTTCATTACAAAAGCTATGCTGGGCCAATCAAATCAGTCCTGACTCCTGCATGGAGATGTATTAGTCCGAAGAGACCAGTCAGGCTTCATCTAATTACCAAACGAGGTACCCTGAATTCAAATCACTAGCAAAGCTCTGTGTAATAGTGCTTAAAATACATCAATCCAGTAGGTATGCCCAAGTTATATCACTTCACAGCCTTCCAAATTTTTTATCTTGGCAGACAAGCAAGTTTTGTCACTTGGGAAGACATGCAATGGTAATTAGTTTGGCTGTCATTAAAAGATGTGTGGACAAGTAGCTCTAGCTGAAAGAGGTTTACAAACCTCAGGAGGGTTTGTGCTTTGTGCTGGGCTCCAATTAAAGTCAAAACCTGAAGCAGAACTTCTCTATAAGGACTGGTCAGAAGGAAAGGAGGAAGCAGGAATTGCCTGAGTCACTGTATGTCTCCATACTTTATCTCCATTGTTCACTTTGGTTTGGCTTCCTGCTCTAGATTTAAAGAAAGTGTGCCAAAGTGTACATCCTAATTATGATACAGTCATAGTTCACTTGATTTCAATGTTGCCTAATTACCCAAGCTTATGTTAAACTGAACTAGGCCCTATTCAAACTACAGTAAGAGTAGTCAGAATCTTCTGCACCAATTTTAACTAGATTATCCTGAAAGAAAACGTCTAATGAGGCTTGCACAGCTCTTAGCATAGACAGACAGTTGGAAAAAGTGCCAGCTTTATCTGAAACTAGATACACTGCATTACACTTCAACTGGCATTTCAGAAACATCTACTTCGCACCTGTTCATGTGGCCAGGTTTGGGCTATAGAGTCACATTGTCATTTACTTAGCAAAGGGACCTTTCAAAGCTTCAAGCAGACAAAATTTACTGTTCAGGATATTAGCCAGTGTGGAGCTGCATCGACCTTGTCTTCCCAGCATCTGGAGATGCTCTGGGGGACTGCAGACTTTCAGTAGCCGTGCCTTGTTTCCACACTCAGTAAAATCTGGGCACCGACAATCCACAACAATGTGCCCGACTCATTGTTGAGCATTCAATCTGGAGTCTCTGCCAGCTTTATGTCAGCTGTGAGGGGACAGACAATACCTGACCCTCCACGAAATGAGAGAGCTAATCTGGCATAAAAAGTCAGGTACTACAATGCTAACCCATCCCACAGTTTACAGGGAATTTGCATTGCCAGTGTGAGCTTCTGTGAGAACAGTACCTCCCCTCTCAGGGCTGCAAGCTGTGATCCAGTCCTGGCAGCCTGGGAGTTATTTACTGTCTTATCAAACTAGAGCCCTAAGAACTCCAGAAAGTACTGTCTGAAGTAAACTCACTTATGTACCAGCCATCTTCAGACAGCTTCCAAGAAAATAATATTCTGCCCAGAACATTCACCTGGGCATCCCAGCTTTTTCTTCAAAGCTCTTTTAACATCACTGTCACAATGTCATCTGTTAGTCATCTGGTAACATTTTGTGTTCACACATGAGTGAAGCCAATGCTATTTGGTATCTGGTTTAAAGACCCCCCCATAGATGTAAATCATTATTTAGCTAGGAACTAGAGGACATGTAACTTGCTGGCAATAGATTTTTATCTTTTTATAACATAGTTTTAAACATCCTCCTTATACATGTCACTGCACTTACTTCACAGCTGTGCAGGGAGAGCTGTGCAGAATATTTTTTCTTTTCCACGAAAAACATACATTTGGGTTGACCGAAACTATTGCTGAAAGAATGCTGAATTTATCAAAGTAGCATTTTCATTTCCCTAAATCATCAAATATATTATTCTGACATTTTCAAGCCAAAGAATATTTTTTTTAATTTTGTAATGACATTGCAAGAGTAAGGCTATTTCACTTAAGCGAATTGGAAGTAAAATATGAATCAACGGACTAGGTAAAATCAGATACATCGTAATTGTATGATACAAGTATATCTTTAAAGCTCTCAATAGTCATTAAAGATTCCCTTAGATATACTGACAGCATGAAGGCTCTCAAGATTATAGGTGACATATTATTGCACTTAAATTGGTTAAGTGGTAAAGGTACCAGAAAACCGAACTGATACTCCAACAGGGAATGTGACCCATTGAGTTAACTCTAACACTGTTTATGCTCTATAATGAACATAACAACTTACTGCGTCCTGTAAATACAGTCATAATTCTGCAAAAGGAAGCTGACACACCATCTTGCCTCCTCCCTCTGTTACAGAGCATAGATATTGCAGGCACTGACCCATAAATTAGTTAGGTATGGCTTTTAAGCGTTTTCTAGATTGGAAATATAATACTCTATTTCTCTGTTTTCTCTGGAATTGTGGAGAGGAAAAAAACCCAAAGAACAACACTTCAAGCTTTCTAAGCTTTGTTTCTGCCCCAGTGTGTGTTCTCTCTTTCACGAATTCATGTTGGATAACTAATCAACAGAAAAATAAGAGGCTTTTCTTCACACCAATTATGAAAAATGGATGGCTTTTATTCCTATCATGAAAAAAAACCCCACCAACATACTTTGCCAAATTCCATATATAGGTACTGTATTTTGTAAAAAACAGTAAATACCTTGATTCAAATATTATATTTAATCTTTGGCCAGTATCATGATTTTGCCTTTCTTAGTGGGCTACACTTTTATTGAAATTAGTGGCTGCAGCCCATTTATATTCTCCAGAGCGTTTGTCTCCCTCTTGACACCCAAAGCTGCCCCCCACCCTGCTGAGTCAGCTGGTCAGCCCAGGCTAATAGCTGCTTTGTGTCTGGGAACAGGGACAAACCAGCAAAATCTATCCAGAGATTTATCATTCCTTCAGTTTAATCTCATCGACAGTGCCTTTTGGGTAAGTAGTGGCTTGTTTAGCAACTGTCTTTCTGATTAAAAAGTGTGAAGATTTACATTTAATGCTTTCTTTGCCTTGGTCTTCACACCGATGTTGGGCTCAGGGACCCCCAGAGCCCTGGGCTACAGAACCATGACTGTGGGAGTGATAAACCCCCAGTCAACCCTGAACTTGTGCAGGACTCGCTGCTCCAGCTAGATCCCTATCAATCAGTCAATGAGGCCTGATGGGATTTATCTGAGGGTACTTAAAGAGCTGGCTGATGTCATAGCAAGACCTCTCTCAATGACTTTTCAATGCTCTTGGGAATCTGGAGAGGTCCCAGTTGACTGGAAGCTGGCAAATGTTGTCCCAGTCTTCAAGGGCAACAGGGATGACCCCAGTAACTACAGGCCCGTCAGTCTCACTTCTGTGCCTGGCAAAATTATGGAGAAGGTTATTCTGGGAGTTATTGAAAAAACACCTGAAAGACAACGCAGTCATTGGTCCCAGCCAGCACGGGCTCACAAGGGGAAGGTCCTGCTTAACAAACTTCATTTCTTTCTATGACAAGGTTACCCACCTAGTTGACCAAGGAAAGCCAGTCAATGGGATATTTTTGGACTTCAGTAAAGGTTTCAATACTGTCTCTCACAGTACCCTCCTGGACAAAATGTCCAGCGTACAGCTGGATAAACACGTAATGCAGCGGGGGAGCAATTGGCTGATGGGTCAGGCTCAGAGGGTCATAGTAAATGGGGTTACATCAGACTGGCCAGTCACTAGGGGGGTTCAGCAGGGATCCATCTTGGGGCCAGTACTCTTTCATGTCTTCATAAGTGACTTGGATTCAGGACTTGAAGGAACACTAATTAAGTTTGCTGGTTACACAAAATTGGGAGGAGCTGTTGACACTCTCGAGGGCAGAGGTCCTGCAGAGGGGTCTGGACAGACTGGAGAGCTGGGCAATCACCAACCATATAACGTTTAATAAGAGCAAGTGCCAGATTTTGCACATGGGGCACAGCAACCCAGGATGCACATATAGGTGGGGAACAGGAGGCTGGAGAGCAGCTCTGCAGAGAGGGACCTGGGGGTTCTGGTTGATGGCAGGTTGAACATGAGCCAACAGCGTGCCCTGGCAGCCAAGAGGGCCCGGCCCACTGTGTCCTGGGGTGCATCAAGCCCTGCATTGCAGCCAGTCAAGGGAGGGGACAGTCCTGCTCTACTCTGTACTGGTGCAGCCTCATCTTGAGTACTGTGTGCAGTTTTGGGCACCCCAGTACATTAGGGGTATAAAGCTACTGGAGAGTATCCGGAGGAGGGCCATGGAGTTGGTGAAGGGTTTAGAGGAGAAACCATACGAGGAGTGGCTCAAGTCACTTGGTTTGTTCACCCCAGAGAAGAGGATACTGTGGGGAGACCTCATCACAGTCTGCAGCTTCCTCACAAGGGGAGGAGGAGGGGCAGGCACTGATCTCTGCTATCTGGTAGAACCCGAGGGAATGGCAGGAAGATGTGCCAGGGGAGGTTTAGGTTGGATATTGGGAAAAGGTTCTTCACCCAGAGGGTGGTGGAGCACTAGAACAGGCTCCCCAGGGAGGTAGTCATGGCATCAAGCCTGGCAATATTCAAGAAGCACCTGGACAACACCCTCAGAGACATGGTGTAAATTTGGGGCTGTCCTGTGCAGGGACAGGAGTTGGACTCGATGATCCTCTTGGGTCCCTTCCAACTCAGGACATTCTATGATTCTATGATTCAAATGTCAGTCCAAGCATCCAGCAGAGGAGACAAGGGACTTTGTCCACCCACACATCAGTCTTGCCTTGTACAGAAATAGGAAGGCTGCACAAATAATGCAATATTAATACAGAGTAAGAATGAGTGTGTTGGTCAGTGCAGTAGACCAGTAAGCCTCTTCATGTGGAAGTAAACATATAAATTGTCCCAAGCTGTGCTAGTAAAAGAGGAAGTAACCTCAACTATCCCTCCTGTACCGACCAAACATGACAGGTGTCATTTCCAGAGCATCAGAGCTGGCCTCACTGTTCTTTTCTTTGCAGTGAGGGAGAGGATTTGCATGGAATTTAGTGTAATCAGTATAACTAATGTTGGATACACCTGAAAAATCCATGCAGTAGCTACTACCTCACTGTTTGATGTATAAACTGAATACTGAGGAACCAAATGAGTATAGAAGATCCCCAGCCAGAACAACTGGATTGCCAGTTTGTTACCAGACTATAAAAATTCACAGCAAATAAGCTGGTATACTCATACTGATGCAGCATTACATCTCAACATTAGTCGTATCTATCCAAAGGCTCAATAGTGCCCAACACGGGGATATTTACCAGAAGGACAAGGCAAACTTAAAGAAGTTTTTTCAAGGATTTTACATTTCACAGGGCTCCAAACCAACCACGAAATTGTTTTATGGCAACTTCACTAAGAATTAATTTACAGAAACATATTTGCAATGCTGGCTTTTTATACACTCAAAACAATGATTTATAAAAAAGATCCAGAGAACATAAACCAACAGGAATTATTTTTCCTGGGCTTTTGTTACTAAAAGTTTTCTTATTTGTAAGAAAGACTGTATTTTCTGAAGTAATACTTAGTCTTCGTCTCTTTTGACCTAGAAGCCAGAGTTCCTAAAAGCCTATAGCGTTGAGATAAGAAAAAAGCCATCAGGTATTAATGGATTTACGTAATTTGTGTACAATCCACCTCTGAAATCAGTGGAATTTTTGTATCTGACTTCAAAGGAGAGCTATCAGACTGATAGAAAAGGCAGGTAATAGAACTTACTATTTTCTGTCTGACTGTCATCAGGTTATTGCTATTTTGCTTTAACTAGTGTACATTTGAACTTCATTCCTATGAAACGCAAAGCTGAAGGCTGTTTTAACTGATTAGATGTACCATCAAAATAATTTCTGTAAAACCGACCTGAACAAATCAAGTATGTGAACGAATAACTTTCTGGAAACAGAATTTTGGCAGGGGCATCCTTTCCCTAGAGGCAGAGCAGATGTACTATTTCATTCATTTCCCAGTTAACAGTAGATATGATTGAGGTTGGTGGTCTTCATTCCAGAGTAACCAAATTCTGGTATCAAACTACATGCTGATTAGCACTGCTCCAAAACCTGTTTTGTGCTAGAGCTGCCTCCTTACACTCTGGCTCTTGTTACAGTGCTGAGGAAGCCTCTCCTCCTGCACAATTGGAGGGGCAGGCTATAATCTGGGAACTTCACAAACATAAATTGTACTTTCAAAACGACTTTTTGTTCGCTAACCAACTTCATAAGAGATCAGAATAAATACAGCTGCAAAAGCTCAGGAGCTTCCCTGGTGGGTGAGGTCTGTATCAAGACAGCTAAATTAAATAGAAGAACTCCAAACCAAGCAAATGAGGGTATCAATTAACACTGGCAGACTTTTTTAAAAACAACCAAAAAAAAGGGGGAAAAAAAAAACCACCAAAAGAAAAAAAAAAAAAGAATTTTTTCCCAGAGTTTCAGTCAAAACAATGGCTTTTTCCTGGAAAGGATACTCCATGGGAAAAAAAAATTTGTATCACTTAGTGTTAAACATAATCTTTTAATTAATGTCCTTATCACTGTCATTATTTGCTATTGTTTATCAGTAAAAGAGGTTTTCATTTACTAAAACCCCAAGTAATTAAACATCAGGAAGAAAATGCTGCTTTAAGCAGTAAGAACTCATCACAGAAACAAACAAATGAAATAATGCAAACCACAATGCTCTCATTTCTAACTATGCATTTAGGGCATCAACAGAGGATGAAGATCCAGCTGGCTGGGGCCCAAAGTGTTGGGAGGGGGAGTAGGAAAATGAGTTAAAGGGACACAGTGTGAAGAAAAGATTATCTTTCATTATCCTGTTGCACCTTCCAGTGGATTTGATCACCAAGTACAACATATTTTTCTTCTGCCCTCAGGGGCAGACAGGATGGAGAGAAATGCTCTGACATGATTCCAGCTAAACCCAAATCGCTTGGATGAAGCTGGTGCTCTCTGGTGTCACCACAAGTTCAGGTTCTTCAGTCTTTTTCTTTGGAAGTCAGTTTCCGCTGCTTGTGAAATCTCATGGCTGTAGTTCAGAGCAGAAGAAAAGCTTGCAGTCCTTACAAATGGGGAACAGAGCTGGGATGGGTTATACCTGCTGCCTCCATTATGGAGCAAAATTTTCCTGTACCAAAACAACACTGTAACAAGCTTTATTCAGGAAACTATAGAGGAAGGCAGGCAGTGTGCTGTAGCTGCACAATTTCAAACACACAAAAAGTCCTCACACAAGTGGTGGTTAAGCAAAGCCAGACACTCACAGCTGCATTGTATTCCAAAATATACCCCCCAATTTGCCTGTCTTTAGATAAATGCCTCTTGTTTAAAGCACATTAAGTTGCATGTGTTATACTTTTCAAGACCCCTAGAGCACAGCTTGATGCGGGGAGGACAGGGACAGGATGGGGACAGTTCCACCATTTCTATGAAAGTGTTGTATAGTTTCTAACTTGAATTTCCACTGTAAGGCAAAATAAAGACACCCTAGCATGGATTTTTGGGTCATATGTTGTGCCTTCTGCTATGTGAGTTATTTAGATCCCATTTGAAGTTAGTCAGCAGGTGAAGTCACAATACAATGGCTACAAATCTCTGCTTGCTGCAATGTATATGGGTGATTTTCCTTGTGTACACAACAGCATGTTTGATGTATTTATTTCACTACAATTATATTTTATCTCAGTCTGAAAGCAGAGAATCCAAACAAAGTCCTATGATTAAATCTTCAACACACATCTCGTAAGGTTTTACAATTTACAGCATATTAACTTAGACTTAGTAGTATTATAAAAAGAAAAAAAAACCTTCTTCATAAATACTAACATGTTGTCAGCATTAGAAGTGGCCAGCATCTATACACTTAAGTTTTAATGACTTTTAAAATTAGAGTTAGAAAATACTGCTTTCCCTTTGGTAAATTTAGTATATTGTGCTGAATTGTGTTTTACTGAATCTGTTACGCGATATAGAACAAACTCAGGGATTAAGAACCATAATACTGAGCACTAAACAAAGTGCAAGAGTATACAAGGATGAGCTGAGTTAATAACAGTGTGGATAGTCACCATGTGAGGAAGCACTTAGTGTCAATATGTCAACTCCTTTTAACTGCAGTTAGCAGTAGCCATTTTATCTTTTTTTTCCCTTCCACCAATCAATAACTGTAAAAATATCCAGTAGCCAATGCTTTGCAAGTGTTCTTTTGTAACAAGATAATATTAATTAGGGATTCAAATCCCTAACTGCTGTTTATTTCTTTGAATTTCTAAATCCATTATTTCTTTAATGCTTTTCTTTTGCAGACTTTTTACTAATTTCTAAGCCATTTTTCTTCTTCCCTCTCTCTTCCGTCCTTTCCTGTGTATGTGGTCATCCTTCCACTCTCTTATTATTCAAGCTCAACATTCACTAAATTTAAGCTGTAAAAAATGTCTACTTTTACTGCAGTATTGAGATTATTAATGGGTTTATTTATTAGTGCACTCACAGAATTATGATGCTCTGTTTCATTTCATTCTGATTTGATTACAAAATCAGCCTGGGAACTGAGAGAAACCAGCAAAGAGTATATAGGCAGAGGCTGTTCCAAATAGGAATTAGGAGGGTACTAAAATAAGTTTTAAATATCACTTACCCACAAATATTGAAGATAGTCGGCATGTTTACCACAACAGCCTCAGCATGTGTAGTCATCTCAAAACACAGCATGGAGCAAGGCAAATATAAGCATGTGCAAGGATTTCACCAATACCACCTGAATTTGGAACAACACTGCAAGATTTTCAACTTTAAGGATAGGCAAAGATACCAGCCATGAAGAATGCATATTGCTAAGGAGATACATGGATTTGTGGTTTTTTTTAATGAAAACAAAGACACCCCACCCCCCAAAACACAAATCCTTAGTTTTTATTCCTCATCTATCTTAGTGCTTGCTGTTCATACTGCAAAAGGCTCAGGTGATAAAGAATGACTGAAAAGACCATCAGAAAAGCTATCAGTAGCAGGACCCTGTTGCCGCTGACTTCAGAGAAGCAGAAGGACAGGGCTAGCAGAAGAGGCTGAGCTCCAGTGGCACCTCTGAGTGCCTCGAGGACCAGGTGAACCAGCTACGAAGGCAACTGTACCTGGCAAGGGTTGTTTAAGGATGATTTATGGTCTGCCTGGCAGGAGCAGAGATCAGTGTCTTGTCCACAGCATAATTACTCACCTTAAGGGCCACTTTGTATGCCGTTTCCCATTCTAGTAGCTCAAAACAATAGAAAAATACCTTACCCAACCATCACTCATGAGTGATATTTGCTTGTAGAGAAATTACCAGTTACGTCTCCTTGGGCTGGCCATGCCATAACACTGGGTCGGAGACACAATGTCACAACAGGGGAACTCCTCTGTTAGTAGAAACTGGACCCAAAGGTTGCCAGAGAGACCAAAAATAATTTGCTCCTACCTCCACTTCTCTCTTTATGCCAAGGCTACATAGATCGAGCTGACAGTACGTCTATGTTAGCTGTATGGAATTACTGTAATCAGAAACAAGATCTACCTTAGATTAGCAGTTAATTGCTCCCCTGTCATTGACTAAATAACATGTTTCAGGTGAGTACCATCACACTATCCAGCAATCTTTTAATAACAAATTCTGGTTTCTTCTCATCTTGTCTGTTTCTGGTGACACGTATCAGGATGGATGTTGAGAAAAAAGGTTCTTTAATAATCTTTGGCTTCCCAGGTTAGCTATTAGAGGCCTTTTAGCAGGAGGGGGAAAAAGTACATGGCCCAAACTACAGACCTATGCCAACTGCATGCCACTATTTTTCCCCTGCTCCAGTAACTAATAATGTGCCAAAGATGACCGTCTAGCAGCTTTGACTGTCAGTTTGCTATTTTGCTAAGCTTAATGTTTCTAATCCTTAAATCCTATGACCTTCTACTTTTAATGTCGTTCCATTTTAAATAGATGACTCTAATCAACTGCTTCTCAGCATCCCCCCATATCCTATCAATTCTGCTCATTAAGTCACTAGATGTATTTCCTTCCACAGACCTGCTACAGCATTGTCAGCTAGTGACTCCTAGAGATCCTTTTTTCATCATGACTCATGGCCTTATTTCCCAGCACACTGATTCTTGCCTTCTCCATTATCTCATTTAGCTCTGGGTTTCCAGCTCTCCTTGATGTCAGGACTTGTTAAGGGAATGTTTTACCAATTTTAAGACTCCTCCTGCTTAACAAATGAGCTACATTCAAAGAGGTGGACAGAGAAATGTAATATTATAAATACCTCAGCTGGTGGGGAACAGCTTAGTTTTCCTGCAACTCTGAGCAGCAGCATAAGCATCCTACTGCTTTTGAAGTTTTCCTCTTGCCTCAGCAAAGCCCTGCTGCCTCCCTTAACCTTAGTTTTTATGCTTTTAAAATACCAGAAATAGCATACTGCATTTTCTGTTTTCAAGGCCACACAAAGGTCTGCATTCCTCTTCCTTTTGAAACTAAACCTTAAATAATTTTGCAGAGAAAAGAGAATATTGTAACAATCTTCTTTAACAACTTGAATCTTGCATTACAACATTCATCACAGCCATCTAACACTGGCTCTGAGGTCTCTCAAAGCCTCTGTTAGTTATCCCTTTCTCTCTGATAGTCTTGAGTTGTGGGGTGATGCTAGTAGCCACAGCACACTTGAGCAGCTTCAAATATCCTTCTATTCAGCTAACCACATGCATCTGCATCTCTGCTTGTTTGCCTGTCTCCAGTGACAGCTGTGTATCTCTGAAATGTGAACCAGAAGCAAAAGATGTGTGAAAATTTATGCTAATCAACAGCAACTGGAGTGGAAACAATAGAGTCTACCTTCACTATGTGCCTCTGGAAACATGGGGGACAGCACAGAAGCAATCACTTCTGTTCCCTATTAAAACATTTTGGTCATCCTATCCTGAACCATGCTTCTGCAGACAAGGCCATGAGTCCTTCCTTCTCAGTTTCTGCTCCATGCGCAAAAGGGTGTCCTCCGTAGTCCTACACTGTGTCTTGTACCTGTGGGCCAGTATGTAGCAAAGAACAAAATAAAGTGTGGAAGGGCTCACACTAAGCAAAGAAGAGAAGACATAATGCATATTCAGAAATGTGGAATGAAAACAAATGCACAAGAAATATGAGCTGGAGAGCTGGTTGGTTACATGCTTTGGGATTTTCTGCGTAACTTGAAATTTATTGCACATATGCAGGATGGTCATATCCCGTCCCCTATACCCCCCAGCTTATCAAGCCTGGTCTGGCAGCCCTTGCAAGTCTGAAGTCAGATCTGAAAGAATCAGGAAAGCATAAGCTATCTGTCCTAATTGTTTGAGCAACAGAGATCCAGGACTGGAGATAAAGGATTAATAAACAGAAGAAAGGCACTCCACTGGTGAATTGATGTTAATTACAGGCAAAGGACCTACGGATACAATTTTCAGGTCATTGCATCTCTGCTATTCCCATGGCTGTAGGGACTTAATCCTCATCTATCTTGACTCCACATTGTGTGTGTTAATTGACATTTCTGCATAAACTATAAGATATGAAGTGCACTAATAAATTATAAGAGTCCTTAAAAACTATTCACTGCTTACAAAATCAGTAATGTATGAATAACTTTGTTCTGAAAGTCATGGCAAATTTAAGCATTCATTTTAAATCACTTCAAATTTCAGCAATAAACACCTACAAATCACCCTTTCTGAGAATCAGCAAAAGGACAGGCCAGAAGCTAAGGAAGATCAGCAGTTGGAGGAAAAAAATAATTGCCTTGCTGCTCCATTATGCTTCAGGCTCCTAAGACTGGGATTTACTTGGAGAAAAATCTGTATAATGCTGCTTTTGAATTCTTTGTCTTCTGATGCCATAACCTGGGGGAGAGCAGGTTGCGGCTCACTGGGCGGCTGGGATGGACAGAAACGATCTCCTGATTGACTTCCACCTGGCGTGGCTGCGAGGGTGCCCAGTGCCCCACAGCAGGGGTGGCCCTGGTGGAGCACCTGGTAAGATGGCTTTGGTGAGAGGCTGCCCATGCTGCCATGTCCTCCCAGCTACCCCTGGGCTCACGTGTGTTCTGCCTTGTTGCCTCCTGCTCTAGTGGCAGACATGCCAGCAGGGGCAAGGTGTGAGGTGCAGGAGGACCACTTGCTTTTGCAACTGATGATGAAAGAGGAATACAGCAATTAGACATAAACAATTAGGGTCCCACCCTTCCAAAGAAAACTGCAGACTGCAATGCCACCTGTGTGCACATGCCGGGAGGGAAATGTGCCACAGGGATGACCAATGGCTGCAGCCTACGTGCTGCCACCCTGCCCCGTGGTTCTGGAAAGCACAATGGGAGCATCCCACTGTCATTCACTTGGGTGGACTCTTGGAAGTGTCATTACATGTGTAAGTTCTTTTCTGAGACAGAATCTTCAGGGGAGAAGCTGTTTTACTCCAACTGCTTTGCATACGTTCACGTAGCAAAGACACAGTCTTCTCCTGGGCGTTCCTCCTGGCTTCACACCAGCAGACAATTTACTAAGGAATGTGCAACATCCACCATATGTTAAAGTTAACCCAAGGGCCAGATGTCTAGGAATGCAGTATACAAAATTGAGGCTACAATTTTAAAAAAGGCAAACCATTATCGCTAGGGAGTCTGGTGACCAGGTTCTGGCAGGAACATAGCAGGCTGGAAATTAATCCTTGATATTGCATAACTCCCTGGAAGTCTGAGTGATATGGCCCCACCTGTGAGACAAACTCCACTCTTTGGAAATCTGGCCTCCCCGCACACATGCTGTGTGGAAACCGGGTGCTGGAAATAAGTCAGCCTTCTGGCACGCAGGAGTTTCAGGCAGTGGCACATGCTGGCAGCCAGATCATATCCATCTTGCCAGGCTGGGAACTGGAAGAAAGGGATACCCCACCGTGAAAAATCTTTCAGCTCACTTGGCAGCTGTTATCCTTATATACCCTGTGGCTGTGCTTACTCTGAGACTGAGGCTCTGCTAGAGAAAGCTTTAACATGCACTGTTTACTAACACCTTTTCAAATCCTAGTGTAAACCAAGATGCTAAAAGTTTGCAGTCATGAGTTGGTTAAAATTAACCCTAACATAAAGCCCAGGGTCTAGCTTGAGAAGGTAATAGGTGATAAACCACAGACTGTCATTGCACCAGAACAAAAGCAGTTACCTGGGTAATTGTTCACCATTTAAATGCCACATTAGGAATCTGGATGAAGTGTATTTGTTTTTAAATAACTGCTTTGTTTTGAAATACTGTTGTAAAGAGAGCAATTCGTATTCTGATGTGTTTTAATCCAAGACACAAAACACAAATAGTGTCAAACTACTTCCTTCTAACCTCAGCTAGTCTGCTCCTCACTAAAATGGAGTGTCTCAGCACTCTGCCCTCATCTCAGATACAAAGCAATCTCTCTGTGGAAAAAGAGCAAAGATACGTCAAAAATTCAAGCACCTACGGCTGGAGGACACTTCCATTTGACGAGGTTTTACACAGGCTTCTCCCGACAGTTTGAGGCTTCAAGCATTTACTGCACAACAAATCCTTCTTTGCTGGGAGAACCTCCTGTAATCCTTATGCTCACTGTCCTATGGGGCCTGTAGGAGAACAAAGCGGAGGCTCTGAATCAGAGCTGACAACTGCAGATGACTGAAGGAACATAGGTTGAATCAGACCTGCTGAGAATCCAATGCAGAGATTTTGGGGTAGATACAGCTGTCATGGGTGGCCTGGGAGGAGGCTCTGCAGCTCTTCCTCTTCTCCTGACACATAGTGCAGGTCATAGCAAGCAGGACTTGAAGTGGAGTTCCAGCCTTGTAAATTAATATCTGAAATTCATCATCAGGCACATGTTACTTCAGTTTTTTGCATCACTGCAATTTATTGATTGCCATTATATTTGAGGCAGTTAACACATTTGCAAAAGGTAAGACCAAGAACTTAATATTTTGATGTGTCCCAGAACAAACCAAGAACCTGGAAGTTGAAACAGACCCAGGATTCAATTTATCTGTCAGCAGTCAGTACAAGGTATTTCAGAGGAATATGTAAGACCTTTGCAGGCAGCAGACGAGGGAAACATCGTGCCTTCCACTCTCTCCCTACTAATGCATTAGATTTCTTCCTGATCTAAAGGAGATTTTGTGAATCCCTAAAAAGTACCTTTAGAGACCTTTGTCCATAGTTACAATTTGGGATGTTTGCTATCCAGTGACACTCTATCATTTGTCAGCCTTCATAATTTTCCTCATGCTGGTGAATACAAAGGTTATATTAGCTGTCCAGTGTAGAGATTCATTACTTTTGTATGCTCATCCTTTAATTTACTTGCATGTTGCCTTGTTCTTTTCTATAAAACTAGCACAGACTGAAAGCTTCATGCTAGTACATAATATTATTTTTATCTACCATGCTCTTCTTTATCTCCATATTAAAGCAAACAATTCTTGTCTTTTTATTTGCCTCTATGGGAGAAGTTTTTTCCATTCCCTTGATTGACCATCTTTTTCTGATTCACCCCTTTTCCTGAAACCACTCCAATTAGCTCTGTAGTATCCTTTTTGACATGGAGTTACCAAGACCATGCAGCTGGTGCTACTGTGTCAATACAAACAATGACAGATTTTTTTCCATCACACTATCTGCTATTTTTTTCTTTCCCTTTAATGACTTGTTTGCTCTTTTGGCCACAGATGCCCATTGAGAAACCTGCAGTGATGCTTCATTTTAAATTTTAAATTAGTTTGGACTCCTATGAGACATACGATTAGTTTAATTTTTCCTTTCCAATCTACAGTAGAGTGCATATCTCAGCACTGAAAAATCTGTTCTGTCTAATCTGGAGAACTCCAAAGAGACCATTTTTAAAAATTCCCGCCCCCCCATAAACTGTGCGTTATTCTCCTGGATAATTTCCTAAATATTAGCCTCCTAGATAATTTCAGCTTCTTTTCTATTGCAGAAGTAAACTGGGATGATAAAAAGCGAACATCAGTTTCTGTAATACTTCTCTATCACCTTTATGTTACACTTTCACAGTATAAAAAGTGCAATAAAAGAGTTTGGGGGAATTGTTGGATGAGTTTTTACAGCTATTTTAATATAGTCTCTTCTGGCAACTATGAAACAAGTCTGTTTGCTGTAAGTTTTTTAAAACCTTATTTAAAAATGTACTTAGGGACCCCAGCAAGTCAAGTATTTTGATTAAGTGAAGCTACTTCAACCTTTCTTTAAAAGTGTATGGCAAATAACTCTTTATTAGTTACCTAAACTAAACATAATGATCTTGCTTTATTAACATATTAATGAGAAGATTCTGATGATTTCAGTACCACTAGATCATCTGTGCATAGCCTCCTTGTCTGATACTTCCAGGACACATCAGCCATTACAAGTCTTCAGTAACACGTGTATGAACAATCTGACCAAAGATTTCTCAGAAGTTGAGAATTAAGTGCTTAGCTCTACACAAAATGAACCATTCAGCAGTGCTTCTCATCATGAATACACTATGAAATCCTTTTGTGGAACAGGGTTAGCACGGCTGCCTAACAAATGGCCACATAAGTACTTGTATCAGAAGACTGAGCTCCTTTTTGTTAATTTTGGCTTTCAAAAAATGACTTTGGCTTTTATTTCAAGTACGCTCCACTGGCGCGTCAAACCCAAAGATTAGTGATCTACTTAAATGCTTGCACCCATTTATTGCTGTGCCAGGAGGAAAATCTGTAAAAACATTTTTACATGTAAAAACATGATTAAGGTGTGAGAATAAGAATGGGAACAAGAACTAGCTTGAGAGCCAAGACATAAGAATTCATATCCTGATGGTTGTGAAAGAAACACAACATGGCCGTAGGCAAATAATTTCACATTGCTGTAGTTCTGCTTCCTCTCCAGCTGTTAAACAGGGATAATTTTAGTCTGCAGGACAGGAAAAAATCATGCAAATAAAGTCATTTCCGCAGTAAATAGATAGTGTGGTAGAGTACTACAAAACTGGCAGAGTCCTTCAATTAATTGTCACCAGGATTCTTGGTAATTAGGTTGGAACTTTGCAGCCCATGTGCATCCAAACCATCTTGGTCTGGGCAAAGGCACTGTTTCTAGCTTAATCTCTGGCACTTTCAGAAGAGACAGGACCTGGCAACTCAGCCTTCTGTGCTCTTACACCCCTCCTGGGACCTGCCAGTACAGCCCTTAGACATCCTTCTCTGAGAAGTTGCTTGATAGGTTTGACCTCCTACAAATTAGCCCCACATAGTAACTTGTAACCCTCAGTCATACCAAATTGATGGATCGTGGATAGTAGCAGCTCCCCAGGATACCTGTTAGAAGCACAATGGTGCTTCTAAGTGAAGCACTAAGTGAAATTGGCTCAAGTAAAGCCCCCACACTCCTCCAGAAGCACACACTCCAGTCAGTCTGTGTTTACCTTCCTTGTGAGCTGGATCTACTGATTGTCTTAGATGAGAAAACTCCTGATACTGCCCAGCAGCAATCAGCTACTGAGAAGAAAGGTATCTCTGACAACGCACCTTATGCAAGCCAGTTATCACCTGCCCTACACCAGCTAAAAAAGGGGAGTTTTACCTTCCTGCAGCCTAATTTAGTACACGTTTGTGCATATCTAAATGCTCAGACCAAGCGTTAAATAAAAGCAACTGATTCTGAGTACCTCAGTGAACTTATTTAGTCAGCAGTAGCAATGGGGACCATGAAAGTACTATGTCTCACTCTCCTATGTTTCCCTTGCATGATTTTAGGAGAGAAGAGGGGAGCTCTGCAGAGATCTGTAGAAAGGTGGCATTGGTCCTGCTGCCACTGCTTAGCCTTCCAGGTGCGCAGCACATTCCTCTCTGCCAGTTGATGCTTGTTGGAACTGACACCAGAGTCGGAATCAAAAGTAATTCCTTCAGAAAGAGCCATTTCACTTTCTTCCCTTTTTCCTTTCTCATAGTGTTCCTACAGCAGCTGCGGGCAATGTAGTTGTTGGTGTTGCTGCCAAAAGCCACTCAGAAACCTAATCACTGATTTACAAAACTGATGCTGTTTGACTGTAAGATGTCAAATACTCATCAACAAGCTGCAGCTTGTCTGCAGTCCAGTCAGCTGTGACTTGGAGCACCATGCATGCTGGCCACAGTGTTAAAATTATGTCATTGAATTAAAAAGAAGGATAATGGAATGGCAATGAAGGAGTTTGACCACTCATTTTGGTGTTTTGGAATATGGAAAAGCTGCCTACGGTATTGACTACACTAATAGGAAGACAATTCCTCCTATGAAGAAGCAATGATTTCTGTAGCAATATGGAGGGGCTGGATGTATAGTATCAACTGCAAGGTAACTACAGTTTGTTGCAAACAAAGGTCTTTCTAACAGGCAGCTTCCCAGAACCTGCTTCTTTCTGGACACAGATGAGAGTAGGAGGACTGCCCTTCAACATGCAGGATGTATCTCTGAAAGCTGGACTGCTAAAAAAAAAACCCCACATGAAACTTCTGTTTGGCTGATGATACCCATTTTCTTTGAAGCTTTCTTGCTTATATTGTTTTATTCTCCTTTTTAAAATGCATTAAAACAGGGAAATCTAAAGTTTGGCTTTGAATTCCACTTGCCACGCTCTTTGCCCTGCACCAGTGGTACTCCACATGCAGATGAAAGTGACTTCCGTGATGATTCTTCATTGGTAATGTGTTGATACCAACTTTACAGCTATATATACCATTTTCTAAGTATCTTAGCAGGAAGAAACACTGACCTTTTGCAACCTATTAACATGGGAAAACAATTATAGTTAGTCCTTCCTTCCTTCCTACACTACAGGACAAATATACTTCAGGTGAATTTTAACATCACTTCATCTTCTTGTATGTTCATTTGGCTTTTCATGTCTAATAAAATTGCCTCAGATTTGATCATCATGTTGAAAAGTCAAGAACTCCAGAGATACAATACTGGTCCCATATGCATTTTTTGATTGTCAGTAATTTGAAAGAAAACAGCTATTAAAAATAAGACTTGGGTAAAAAATGGTTAGATGGGAGTTCAATCCATATCCTGTGTTTCCATGTAATGCTTTATGGCGACCTGTTCCTCATAAGTCACAGTACAGAAGATGTGTGGGCACTAATAATTTAGGATTCTATTAGTTTCTCTCACCCGGACACAATGTGTTGCAAATATTAATTAGGTCTCGCTGTACCCCTTTACGATAGCTCAGTACTATGAAATCAATTCCAATGTACCATAAGAGATGTTTATAAAGAGAAGTATCTTCAACCACTATCTTTTAATATTTTTTTGTAACCATCAGTTAGCTCTTCCTCTCTGAAGTATTAATGCATTGACAAGCATCCACTTATACTAATGCTTATACATTAAGGCAAAAATAGACTCTGAGATTAAAACTGAATAGTTAACCTTGAATACTTGAGGCAGACACCCTCCATATTTTCAGATATGTGAATTTCTCCTATTTACTGATAGGTTCTTACAAATATATTTTATTGACCATGTTACAATGCATATTCAGGGTCCTTCTAAAATGCACATTACTGACAATCTAATTTGGTAGCCCATGTGCTTTATTACATATATCTATCTTTTTCAATAGCTAGGGAGGATGTCTATGGTCTCATGGCTGAATGTAAATATTATTTTGGAGCCAACACAGGTTATTTTATTTGCAACTAATTAGAGATGCTGGACCGCTGTATTGGTTGTACAGTTCATGTATAAATATGCACCAAGGACACCTATGTTAGTTCATGTGTGCACTAAAAGCTGTATTTTCCTGATGACATAAATATCCTGTCATCTTCAATAGATACAAGACTGAGCCTTATTATCTATGCGTTAAAAACATAATGGTTTTTGCTGAATATGTATCTGAGTAAGAGCTTGAACTTAATGCCATTTAGGTCAAATGAAAAAAATCTCCCACTAACTTGAATGTTCAAGGTTATTATGTCCTACAATGGCAAACTGCTATTTAAGGAAAATGACTTTTTCTTCACCAGTACAAAATAAGGTTCTTTATCTCAATATAGATATATAGTCTGAAAATGTATTTGATTTGAAAATCACTTAACGTAATGTTGGGAAATTCTCTGTATTCTCTCTTCTGTGGCATTGCAATATCTGATCTATATTCAATGTTTAATGTTTTTAATTAGGATCTAATTTAAACAGGATAGATCCTAACCCAGATACAAAATGGAGCATATTGCTGGGAAGAGCTCGTAAAAAACCAGAAATGTGAATGGTGCTCCCTCACAGCTGTGGGTGAGTTCCTCTTGTGTCTATCCCACTGAATTAGCTTTCACAATAAGTACCTTCTGCATGGTGCTGAGAAGCCCACATGCACATGGAAGGGGAATTTATACCTTGTTTTGTGCAACTGGTTGTCCTGAAGGAACAGCATCTTCTAGTGTATTTGAGATGGAACCTACAACACAATGTGTTTGACTTCACCCATTTATAAAAAGTTGTGGGAAGGAGATTTCCTATTCTTTTCACATTCAAACCTTTGAAATTACTGCTTGCAGAACTGACCTACGGTCAGCAGCACTACTTGCATTTGGCCATCCATCTGGATTGTCTGTTTATCTTAGTCTCTATCTAGCAAATAATTTTTGAGCACAGCAGATACCAAACCTCACTCTCCCTCCCACCAAATATTGTCTTCATATAGGATGACTTAATGACTTACATCTGGAAGACTGAAGGACATAGGAAGTTAAGGCTGCATTTGCACAGACTTTTCCTGGGAGCTGGCATTTTCTGTCATCTTAGGAGCAGAGGGTGAGGTATCAGCTAGTTTCCTTCCATTTTGTAGTCTGAGAGGACTGTGTAAAGAACTAAGACATCTTGCATCCCTCTGTTCCCCTTTGTGGAAATCATGACATAATAAACCATTGCTTATTTGCTGTAATAGACACATTTTCTAACAGAGAAATATTTTCTTGCCAACACACAGAATTTTACTTTTTCACATATATTGTTCTAATCTTATTGATACAAACTTCTACATAACATCAACCTTACACAATAGAATCAACAGGACAGGGACAGACAAGAGGCTAATTTTGTTTCTTTAGCTGCTGATGTGCTGCTGTTACTGCTTATCAGGAATTAGTTGTCTTTTTGTTTCTTGGTGGGTGGACAGTTTGGAAAGTCACTGCTAAGATGCTTATATACCAAGACATATGGAATGCCTGAAAAATGTAGGGTAAGAAATCAGCAGATTTAACTTCTCTTGCTTGGAGTAGAGTTTTGAAAACAAGGTGGGAAAGAGATGAGAGGGCAGATGATCACAGGCTGGGTTGCTAAGGAGAACTAGCAACAGAGGTGGCTAAATCATCTTTAGAGAAGGATACTTTTACATCTCTCTGGAGAGTTTCCTAGAAAACTGTACTTCACTAAATTAATAACAAAAACTTCACAACAAGTAAATAACAATCCTACACCTTACATGCTGTGTCAGGTAGAGTTTTACATCATATGGTCTAAATAATTCTTCACATAATAATTAAGTAAATTTGGAAATCCAATGCAAAACACTGAATAATTCTTTTATCTAAATTTACTCACTGTGAATTCTGTTTTCCGCTATGGTTTGGGCATAAGATGGAGCCTCCAACTCCTTCAGAAATAATTCAAAAATACTCAAGAAATCTGCATTTAAATATACACTATCTTAGTTTTTGGGTTCTTTCAGACAAATCTGTTTCTCTACATGGATCAGGCACTGGTTCAAGTTGTTGTCCAAAAACCAGAGGACAGCATTTTCTGCAGTCTCTCTGTCTCTAAGTGGTTATTACTGAACGTTTTCTGAACTAGGATGACCTTATATATTGGTATTGAGGCATATAAAGTGGATAATCATAGCACAAGGGTCTGTTTGGTGAGCAAGTCCATTCTCCTTTAAGGACAGACTGCAGTGCCAGTGATGGATATATCAGATTAAATTGTCTCTACAATTATATTTTGCCAGGCATATGCAAAAATGATTTATGAAAGGTAGAGCTTCAAGTGTAGAAAGGGGAGCAACAGCTCTCTCAAAAAATCAGCTCTCTTAAAATTGTTTCTTGTGGATGTTTTCATTCTTCTCCGAGACGGTTAAAATGCTTTAATGATCAGTGGAACTGCAGAGGTTCAGTGTCTCTATATATCCACCATAATAAGTACCCAATCAAGAGCAGGAAGACAAAATAAGGGATAGAAATGACAGTTAATCAGGGCATAGACAATTAAGAATCCAGTAGCACCACATCATTTTTTTCTAGGTTGGTTGATTACTTTTTATTATGAGGGAAGAGAAAAATTTCCACCTTTTAAATTTGGATGACGTTTTCTAGGACAAGCAAAAGCTCACTTCATCTGTGAATTCATTACGAGAGTCATAAAGGTTGATCAAAGCGTAGACAAGGAGGACATTTGAGACAGAGTGGAAAAGCATACCACTGTCTCCTTGGCATGTTACCATGGATCAAATAGGACCAAATTGGTTAAAACAATAGTATATAGCCAAAAGCTTGCCCAAGCAATCACAACAGTAATGATGTTAACTGCCAAGAAATAAGCAATTTGCTGTGTGTGATGGGTGCATCAATTGGTGAACTACCTGCTGTTATGTAATACAAGAAAAATATTTATTGAATTTTCCCTCCGTGATTTCAAAGAATATGCATTTTAAAAATCTGTATGTCTTGCACATAAGAACTCTTGTGATAAAGTATCCTGCCTACTGCGCTGTAAGAACTGACATTTTGCCAGTATCCAAATAACAGGTCTTATTGATTGTAGAGTTGTCTCAAAGAGTTTTGCGCTGCTATTCCTTTGAGACCACTACTTTTAACTGCATAGAGCTATCATCTGAACACAGAGCTGGGAATCACTCTTTTGCTCCAGTCTCAGCATTACCTCTGTAAATTTTAGCCCTTTACCTTTAGTCAAAACCTGAAGAACTCACTGAAGAAAACAAGTATTCCACAAAAGTTGTAATACAGTTATGATAGGACTTTTGAACTGCTGGAATAGGGTTAGTAGGCTACAAGAAGGAGCGTTAGTGGGTTTTGCAGAAAAAGACCAATAAAAGACTGATTAAAAAAAAGTTGATTCAATAAGGGATTCGGAAATGCAGTCTGAAAGTACTTCAATAGTCAAGAGATTATGTGGATTCTTCTCTTCCTTACATGCAGCTATAGAGGATTGTAAAAACTGTAGTGCTTTCAAAGTACTATGGTATATCTGATCACCAAAGAGACTACAGCACCCTTTTTAAAATCCAATTTTAAGGAAAAGTCAGGAGAAGAGCTGGCTACCCTACTGCCTGCTTCTTTGTGTGCCTTAGCCAATGTGTCATTGTGCCTCCCTAAATTCCCTCTGCAATTTCAACATCAAAATGTAAAGTTCGTGAGTAAAATTGTTTTACTGGATACTTTTACCCACAAAATATAAATATTACATACTAAGAAACTTAATTTAATACATCAAGTTCATACAAGCAGTTATTTCTCCAGTAGCATAGGAAAAAGGTCTGGAAAAATGAGAGAGAGCAACCCTTACACATCCTGATTGCCTGGAGGGAAGAAACTGCATGTTTGAGTTCCCAGGAGGTCCCTCTCCATTGCTGTGGAGGTCAGGCAGGTGACAGCCTTCTGACTGCCACCTTCAGCCTTCCTCTAAGGAATCAGCTGACTGGCTCACAATAGTTTGATTTTCATTGCAGAGGTAAAATGAGCACTGGTCTTAAAAATAATCTGGGGCCTTGGATTACTCTGGGAGAAGAATAGCTGAAAAAGACTGTTGTGACATGATAGATTTCAGGTGAGAAGAGCACCTGAAGGCATTCAGGTGTCATCTGAACCAAAGATGACTAGACTGAGGTTTGGAAAGGGTAAGAGACTGGGGAGACACATATACCTAAACAGCAATGGGGGAAGGGATATCTAGGCAGCAGGACTCAGGTCTCAGGATTTTAATGGGAAATTCAATAGCTGAAAGCTTGATTGTCACTGTACAGGACATTGAGAGGTTAGAAAATTACAACTAGAACTATTGAGTTAGAGAGCATTATTCTGTTACCTGGGTGTTGAGAATGGGAATCACATTACTGCTGAAGAAGGTGCATCTGTGTCTTGTACAAGAACCTCACTTTGGTGTCATGCTTTGATCTGGTGTGATCCTGCCTGCCTTTTTAAAGTAACTTTGTTACGTAGAGCAGTGTCCATCCCCAGGGTTACTTTCTGTTTGCCTTCCCAAACAGAGCCAGTGCTGGTCAGGAACAAAAGAATTGGCTCAGGACACGAGTTAGAAAGAGCCAGGTACAGCTATGAACTGTCTGGATCCCTGTGTGTGATGAAAATTTTGAAAAATATCACTATAATTACACAAATGACCACTGAATTTTTCAGTTTGATCATGGTTAAGCACAACAACAACATAGCTAGTACAAAATGTTAACCTGCAGCAGCTTATCTTCAAATATTACAGCACTTGTGAGGTCCCGGTAGACGTTGCAAACTGTCTAGCTCTGTTAGGTGTGATGGACGCATGTCAAGAAGCACCACTTCTCCTTTGATTATGGGTCCCAGAAGCAGCCCCTATCCTTTGCAGAGCTGAATGTGCAATGGATGAAAAAGAGTTTAAGTAAAGCCATAGGACTGTCAGGGCCCTGACTGCATCACCAGGCAATGTCCTCTTGCAGGGGTTTTGCTGCCTGTGCTCAAGGCCCACTCAGATACAGTGTGGCTTAGTCACTTGGACCAGCCTACTGTGAGAACCATGAGATGCCTCGCCTGGGGCCTCTGGTCTTCGGCTTGGAGACTGAGCCTGACCTCAGGCTCTTGTCTAGGCTGCAGATTTGCTGTGCCATGCTTGTTCCTTCCCCATCCTGACCCTGTCTTGCAGCCTGGACTTCCCAACTCAACCTTCCACCTGCCCTGTCCCTACAGACTCACCTGGCAGTCATTGGACTGTCACTGACCCCAGCTGCCATCCCTGGGCCTGCCCCCCTTGCCTGGCTGGAGTCCTGCTGGGCTGCCCCCTGCTTGGTGTGGCCACTGGTCCTGCTGCCTTGCTGACACCCATGGCTCCCGGCTTGCCTGCCCTTGCAGGGCAGCCCAGCACTTGCTGCTCCCTGATAGACACAGCTTGTACACAGTCACCTTCCGGAAAGCTCCAAGTCTGGGAATACAGCCAATGCTAAAACCAAACACAAGATGTATTCTCCCTTGCACACACCTAACTGCATGTCTGCTTGCCCCCCAGTCTATGATAAATCCCAGAAATAGCCCACGGGGAAAAGTAATTGAGGTATGGGGAAAAATAAAGAGTGGTACTGCAAAGCTATGGTGGGATGATGATAAGAGACCACATCTTTTATAGAGCATAGATACTGCTCAAGAGAATAAATGAGTGCTTGAACACATGGAGTTTCTTCAGTCCTGGAACAGAGTCACTCAACCTCAGGCAAAATACAGATAGGGAGCAACTACTTGGAGTTTAAACCCTTTAAATGAGTTAAGGTAAAAGGGTAATTGGCACCTGTCAGGCACAGACACCTGACAGCAAGGAGGGAGGTAGAGAAGCTGTCAGGGCTGTAGGATGTAAAGAGTAAGCAGCTCTGGAACAACAGCAGGCACAGTATGGAAAAAAATTATCTGTACTGAATTTATGGTTTTTAATAGGTAGTGAAATTATGTTTTGCTCTTCCTAGACTCATCTCTGGGAAGCAGCCTGGGAGGCCAGAGCTGTAGTGGCTGTTCCCTAAAAACCTTCTGAAGGCAAGGGGTGTTTCTGTCCTTGCCAGCTGCCTCCAGATCTGACCTACACCTATCTCCAAGCTTGCTGCTTCTACTTCAGAACTGAAAAAATTGTGACCTAAAACATGTCTTTCCTCTTCACACCCCCACCTCCAACAGTATCAGTTGGAATGGCAACAGATCACTCCCTCCCACAAACTTGTTTCAGAGAGTATAAAGATATATATATATATAAGCTATAGTCTAACAAAACCTCTCTGGCCCTGAACAGACTATAAGTAGCAGAAGGATGTATGCATCCACCTGCTAAAAATACTTCAAGCTTCTGCAAATTGCTTAGATAGCTGAACTTACAAGCAAAGAGTAGGCAAAAGTGGGAATTAAATATTAACCTACAAATCTAGAAACTGACAGTCTGCAGGTGAGATAGGTCCATTTGCCTCTGATTACAGAGTGTACCTGGCCCTGTCACCTGGCTGAGTGAGTGGCAGCTGCTTTGAAACCAGTTCATTGCACATTGCAGTTTGGGGCTGCTGCTAAATGATGCTCAGTGGCATTCTCTGCAGAGAGACTGAAGGCTGGGGGCTAGTGGAGTCTGAGACCGTTGACTCTGCAGCTGGAGGAAGCCTGTCTGTCTGCCTGCAGTATTATTCTTCTTCCATTAAGCAAGTGGTTCTAGCATCCAAGCTAGCTAGCTTGGCAACTTTCAGGGGCACAAGGTTAAAAATACTTCAAAACTTGAGAAAACATAGGCTCTCTCATTTGAAAATAAGAGTTTTTGGGTTTGTCTGGTTTGCCTTTACAAATGATATGAACTTATAATTCATCAAGAAAGTGGAAATGTCACCTGAACCTCGCTGAGGAATATGAGATCAGCACTAATACAAATCAATACATTTTACTTTCCTGATTCATAATGCGTGTGTCAGGTTGTAATTCCCATGGCTGAAGGGAGCCTGCCTGATATATTTATCTAGTACTTGAATCAGTGCCCAGCTCTGCAGAATATAAGATTTCCATTTAAAAGTAATAGTGAGCTTTGAACCCTGGGGTTTGTTCAGAGATCTCACATTGTCATTGGGGTGCACAGGTGTTCAAATATGGTTGGATACATGCCCTAAGAAAACAGTCCTAATAGCGATGGTGAGTGAGCAGCATTATTTCCAGCTCTGGGTCCATCACAGTCATCAGGGGCAGTTTCCTGAAGCATCTCATCATTCATATGCTGATGCTTTGCTTGCACTGATACCAGTGAGCCTTAGGTACTGGGGCTGAGTCCTGTACCTCTTGTGAGTCACCTTTATGTTCTCTGCAAATATACCTGGCAGATTTTTTTTTTTTTTTAAATAATCTGAAATATTGGTCAGTTGGGAGTAAAAACCATTTAAGCTGATTTAAATTCTTCCTCCTGCTTTTTGACTAGTTCATATACCAGTGCTTCACCGAAGTTACACAGTTGAATAAATACTTTGCCAGAATTCCCAAGCAGCTTGAAGAGGACTAGTACTATCTGCAGTACAAATGCTAATTTAAGCAAACACGACCAAAACTATTTTATTCATATTGCAGAAAAATCTTGTGTAACCCTAGAGTGGTTAATTTACTTTAGAGCCCAGAATCTAAGGCACTAATTAAAAGTATAAGTATTTATTATTTGCTTTAAGACATTTGGCAGACAGTATCTGAATCTAAAAAGTAAACATATTTTCTAAATTCTCTCTGTCTCTCTATACATATGCTTTTGTTTAATTGTTCAATACAGCATTCATACAGTGAACTCCATCAGAGAATATCAATAAATATGCACACAATTACTGTGAAAAGAAACCTTTTCTGTTTGCTTCATTAAAAATAGTAGCATTTTACTGCAGCAGAAGAAATATGTCTTGCAAATGTTACAACTCCTACATATTTTGAGTTTACATATTTCATGTTTCAAGAAGTGAAAAATATTCTTATATAACTTCAGAGGTACAACAAGGAGACAACATAGATTTGTCCCTTTAAGGAAGAGATAACAAAAAGCCTTTTATGTATTGTCACTTGCTGGAAGTCTTGGGAGAAGTAACAAAAAGGAACTCATACTTTATTCTTTGTCTGAATAGGAAAGGAATATTTCCAGCAGAGGAAATATTAATTTCCTTTCCCATTGTTAAAGGCTACCATGTTTTTGCCCATTAGAGGAAAACTATCAGTTGTAAAAGCAAGTGCAAAACCTGTTTGGTCTTCCTTAAGCATGGTATTAATAGATTCTTGGAATACATTCAGATATCTTCTTGCTAAAAAGCTTATAGCAGAGAAAGAAGTTTCTGCCCTTCAGTTGAGGTGGTGTAAATGACCACAGGAAAGACCTTAGATGATTATAGTGCTTCAACTTACTTTCTGGAGAACATTTTAAAATATATAGGTATTTTTTAAATTTCAAGGTGATAAATGGAGCCTACCTAGATGGCTTAAAACTTAAAAATGACTGTGATTCTCAGCTGAAATACCACTGCCACTGTTGATACGGAAAACTAATTTGTTTGGTTTGTTTTATATGAGGGGATTTGGTGGTCTTGCCTCAGTTCTGCAGCAAGCCATCATTCTTACATCTCATTCTGTATGTGTCTGGTCTCCCTCCTTGCTAGGAGCTGGGCAAGGTGCCATATATTCCTTTCACTGTCTCTGGCTGGAGATGACCTTATCTGTCATCTCTGATATCTGTGATGACTTATTTCCATTTTTATCTTTTTTCAGAGAAGCATTAATTCCTAGGTACTCACCACCTTAGTTATTTGAGGTTTTTTATTTCTTTATAGGTTTGCATATCCCATCTTTTCTTCTGCCTCCAGCTTCTTCCATTATAAGTATTCTAGATTAGAGTTTTCTATCAAAAATGTCTGCAGGTTACCAACAATTGTTCTTTGTTAGAACAGTTAAATTATACTTTGCACTATTAAATAACAGGATATGGCATCAATGAAATGGAATCTGACACAGTTTTGCTACAACCACTTCCATTATGGATGGTATTACTTTAAAATGACTTTCAGCTATGCCACTCAATTGAGGGGAAAAAGACAACCAACTTTAGTGTGACCTGCTCAAACTTGTGCCATGTAAACTGCAACCTAGAATATCTATCCAGCTAAACAACTCTGACTTTGTCAATCAGCTGCTTAGCTGAGATACTCCTTTAGCATATATCTTCCAGATAATTGATAATATTAAATTATATATTTTTGCCATCAATGTAAACAAGTTTATGAAATATATTATCCATCCCCTTTTTTTTTTTTGTCACGAGGACATACCCTTTTGTATCCGCTGAAGTTATGTCCGTGGCATATCACAAGCCTCCACAGTTCATCTGATATCACAGAGGCCACAATAAGACCAATATAAAATTCTACTAACTCTTTTGTTTTCTTTTTAAATTCACAAATAGCCAGAACTGATAAGTGGAGCTGGGCACCTCCTGTCCCAACCTGTGCTCATGGCTTTAACTTTGCAGACTCTGGTCTTCAGGTATATTTTTGGCAATCACAGTTCATGTTTTGTTCAAGCCAATAATCTCTTCTTTGAGCTAATAATTATTTATCTGCCTGCCTTTGGCTTCTGTTCACTCACAGAAGCAAAGGCTTTCAGGACATGTCTTTATTTTCTGTATGTTAGGTATTTCACAGAATCACAGAATCACAGAATGGTATGGGTTGGAAGGGACCTCTAGAGATCATCTTGTCCAACCCCCTTGCTTGAGCAGGCACACCTAGAGCAGGGGGCACAGGAACATGTCCAGGCAGGTTTTGAATGTCTCCAGGGAAGGGACTCCACAGCCTCCCTGGGCAGCCTGTGCCACTGCTCTGGCACCCTCACAGGAAAGAAGTTTTTTCTCATATTGAGGTGGAACTTCCTGTGTTCCAACTTGTGCCCGTTGCCCCTTGTCCTGTCATTGGGCACTAATGAAAAGAGCCTAGTCCCATCATCCTGACACCCACCCTTTAGATATTTATAGGTATTGATGAAATTCCCCCTCAGTTTTCTCTTCTCCAGGCTGAACAAACCCAAGTCTCTCAGCCTTTCCTCATAAGGGAGATGCTCCAGTCCCCTGATCATCTTGGTAGCTCTCCGCTGGACTTGCTCAAGGAGTTCCACCTCCTTCTTAAACTGGGGGGCCCAAAACTGGACACAGTACTGCAGATGTGGTCTCACCAGGGCAGAGTAGAGGGGGAGGATAACCTCCCTCGATCTGCTGGCCACACTCCTTTTAATGCATTCCAGGATACTGTTGGCCTTCTTGGCCACAAGGGCCCAGTGCTGGCTCATGGTGAGCTTGTTGTCCACCAGCACTCCCAGGTCCCTCCCAACAGAGCTGCTTTCCAGTAGTTCAGCCCCCAGCCTGTACTGGTGCATGGGGTTGTTCCTCCCCAGGTGCAGGACCTTGCACTTGCTCTTGTTGAATTTCATGAGGTTCCCCTGGGCCCAGCTCTCCAGCCTGTCCAGGTCTCGCTGGATAGCAGCACAGCCTTCTGGTGTATCAGCCACTCCTCCCAGCTTGGTATCATCCGCAAACTTGCTGAGGGTACACTCTCTCCTATCGTCCAGGTCATTGATGAATATGTTGAACAGGACTGGACCCAGCACAGACCCCTGGGACCCACTAGTGACAGGCCTCTATCCAGACTCTGCTCCGTTGATCACGACCCTCTGAGTTCTGTTGCTGAGCCAGTTCTCTGTCCACCTCACTGTCCACTCATCCATCCCACACTTCCTTAGCTTGCCTGTGAGGATGCTATGGGAGTCAGTGTCAAATGCCTTACTGAAGTCAAGATAGACAACATCCACTGCTCTCCCTTCATTGACCCAGCCGGTCATGCCATCATAGAAGGCTATCAGGTTGGTCAAGCATAATCTTCCCTTGGTGAATACATGCTGACTGTTTCTGATAACCTTCTTGTCCTCTACATGTCTGGAAATGACCTCCAGGATGAACTGCTCCATCACCTTTCCAGGGGTGGAGGGGAGGCTGACTGGCCTATAGTTCCCCAGGTCCTCCTTCTTGCCCTTTTTGAAGATGGGAGTGACATTTGCTTTCCTCCAGTCCTCGGGCACCTCTCCTGTCCTCCACGACCTTTCAACAATGATGGAGAGTGGCTCAGCAAGAACATCTGCCATCTCCCTCAGCACTCATGGGTGCATCCCATCAGGGCCCATGGATTTGCAAGGATCCAGTTTGCATAGGTGATCTCTGACCCAATCCGATGGTAAGTCTTCCTTTCCCCAGATTTGTCCTCTCTTCTCTGGGGGCTGAGATGCCTGAGGGCCAGCCTTAGCAGTAAAGACTGAAACAAAGAAGGCATTCAGTAACTCTGCCTTCTCTGCATCCTGTATCACCGAGGCCCCTTCCTTGTTCAGCAGTGGGCCCACTGTGCCCCCAGTCTTCCTTTTACTGCTGATGTATTTAAAGAAGCCCTTTTTGTTATCTTTGACATCCCTCGCCAGATTTAATTCCAAGTGGGCTTTCCTCATCACATCTCTGCATACCCTGACAACATTCCTACATTCCTCCCAAGTGGCCAGTCCCTTTCTCCACATACTGTGAACCTCCCTCTTCCATTTGAGTTTCTCTAGAAGCTCTTTGCTCATCCATGCGGGTCTCCTGGCTCCTCTGCCTGACTTCTTCCTCCTGGGGATGCACTGATTTTGAGCTCAGACGAAGCAGTCCTTGAATACTGTCCAGGCCTCTTGGATCCCCTGCCTTCCAGAGCCCTAGCCCGTGGGATTCCTCCTAGCAGGTCTTTGAAGAGGCCAAAGTTGGCCCTCCTGATGTCCAAGGTTGTAACCTGACTCATAGCCCTGCTTCTACCTTGCAGGATCCTAAACTCGACCATCTCGTGGTCACTGCAGCCAAGGCTACTCCCAACTCTTGCATCCTCAACCAGCCCTTTCTTGTTTGTTAGGATAAGGTCGAGCAGCACATCTCGTCATATTGGCTCCTCCACCACTTGCATCAAGAAGTTGTCCTTGCTGCTCTGCAGGGACCTTCTGGATCGTGCATGGCTCACCATGTTGCTTTTCCAGCAAATACCAGGGTGGTTGAAGTCCCCCATGAGGACTAGGGGCTGCGATTGCAAGGCTACTTCCAGCTGTCTATAGGCCTGCTCATCAACTTCCTCTTCTTGATCAGGTGGCCTGTAGCAAACACCCACAACAGTGTCACCCATATTTGACTGCCCCTTAACTTTTACCCACAAGCTCTCAACTTGTTCTCCTTCCACTCCAAGGCAGAGCTTGATGCATTCTAGTTGCTCCTTCACATAAAGAGCCACTCCCCCACCTCACCTTGCTGGTCTGTCTTTTCCGAAAAGCCTGTAGCCATCCATGACCACATTCCAGTCATGCAAGCTATCCCACCATGACTCTGTGACTGCAATGATATCATGGCCCTGCGACTGCACACAGACCTCTAGTTTCTCCTGTTTACTCCCTATGCTGTGTGCATTGGTGTACAGGCATTTCGGAAAGGTGCTTGAGCACACAGGTTTCCCCAGAGGGATGTATGAGGACCCACTACAGCTCTGCAAACCCTTGAGGTGGTTGGTCTCCTGGTTGCCATTGCATGAGGCCACCACAGCACCTTTATCACTGCTCAGGTTGTCGTATCTTATTCCCCCATTGTGTGTGATGGCACTAGCATTGCCAGTTTGTCCCTCTCCCCCTGAGTTCCTCAGTTTAAAGCTCTCCTCACCAAGTTTGCCAGCCTTCTGCGAAAGGTTCCCTGGCCCCTTCCAGACAGGTGGAATCCATCCCTCCCTAGCAGCCTAGTTGCTGAAGAACATCCCGTTGTCATAAAAGCCAAAACCCTCACATTGACACCAGCCACGTAGCCAGGAGTTGATTTGTATTATTTGCCTATTTCTAGTCACCCATTTTTCTCCAACCGGTAGTATAGAGGAGAAGATAACTTAGGCACCAATATTTTTCACTTGCTTTCCCAGAGCTTTATAGTCTTGCTTAGTTCTGCCCAGACTCTGGCTTGAAGCATCGTTTGTGCCCACACAGAAGAGTAGCAGAGGATAGTCATCAGTCCGTTTGTGCTGCTGCTGTTAGAACCACCTGTAGGTCTTCCTGGATTTTGAGCTCTGTCACCTTTCTCCCCTCAGGGTTGTGCTGGTTCTCAGTCCCATGTGGAACATTGGGGTGTTTTCCACTGTCTGCAGATATCTTCCTGGAGTGAACAACTTCCGTTGTCTCAGCATGTCAGCAGGCTAGCCAAGATTTTGGACTACTGAAAGAATGGGAATGAAAGTTTTGTTCACAGTTCCCACCACAATCCAATCCAATCCACTGTAGAAAACCAGAGTAAGTTCCTAAAGGTGCACAGCTTAGACAGGTTGCGTACTCCCTTCTAGTTCCACATTTCTTTGGTTAAAAGACATCGCGCTCATACATTTCAAATATACGTGTAGCGCATTGCTCAAGACTTTGTAATACAACTTTTTAGTAAACTTATTCTAAGTAAACAGTGTCTGATGTGCATGATGTGTTAAAGAGTTTTTAGTTACTGGAGGAAATGAGGTGATACTCAAAGAGGGTTTTTTTTCACTGACACTGCAGATTCAGATGAAAGTTCTGTTTAAGTATCTTCCTGTTGTCTTTTGTACTGTCAGATATTTAGTCGTCCCAGAGCTTCCAGCTGCCCCATTCTTCCCATCAAATACTGTTCTTGCCTTTTGGCTGTTACCCAGCAATTTTCAGCCTGGGCCCTACACATCCCAGAGCGAGCGGTGCCTCCTCCCCTTGCTTTTATCATCCTCTCCCCATACAGCTCTCTCTGGTGCCACTCAGAGATCACATCCCAGAACTACACCACTTCAGCTGATGCTTTGTGTAAGTGATACCACCTGTATCAGTGAGTACTTTCATACCAGCACTATGCCATGTGTTGGTATCATCACCGATAAGACAAAGCTGTGCCTGTGCTAGGGCTTGTTACCAACATGAAAAACTGCATTTTACTGGCACCATTTCCAAATATGTTTTCCTGTATATTGGCAAAATCAGGCTTTTATTCTAGTACAAAAAGTACCCTTACATGAGCACAGCAAACAGAACTAGTCAAACTAAGGTTTCTGTTGCTATAACTATTTTTATAGATGCAATCATACTGGCCAGAGTTCTGGGTCAGTGCTGACTTTGATCACTGTATTTGCAGAGGATGCGTTACAGGCTATAACAGCAAAACCTGCTTATACCAGGGTATCTGATTCACACGCACAGTTGATTCTACTATTGGTAATGATTGAAATAAAATTAGGAGAACCTTCTTGGCATGTTATACCTAGTGGTATACACTAAAAGTAGGGCTTCTAGGGGTACAGCATCTGTGAATAATGATGTCTGCTGGGGGTGTTTTGTTTTCTTTAATCATATGCCAGTAAAACTTAAAAATAGGTGGTGCCTAAACTGCCTAATTTCTGTTTCTTGCCTACTAAAAGCACAGCACTGATAATTTTAGGTTTCTGTCATTCATTGATAAATTAGATTTTTAAAGAAATCATAAAAACAATAAAGGATGCATTGGAAAATAATGTTGTTTATATCACTACATTTAAAGCCTCCTTTTCTTCAGTTACACAAATGGCGCAAGACTCAAAGCAATTGTTAAAGTTCTTTTAAAGAAGACTAAAATCTAAATATTTGAGTCAACAAATGTTCTTTTAATACACTGATCATTTGAGGAGATTATTACTGTACGTTGTAGCTTTTCTTACAGGTAGGAGAGAAAGGAATTAGAATGTTTAGGAATTTTAAAGCACCTCATTGTTCTGAGGAAGAGAGATTTTTCTTTTGATTTGAGTTCTATTTTTAATGCCTTACCTGGCATTTCAATCTTCCTAGAGTGGACACTGCTCATTTGTTATGAGATTTTTGTTTCAGACATTATTCCATAGCATGTCTTGGGACCTGGAAGCTTTGTGAGCTTTAAATAGGAAAGGATGGCAACTTCTGACCTTTCCCCTTTGGGTAGATTGCTGTGTTTCAGCAGATTATTACAGTAGAGGGAATTAGAGCGATAGGCAATTTTCTGAATCCAAATCTGAAGCTACGCTGACAGTACTTTTGCTCTGTCCTGCAACTCTGGAAATTCATGGTGGGTATGGCAAGCACTCCCGACAAGAGAAATTAGATTTCTTAATGCTAAGCCCATGTTCCCGGGCTCTGAGCACACCAACTGGATTTACCACCTCTTCCCCTACTCCTAGAGGTTTTGCTGTCTGTGCCCAAGGCCAGCCTGGACATGGTGCTGGTCTGTAACCTTGGATCAAGGTGTTGTGAAAACAGCCAAATTGCAAGAAAGAGCTATGACAAGACTCGCCTTGGTCCTCTGTTGTGTTCAAGCTCAGGCCCTTGCCCGTGGTCCTTGCCTGAGCTATGCTGTAGCTATGTTGGGTCCTTGCCTGAGTCTACTATGCTACAGTAGTGCCCAATCTTGCACTCTGCTGTTCCTGACCTTGCCTTACTGACTGAGCTTCCCAGCTGCAGCTTGGACCTGCTCTGTCTCTACAGACTTGCCTGGCAGTCATCAGACTGTCACTGACCCTGGCTGCCATCCCTAGGCCTGCCCCCCTTGCCTGGCTGGGGTCCTGCCAGACTGCCCCCTGCTTGGTGTGGCCACTGAACCTGCTGCCTTGCTGGCACCCATGGCTCCCAGCTTCCCTGCCCTTGCAGGGCACCCCAGCCCTCGCTGATCCCTAACATGGCTTGCTCAAGCAAGAGCTCTTCATTAAACAGCTTTCTTCCTCAGTGATGACCTAGGTTGAGGAGCTCTGCCAGTCTTGTAAAAGCAGAGCAAGTTGCCCTGAGAGATAGGAACCTGAGCATTTTATAACGCTCAAGTTGAACTGGGAATCTTGTTGATTTACTTGAGAGGAAATTTAGCCAGCAGCTCTGGACAGTTTAATTTCTCATTTGCAAATCATAATGTTGGAAAGCAATAATAAAATATGAGCATTTATTTAACTGACATTTTGATTTCCCAGGAAGTGCTGCCCATTAGACCCCAGGTTTTCCATCAGAAAAAAAATTAGAAATCGTAAATGTAATAACAAATTTTTGTTCAATGGTTGGGTTTCATATACAAGCACACTTACGGCATTTAGATTACAAAATTATTTCATCTTATATCCCTAAGACTAAAAGGAAAACATTTTAAAGTGTTTCAAACCCAAGAACTCAAGCACTTTATAAACATTGCTGAATCGATGTTCGTAGCTTTCCAGCAAAGTATGAACCATTCCTTCCCTGATTCTATAAACAGAAGATGAGGAAAGGCTAGGGCCTTTACTCAAATGATGAATAGCCTTTTATAATTAAGGTATTTGTTTTGGACTTAGTGTCATTTCATGACCATCTAACAAAGCTAAAACTCTGCTCCTGCTTAAATGGTGGCATATCCCATTCCCCACTATTGGACACATTTTTCTCATGTCTCTCCTGTTTATCTTCTCTATTAATTGTTTGGCTGCTCGGTGAACTAGCTAATGTTTTCAGCTGAATCAAACCAGGAATTATCTGTCAGCCTGAATAGGTCCCTGGTCTTGCTGAGAGGCTGTGTGAAATCCCATCCTTAGAAAATATGCGTTAGATTCCCAGTTTTGCTGCAGACTACTTCTATGACCTTTACCAAATCCCTTAAGATTTCTCTGTTTCCAGTTGTGAAACTGAGATAATTATATTCCCCAGCCTTCTGGTATGTGAAGATTAATTTATTAATATGCATGAGATGTTCATATCCTACAGTGATGAAAGCCATCGAAGTTCCTAGATCAACTCCTTTATATGTTTGAGTTTTATCCATTCACAGCTACAGAGAGACCTCCAGACACCTCCAGAACTTTTTAATGGTAATAAACTGGAGCTCAGAAGGAACAACAATCTTTAGTCCATTGTCATCCTTATGGTGGCTGTATCCTAAATTCATTCAAATTATTATAGTGGAAATTGTGATTCCTCCAGGTTCCAAAAGGCATTTGTTGCAAAAAGGCTATTGTTGCCAATACATGAAGGGCTAGCATGTAAATATTCTAAATTTATGCACAGTTCTGAATTTTGAATGTTTGAAATGTACAATCATTGGTGTGCCATCATGATGTAGGAAATGAGCCGCTAGCACTTATGGTGCTAGAATGAGCCAGTAATTTTTAAGCTGGTGATTTTCAAGTTTTAGCTAACTGCAAAATGTGTTCTCATGGTCTCATCTGAAAAACTGGATAGAGAGGATGTGAAGACTTAACTACCTTAACCATGGTTCCTACTATGCAATACTAGCCGTGACATTGAGGAATGAGCTCTGTTGAGACTGAGGCTGCATCTGCTCTCCAGCTCTCCAGAGAAGCTCAGGTAGGCTCCATTATTCTTTTAAGTGATATCTTCAATATGCCTGTCAAGGCCCCTCACACTCAGAGTGGTTGAGATAAAGATGTAAGCATTTCCTATATATGTGGCCTGAAAAACAGGACGATCAAATAAGAAAATACTGAAGAAAAGGGTTTGGTGTTCACCTGAAAGAGATCAGTACTTCATTCTGTTTCTAATAGAGTCACTAATCACAGTGGCATGTATTACAGCACTGACTGTACTTACCAGAAAGGCAATGGAAGTTCCTATTACAAGGACCAGTAACAGCTTGGGGTATGGCATATAAGGAAATAATTAAAAAGGCCTATTTGACTATATAACAATAAACTCTAGCTTCATGGTTACTGGTTCAACAATCATTAATATCCAGAACACAAAATCTTCCTACCTGAGTTTAATGAGTGAATTCACTGAGTGGAACAGCTTGCAATGGTTTACAAGGAGGGAGGTAAGAAAAGAGACAAAGGCATCAAGGGCTTCAACCTAGGAAAAAAATAAAAGTGGTTTGCTTTGTAAGGTCACTATGCTCTGGTAGACATTAACTTTAGTGAGACTTAGCTAGAACACAGCTGAGTGACTTCTGAATCAAAGGTTTTCCATGTATTAAGTAAGATGCTTTCTGTCATGTGAATTGCCAAAAAAGATTCTCATGTCTTCTGTGCGAGCAGAAACTAACCTAAGTTGGAAGCTTTTATGAAAGCAAGCATCCTCATGACAATAACGGGCATGCTACCTATTTAAGTCTATTCACTAGAAGAGAAAAGGAGGTTGAAAGCATTAGTCCACTCCCATTAGCACCAGCTGCTGCTGTGTCGCCTTCATATCTCATGATGTTTTTTAAAGCACAGCCACCCCTCACCGCTACCAAATTACTGACTTTCAGACCTTATGTATATAATTGCAGACAGCTGTGCTACACCATGTGATGGTCATAACTGCAATACTAGCCCAGTTTTCAGGAGAAAGGATGGTTTTACTTCACTTGTTTCCCTGAGGTAGATGTGACAGTAGAAAGAATAGTTCCTTCTCACTCTGGTTTAGTCTATGCTAGGTTATATGGCTATTTAGGTTGCATCTACTGCCTTTCTACTCAGAAAAAAGGGAGTGGGGTTGATGCTATCCCTTGTACATGCTACTGGTATATGTACCACTGCTTATGAACTCCAGTCCTCATGCTTGTCCTTGACTTTATATAGGTATGTTTATATATAAAGCTAATTGGTCTGAAATGTGATTGCAAGCACCAATATTATTCTTGTCTAAATCCATCGAACCTAGAAATGAAGTCTGAGTAATTTTGCTCTGAACTTCCTTCCCCCACCTGCAGAGGATACTGCTGGGGATTATCAAAAGATCTGAGCATTGGCTTAACTCTTCTCACAAGGTGGCCTACAAGGTTTTCAGTATTGCCAGTTTTATTTGTAGCCTAGCTATGTAAAGCCTTTTTTTTGCTTTGGAATCAATCATCTGGTGACTGGACTCAGTGACCCAGACAATCTCTTAGAGCCCTCTGTCTTCAAGCACTAGGCAAGGCCAAACCATGTTCAGACAGGGCTGTTCTGAACTGTCTTCAATTTGGAGAACAGTGATTTTAAGTGAGCCCTAGCTCTTTCTCTGGAATCTCCAAAATCTGCAGATTGCTATTCTTTTTTAATGTCTGAAAAGTTTTGTGGAAAAACCACTGCCTGTATTGCTTTGAACAGCAGACCTTTCAGTACTGCAGGGCCCTTCTCCTATGTCTCCAGCAGGGGACCTGCTTTTCAAAGGCAGCTTGGCCTACTGGCATAGACCAGCAGCCTCAAGGTCTTGCTGTTGCTTTCTTTTCTATTATCTTACCCGACTCTCAGGCTCTGATATTTTTCTGGAGTTGTACCCTGGATGCATGGAACATTTCCCACAGGTCCCACTGTTTATGAAATTGCCATCCTGTAAAGTTCTCCCCATAAAAGCTGCTCATTTCAACAAATGGCAGAGTGCAGGTACGCTCTAGAAATTCCCAAAGTTGCAGGATTAGTGGGGAAAACTGGGGCAATAATTGGGACAAAAATTACTATAATGGTATCAGATGTAAGCCAGCAGTTTAGATAATGATATAACAAGAGCATCACATACATTCATAGCTCAGGAACTAAAACCACCCCCTGCCACCACCCGCAACAACTGAGTACAGATGGAGAACTTGGCTGTTTTCCATCAACAGCGAGTAACCCATTTTTCCTGTGCTGATTGATTTGGCCTGTGCTGTTGCTGTCTTACTTTTTTTTTTTTTTTTTTCATGGTGTTGCTGGCAGAAAGGTCTCCTCTACTAACAACAAGTTTGTCTAGCCTTGGCATTAAGCTTAATACTGAATGACAATTTAATACTTCCTCTTCCAAGTCTTGCTGACCTTTAGTTTGTGGCAGATAATTTCTAATGTGTGTATATGAAAATATTTTAATCACCTAGCTTTTAAAAAACTAGATTGAGAGACACCACTAGTTAGGCACAAAAATGTGCAATATTTTTTCTACTATTAGCTTTTCTACACTGAGCTTAATAGTTGTATGTGAGAAAATGGAAATTCACTGCACAAATTACTCCACATCTGCAAGTTGCTTATACACCTTCTGATGAAACGTTAAGCAGTGGTGAGGAGTTTATGCTTCATTCAGCCTTCTCAGCAACACAGCAAAACAGAAGTAACTTGCCTTCTGTTTTGGAATAACATTCTATTAACTGAAAGTCCTCATTGAATAAGCTACACAAAAAACTTTAGTTAGCAAAAGAGGGTTATCCTGAACTGAAGTAGGACTGAATAAAGTATCTAGCAGGTTGTGCTATGTGTATCTTTTTATGACTTTAAATCACACTTCAACATACTTCCTAACAATTTGAGATTCAGTTCTGCTTTTCCATCTTTGAAAGCTTTCCTGCTTACATATTTTCATTATTAGTTCTAATTACCTTAAATTCCTGCTGTAGTAGGAAGTGAGATTTTAAAACCTATGGAAATCTTTTTGTACTACTCTTCCAAATCTCCATAAATCTTAAAATACAAAGCAATCAAAGTAGGAATAAGACTGTAGACTGCAAAAATAGCTATTTTCTAAATTATTTCATACTAAGTAAAATCTTGCTGATATTATACAGTGACAATAAGAGGGTGGAAAAACTAAAAAATTAATTCTGTACTAATACTAACAGCAAAGTTTCACCTAAATACAGATTATTATTTTTTTTAATCTCATCTTGTATAATGGCAAGTAGTAGAGAAGTTTAGTTATGATTCTTGTCTTGACCGTTTGTTTAAATCACTTGATTCTGGTTAGCCAAGGGGAACATTTCTTAACTGTGCACAGTCCTTGGTGGCACAAGCTGAGGCAATGCGGTGCAGCTCTGCTACCCTCCCTGGAAAAGGCCACTCGTGTCAAGGGGTGACTTAACCACTTTGCAGGACTGGAGCCCTCATTGCTAATGAGCACAAGTGTATTTTTCACATCCTCAAATTTAAACCCAAGTAACCTCGCAGCAGCAGCGCTCTTGGCAGGAACACTTGTACGCTTGAGAGCTGTGCTCCAGAGATGCCTGGGCGCCTATGGTACCGGCCTAACAGGTGCCTTCCCGCATCCCCGCCGAGCGATGTGGCTTTCCTTCGGGCCCTCCCCCGGCCCCCGCGCTCAGCCCGGCAGCCGCCCAGGGCCCCGCTGGCAGGGCCGTGGCCAGCACAGGCTCAGCCTGCCGCCCTTCACAGACCCCGCAGTGCCTCCAGCCGCGGGGAGCGTCACACGGCTCGGCGGGATGAGCGGGGAAGGAAGATGGCCGGAGACGCGACCCGCCGGCAGGTTACGCGGCGCTGGGGGAGGCGGCGAGCCCCCAGGGTTAGCGGTGCGACCGCCGCCTCCCGCGGGACGTCTCCGCCGGGAGCCCGCGCTTCTCCCTCAGGCGGAGGGGGACGGCCGCCGCGCTCCGCCGGCGCCGCGCACCGGCACCGGCCGAGGTCAGCCAGGCCCGGCAGCCACTCTCCCTCTCCTCTCAGCGGCGCGGGGCGAGCGACCGGGGCCGGCGGCGGCGCCCGCCTCTGCCTCCTCCCCCTCGGTGCCCTGCCTCCTCCCTCCGCCGGGCGGCCGGCTGCGCGGGGAGGGAGCGCGGCCGAAAGGTGTTGCTAGAAGGGAAGTTTAAAGAAGGTCGTCGGGTTCCTGGGCGCTCCGGCAGCATCATGGCGGAGCAGGGCGAGTCGCCGGTCCACGTCCAGCAGCCCCAGCCGGCGCCTGCGCCCGCCGCCCCAGCCGTCGGCTGGCCCATCTGCAGGGACGCCTACGAGCTGCAGGAGGTTATCGGTCAGTGGAGCTGGGGAGCGGGGAGGGCGGCGGGGGGCGCCGCAGGGCGGAGGCAGGGGATGCCGCGGTGGCCGGCCGGCTCCGGGCCTAGCGGCGCTCATCCTCCCGCAAGCTGGGGCTCGCTCACTGCGGCGGGTGCGCCCGGCACTGCAGTGGCGCCGCCGCCGGCTGCTGCAAACTTTATCCGCCCGGCAACGGGCGGGCGGCCCCGGGGGGCGGCGGCTCCTTCTAGAACCCGCCGCGCCCCGCCCGGTGCGGCCCGGCGGGTGCCGCTGCCGCCCCGCTGCCCTGCGGTGCATCGTCATCCCTTGCACCGGTGGCAGCCGCCGCCTGAGCCCTGTCTTGCTGGTTTGCGCTGGGACCCCCCGCAACTCCGCAGACGCGCTCTCTGTGCTTGTGCGTGCGTGTGTGTGAGCGTGTGCATACGTGTATGTGTCTGTGTCTGTCCGTGGATGCACACGTGTGCATGCATCCGCTTAGATTACTCTGCATTTTTCCGGTGGTTTCATGGGGGAGGTAAATCTCACCCCTAGATCTGCTACTATCGTGGTGACTTCCTTTTAATGTTTTGTTTTGTTTTGTTTTTTAACATATTTTTAAACCCCTTCCTCTTCTCCCTCGCTGGTTAATCGTGCCCCCGGGCCAGCTCCCCGCGCCGGGCGGTGGCACAGAAGGCCAGCGGGGGATTACAGCTTCGTTTCGCCCCAGCCAACCTGCTTTTGTCCCGGTTTGCCGTGTGAGGTTCAGCCCGCCTGCCGCCCATGTCCCTGTGGGTAGTGGGCTTTCTGGTGGTGCGCTTCAGCACTTTGTTCACGTGTCCAGCTAATGCAGATCAGATGTGTTCAGTCTTCATCCCCTATATTTGGATTGGATTATTTTGAATTTTACTGTGTGAAAAGGTGACTTGTTAACAGTATGTGTGATGGAAAGTTTTTTGTCTCCTGACCTAGATGTTGCTTGTTGCTAATGAACTACCTTGGGAAAACTTGCTTTTATTTGTATGTAGCATTTTAAACCTCCAGTAAATACTGCAGGTGGCAAAGGCCAGCTCTAAGACTGATTGCTGTTCCTCATGAAGGGGGCCACTTCAGTGAAAAAAAATCCAGGACTCTTGCCTGTTGATGCTGTTGGGTTATCTTCAGTATTCAGTACCCACTGCTAATCGTTGTCAGGCCGATGACAATCAGAACTACCCGTTATTGATCTGGGTTGCAAGTTGTGCGTACTTTGCTTTGTCGTTAAGCTTTTTATTTTCCACAGGCAGAAGAACAAAATAGTTGAGAAAAGTACTTCTGCCTTAAAATGGGATGGCTTTCTGTTGACCCAGGTGGTGCCTTTGTATTTCTGTTTGCATTTCCTAGGCTGTGAAAAGAGACTAAGGAGAGGTGAGGGTTCCGGTATTGGGGCCCCTGGAGGTGGCTAGCCTGGACCAGGCTGGTGCTCAGCATCAAGCGCGTGCTGCCAGCGGAGGCCCCCCGCATGGGCTTACTGGCCAGAGGACTTTGTCTTAACTCGGTCTGGGAATGGATCTAAATTAGCCAAATGGAAGTAATTCTTCTATTTTTGCTGAGGAGCAAATCCCTCTTCTAAGGTAAAAAAGGCCCCAGAGGTGTTGGATTAATCCTTGTCTAGGGTGTGATATGAGTCATCTGAGTTATTTAAATAGTAGTTATTTGCTGTTGCAGTACCTGTAGAATGCCTGGGTGAGAGTTTCATTTAGAAACTCTTTTTCATTTTTTCCTTTCCACTTTAAAAGCTTGTATCTTTTGATATGTAGAATGTATTTCTAAATGTTTATATATAAGCATACATCCATTCTTCAGGTGGATGCTAAATTGGAATAGCAAATGCCTATCTGCAGAGAAACTTTATTGCTAGTTACCTACTGGTGCTATTAAAAGTTGATATTACTTCTTTAACTAAAGTCTAGTGAGGAAATTAAGGTCAGGTTATATTGAATCAGATTCTTGGACACACTGAACTTGTCTGATTTCAACTGAACTTTTGCTAAGCTTAGGTTGCTTACGTGACTGTCTCTCAAACTCACTGAGATTTATTTTGTACCATTGACTTTAAAATCTTTTGCTTAGTCAAATATGTTTTTTTTATTAACACCTTGTATTTTTTGCCTTAACTTATAGGAGACTCACTATGAGGTTAAATTTAGTCTCAATACTATGAAAAATAATAAAAAACCAAACAAGGAGACACCACCCCACTTTCTCCAAAAAAACCCTGCTTATTTGACCAAATGTGGACATAATTTTGGAGATGTTGGACGAATGTTGTTGCTTTTAATGAACCTAGTGAGGGACTCTTAAAGCATCTTTTTATTACCTGAGGGAGGGAAGAATGATATGGTTGAACTTGCTTCAGTGGCAATTTATATTGCTTTGCATTGTGAATGTGAGTAGCTACCACTTGCTGAAACAGAGCCCTTCACCTCTGGAAAGCACTACATACCTCTCCCGGAGGAGCTGGGTAGTGTCTTTGGGACAGGTTCAGTTACAACAGCCCTTTGCCAGTTAAATGAGAAAAATAACATATTGAAGCGTCTTTGTGGACTTAGGAGGAGGAAAGATGCACAGGGGACAGTACACCAGGATGGTTTATCACAACACTTCCCAACATAATAGGCTTACTATTGTACGGTAACTAAAACACAGATGCAGAATGACTTCAATGGCCTGTTTTAGGGAGCATTTAAAAGTTTTGGTGATCATAAAATGAAAATCATTGTTAGTTGTGTGTGGGCTGTCTTCATCCTGTGGATTTAGTAGGTTGGAGAAGTTCTGCTCTTTTTCTGTGGAGAATGTGAAATTTTCTTATTGCTCATCTGTTTCTAGCCAAACGCTGTTTTGAAGACCAAGGCCACATGATGTGGTTTTCAAGTGGTACAGCTTTTTTTCCTTCTCTGTCTGTTGCTTCCTTTGTGATGGTTGGGAGATTCAAGTGCCTGTTAAAGAGAAAATACTGGCTTTAAGGAGTGCTTCTAATGAGATGTTATTCCATGTTTGCTTTATTTTTAAGGTGGATAGCCAGTTCTTTGTAAACTCTTGGTGTGTGGTTTCGTGATGCATTTAATCTACTCTAACAGGCAGCTGTTGAAAGGATCGCATTGATCTGACAAAGAACTAGTTCTTCTGCCGGGTTAGTTTTCTGTTGGATCAGGTTCCCTGTTTGGCTTGCTGCATGACTGCATGATTGATAGATTTGATGCAAGGAAGAGGCTCCTCTTATTATTGCCTATACACAAATCTTTTCTGGAGCAGGAAGAAAATGTCAACATGTAGGTTAGAGAGTTAAGAGAAGAGGAAATTCTTACATTAATTTAGATTGATATGGGCTGTCCATACACAGATCCATTTGGAAGTTAGAAGGGGATTCCTAACTTGGGACTGGAGGATCCAAAGCAACCTTCCTGTAGCAGTTACAGAGATAAGAACTGTAATTGCTATTAAGGGAGAGCCAGATTTAATTTAGTGAAGACACAGGAGGTCTCTTTCTTTGATTTTAATGCATTAGGTTAAAATGTGTAGTGGATTTTAATGTATGTACTTGGGGTTTTTTGTAAGGTGGATATGACAGATTAAAAAAAAAAGCTAATAAAAGCAATACTGTGAGAGGTTTGGGTTTATAACCAAGTATTCTGAAAAAAATAACTGAAATAGATTTCTCTGAATTTATATCACTTACATATGCAAGGCTTTTTCCTCCTCAGAAGCAATAGAAACCTTCACAGAACAAACATTTAAATGATAACATAAAAACCTGAAAATTGAGTAGTGTTAAAATTGTACCTTTCATATGAAGGTACATCACATGGACAAGACAAAGCAGCATTAGATCTAGGTGGTTTTTTGCCAGGTTTTTTTTTTGTGTGTTTGGGTTTTTTGGGGTTCTTTGGTTGTTTTGTTTTTAAAAAGATTTCTTAAATTGGTGTGAACAAGTGGTTTTGCCTTGTTGTCGGAAAACTACATTGGAGTTGATGCTCTTCTGCTAGGTGTAACTTAATGTTTGTCACCCTGCATTGATAATTGAGGAAGGAAGGTTCTGTTATGGAGTAGTGGATTATCTCATGATTAGGCTGGGTTATAGCTTTCATTATAAAATTATATTTTTATCTTGCCTGCTGCAACTGGCTTGGAAAATTAATTTGGCTAGAAAACAGCCAGAATTAATTGGAAAATAAAGGGTTACTGCTACATGATGGATTATCTATATTGGCTGCAACTAATTAAAGACGTTACCTTAGTTGAACTGAGGCTTTCATCCAGTTTTGCCTTCCTAGTGCTGAGCTCAAAAATATCTTGTGGTTTATTGCCTCATAAGGCACAGTGTTGCTAAGTCAAATGTGTTGGGATTTTGAGTAGAACAGGTTACTGTTCGAGACTGTTCTGCTGATTTTATAGTTCTTATTGTAAGCAGCCTGTGAGCCACTCTCATGTTAATGGCTCTGGGGTCTTTGTGGTGTTTCTGTGGAATGCTATTTAATTTTTTTTCCCCCTCCCTGCTGCATGTATGTCACTGGCTCTTTGTCTGACAGAGAATAGACTCTCCTATATTTGTGGTTATCAGAGATCTCTGACTCTATAGAGAGGTCTCTGATGATGATGCTCAGGGACTGATGTTCAAGTCTGTAAGCATGGTGTACACTGTTTTGAAAAGCCTCTGTACAGTTAGAGGTAAGGTTACAGTTCTGTGTTGTTCTGTTAACCAGATGCTTGTGTCTCATTCACACTTTCCAAAATTTCTTACCCCTGTGCTTAATTAGGGTTGTTTTTTTGAGTGGAAAAAAACAGTAGAGGGGCTTTCTTTTCCAGTAGCTTTTATGTATATGCTGCAAATTAGATTGGACTGTGCTCAGTGAAATACCACACCATAGCTATGGTAAACTTTGCTTTTTTCTCTTGCAGAGATTTTTTTCCAAACCCCCTGTAATTCTTGGATAAGAAGCTGCATAATTTGATCAGTAATACTTAACACTACCTAACATCTTTATACTAAAACTTTGTGTGAAAAGAAAGATGTGCCTGCCTTAATTCTGCTCCAAAGCAAATTCTATTCCTTACCAATCTTAAAAGTTACCACAGCAGCCTAAGCATATTGTACATGCACATATTAAATACAACCTTCATAACATTAATCATAACCTAATACAGCTGTAGCTTGACAGGAAGGGTTTATTATTTTGTAAATTTGTTAATTTGTTTGGGAAATAATTGGTCAAGATTTCTGTCAGCTAATAACCATTTGAAGAAACTGTAGCAGTGTTAAATCCCCATTTAGTATTTATATAAGGAGTGGCTTTTAATTCAGCTGTCAGAGTAAAGATGGTCATGGTGCAATTTAAAAATACCTTGTAGAACACTCGCAGTGCTGTGCTGCTAATGAGGCTGTGCAGAGCTCTCAGTTGTTAATTATTCGCCTTGTCTCTACATGATAGTAATAACGCTGGGGAAGGGAGCTCTGTCATGGGTTTTTTTTGAAGGAAAATGAACTTTCTGCATTAGAAATACCCAGATTGGAGACAAGGCTGTAGTTTTCATTGCTTCAAAGAGGTTAGGCTTTGTAAGTGATCCAATGATCAAACTTCGTTATATAATTCAGTGACTTTTTAAAACTTTTAACTCATGCAATTGGAATTCAGAATTGTCAGAAAGAAGAGTAATTATATTTTATAAGAACCTGAATGGTGTGAAAATAAAGATGATTATGCGCAACTTGCTTTGGGTTTGTCGTGATTGCAAATAACCAGCAAATAAAGCTTTTAAAGTTAATTTGTTAACTGGGAGGGTAAGGGAGCATGTAATCAACACATCAGGCAGTTGACTGGTGTGTAATGATAATTTACAGAAAATATGCTGTGCTTTCCTGCTCTTGGAATCTGTCTACCTCCTTTATGCTTAGCCCTTCTGTCCTTATGCTTTCTCTCTCCCTCTGTCCAAGTTCTTCCTACAAGTAAGGACCAAATTCTCAGAGACCTGTGAAGTTCTGGCTCCCCAGGAGTTGCCTGAGTGCTGGAAGAGTAGCAGTTCTGCTTGTGAGCATGTGGAAATTTGAAGGGATTGCATGATTTTGATTCTCACTAAGCCTTACAACAACAAGGCTTTGCATCTTCGAAGTGGGACCACTGCTTGTGACCAGACTTGTAAGGGTACTTTGATAGCAGGGGCCAAGCTCCGACCTGGGAGAGCAATTTTAGGTTGTATCATGTGTTGCTCTGAAACAACATTAGAACTGTTCTATTTTTTTTTTTTTTCTTTCAGTGGAGAATCACTTTCCCTTAGGTCAGAGACAAATTTGTGGTGTTCTGGTTTTTTTTTTTTTCCAGAATCTGCTTGTCAGATGGAGCTTCTCTTTGTTAGATAGAAACAAAACCACATCTGTACTGTCTGGCTTGAGAGCCAAACACTGCGAGTTCTCCATGCCAAGGAGATGTGGGTGGCTGATATAGTGGCTACATGTGTAGGTCATGTTTAATTTTTGTGTGACCCTTTGGTTCTTTCTCTGTTCCCTCTTGCCCCCTTCCAAAATATTCCAGAACTATAAGGCAGCACTAGATAGAAGCTGGTTTTGTTTCCAGCAATAATAGCAATTTTTGGCATTTAAAGAATGGACTGTAAAAACCAAGTTAAGTTAGTTACTCTTGTTAACTTCTTGGGTTTGCTGAAGTCATGGGATACTGCTAGAGTAGCAGCAGCAGAGGAGCAATCTACTTGTAGACCTTGGAAGATAAGTATGTCACTAGGAGATTACTGGTGCTCAAAATTAAAAGTGAGATTTTTTAAAAAACTTTTCTTTTGCCCCTAAAGGAAGTAACGCTTGACAGAAGTTGATACTGGTTACCGTGTGCAAATAAATAATTAGCTTTTTTGAATTAGTGGATTTTTACTTATTTCTGTCTTTTGCATCACAGCTTTCCTGGTAGGATGAAATCCTGATGGCTCTGCTTGATTTCACTGTTTCTTGCTAAGTTTGAAGGTCTTTGGGTGTGCATAAGGGTTGCACAGTTGAAGCTTGTGGGTGTAAGAATGTTATCATCCAGCAGTGGCAGAATGAAGCAATGCCGGTATGAAATCCTTGAGAGAAGAATTGGCTTTAAAACTTTTCTTCTTCCTTCTTATGTCAGTTTTCACATGCACTGTACTAGGTTCTCTGGGGTTGTGTGATCAACTCTGTAATTAGAGCAACCAGTACATGTTGAATGCTTGTCTCTTGCCTTCTTCCACAGGGTTTGGCTGCTGTCCTCCTCCCTTGCCTACCCTAGGGTCCAGTGGTGGCGATGCAGCTCTTCCTTCTCTCTGCTACTAGCTTCCTCCTGCACAGTGCTTCTGGCTGGAGACCACATGTGCCTGGGGAACTAGACACTTTCCTTTCCCCCACCCCTCCACCCCCCCCAACCCTGGGAGAGAAAACGTGGTAATGAGAAAAACTGGGGAGAGTATACATGGAGAAACAAGCAATTCCAGGATACCTGACAGTGCAGGAGCAACCTGATTTTTCCTGAAACCTCTGTCAAGTCAGAGTTACTTTATTAGAGTTGGTTGCCTTTTGGGAGAGAATAGATAGTTGGGGGATGGCAGTAAAGGGGCTGAAGCTTAGTCTTAATGGAGAAGTGTGCATTCTTCCAGGCATTTAGGTAGACTTCAGTTGACTGGTAACTGTTTTGTAGCAAGCTTCCATGGCAGTGGTGAGATGCTGACAATGCTGATGAAGGTGGTGGGTTTTTAGAGTCCCTCTGAACAATTCTCAGGTGTGATTTTCCAGGGTTGCTGTTCGTGAGAGTCCTGCAGCTTGCTCCCGAGAAAAGCTCAGTGAAAAGTTTGAACAGTGTCATTCATTCTTTAGCTGAAGTATTAAGTTTGTGGCAGTGATGGAGTTAATATTTCCAGTCCTTTGCCCTTAGGTATTTGGCTAGGTATGTGACTTTACTCAACAGTTTGGTGAAACCCCAGTATGGTAAATTAGCTGTCTCCATTAATCCTTTGTCTTTAGGTTTAACAATTCCTGAATTGTTTTATTAGCCTCTTTATTCCTGTGGTTGTCTAACTGCCTCTGAGGTATTCTGATCAGAAGTAAAATGTGAGTGAAATATGACGATGTCCTGTAAGGCTGATGTAATGATTATGTTACATAGCTTTTAAGCTGAACTGTGCTAATGCACTCAACGAGAAATGACAACTAGAAAAAGACTAGAAGTTTGAAGGTTTTCTGTGTTCCTAGTAATGCTTTCAGAAGTAGTGTGAACTTAAAACACATGATCTTGAAGGTGAAAATCGATGTTGAGTGTCTGAGGGTTTTCCTAATACCTGTAAGCAAACTATGTGCCAAGTATACCTGCTTCAGAGTAGTGGTACAAAATTAGTTAATTTAACAGACCAGAAAAATGTTGTGTATTTACTTATTGATCATGGTTTCTGTCCTGTAGGAGTAATATGGACAAGATCATAAGCTTGAGCTATTGCTTTTAGGCTTCTGAGAAGAAACACATGCAGAAGGATCACCATTCAGTTCTAAAGTTGCTTTTCACTTGTTTGCTTTGAAGACATTTTATTACAGGGACTGAATTTAAACTTATAATTTGTTCCTGTTAGTGTCTTCTGCTTCCAGCCTCTGAGCCACTTCAGACTAATAACAGGAACTTCTTTAGAATTCGATTAGAATCACCTGATGAAAATTCAGTGATAAGATAGCATTTATATTGCTCCAGCTCTTCATTGTTTCAGGAGAATCAGGATGAGAAATAGGTATGTTTTTTGTTTTTAGTGTGTGGGCCATGATGGACTCAAAATTCTAGCAGGCACCTTCTGTTGGGGTGAACTAGCTGAATGCTTTGTAGCTCAACATCACAGTATTAATTAGAGATATTCATGACAGTGCAGTAGCAATACCGCCTTTGTTTTCATAGATTGCTGTTCTTCATTCTCGGAAGAGAATGATGCACTATGTGATGACATCTGGAAGGCTTGGAAAATATTGCATTCACGGTATTAGATTGTTCCAAGTGTTTACTTTCAAACTAAATGAGAAACAATAAAATATGCCTGCTAAATCAACACCAGCATTTGTTTATAGTGCTACTTCAGAAATGAACAGTAATTCTCTCTTAATAGTTTTTTTTCTAGGCAGGAAACCTGGTTCAGCATAGAAAATCTTCAATTTATCCTACTTGTATAAGGTGAAGTGGAGTTAAGCAGAGTTCCGTGGAGTTCATATAATACCCTAGTAAGGTAACTTTTCATCCCACGATGAATACCAGGTACCAAGTTCTTGCATAGTTATGCAGACCCATTTCCAGTATGAGTTTTGCCTTCAGATACGAGGATTTGTATGCGTATTGAAAATGGTTTCTGTATTGATGATGAGACAAGGAAAATTAAATTATCACAATCCATGTTTCTTTTCTGAAAATATTTTAACTACAAATTAGATCTTGCAGTTTATCTTAGTGGGGCCATGTAGCATAATAGAGGATTTAAAGATTATAGTAGAACATGTAATAGGAAAGGTGTTTTGTTTTTATTCTGTATTTTATTAGGAAGAACTGACTCTGTATTAGAAGAGTGCTGGAGAAAGAACTCGTTTCTTTACATCTGTGAACTTTGAAGTAAATGCTTTATTTCTGAGGCAGTGTCATGTACCTGTATTTGGTATGATAAGATGGCATTGCTGTTGTAGAGCATGATTCAAATTAACTGCTAGGTTTACTTTTTTCTTCCTTAATAGAAAAAGGAAATATATTTGAATTTTTTTCCTTAGATCTTTGTGTGTAGACAGCTGTAGCTCAAAATAGCTGTTTCTTCCAGATATGTTGTTCAGAGTTTGTTACTGTAGGGCTTTTCTTCATGGTATTCTGAAAACTCCCATCTGAATGAGGTTTGAACAGGCAGGTAAGAAGGAGGTGGGAAACAGTAGAAACCTTAGCCCTGCTGGTCATGTCTCAGCCTGGACAAACTAATCCTGTTCAGGGAGTCTCTCTTAAAGATTTTCCTCAGTTTTGTACTTCAGGCGTGAGCCTGCAAAACTTCAGGGTGTCCCTGGCCACAGAAATAATTAAGGGACTGGAGCATCTTCCATTTGAGGCTGAGAGCTGGGACTATGTGGTCTGGAGAAAAGACGACACGGGGATCTTATCAATATGTACAAATGAAGAAGAGGGAAGCCAGAGTCTTCTCAGTAGTGCCTGCTGACAGAAGAGGCAGTAGACACAAACTGAAAATGACAAATCTCAACCTTAGCACAAGAAAACTTTGACTGTGAGGGTGATCAAACACTACAAGAGGTTGCCTGGAGAGTTTGGAGTCTCCATCCACAGAGGTACTCAAAACCTGTCCGGGCAACCTGCTTTAGCTGACCCTGTTGGAGCAGGGGGACTGGACTAGATGATCTCTAGCTTAATCTAAATGATCCTATGAGTCCATGGTTTGGAATAATTTTTGGTGGTATCTTTGTGTGAAACAGCAGAAAAATAGTTGGCTGGGGCTTTGTTCTTTCAAAGAGCATCTTAAATTTAGGAAGCAACTGTGACAAGAGTTCCTGCTAAAAGAAAGGCAGATTTGGAGAATATTTGTGGCTTACAAATTAGTTCCACATCGGAATTTCATTAGTGTCTCATTTGTGCCTATGTCTATAAGTTTCTGGTGAAATGGAAGCAGATAAGGGGAGTGAATCAGTTAATGTTGAGGCCTCGACAGTGTGTTTGAATTTGGAGTTTTACTTTGAACAAGATACACACTAGTCTGTGGGCCAAACATTCTAGCTGTCCTTGGTTTTTTTTGAAAATATCTGAAGACTGGTCTGAACCATTATGTCTTTCAGGGGTTAGAGCATATTTCTGCTGGAGCAGAACTTCCAGTTCAGGTTCCTCCAAAAGGAGTTTATTTTGCACGCACAAGAGCTGCTCTGCAAAGCAAACTAAAGCTCTGTGAGGAAGAACAAGGAGAGGATATTCACTTCAAAACTGCCCTGTTTGCTCTAAAGCAAAATGCATATGTACAGGTGACCAAATAGTACTAAGTGCAGGTTGGTGCTCTTTTTTGAATTTCCCTCTAACTTCAATTACGTCATCCTCTTGTTGGTTATTTTTCTGTTTCTTTCTACTCTCTTGAGATTTTTAATTTCTCGTGTGTCTGATGGGCGGCTTTGCCTGTGAGTTAAGAACTGCATCCTGATACATGTATTTCTAAATTGTATTGCTGGTCTTTTTAATACTTGAAGTATTACTGTTAAGATTTTCCTGTGAAACTCTTGTGTTGACTGTTCACTCTAGGATAAAACTGTAGACCTTTGAAACAACAAATTTGGAGACAAAATTTTTAAGGGAAGAATGGTGTCAGCTTTCCCTTTCTCTTATCTCTGGATAAGCTTCTTTGGTTTAAATGGATATTTATCACCCAATATTCTTTTGTTGTGCAGCTGACTGAATGATAAGGAAGTTTATTTTAGCAACTTTTCACATGAATGTAGAAGAAAAGCTACTTTTTTTGGTGCCTGTTTCTGAATGAAGTGTTTATGCTTCTTCAGGTCAATGAAGGAAAAATGAAATTCCCCCACTGGTATGCTTTCTGGAGGGCTAATTACAGGAGGATCTCTGATTTCCTGTAGAAACACCCTCTTCTGCAAAAGTCCTGGAGAGACTGCTTTTTCTTTTTGATAACAGATAGTTTGAAATCAGTGATTTTTTTTTTTTTAAAAGGTATTTTAAAAAGTATATTATAAGCAATAATGTAAAAAATAGACTTTTGGATTAACCTGGTAAGAATGAATTTATTATTCTCCCAAAATGTGAGCAAAATTCACCTAGTTTCATCAAACCCTGTAAAAACAGAAACCGTCAAGACCTCTTCCGCATACTTCAGGATTTGTTTTTGTTTTTGTTTTCTTTTCTCCTGTGTAACACTGTATGAATGACAAGAAAAAGTTTAAATTCAAAAGAAAAATGTGAAACCTGTTGGGTAATTGATGTAGTCTTTGACCTAACAACAGCTATTAAAACAGCAAGAAACTGTCTCTGTTTTACACGGTTCTTCTTTTGTATGGCTTTTGTTTCTGTGGATTTGATGGCAAGGTTTTGGTACAACTGTAAGTAAAAAAAAACAAAACCAACGAACAAACAAAAAAAACCCAAATAAAGAGGTTTATGTTATTACCTGAAAGTATGACCTACATTGTGAGGATGAATGGATAATAACACAACAGACTTTGTAACACATTCGTATCCTTCACTTCAGCTCTTTTTCATGACTTTTCTTGGGAAAATGCAGAATGAATAGGGATTTGTTTAATTTGTTCTCATCAGGTACAGTGCATCCACACTTATCACACGACAGCCCCAACATGACTGTACAACAGGAACTGACTCCTGTCTGCAGTGTGCCAGCCGGGTAGCTGTACTGTACATGCTGCAAGAACAGCAGAAGTGTGGGTGAAAAAGCCTGCTGCAAGTTCTTTGGCAGCTACTTTTTTTGCTGCTTCTTCCCTAATAAATTTGTGTTGTGAGTGAAGTTGGATTCTTATGTGTTTGCAGGAAGCCAGTGCAGGTCTGATTACAAACTACTGTTAACTGGAGAAGGGCTGAGGTGCTTCAGTGCTTTTCTTCCCCCTCCCCTCTTGTGAGCTACTTTAACAGATAATAATACGTCTTACATATATGCTACTATTACACTGTTACGTGTAATGGTACTCATTGTTCAATGGCACATGTATCTTCTAGACCATAAGTTTGGTGAATTCACAAGTTACTTTTCTATACTCATATGAAAGCGGGAGGCATTTTAGGCATTTGTTAGGTGAGTACAACTAAGCAACCTCTTTGCTCTCTCACCTGATACATGCTGTTTCTTGGTGGCATTGAATTCCCATTTCCTGTTCTGCAACTTTTGTAAATTAGAGTAAATTTAATGTTGAAACAGAGTGTAGTTTATTTTACTCTTACACATAATGCATTGTTTCACTTTTTTGCTTTTTAACGTGACCTCTCATTCAGAGGGGAGATCGCTCCAGATATAGAAATTGACTTTTCATGGCTAAGTTCAGTTTCATACTCTTTAGTTCATTAAGCTCTGAAAATGCAATACTTTATATTGCTTCATAATCACAACCCTGGAAAAGTGATAGTGAAGGGGATTATAAGTGGACTAGGTATATAAAGTGATAATAAGATAACCCAAGCAGGCATGAAAGCTGTGGGACTTGTGAGGAAAAGTTCTGCAAACTTGAACAGAGATCCTTTCTTTGCATTTCACATTTGATACCCATTCAAATTGATATATTGTAGGTTTTAAGTAGCATATCTTATATTTGGTGTGTTTTGCGGTCAGAACTGAATGGTTTTAGCTTGTTTACTTGTTTGTTTTGGGTTCAGCTGTATTTATTAAGTTGTCTCTGTGTGTTGGTTGTTCCGCTCCATACCCTTCTTTTTTTAGCATGCTTCAGCACAATAATTTTGCAGTGTGAGAAGTAAATTCAGCACCAGAGAATAACATCCATTTACTCCCAAGAATCTGTTAATCAAGTGTACCAGTTGTCAGCTGACACTAAGGGGACACGCAGGTTCTTTTAGTGATCCTTGGCAGAATGATGATGGCACTAAAACATAGTTAGAATTAAAGATTTATTTTTGTAACAAGATATGATTAGTATAGCACAGAACTTATTATTAGAATGGCACAGGATTTCTACAAGCATAATCAGTATAGTACAATTTATAAGTAGTGTGTAATACAGAATTTATAATATGACTTCACTTACTATTTCTAATCACCTGGATCCTCTGCAGATCAGGTCAAATCTTAGTACAGTTTGCTGTATCAGTGTAACAATCATAATCTAGATTCAAAAATCATATAAAAGCATGCAATACTCAGTCCTTGAAGAAGCAGGTGACAGTGGAGGCATCCCAGGCCACTGAGGCGTCACAGGTCTCACTGTGCAGCAGCAGTTCCTGTCCAAGTTCTCCACTTAGGACTTGTAACTGCTTGATTTTATGGACAGTGCTCTGGTGCTGGTATGCTTCCTTGTTCTGTGATGGGGTCATCACCACTGCCGGGTTGGCTGGGTGCCTGGGACCTTCAAGGCTAGTAGGAAGGGAGTAATCAGCCTGGTGCCCAGGAATCTTGAGGCCTGTAGGCAGGGGAAGAAGAAATCTGCTTGGTTCACAGGACCTTCCGGGCCTGGTAATGAGGGGAGAGGGAATGAATATGTGACCCACTCAGTCACAGAAAATGACTGCCTTATAAAACGGTGTTAGTTATGCTAACCACATTAACCACATAGCAAGGGGTACCAGTCACACCAGTCTTATCTTGACACCTCCACAGGGCAAACTCCAGTTCTGATGGCTGCAAATTCTGAAATAGTGGTGGTTGTGCATTTTTTTTACTATACGCTTTTTTCCACTTATAAATAATGCTTCTTATGGAGATATTTCAGAGGTGGAGCAGGGCAAAAGGAATGTAGTCTTGGGTAGTGTTTATAATATGGGATTTGCCTAGACAACCTAGGCTGCTTTTGTTTAGGTTTTCCTTACCTACTGTGGTGCTGACATTTCCTTGGTGTGGATTGCTAATGAATGGGGAGATGCTCTCATACCAAATCTGGAAATGTACCAGGCTCCCTGTGGGCTCCAGAACTAGCATGTGAGGAGACTAAAGGCCATGGAGGACTCAGTTAAAAGATAATTTTGCTGATGACACACACAGATGGGCACTAAACTGCCTGGACTTTGACATCACTGCACTTTCCTTTGCAACACATCTACACCTCTCTTTCAGTGTCAAGTACTGAGGTTTGTTTGGAGTATGTGCAGCTTTCTGTTCAAAGGCAGGCAAAAGGAAAAGCATTGTAGTTACTGTGTGTTCCTGATGCACTTCTAAAAGTTGATCCTCAGCTTTGTTAGCACCTTATCTTACCCAAAGGCTTGAATTTCTTTGTAGGTACCCTCTTGAAAAAAAGAGCAGGAACTTTTTTTTGTCATGTGCCTTATCTTGTTTTTGTGATTGATAGGACTAAAAGTTTTCCAGTGTTGAATTGCAGGGCTGTCAGGTAGGTTGCTAACCATGTCTCCTGCTGTGTTGACACTTTGAACACTGATCATGATAGCACAAGGGGATAAAACCATATTCTGCACTAAATATAGTATATTGAATTGGAAAACTGGTAAGGGAGCTGGGATACTGACTGTCTCACTATTGTAGCTTCAAAGGCAAGATTATGTGCAGTAAGTGACATGACCGTATGGAGTAACAGGATGTATTTCTCTAGTAGTGAGGCATGGCTTTATTTTTACCTAGCTTCAGTAGAACGTATGATCTTGATCCACTTATATGTTATTGTTTCTTCTATGTGCTTAACAAACACAGCGGCTATATTTTGGGTAATCATTTATTTTACTTGCTTCAATAAAGTTGCACTAAAAGCCTCTCTTATTAAAGTTAAAAAAAAATCTCTCAGGCTGGTGTTCAACATCAGCACTTCTTGTCACTCTCTGTTGGGAGAGCAGTGATGGGAACAGAGGGAGGGGGCAGCTGTGAGGTGGAAGGAGCTAGTGGGCATAGCCTTTGTTTTTCTTTCTTCCCTTTCCAAACCGTGTGCTTATTGCCAGGTTAACTTGAATGCCCTAAACATAGTGGTCATCCCCGGACTTTCCAATCTGATCTTAATGTGTTGATGGCATTGTACCAAGCTGACAAGTGCTAAGCTCTGTATGGCGATAGGCAGAAGTCTCCTTACCAAGAAAGTGTCTGAAAACAGAAAACCATCATAGCCTGATACTTTATTTCAAAGCTGAACACAATCACTATTAAATAAACCTATATCTAGTCTAAATATATCTGGTTTCACTTTCTAGCCAAAGATTTCTTTAATGCCTTTGTTAGTCAGAGTACAACTCTTCTAAAATTCTTTTAACTGTGATTGGTGGTGACAGCTGATTAGTCTTCAGATAAGACAGATATGTGAGAAGAGTTCCTGCAATACAGTGTGTCTGGGCTCACTGGTGGAGGGAAGACTTTTATATTCTCCATATGATTGGTACAGGTTCTTCACTTTCTTATGCAGTATTGATTTGTCTGATTTCCTGAATAATTGGTTTGTGATTGATAGTTACTTGCTGTACTCTGATGCTAGAAAACTCTGTGTTCAAGAAGGTTGGTTCCTGTTCTCACGTGCTTTGGCAGAACTTCTTTATTCCTTTCTGCAGATTTGGCAGGGAGGGAGTTGTAACATAGTACTGCCTAGCAAACTTCAAAATATTTCCTGTAATTTATCTAGCAAAAACATCTTATATAACCAGTCCTTTTACTGTTTTAGTGAGGGTGGGGGGAAATAAAGAGAATAATTCAGAAAGCCTAGTCATTCCCTCCTGCCCCTGTTTTTCTTGTGTATGGGGTTTTATTGCTGACTGTGAATCGCCCTGCCTTTTTTTTTTTCCCTTTCTGCATGAAGAATATGATGTCTGGTTAATCCTCAAGCCTGCTGTATTTTAGCCTTAGTACAGGTTATCTTAATGCTTGCATAGAAATTATCTTGTAGATTTTCTATAATGCATAATAATTTTAACATGGACATTTAGGCTATTTCTCTAGGACTTCAGTGGGAGGTATTTGTAGTCCTTTATAATCTTAGAGTTTTTTCTGGATTATTTATGCAACATGCTTTTGAATAGTAGTATGGGATAAGACAGACCTCAGAGATTTTGTGTAAGCTACTCTCCCACAAAAAGGTAAATACAACAATTGAATAACCTAGTGATTCTACAGCCATAATGGTGATGTTTTTAAATGTCTAACTGCGGAACAAAATAGTTTTGTATAGCTTCATGAATAATTAATGAGATTAATTGTTGGATGATGAAAATGCAAAAGTAGCAGTTCTATGTATAAGCATAGATTTCATAGAACACTTAGTGTCTTTTAAGAGAATTATGTCATAATCCTAATGGCTAGGATAAACAAACTAGCATCCAAGTGAGTTATAAGGGGAGAGAGAGAGAGATTTGATTCCAGCGTGAATTAAGAACACAAAGTGGGCAGGAATTAGTAGTAAATTGTATTTATGTGGTTATCCAGAAGTTCTTTAAGAACACAAGCATTTATGTCGTGTGAAGATGGAGAGAGAAATCATGAGTTCATTTTCTGTGAAGAAGTTTCAGAAAGATTTAGAGGCAAGTATGGTGGTCTAAATGAGCTTTAATGAGCTAATTATAACTTACTCTTAATCAATGGAAGTAATATGAAAGAAAATTAATAATACTGAAAGATCTCTAGAGTACTGTGGGGCAAAATCTAGAAACCAAAATAAATTAAAGGTTCTTTTCTCTGTTTCTAAACCAAAAGTGTTGCTTTGCCACCAACAAAATTGATTCTTCTGCACAATGCTGCCATGGAATATGCTGAAGTACTGATTAGTTCATAACACATACGTAGTAATGCTAGAAATATGCTGCACAATATTGCATGGAATATACAACATATTGCAACATAGCTTTCAAAGCTTGTATATAAACACAGATGCTTTGCATGTTACGTAGAAAAACCCACGTTTTGAGTGGAAACCTAAGCTAGATTGCATTGGTGCAGGCACGGTTTGTGTGCACAAGTGCATTCTGCTCTATGCAAAAGGAATCCTGCAGTTATATTACAGAATCACAGAATGGTAGGGGTTGGAAGGGACCTCTAGAGATCATCTTGTCCAACCCCCTTGCTTGAGCAGGCACACCTAGAGCAGGGGGCACAGGAATGTGTCCAGGCGGGTTTTGAATGTCTCCAGGGAAGGAGACTCCACAGCCTCCCTGACCAGCCTGTGCCACTGCTCTGGCACCCTCACAGGAAAGAAGTTTTTTCTCATATTGAGGTGGAACTTCCTGTGTTCCAACTTGTGCCCGTTGCCCCTTGTCCTGTCATTGGGCACTAATGAAGAGAGCCTAGTCCCATCGTCCTGACACCCACCCTTTAGATATTTATAGGTATTGATGAAATCCCCCCTCAGTCTTCTCTTCTCCAGGCTGAACAAACCCAAGTCTCTCAGCCTTTCCTCATAAGGGAGATGCTCCAGTCCCCTGATCATCTTGGTAGCTCTCCGCTGGACTTGCTCAAGGAGTTCCACCTCCTTCTTAAACTGGGGGGCCCAAAACTGGACACAGTACTGCAGATGTGGTCTCACCAGGGCAGAGTAGAGGGGGAGGATAACCTCCCTCGATCTGCTGGCCACACTCCTTTTAATGCATCCCAGGATACTGTTGGCCTTCTTGGCCACAAGGGCACAGTGCTGGCTCATGGTGAGCTTGTTGTCCACCAGCACTCCCAGGTCCCTCCCAACAGAGCTGCTTTCCAGTAGTTCAGCCCCCAGCCTGTACTGGTGCATGGGGTTGTTCCTCCCCAGGTGCAGGACCTTGCACTTGCTCTTGTTGAATTTCATGAGGTTCCCCTTGGTCCAGCTCTCCAGCCTGTCCAGGTCTCGCTGGATAGCAGCACAGCCTTCTGGTGTATCAGCCACTCCTCCCAGCTTGGTATCATCCACAAACTTGCTGAGGGTACACTCTCTCCTATCGTCCAGGTCATTGATGAATATGTTGAACAGAATATTGTATGTGAGCTGCATTTAAGAATTATCTAGGGGACTCTGCCCTTCAGAAATGGACTGTCTGAAAGATTAAATAAAAATACTTTCATAGCCGCTTCATCCATTTTTTCATAGATTTTATTCTATTAAGTACAGGCTTCAGCTTCTTTTACAGACAGTTATGATTTAGTCTTGGGTTTGAGGGCAACTTAGTTTGTGTGGACTAATCAGCTAAGTTTAATAGAGGGTTTCTATATGTTGCAGGAGCTTGAGGTGTGTAAAATGCAGATCGTATAGGTCAGTATGTAAGTGTTTGTATAGATTCAGGGATAAGGTATTTAGTATTCTCCAGTTATGACTGCTGTCTAACTGTTCAGACACGTAGTCAACAAGAAAACTTAACAACAAATTACATCCTCCTCTTCAGAGACTACATAGAAGAACCATGGGCTTTAGGAACCTGTCTTTTGGGTAGAATGATTTAAGGGACCTAAAGAATGCAGAAATCCTTAAAGAGGTTTTAGTTGGAATACTGTAGAGTAACACTAGGCTACTAAAAAAAGACTTGGTAAATCATTATGGGATAATGAGGTTACTGACTTTTGTTTTTGAGAAGAAAATTGATAGGAATAGTTCTAGATTTATTTTGGATACTGTTACTGTGCAGTGATGAACGAGTGGAAAGTGTCAGACCTTTAGACATAACAGGAAATAAATGAAGTGTCGCATGCTTGTATGAAGAAGGATATGTGTATGTGCGATGTGCAAGTGATATGGTCCAGCCATCTCACCTTGCTGCCTGTCTTTTTGAGACTTGACTAGTGGAGGATAGATGAAACTAAAATGTTAAAGTCAGTTGTTGATCACACTTGTTCAAAGACGATCCTTCTCTTTGCCAGCTGCAGACAGGTTCTGCAAAGGTTAAATTCCTGGGCGGGGGGCGGGGTGGGGAAGGGTGGGGAGAGAAAATACATTCATGTCAGATTTAAAGCAAGTTGAAGGAACTTACTTAGCGAAGTTTAAATCCTGGATGAGTATTTACGTTTGTGGGGTTTTTATGTGCTTTCTGTGAAGCATGTGCAAAGTGGAATGCAGAAAACTGCTTTTAGGTTATATCCTTTCAGAAGTAGTCAAGTGTGGCCATATGTAATAGCTCTTGAGAAGGTTTCTATTGCATAAACCCAAATAGTTAAAAGCAATTTTAATGGCTCTGCTGCACTGAGGGCAGGATGGTAGGGAGAGCATGATTTATAGCATGAAGGAACAGGTGGGCTGTAAGAGCATGCTTACACTGGAGAGAAGGGTGGCAGCCAAAAACATGAGGACAAGATAAAACATCCTGTCTGGGTGGTCCTGCTTCTAAGAGCTACTAGACTGGAACACTTCACATACCTACTTCTTTAGTAGACTAGAGAAGGGCATCTCTTTATTGACACAAAAGGAGTCTTCTGACCAGATGGGAGAGCTGCAGATTTTCCTTATCTTAATCCCTGGTTGTTCACCTTGTGAGCCAGAGGAGGAGAGGGGAACATCTCTTAAGAGGAAGGAGGCATATAGCCACTAAGTGCCTGGCTCCTACTTCAGTACTTGAAACTGCTTTTTGTAATGGATTTTATATGTAGGTCCCACTGAGAGTGCAGGCTGCAAAGATTGCCTGTACTATCAAAATACTGTATTGTGTAGAGTATTCGAAAGGCAGCAGAAAGAAGAAACCAAGGTAGATTGGCTTTATTCTAAACATAGAAAGCTTTTTGCGCTCTCAGTGCATCATATTCTCATGGTGAATATCCCGCTGCAAGTCACCTCTGTCTGAGGAGAAAACACATGGAAATGTACTGAAAGGCTTTTCATATAAATAAACCTCAAACTCTAGTTTATGTCCTAAAATCTCGCATCTCGTCCTCTTCCAGTAGGCAAAAGAGGAACAGATCTTCAACTTGTGCATAAGGGTAGCTCAGGATTAATTTTGTAATCAAGAGTTTTTAAAAAGTAGTAAGGACATAGCCTTTGCTTTGGGGTTTTACAGAACTTAAGCAAGTGATATAGTGGGGTGGGTCAGGGATGTGACAGGACTTTTCTTTGTAATCTGATTTTTCCAAAATGTTTTGAAGCGTTGTTTACTGTCATTTTTCTTTAGCTTGAGGAAGCAGTCAGGCTTTCATCCTGGTGTTCACTGAATAATTTTTCTGTGTGCTTTTTCTGTTTGTGCTTATGTGGCCTTTGTATATGAATCTATTTTGAAAGTGGAGATCTGGTTGATTCCTACAAGCAGATAAAACTACTGGCATAGATGAAAAAGATACATCAAGGAAAATCTTGGTCTTTGTTTCTGTATCCTTAATAGGTAAAAATTTGGTTTCTTCCCCCGGCCTCAACCTACAGTTGTCTATCCAAAGTAACAAGAGGATTTGTGTCTTGATGTCTACCAAACGGCAGTGTCATTGAAGTGATGTAGATGAGTCTTACTTGAGATGAATTGTGCTGACTTGGTGGTTCCTTCCTTGGGATGTCTTATTTAATTTCTGAAATGTCTCTTAATTCTTTTATTACTTACATTATTGGAATTTTTAAAGGCTTTGTTCTATAAGCAGACAGAACAGGCAATGTCATTATTTGTCTGTGACTGCATCCTGCAAAAACATGACTAGTTAGTCCTGGTGAGACTTTTAAAGATGAACTCAGAATTTTGTAATGAAATTCATACACTGAGTTAAAAAGATTGGTGATTTGAGTGAAAATGTCATGTGAACAAACTATACTTGAAAATAGCTAAGCAAATAGCGATTTAAAACATGGACAATAACTTTCAGTCATGTGGTATAGTCGGTGCTGTTATCAGATGTGCAGAGGGAAAAGCTCTCAATTGTTCTTAAGTCAACTGGTAACTGAATCCATGTTTGTAGAGCTTGTCAACAAAAGGCTTTTTGTTCACAATTTGTGTTCATCCAGGACATGCCAATTACTGAGCATAAATAGAACAGAGTGTATGAACAGGCCAATATGACATGTTGCTCAATTTGTGACTTAACAAAAATCCATAATTTATATTAAAATAATTAGAATTACAGGTAAAAGCTACTCGTCAGGATATTTCAGATTTCTGCATGAATGAGCACAATGTAATTACTTTGAGGAAGCACACACTGCTGTATTTGATGTGGCAGCAAGATGTGCAACCCGGGCAAAACTCTTTCTGAATATTACTTGGGATCATTTCGTTAATTTAGTGCGGCAATACTGACTGGGGCAAAGCCAGTGGGTGCTCGATAAAAGAAGCAACAAGGCCTTTTATTCCTGCTGTTTGCAAATAAAGCATACTAAAGAAAATTATTCTAATCCTTTCCCCAAAATTTGTTCAGTTCCACCAAGCTTTGTTACCAGTGTAGTTGTGTGCCAATATGTGATTTGCATGTCAAGTAAGCATGACTGACTTTCTCTGCTGGGCCACTCAGCAACATGCATCGTCTTATTGTTGGTGTGATACTTGTGCCTCCTGTGCTCTTTACAAGAATCAGCATGCTTTTTGCAGGATGTTGCCCTGATCACGATGAATGAGTAGCAACGCAGGTGAAACAGTAGAAGACACATGTATGATTTTACTGAAAATTTTGTTTGCTGCATAGTGGGAACAAAAACCTGATTAAACAGGGACTGACCCTGAAAGAACAGAAAGAAATAACATTTGATAAATCCCCGCCTCTCTGTGTAATGGTTTTGTGTTAACTGTGCAAGTCACGTTTTTGATTAAAACATGTGTCCAAAGACGGAAGTTCCCAAACCGTATGAAATGCATTGAGATGGTGGGTGTGACTTGATAAATTAGGACATCATTTTAAGTTGTTGGCTTGGGAATTTTTTGTGGTGTGGAACAGAAACTTTGAGGTTTTTCCTCTACATTTGAGGAGTGTGCAAACTGTCTTGCTAGTGGAAAGGTATGTGTGTAGAAAGCACAGAAAAAGGATAAACACCAGATTAAGTTCGTTGCCAGGTTGGTCACTGGTTTAGACTCCTGTTATACTGAGACTGTGTTCCTTTTCTGCCCCTTTTTCAGGTAGCGGTGCTACAGCAGTTGTCCAGGCAGCGCTATGCAAACCTAGGCAAGAACGTGTAGCAATAAAGCGGATCAACTTAGAAAAATGCCAGACCAGTATGGATGAATTACTTGTAAGTAAATCAGCGGGGAACATACTACACGGAGATTGTCTTCTGTTTTGATTTTGGTTTTTGCTTGGTCCAAGAGTGAGGGTTGAAATTTATGCAGGATAATAGTGAGAAAAGGATTTGAAAATAATCTGAAAGAAGTATGCCCTTCCCCTAAAAATATATTTTACTAATATGTGTTTTCTAATGCCACAAAAACAAGAAGTGCAAATTTGAATTTTGGGATAACCAACTGTTGAGAACTGTGGGAAGAACCTTACCCCTTGCTTTCTGGAGACTCGATTTTCAAGAGATTACTGCCTGTTTGTCTTTTTTCTTACTACGAAGGAAAGATACATTTTTCTTTTGTTAAACACTGATTAAAAATATAAAGGTAAAATTTAGTAGGTCTCCTTAAAATGTCTAAAGCACCAAAACATGGCAAAAACTAGTTGTTGGATCATTTTGTAATGATTACTATTGAGGGGAAAGGTAGGAATGGCTTCACTTCCATCTATACAAGGAAATTCTTGTTAAAGCTAATAACATGCATTTGTCCTATAGGCCATAACAAGCCATTTGAGGAATGCTGTTTGTTAGGTCACTGATCAGAGGAGGAAGGGACCTGTAAGAGGCCCTTTGTAAAAAGGACTGCAAGTTTTTCCTCTGCACTGGTTATGCCAATCCAGGCAAAGTTGCAAAGAACTGTTAAAAAACAAAACCTGTTGCTTTCTAATGTTTCTAGTCAGCGTATTTATATATAGGCAGCATAACAAGAGTTGAAGGATACAAAACCATTCTAAAAGTGAGAACACTCTCTTCTGTTCCACAGGTTATACTACTGCCTAGAGACTGTGGGCTTTTTCTAATGCAGAAATTCCTGCCTCTGAAGGAAATGATCTCCTCAGCAGGGAATTGCCAGTGCAAAAGATATCTTGAATTTGATACAGAGGGTATGGTCCATCCAGTTTCTTCAGATAAAATGGCTTGTTTACAGTGGAGGACCCAAAACGCTCTTCCCCTGGTGATTGATGGCATTCACCTTCAGTTTATGTAACAGCTTGTATGGGACATTGTTGTGTTTTTTAGAAGAGGACTGTGGTAGTGGAACCTACTTCTGAGGTAGTGAGACTTATGTCAACTAAAAACTCAAAATATAAATCTGAACTGTGTTTAGAAAGAGAACAGCCCAAGGTGAGATGCTGTGCATGATGTATTAACATCTACAGCCCATAAAGAATATTTCTGTAAAACCAAAAATACTAATCATTGTAGTATAACATCAAAGTCTGACAATTTTTATTTAGAATTTGAACTAATAATGGGAATTAAGAATTTAAAAGTCACAGCAAATAAAGCCAAGACAAAACTGCCAAGAAACCTGCAAGAGATAGCCACGTGGTCTAGATAAATGACTGCAGCTAGTTACCAGGTTGTACAAAGTACCTTAGCAAGTGCTTGACTATCTTTACTGCTGACATGTCTCCACTGTCTGCCAAATGAGGCAATAGGTCTTGAATTTTTAGTCCATATTGCTTCCTTTTGCCACAAAGACAAGTGTCCATACCATCTTTTTTATTTTTTAACATAAGTCAGTTGCTGCTTTTCTGTGTTCAGATTTTGTGTTTCTTTAATTTGTTGATCTGTTTCGATCTGAACATAAATTCTGGCTTTCTGAGTTCCTGGTTAGGAGGTGTTTAAAAAAAAGAAAAGTCACGTATGCTTCCTTTTATTTTTTTTACGTGCATACACACATGTGCATGCATACACAGACATAATTTATTTTTTTTTCTGTGAGGGGAAGTATATTTACTCTGACTCAGTTCTATTAGAGAGATTTTAAGATTTTGTTTATAAAATAGAGGTGCTATTCTGGAAAAGGGCATCATCAACCTTCAAAAATCCTGTTACAACTGTACTAACATTTTTATTTCAACTGATAATACTTAGAATGCTCTTGCATTTTGGGATACTGGTTTTGAATCTGCTCAGTTTTCAATCACTTGTTTTTCTGATCAAACAGTTTTCGCTGGCACAGGGATGTTCTAAAACTCTGTCTGCCCTCGGAACGTGGTGTTTTTTAAAATCCTGCTGCTGAATGCTTATGGATGGTGTGCAAAGGCACCGTTCACAAATTCTTAGCTGTGTGGCCTTCAGAGAAGTGGAAAATGCAGCAAGCCTGGTGCCCATTGTAAGCAGACTTAGGATTTGGGTCAGTGTCAGTTAAAATAGAAGGGCAATGGGGGAGGAAGTTTAAATAATACTAAGGTTATACAAACTGCCAAACTCCTGAAATTCAATACTTTGTTTCCTGCATTGTCCTGTGTTCTCACTATTGTAGGCTAAATGTAACTTAATCCTATCAGCCAAGGAAAAAGTTCCTGTCCTTAGTGTTGTCCTGACTGGATATGTTCCCCCATCCTGTTACCTCCACTTTTTTAAACCAGACAAAAAACCCAACACTACAAACCACAGAATAGTCTATAGAATAGCTTATTTGATTGAATAGATTTTCTAAACTGTTTGCATTTCTCCTCTGGATAGCCCTTCGAGGCAGGCTCTCTGGAGGGGAGCCCCTGGTGTGTTATACCCATCCCCTCAAACAGCTGTACCCAGGGTGCCCAGGGAGGAGGCTGCAGGGAAGCACCCACAGAGCTGTGGCACCTACGTGGCCACTGGCAGCTGGACCTGGCCCTGTGGGCGCTGCAGCTGAGCACCCCGCCTCGCAGTTGCTTATTAACTGTGTCACCCACCTGCCCTTAGGCTGACACGTTTTTGTGCAGCTGCTCAGTGAAACTGTATCAGGAATAATCTGGCTGAAAAGAAGTTAGTTTTTAACTTGGGCTTGGGATGAGGGAGAGACTCTAAATTTTAAGTGCCATTTTGGCTTTGGTGCTATTGAATATCTAAAGTGATGTGACAGGAAGAAGGCTCCAGGGCATTCTCCTGGACATCCTGCTGCAAGCTTTTCCTCTGGCAGTGTATTTTAAGTGAATGCTTTTCTGCCTCACCTGTGCATATCATGGGCCTCAGCCAAATAACTGAAGTTTGTGGATCCTTACCATTCTGTGTGTGATAGGGGCTCTCCAAAACTGCAAGTCTGAACTTAATACCACCTTGACTAAAATTTAATTCCTTATCTTTCATGGTGTGCTTTCTATTAATTTATTTTTGTTTTGCAAAGAATCTCTGGAAAAAGTCACCAAAGCTGAGACCCAAGATGCCTTTGGCCATGGTTACTGTGATAACTCAATTTTTGCTGGCAAGTTGATGCATGCAGACAAAATATTCAAAGCACTTTTCAGTTAAAGATTATGGAGTTTATCATGGTCGGTTAGTTACATTTCTGCATTATTAATGTGCAAGTAAAATAGATGAGGTGTATTTTTGCCCAGTAGTGGCAGGTACACTTTTTGAGCCATCATTACATTACCAGCATAGGAAAACAGTAAAACAATATAAGAAATTATATAGTAATGAAGAGTGGGAGAGTTGTGGTTAAGATTTGGTATGGATAGCTGAATTAAGAACCTGAGGCAGTAATTTGATTTGTGTTTAAGCTGACATGTCTGCTGGGAAGGGAAATCTGCCCCACATATATTTATTCTGTTTTCTACTTACTGTCTCCCAGTGGGGGAAAGCTCTTTTGCAAATTGCTTGATTAGTCAGGCTCGTTGCATGACTATCCTTCTGTGGTTCAGAGCTCAGAAGGTGCCTAGGGAGGAGGACTTTTGACAAGACTAGCTGAAGTGTGTGTCAAACTACAGCCTGACTTAATAGTCACCAACAGGCATCATAAGATTAAATCTCAGTCTTTAATACATACAATTAACTTTTTGTTTAGAAACCTGTTGTGATCTCAAGTGCATGGCAAGTAGTAATTAAAAAAACCCTTTTTCAAACACTTGCTGATTTGAGGTTAAAAGTTGAAAAAGGCATCTGTGGCAACCTTAATCAATCTAAGTGGAACTGTCATAGTGCCTGCCTTGTGCCAGTGCTGGTGAGTCAGCGTGTAGCACAGGCCCACCTGAAAGCAGTTGCTTTTCAAGGGAGGGAGGGGAGGTGGAAGAGTTTGTTTTTTAGCTGGATTGGCTCCATCACTGGCTCACCTTCCAGGAGCATGTCTGTGGGACCAGGTATGGATCAGGACTGTGTGGTCGGGGCGGAGAGGGAAAAGTAGGGATCTTCAGTAAGGCATCTTAAATTGGTGTGAGGCCAAACCCTCCAGTACAACTTTGGCAGGAAAATGAGAGCTGCTGGAAAGGTGTTACAGAACAATTATGTGAAAGACTGTATAGAATAAGGACTCTGCTTGAAATAATAGATACAAGGCAGTCATTCTTAATGTGTACAGCTGTGGCATGTCATAGATGGTGTTACTTGGTAGTGCCACGTTGTGCATCTGTTGGTGACTCTGTGCTCCTGTAGTCAGTTGTTTCCTCTGACTTTTGATCTGTAACACTGCTGTAACATTTTTCTTCTTGCGCTTCTGTTTGATTGCGTGGCTCTGGTGTGCACCTGTTCATCCCACAGTAGCCGAGCCAGTGGTGCTGTGTCCTTTGTCCGTTAGCTTCCTTCCTCCTTTCTGACCTGCTCCCATTCTACTCTTTTCATATCCCTTTTGAACAGGAAAGGCAGTAGGTTTTGATCTTTCTTTGTGTTTTGTTGTCCAGCCTGTACCCACGCCTTCAGCTCTTGGAGACTGCTCATTTTTCATTGCTCACTCTGAATTTGGGACTTCAACAGTGATTTCTTTGCTGCTCAGAAGAAAATTGATGTAGTTATGCCTGGCCAAACCTCCCTCGTGTTCTTTGCAATAATGTTTTTGTCTTGCATGTAGATCTATAGGTAAATTGAAATGTTATGGTGCCTTGATGCATATTCTGTGCATGCTTCAGTTCTGTTATACTATTTCACTTTGGAAATTAAACTTTCTCTCTATACAAGCAGAACTGATAGCTGGCTATGTTATGTTGGGCTTTGTATTTCTTACAGAAAGAAATTCAAGCAATGAGTCAATGCAATCACCCCAATGTGGTAACCTATTACACATCTTTTGTGGTGAAGGATGAACTTTGGCTCGTTATGAAGCTGTTAAGTGGGGGTAAGTTACTGGTTTTACTGGTTTAGCTGCAAGGAAATAGTATGATTTTTTTCTCGTGTACCTTCTTTGAGTTAATTGACCTAAACCAAGTGAGGAGGTGGGGAGAGAGACTACATAGGATGAATCTTGAGACATAGGCATGTTATAGCAGGAAAGTACAAGCTTAAAAAGTTTGTATATGTGTATTGATAGTACAGACTAAGAATTACTGGGATAAATTCTGTTGATCCAACTGCTGTAATTTTTAATTGTGAATCAATATATAAAATTTGCTATTAAGGCTGCATAGGGAAAACTGATGAGAATTAAGTCACTCCTGTCAGTGTGGCCTTTTGAATTTCTCCAGAATCCACTGTATTTTTGTAAAAATGCATGTATTTCTGACTTTGTAGTGAGTGTTTCTCATTCTTTATTCAAGGAAGATTCTCCCTAGGACAGACATTATACATGTTGGATTTTTTTTTTATTACTTAAACTAACCAAACACTCATTACAGTTTTTATAATGATGGTTAATGGTGTGAAAATCTTATTTGGTTCTGGGAGAGTGAAAAGGGGCTGTACTGAATATGCTTGTAGCTAAGAAAAGCAAGGCTCCAAAATAAGATGTCGTGGTCCTGGCTGCTACATCATGTTCTTCAAAATTAGTCTTCATGACAGCAGACTACTGCATCATCATGCTAGAAAGCAAAGACTGGAAGTGCTCATAAAGTAACCCCATTACGTCACATTTGGTTGAATTGTTCAGTTCAATCGAAAGCAAACATAGACCCTGAGAGAAACCAGTGATTCATGACAGGAATTTACGGTGAGCTGTTGAAAAAATGCTTGTGTAAGAAGAAAATGTTGCTTTAGATTCCTTGAAATTTATGATAACTGAAATTCAATGTCAAACTGGGTGTCACTAGGGATGTTATTCCCTGCAAACAAACGATGGCATCTCCTTCTAGTCTTGCAGCTTAATGTTTACATTGTGAACGTATGAACCATAATCTGAGCTGGATAATAAACCAAAACCTTTGCTGTTTGTGTCTGTTTAAATGTGGAATACTCCTGAATTTTTAATAAATGGTAGCTTAGCAAGCTGTTAGCAGATCTTTCTATGGATAATTGAGTGTTAGAGTATTCTTGACAAAAACCAGTGCTTTCTTTCTTTTTTGAATGAGGAAGCAGCATGCTTTATTCTGAGAGCTAGTTGCATGAGGTTTTTAGCTATATGTGCAAAGATTTAAATTACAGTAGCATAGAAAGAATGAAGAAATATAACTTTCTCAAGAATCTGATATAATAATGCTGTATATATGCTTTTTTCTTTCCTGGATCTGCAATATAGGTTCAATGCTTGATATAATAAAGTATATTGTCAACAGAGGAGAGCACAAAAATGGTGTCCTTGAAGAACCCATAATAGCAACAATTCTTAAAGAAGTTTTGGAGGGCTTAGACTATCTACATAGGAATGGGCAAATTCACAGGTAGGAGCATATACACCGGGAAAAGTATTTTCAAAGTTGTGTGTATAGTTTTTTTGATCCTGGTTAGCTGCAGTTGTTTGGCTAAGCAAACTGTATCGCCTCTTTCACATACTGTAAATGTGATCAGAAATTATCAAATGATAATACTTGGGCAGATGCTATAATCTTGACTGCAGTTTGTCAGTAATACTTAGTACTTGCCTGGTCTTTATCCTGTCTGTGTTGCTTACAGTTAGGATTGGTTTGTGCTACACTAAGTACACCAGAACTGTGGTCTATACTCCTGTGCCTCCTGGAACTCCAAATCTAGTTTATGTTACATGGTCTGTGACTTGGTTATTGTGTTGCACAGTAAACCGATAATGCTCAGGCACTGCTGTATAAATGTGATATTCCCCACCACCACTCCCAGGTATTCAGTAATATCTATTACAGTTCTACAGACCGCTCTTCTATGACTGCACGTGAAGCTGGGATTGGTACTATGAAGCTACATCTTGGTGTATATGCATCTAGTGATTGTTCTTTTCTGTATATTCTCTCTCCACTGACTTTCTCAGTGTAAACTGTGCAGATCCCCTGGGGTGATCTGTACGTACCTGCTGTAGCAATCCACAGGTTGCTTCCACTGTTGGGGTGTTGAAAATGCTGTACTCTGTCCTCCCTAATTAATTTTACTGAGGTAAATTTTCCTTTTAAGGAAGGCGCCTACAACAGGCTGTCTTGTCTGTTTCAAGCATTAGCCTTTTATAAGGTGGTCTTTTTAAACAAAAGCAGATTCTCTGAGAATGGAGGTAGTGCAGATGTAGCACAGTAATTGTTCTCTATGTGTACTTCTTATGTCTCGTCTTATAAATGAACTGCTTCCTTTTGCAGAGAGAAAATTGAGATAAATGGAGACATAAAGAACAATTATCTTGATTTCTGGTCTGGAATGCCAAAGATCTGCCAGAAACCTTAATTCATAGTCTTCTGTTAATCTGATATTGTTGCAGAAGGAACACTTACTAGCTTTTAAGGATAACAGGACCCTCTGAGGTCAGATTTGGGATTTCCCCTTTCAATTCTTAAAGAACTTCAAAAGATAAAAAGAGAGAGATCTGTTTGAAACGTCTGAGATTTCTCCTTTTTTATAACATCTAACTTGTAAACTGTGCAGTACCACCGAAGTCCTGTTTAAGACAATACAGTGTGCATTCTTTTTCCCGTATACGTTGTAGGTGAGAGCTGTGGCAGTTCAGGGAATGCTCTGTTAGGCGGTGGTTGCCAGTTGGAGACATTTCCAAAACTGTTCAGGGACTTTGTTCTGTCTTTTCAATACATTTTTGTTTATGTATAAGGGAACAGGTTATGTTACCTTTCAGTAGTAATGTGTTCATTATTTTCAGTAAATCTTGGAAAGACTGATTTGCTCAAATTCTTAATGTTTATGATACATTCTGTATGAAAGATTTATCCTGTGCATTAATAATGGAATGCACATTTCTATCAAAAAAACCCCAACCAAACAGCCAGAAATGTTCCTTTGTAACATTATGCGTTAAATGGATATAGTTGACTGTAAGCACGTGCTGAATTTTTGACAGAATCGGTGTCAAGTCACTTTTCATCATGGTACCCTATCGCAAAATATGGTTGCTGTTCCTGAACTTTAATAGCTTCATTGGGTAGAAATCTACAGTATATTTACCTTTCTTGAAGATGGGTCTCTTCTCTGAAGACATCAGAGGAGAACTTTTTTCCCACTTCTATTTTTCATTGGTAGTACAGTTGGATATGAGAAAGCATTAATTCTTGCTTTAAAGCTCTGAAAGCTCTCAATTTGTGAGATTATATTTATAAAAGGGAGTAAAAACTGTCTTTGGATGTAAATATTTCTGTTCTCAAAATCTATCCCTGAATTCTGCTCATTTTATGCCAAAGCTGAATTTGGGTCTTTATACGAGAATTTGTGAGAGTTAGAGTTTTGCACTCTGTTTTATTGTAAATCAGTTACATTTTATATTTTGTTTCCTGTTTATTTTTTAAATTTTAAAATGCTATCTTGTAAAACTAATTAGTATACAGTATTTATTTACATAAAATGTGCATATATGTACTTTCATACATAAAAGTAACCTCTGTTTGTACATTCTAGAGATTTGAAGGCTGGCAACATTCTTCTGGGTGAAGATGGCTCTGTACAAATAGCAGGTAATGGCAGTGGTAGGTTAACTGCTAAATAGAAGAAAAAGGTAATTCCAGCTGGATTAGGGGCAACAGATACAAGTTTTTCTGTTGGCTTTTAACTATTCTTTTGGAGTGCTGTAGTTATCTGGTTTCAGATTTCAGGGTTCTTGGTTAATGGACATGATTTGGAAATTATTCAGTATTTTTCTGAGTCCCATCAAATACGTAAGGAAACTTTTTAATAACCTCTTAATGTTTCCTTTTGAACCACCCGTGTACTTTAAACAGCTTGCAAATGGTACCAACTCATATTTTTGTTCAAGTTTGGTTCATTTTTTTTCTGCAAGTAATTGTAATAGTGCTTGGGGCTTCAAAATTCTGTGTGTACTGCCCTTCATGAGGACCTTGGCTATAACTTACATCTCATGAATCTCAATGAGCAGTTATCTCACTGAGAATTATTTTTGGCATTTCTACCATTTGTCTTGCAGTGGTATGGGTTGGATACAGTTTAGTATCTTAAATATCCTCTGAATGTATCTATATGCTTCCTGAGTGATAGTCCATAAGAATCGGGTGGTTTGGTTTTCATAACAGCTTAAGTACTGAAGCAAGATCCTGTATCCCATCTCTCAAGTTAGTATCAGATACCTGGGAAATAGAGTGAGCAGGTGGCGATACCTGCTGCATCTCCCAGCGTACTCCCAGGCCTTTCACAGTTTGTATATAGCTCTTGTCTGAGCGATGAAAGCTGTGTGTTTAGTAGCCCTCCCTTAGTAATAAAAATGACTATAGCCAAAAGGTCTTTTTCATATAAACAATGTTTTCAAGGTACTGTGTAAATGTATATTTTGAGGTCTTCAGTATGGCAGTGTCTGAAGTCTATGAAACTGGACAGGAAAAGATTGGCTGGCAGTTGAACAATTCACTAATTGAACCAGTTTTAAATCTTCTGTTTTGAATTCAAGACTTTTTAACTAGGTAGTCAATTTTACAGGGTTAATTTTAATAAGATAATATTTATTCATTCACTGGATTATACTTTACAGTTGTCTTCGCTTTGTATAGCACTTTGGGCAACTGCTGAGATTCTAGGTCTGTGGTGTTCCAAGTATTTTTCAGATATTCTCATACTGTAAAGGAGTAGATGTCCAACCAACTGAATTAAAAATAATGATAACAAAAAAGTTGAAACATAAAATCTCATGAGCCATCTGAAATAAAGCTGTTGACTTTATTACTTTCACACTTAATCGAATCTACTCTTCTGGTAATTGGATAACATTTAAACAAGAGCTTTGTTTGTCTCTTTCTAGTTCAACTCCAGGGCTTGGTTTCTTGACCTTTTCCTCCTTTTTTGCTGTAGGCATCTTAATGAGTTAAGGGCTTTAATTGTGCTGCTAGGGCATTCAGTGCATGTGGGGCTGAGGAAGCTCTGTGGCTGGATAGGTATGTGGAATGTGTTGTTTTGTGATGCACTATTTCAATACCAGGTTATTTCTGACCTTCAGGTGAAAAATGTAGCAGTGTCAAAACTTGCTTGTTGATGTGGGGCTGTTCTGTTTGGGACAGTTGACTGCACATTAACTAAAAGCCAATTTTGAATGTCAAAAAGGCTGAAATGAATCCTTCTTATATCTTTTTGCCTTGATAAAGTAAAATCTCCTTTCATATTTGGAGAACAGATACCTGATAATTTTGCTTCTTTTTATTTGCTAGAAAAACTTAGGTTCTTTTGACTGCTTGTTCTCCTGCACCCTAAGCTTCTATAATGAAAAGATCTATATCCATAGCGCACACTGCTAATATATATGAGGAGTAATATTTGAAGACACAGTTGTATATTAGTTTTTCTTGGTTCTAAGGGGCTGTGGCTCATTAATGAACCTTAACCCAGTTTTTCTCTGACAAACTATTCTGTGCAGATATAGAAGAACATAGATTCTTCAAAGAATCAGGATGGCTCTACAGAGACCTCTGATTATGGACTTCAGAGGTTCTGCACAGAGAATCTGCTTAGTCTTTGGGAAAGAGGAAAATACGTATCTTTTTGTTTAAATTGGGAGGCTCATTTTTAAAGTACAAAATTCCTCTGTACAGAGCAGGATACTTTTGACTTGTTCACAAATACAATGTTAAATAGTCATTGCAGTTCCTCAGCTCCAACATTCTATTTAAAACTGTTGGGTTTTTAACACCTGGTGCTTTGGGCAAACAAGATGTCTGGTGTTTCATCAGGGTTTCAGCCTTCTAAGCTTGAATTGCCTGGCAAAGGTCAAAATATCAAAGAAACCAGTAAAGGAATGGATATGTGAGATGCTGTAAGGAGCGTATAGCAAAGAGCAATCATACAGAGAGATTGGTGAAGTGTAGAAGGTATGGGCTGTATGATGTTGTTTAGTCCGTACAAGAAATGACCGTTTCAGTAAAACCTGTCAGAAAAAGAATGTATGTTTTGAGTTTTCTAGGCAGAAGATCTTGGTCTTCATTTTTGTGTGTAGGTGGCTGTGTGAACGTACCCATTGCACAAGTGTTTCTCAAGGTGTTCACTCCTGTGATAATCCATACCCACAGAAATGTTTGGAAAAGATCTGGTTAAAAATAAGCAGAGCCTATGCCTCAGATAATCAAGCTAGATGGAGGAGAAAGATTTAACGGGGACAATTGTTTGGCTGCCCAAGCTTTCCTTGGCCAGCCCTATTCTCACAGAAGCTTGATGGTTTATTTCTCTCCCAGTCTTAACTGTGACCCTACATGGGGCCTTGGCTGAGCCTTAGGCTAAAGTCTACAGTCACTGTCAAGGTGGGAAAGTTAGGGGAAAAATGTTTTTGTAGCCTGTGCCTTCCTGCAGCAGCTGCTTTGCAGCTCCACTGCCATGGAAGCAGTGGCTTTCTCTCTTTCTGAAGCCTGATCCTGACCCTAGTGAGCTTGATTTTTGGCTGAGGCTTGGCCAAGAGCCTCGGCCCTGACTGAGGTGAAAAATCTGTAAGGTACGAGATGTTTTTGCAGGCTGAGCCTTCCCTTAGTGGGCTTCTTGCAGCCCAGCTCCCTTGGAGGCCATAGGAGTCTCTCTCCTAACCCTATGCCTGACACTAACTCTGGATGTTGGCCTTGGCTGAGGTGAAGATGATGTTAGGGAATAAATGATTTATAGGCTGTGCTTATTTGGGCAGCTCTGTTTCCTTTAATTTCAAAATGCTTTTTTAATAAAGTGAAATCAGGGCTCACCATTAAATTTGGGTTTTCTTTGGTATTTGCTGTAACTTTTAGTGCCTAACACTGAATTGTTCAGCTCTTTCCTTGTAATACATTTCCCTTTCCTTTTAATGTAAACTGTTCTCAGTAATACTTTGTCTCCTATGTGGTAGGAAGCTTGCCACTGTAGGTCATGTCTTTTCTTAAATAACCTGTATTTGTGAAAGCTATGTCTGGGATGGGAAATTAAAGTCTTGTATTTATTGAGTAGCTATCAAAGTGTTCTTTCTCTCAGTAACCATACAACAGTGTTTGACTAGTATTATAGTGCAATGTTCACCATTGCCTCTTTCTCAGTGAGGTGTTGCAATGTTTCATTTTGAAGGTTATGTAGGAAGAGATTTTACTTACTTTATGGGTGTTTTTTTTTCATTGTTCTCCCTCACCCATTTATATTTGTTGTTTGTTATCCTTTTCAAAACTGATGTCATGTTAATGGGGAAGAACAGCAGTTGGGGAGCAAAGGTTAAGTCAGAATTTTAGCTGTGTATCTCGGTTCCTGAAAGGACCTGTAAACAACGGTCCAATACAATCTACTTATCTTTGGTACTAAAGGGGTATAATTTTTTTTCTTATTTATTTATCCTATTCAGCATTTCCTTATATGCAATAGTTCCTCTTCAGAAGACTGCCAGTAATACCAGCATTGATTTTTAGGGCATTAAAAACTTAGAAGCAGGTGTTTGAGGCTGTTCATGCTTTCCAGAAATACAAGCATAACCAATCTCTTTAATAACTCTAGCAATTTTGGAGGAAAAAAATGGGTTGTTTTTTTATTCATCAAGCAAGCTGCAGGGAAAACTAAAGAATATTGCTTGAAGCTTGCTTTCTTACTTGTCTACTGTATTGATGTGTGTTTTAGTGATGTAGATGATGTCCAGAATTTGAGTCTGTGATGCTTAATGATTTAGTGGAATGTAATGATAAAACTACATTTTCTGTAGTTACTGATTCCCCCTGCCCCCAACCTTAAAATCAGGGGACAATAGGAATACAATAGGAAAATAAACATTTAAGTAGTTCCATAGTAAACCATTTCATTGCAGTATAACTGGATTGTAAATAGCACAGCTTAAAATACTTTTCATATAGCTCTATTCAAAAAGACAGTGTTTCGCCATACATTGGTAATCTGCTCTTCTTTCTTCCATTTATCCCCTACCTCTCCCATACATCTGTCACTGACATGGTGACAGGTTGATAGAACACTAAGGTTTTTTTGCTGCTTTGGATTTTGGAAAAAAACTATTCATGTCACAGTCTACTATTAAACATATATTGTTGATCACTTTGCTGATTATCTTTTGTTTGTCAAATCTCCGTAAGTATTTAAGTTATACATAGTATTCCCTCTTGTTCAAATTGCATTCAAATTTAGTAGCTCTACAGAAGTAGTGCCTTACCTTTGAACAATAGCAAATGCAGACCTTTCAAACCTTAGCTCAAAGTACACATTTAAAAACATTAAGTGGCAGACGTACTGGAGTCCTTTGTAACCATATTCAGGAAGACACATACTAGAAGGTTAAACCTGAGGGTGTCCCAGCACAGATCTTCTGCACTATACCATCTATTCTGTAGCATTTCAAGAACAGCGTGTCATGAAACAAAGGTAAGCTCTGCAATGGAGAGTTTCTATAAGTAGACCTTTATGAATTGAGTTGATTTCTGAAGTGTAAAACTTTTGTTATTGGTAGTTTAACAGATTTTGACTTTTTTTCCCCCCTTCCCAGATTTTGGTGTTAGTGCATTTTTAGCAACGGGAGGTGATGTTACTCGTAACAAAGTAAGGAAAACATTTGTTGGTACTCCATGTTGGATGGCCCCTGAAGTAATGGAGCAGGTATTCCTAATGTTAAAAAAAATATTAAATATATTATTTTCAGTCTTTAATTTTTGGAACTTGAGACATCACAACCCTGTTTTTCCTTTCTGGTTGTATTCCAGGTGCGAGGTTATGACTTCAAGGCCGACATGTGGAGTTTTGGGATAACAGCTATTGAGTTAGCAACAGGAGCAGCACCTTATCACAAATACCCTCCCATGAAAGTAACAATCACTTTGTATCACTTAATGCTGTTAACTGTATTGTTAATGCTACTAGATGGTTAGCACTACTTCATTTTCAATAGCAACTCAAGATACCTAAATATATGTATTCTGTGGAATATTTCTGCATGTTTTGAATTGATTTTGCTTATGGTACCTCCTTTTTTGGGTTTACTGTAGGTGTTAATGCTGACGCTTCAGAATGACCCTCCCACTTTAGAGACAGGTGTAGAGGACAAGGAGATGATGAAAAAATATGGCAAATCCTTTAGAAAACTAATTTCATTATGCCTTCAAAAAGATCCTTCCAAAAGGTAGGTCATTATTGCCATGTACAGTGGAATTATTTTTTTAAATATACAGACTACTAAAAGTTTTATTGTTTAAATACCATCTCTAAGTGTATGATTTGAATTTTGTAAGTAGCAGCCTTCAGTCATCTTCATCTGGGGAGAAGAAATTACCTTTTAATGGCTGCTTAAGTCTTCTTCTTCTGGGTTATTAACCTAATTTGTTTTTATTTAAAGATACTGTTGAATTAAAATCTGATCAAACAAAAGGCCTTGCTCTACATCTTAATTTCTCATCTGAGATCATCTGATAAATCTTGATATTGTGTGTAACTTTAACAAGACTGTTCAGATTGATCAGACAGAACTGTTGGTAACCAAGCAAATCACTCTCTTGGCCTGATAAATAAATCAGCATAAAATTATTTAATTTTTTTCCCATTTTGTGATAAGCTTGCTATTGCCTTTTAACTTGGATATTTCCAGAGAAAATTACTTATTAAGAGTAATTATTACTTATTTTTTACTGTAAAGTTAGGGGCTCCAAGCTTGTTTAGACTTTTCCTTACGTTTTTGTAGCCAATTGCATGTCATAGTATCTTTGTGGTTTGTTCTTTCTTGCTATGTTTTGTGAATGGGATAGCCAAGGTGATAAAAATATTAAACATTTATTCCAAAACCATTGCTGAGGTCCGAAGTTCCAAGAACAATCAATTTATTTATCCTTTATTCATTTTTATGCAGATCCATTTTTGTAGGCTTCTTTTGCTGAAGAGTTGGAGGAGGCACATTCTAACTAACGCTATTTCCTAACGGTTTCCTCTCAAAAACAGTTTCAGAGCTGGTATTTCTGGGGGAAAAAAAGATTGTTCTGAGAGAGAAATTCTGATTGAGTATTGTGTGGGTCTTTTATGGAGCATACTTCACTGACGTTACGCTAGCTTAAGTCTAGGGTATTGTTGTAAGGAGTCAAGTCAAAAAGGTGACAGCCGCAATACTATAAAGCAAGTATAATTAAGAAAAAAGATCAAGTGGTAACATCTCTTTTCTTGAAATCCTTCAAATTGTTTTTTTCACTGAAGGATCATTTGTGTACTGTTTTCAGACTCCCAAACCCCTTACAACTGGTGGTCTTACTAGCAAGTCCTGATGCTTTAAGCTTAGCTCTGCAGTTTGGCTGCTTACAGATAAGAATGAAATGTGTTCTGGGTAATCAAGCTTCTTTTCATTTCCAGCCCAGCAATTTTCAGGGCAAGATTACATTGATATGAAAACATGAGAAGTAAATAGTTAAAATGGTTTTCCTTCTCTCCTTGAATACAAAGTGCTGAGTTACCTGATCTGTAGTTATGACATCAGTGTTGAAACATTAGCGTTTAATTATACTAACTTATTACACTGATATTTAAACACATGCAATGTCTTTGTACTCAGAATTGCCTTGAATTGAACAATTAGACCAGTAGACAGATGATTAGATCTGTGTGCCAGTTACTCTAACCAAGGAGCAGGTGTCCATATATTGTGGAGTCATTGCTAATTTTTATGTTTCTCCCAAGCCAGGATTTAATTTTGCATGGAGATACCTCTATAGCTGTCATGTTAATTTTAGAAGTGCCTGCTCTTTGTGGCAAATTTTAGGACTGGCATTGCACTGTTGTTGTCTCAGACGATGTTTTTTTTCTGGGGATCTGTGTGTGGGTGTTTCTCTCTCTCCCCAGTGCCAAGGATGCTGCTTACAGTCCTCAGCTGCAATTCACTGCCGCAGCCTGTATGGAAAACAGGCCCAGAAAGCATGTCCAGACCAGTTCAGAAGTGTCTGGCATAATTAATGGTAGAGGAACGGAGAACACTAGTTTGGATAAAACTTTACTAAGACTCTAGCTTTTAACTGTGCATATCCCTGTTATGATGCGTGATGGTACTGGGTCACTGAAACTTGTCTAAAGTTAAGAGTTAATCTGAGAGAATTTTAAAGCTTTGACACAGAAACTGAGTTGTTTAAAAAAACAAACAAACAAACGTTCCCCTTCCTTTTTGGTCATCCAAGGTTTATGTGTGAATTACTGCTAAACCTAGTGGTCTCCACAGTACCACTACTAAGAACTCCTTTATTGTAGAGTTTGGTGCTTTGGAAGGGAAGAAAAATAAGAGCTCCGTGGAGCTACTGTCTGTGTCTAAACTGGATGCTTCTTGTTGATGTCAGGAGTTGTTTCATTATTTCTAGCAGGAGTGAACTAATATATACATACACACTTCTTCCTACTCTTCTTCACTTACTCTTCAGATGTCTCCTCGGAGAAACAAACTAGCTCAGATTTGGGGGAGGCTGGGGTTTGAGACTGAAATTTTCCAAATTGAATCTTTCCGCTGTCTTATCTAGTTTGTCCTATATCCAACCTCTTGTTTTAATTCGAATAGCAGATATTGCTTCTGTTAATTTAGAAATTATTAATCTTGTCAATTTCGGCTTCCCTAAATTTATCTGTGTCAAAATTAGTCTTGGATAGTGGTATGGGCTCCTAATGGAAAGGGTGGAAAGAACCTGGAGGATTTTATTTCATCCCAAGAGATGTTTCACTTTCTCTCCAGAGTCTGCTTCAGTACCAGAGCCTGACTTTAGTTAGATAAGTAGCTTTTTAGATCCCTGAAGGTAGGGGACACAAATCCGGCTGTTGGAACCACTTTGGTAGCTGTGAGATCGTGATTATCTGTTGAAAACATCAAAAATATAAACTGGATGACAATGGGAAGAAAGAGACTTGAACAGAACTGCAAGTAAAAGTGGAACATCTAGTTTTGACCTTATAACTGTTGCTTTGATTTTTATTTGTCTGTTTGGTTGGAAGATGCTCCTAATGACTCTTCTTTTGGTTTATGCATCATGTTAATAGTATTGGTATAGAGTCTTGTGAATACTTGCTGACATCAATGAAGTGAAAGAATGCTGGTAGCAGGTATTGATACTACTGTTTGGAAAATGTTATTATCCTTTTATTGCTGTGGAGCAAAGTTCATTTGCATTCGTAGTCACTTGGGGAAGAACATGATACCTGACTTTTTTTTGTTTTGTTTTGTTTGTTGTAAGGGTAAAATGCACTTGTGTTAAAAGTGGGGAAAACTGGCAACTTGGAGACTGATTTTTTTTTTTTTTTTTTTTTTGGTATTCTTTTGCTGTAGGGAGGCTTAATTTTTTCATGTGTGGTAAGTGAGTACATGTGAATTAATTCAGTAGCTATTATCAGTCATTCCCCATTCATACAGTACTAATTCAAAAGTATTAGAGACGTACTATTTAACTAACGTCTTGTACTGTATTCACTGAGAGGGGTCTTTGTTTTCTGTTCTAATTTATTATTGATCTTTCAGGCCCACAGCAGCAGAACTTTTAAAATGCAAATTTTTCCAGAAAGCCAAGGTAAAACGTTTAACCCTACGAGTAAATTTTGCTCTGCCTTAAAATCTACGTGAAATTTCTTCTTCCTTTGTATTGGTTTTTAACTTGCCAAATGTTGGTTTTGCAGAATAGAGAATACCTGATTGAAAAGCTTCTCACTAGAACGCCTAATATAGCGCAAAGAGCAAAAAAGGTGAGTGTATTCACGTCTGTTTCTTGACTGGTATGCAAGAGAAAGCAGGGACTGTTCAGTTGCGTTATGTTTTAGTTGACTGACTGAGCCATTCTCCTATCCAGTCCTTCAAAGATAGTGACTGTTGAACGAATAGTTTTTCTAGCCTAGCTTTCTCCAGCAAACCCTGGGGCATTTTGACTTCCTTTCTGGCCTTGCCAAAATGATATAAGGTATTTGTCATTATACATGGTAATTTTTCCCCCCTCCCTTTTAGAAAGCTACAGGTGAAATGGTTGTGCAAATAAAGTGATCTGTAAGCATATAGGTTCATAAATTGCAGAATTCATGTCTTCATTGAATGCCTAGAGAAAGGGTGAAGATACTATAATATATAAATAAATGGTATTTATTGAGGACTATCTGGTTCTTTGGATTATTTCAAATGTGACGCCCAAATGTATGGAAGTTGGGTTCAAACTCTGCAAGAGTGCTGTTGAGTTATTCAGACCAGTGGAGCCTTATCCCACAGGTGATGGAGTTAAACCCACAGCTATGGCATATGCTGGTATTTCTGTGGTTCCTTTGGCACTTGTGTAAATGAGTTTACCACGTTGTGAGCAGCAGAACTAAAAAAAAAAAAATCTTAACAGGCAAGTATTAAAAAATTTGACGCAAGCTACTGTTCATAAAAGCTAATAAACAGGAATGAATGAGACTCCTGCTTGTTGTGTGTGAGAAATTATGGAACTCCCTTTCTCTGGTGACTTAAGTCACCATGTCTCTTCAGTATGAGGATCCTGCTCAGAGATTGAGCCTCTGCAGGTGACAGGGCAGCATGTTGAGTCCAGCTTTCTGAAAGCAGGCTTTCTGGGAGGATGTTTTGAGGAGGGCACTTCAGCAGAACAACTGTTTCAGCCTTTGCTGGCCCATCAGTTAGGTTTCAGTTACGTGGACCGGCACTTGCAAGATTTTCTGTTGTCTTTGTGAATGTTGGTTTGGCATAATTCTACAACCCAAATTGTTCCTACAGCTGGTGGCTTATACTTGGAAGAGACTGTCAGCAAGATCTGAGCGCTTTAGGTTGCTTTAATCTTCTGTTGGATGGCAGTAATTTGGGAAATCAGTGGCAATGATGGGGCTTTGTGAGAGACTGGAGTAGAAAGATGGAGGGACAGGGCTTGTGGGAGGGGTAGTCTGCTAAGCAGGTTGGCATCTGCAAGGTGCAGAGCAAGGGTAGGTGTAGTTCAGCTGTTTGGCCATGTGGTGGCAGCAATGCCCACATAAAAATAACTTGGGGTGGGGGGAAATTAGAGTAATTTCTTTTTTTCCTTTTACATCTTGGGCCTTTCAGACGTGTTTTCGATGTAATTTAGATGTGTTACAGTACCAGCTAGGTTTCTGATAACGCATGTGCCTCATGAGTCGTCTCCCAGTTGTGTCCTCAGGTCAACTTTAGAGGCTGCGTGTTAACTCATACATACATGAAGGTGTACTTACTTCTTTAAATAACTTAGCCTCTGGAATTGCAAAACTAATGCAGCGTAGCCTTCTGTACATCACCAGAAATGGTTTTCTGAATTAATTTTTAGACAATTCTTTTGAATTGGAAGAGGAGTGATTCGTAAGAAAACAAAGCTATACGGTGCTAGACACAAATTAATAGGTCTTTTAATTACAGCATAAGTAGAAAAATATTTAGGTTTTAGATAGTGAAAATGCTAAATTTATATTTTAAAAAGACACTATTAAAATTCATCAGGGATTTAAAATTTAATTAACTTGTTACAACTTTGCTTGTAGCTGCTGTTTTAAGATACCATAAAATATAAATGTGTTTTAATATTAAAACAGTGGGGTTTTATTTATAAAAGCTTGTGTAAGTAGAGTTTGGTTCAACGTTAACATGTAAAATGTCTAAGAGGACACTTGAAAGAAGTAACCCCTGTAATGGAAAGAATGTCACTAGGGCAAGAGGTGGGAAGGAGCTGGTGTCATCACTGCTTAGATTATCTGCCTTTAGCATTTGGTGTGCAATGCCTATAACTAACTAACGATCTGTAGGACTGCTGCTAGCACAGATGTCAGATCTGCCCTGCAGTTAACTTAATTTTTCTTGCATTTGCTACATGTATAATTACTTTGCCTTATTGCCCAGAACTCTATCGTCAGGTTAGTTTTAACTTTAAATTCTTTTCTCTTGACATAGTGTTCTCATGTTTTGCTTCTGCCTTTACAGCTTATACTTGGCAACTGTTTTGACTAAATATGAGTTCAGGTCTGTTTGCGAAATCCTGAAAGCAGGTGTATGTGGTCTTGTATGCCTGAGGAAAGTATTCAATGCTGTGAAGACATGCCCTGTTTTAAAACCCAATTTGATAATTAAAACACACTATGTAGGTGTTGTTAAAATACAGTTTAACATCAGAGTTGTAAACTACATCTTTGTGCACATAAACTCCTATTCCAGTGTTTCTTTATTTGCTTTTAGTTCTGCTAATTTTGAAATTGTGCCCTTCTTCCTGGCCCTATCCTAGTAATTAAGTATAACACTGAAACACTTCTGGAATTGACTTGGCCAGGAGGAATGTGTCTTGCCTCTTCCTGTGCAGAAGCTGCTTTAAGTATATACCAGTACTGATCCATAGAAATGAGCGTTACACCATGCAACTTCTTACTGGCAATTCTGCGTTTCATTAATGTGACTACTCGCTTGCGAGAGCATTGCTGGTGTCAAGAAGAAATGGAGAAAAGACGGGTGAGTGGTCTGAGTTCAGTGTGGTCTGGTAAGTGGGGATGTGCTCTGAGGCTGCACTTTTGTGGTTGATCAAAACGTCAGAGCCCTGATTGCGGCCTCTGCCTTGTTAGGTGGTGTGATGGTAGAGCAGCCTGCCGTGTCCTGCTTGGATCTGGGCTGTGTACGCCCCTGTTACACAACAGCTTAGAAGGAGTTTAGGTACCCTATTTATTAGCACGTGTTGAAGTAGTTTTAATATTGAACTGAACGCTAAGTCATTTCATTTGTGATCAGAATCTCTATATTGGAATAGAGGAAATTTAAAATACCTTCCAGAATGCCATGCTCAGTTTTGAAATCTTGTCACACTAAAAAATTAATTATAACTGTAAGTACTTTGTATGCCCAAAGGCCCTGGTTTTATAATCCTGTTTCTTTAATTTTGAAAATCTCCCGGATGACTGCAGCTTTTACAAAGTGAACAGGATAAAACATGTATCTGCATTTTATTTCATTGCTGTCTGAAGTGCTGCTAGTTAAAAAAAAAACCTGAGTAATAATTGGGCTTGAATTCTATTTTTGGGAAGGTGGTATTGTTCTGTGCTGCTAATAGAAGCTCTTTAGAGCTCAGAGTCGTACGTTACTGAGAAAAACCTATGACAGCATAAAGAGATGATTGGTGTGAGTGATACCAGTTTTAACAAAAAGTTCAGTGAAAATAGCTTTAGTGATGGGTTGGAATTCTAGCTCTGCAGTACAGCTGATTTAAGGAAATGATCATGTTACCCTATAGAAGAAATTAACAATCCCCTGCATTTAGTGAGGAAGATATCATTAGATGCCAGATTTCTTGGACAGCTCTAACAGCATGATTGCGCCTCAGCTAGATACATGTATGCAACGTTTCCTTGTTTCAAGTAATGGATTTAATCTGATAGCTACGCCTCAGCAATGATGGGTATTAGTACAGCTGCACTACAAACCTTCTGAAAGCAGAGCGCAACATAAGTTTGAGCTTAAATTATTAATAAAAATGTATATTTGTTGCTACCATTCTTTACACTTTAAGAAATGCTTATTTCATTAATGCTGATGTATAAAGGGAAGGGACACGTGCTATACTGGAACACTTTTTCTGGAAAACAGTAGCTGAACTCTAAGTATCTATTTGGCAAGACACTGTGTGAGGGAGGCCCTTCCATTGCAGAGGTTTAATTGTTCAGTTTACCCAGAACACTGCTACAAATGAAAAAAATAGTGCAACTGGTTTTATATTGTTGGGTATTACTAGAAAAAATAGAGGAGAAGTTGGCATTCAGACCACGTGGGTTTGTTTGTTTATTTTCAAGAAGTTGTTGGAAGTAAAACATAATGGAAACTTTTTCCATAAAATGTGCACTTGATAAAAATTCACATAATCAGAAGCAGTGCCTGCATTAGTGGGCAGCAGAAGTGGAGAGTGTTTTGAAGGGCAGACACATGGAGTTGCATTAGCTTTGTTTTAACATTTCAGATAAAGGAAAAAAGATTGCTCTCAGCATATCTGTCAGGTGTACTTAAATGCAGTTGTGCCATGAGATACAGGAACTTCATGCAGTATATGGATTTGTCCAAACTTTCTTTCATAGGGTGCTTTTGCCATCTGTATAGAGTTTGTGAGGTTGGATTTTGTGCTCTCTCAAATGGAGCTAATCTAGTACAGAATAGATGAACTTTAAAACAAACTGGCTGGCTCAGTTGAGTGTCTTTTCTAATTCAGATGGCTGTAAGTATCTCTACAATAACTTGTATTACTTGTTTTGGCAGGGTTTAAAAGCTCACACATGATTAATCTTAATTGTTAAAAAGTAACCCTCTCCTCTATTGGATAGTGTTTTCCAGTTCATGGGCTATCATGGGTCAACCTCAGAATTCATTTGTGCAGTGAATGAGTCACTGTCTTGTGTAACAGCATTGATCTGCTCATTAGCTAATGTTGTGTTAGTGACCTGTTAACTTGTTCAAAAATGTCTAGAATGTGGACTAACATGAGGTTGGTGTATAATGAGAACTTTTCTGATTAGACCAGTAGCTTTAAATATTTGACGTTTATCTAAGCTGTTGAAACTTCCAGTACTGGAGGGGGATTTAATTACTGTGAAATAAAAGCGTAGTGTATTCTTAAAGATGCTGTTTAAGGAGTCCTAGTTAAAGAATCAAGACAGGATGAAGGAAGTGCAGATGTGCATGATGCTGGTGGTAGATTCTTTGATCAGGAAGTAAGTCTTGGAACTAACCAGAAGATAATCCTATTTTATTGTCCTGTTTTCTAATGATTTGTTTTTCTGTCTCTTGCTGAGATGTGTGAGAAGGTGCTGGTTTTACCTGTCTGGCTTCTGAGAAAAGAAGCCACAAACACCTCACTTGCATGACATCCAAAACCAGATTGCCTCTCTTGGATTTGAAATGGTGTCCTGGGTGGAAAGTGACTCAATGGAATTACTTGTTGTTAAATCTGTTTCCAGTCTATAAGCCAAATCAGTATTTTGTCAATGCAGGCAACCACAACTGCCTTGCTAGGGTCACCTTAGTGTCACGAGGTTTCCCACTGTGCTCTCTTGAGCAGAGTGTTAGAAGCCGCCTTTCTGCCTGTTTTTTTCTCATAAAAGTAATATGGAGTTTTAGAAGCACGTGGAATGGTGTGTTATTTGTGACTTTGTATATTTTGGGGAAGTTTGTCAGGAAGGTCATGTGGGGAGATGAATTACAAAGAGGATTCTGTAAATACAAGGTGGCTCAGAAGCAGCATTGCCATCTGTTACCGTTTGCGGAAAGACTGGTGGAGTAGCTATGTGAGAATTTTTGCTTTTGTTTGGAGAAGTTAAATCTTTAGCCTTCCTAGTTCTAAAAAAAATAAATTGAAGGGAGGAAGGTAAAAAAGAGTCCAGGCTCAACACTCTGAAGAAAGCAAAAAGTAAGTTTTCCTGGTTAGACCTTGTAAAGCTTTTAGAAGTACAACATGAAAATATTGCATGCTATTTGTTTCGACACTTGCCTCCCCGCACTTGTGCTTGATACAGGTGATATTCTTTAAATTCCTGGGGAGAACTGTAAGGGAAGTACATGTGAAGCAGGATATCATTGAGACTGTGCTACCCAGTGGTATTATGGGGGATTTAATTTAGCTAAAAAGTGCTCTTGGCTCAAGAAGTTAAAATTATGGCTGGTGCTGAAAACTTCAAGGTTTTAATCAGAACAGGTAGTTTAAGGCCAGCAGAGCAGGAAGATGGACTGCAGTAGCACTAGTTCATATGTAGAGTCTGGTTTTTGTTGAGCGCTGAAAAGCAGCTCCAAAAGAAGATTATTCAAACTGTGCATCTGCAGGTAAACATAAAGTTACATAGTATGTGAACATGTCAACTGGATGACAAAGATGTGTGCATCGCAGCTGTGCTGTGTGGCAGTCATAGACAGCAGAGGGCAGCCGCATCTAAGGCACAGTGCAGTGAGCTGGGTTCAGTCCTTCGTGAACTGTAGTCGTGCAGGCTGGGAGAGCATTGCTTGCTTAGGAGTGGCTCCAGGTCTGTTATTTTAAATGCTATAGCCTAGTTGAATGCATGTGTCTTCTTGCTATCTAACTAAAGTAGAAACACTGGGGTTTTATAAAATCGGATTTTATAAAAATTGCAGGTTTATTTCATTGTGTTCATGTTCATTTGTAACTTTTTGGAGAACTGCACTCCAATTCTCATTTTGATTGCCTTAATTTTTTAAAAAATGTCTTGAATAAGCTTAGGTCTCCGTAAATTTTGTGGAATGCAGAATGTGTATTACAGTATTACAGTAATTTCTCTTATGTGGATAAATAAATGGAAACCTTGTAGAAAATAGTGAAAGAAATCAGAATTTCACCTTAAAATATGGTGCTTTCAAGCCTTTGAGCCTGAAAGTAAGTGAAAACCATGGTAAATTCTTCTTTGATTTCTACAGTAGGTAGGCTGTTTTCTAAATATTCTTTAACGTGACCATATTGCTGGCAGTGAAATCCGCCTTATAATGATTCTTCTGCTACTGAGTATTGAAAGCTCTACATGAGGCTGTATTTGTCTACTTTCTTTTCCCCTCTGGTCATTTTAAGCAAGCAGACTGCTTGGATGATAGGGAAGTGTGGTGGAACTGGAAAATGCTGATTATAAAAGGAAGATTCAGGGATCCCTCTAACAGCCTTTTAGTAGTGCTAACTACTAAACTAGCACCATCGTGATACTCATTCATCTGAGCAGCCAGGAAGGATAACCAGACCCAAAAAAGATCTGGATCTTTATATTTCTTCGTTATCTTTCAAAGTATCAAGTTACTTTGCCAATTCACTGTCTTTTTGATTGACTTCCTTTGATTCCTGCTGGTACCTTCTTGGCCTTGGCACCTTTATTTGATTGGAGGGGAGGAGGTGGCCAAGCAGGGAAGAGAAAGAAGATATAAAAGAGCCTCTCTGCATGTATGAATTAGCCATCAGGTCATCAGTCTATTTGGGATTCCTTGGTTTTGAGGTGAAGAGTTACTTATGAGAAACAATGCAACTCCTCTACACAATTAATTGAAAAGATCCTCAGCACAGGTACACATTCATACCTGAAAGGACTACTGTTAAAATGTAAATTAAAGAATTATTTGCAGTTAATAACATTCAGTAATGAAATTTACGTAGTGGAACTAATAAATGGAGAAACAGTGTCTGAAAACCAAAAATCATAGTGAACTACTAAACTTGCACATTTACCATGTTATTGGGATTTTTGCAAAACACTGCAATTTCTCAAAACAAAATCAGGTTCAAATTTTGGAGCAGAGATAATAAGTATGTTGCAGTATTTATGTAAAACCTCATGGTTTCGGAAAGCAAAATTAGGAGTACAGGGAATTACCTGCACTTACTTACAAGATGTTTATGTGACAAAATAGTGTCTCTACTTTGAGCCACTACGTTTTGCTGTCTCTAAGCAGCATTAACCCAGAAAGAAGGCTCAGTGAAAGAGCAAAAGGAGGAGGTTTTTAACAGGGAAACCTCCAGAGTTGGTGGGGAAGTTGGTACACCGAGCATTTGTATCCATTTTCCAGCATTTTCTTTAGAGATGTAATAATGTGCTCCCTCCTCCTCCTATTAATGCTATTAATGGCTTTGCTTTTACTTTTTGCTGCACTGTATTCTATTTCTAAACTGTGAGTGGCAGTCTTAATTGATGGCCCTGCCCTCAGGTGTCACACTGGTCATCATGTGAGCATCATACTGCTTGTGTTTGGCTATAAAAACAAACCAGCATCATAAATATTTAAAGCAAATGGTCTTTGGTTTTTTAAATGGATTTCTATTCTTTGTTGACTCGTGCTGTGTTATCCCTTCAAGAACCAGTAGAGAGAGCTGAAGAAGTCCTAGTCAATGCAGAATTATCAGTCTCCTTTATGCAGTACTCTTATGAAAGAAAATGTAGTGATCTTGCATTTCTTGACTTTAAGTTGATTCCATTAATGAGTGCAAGTGGTAATTTACACAAAAATGGTGGAGATTCCTGTATTTCCAATTCTTAAATGACTTAAGTGCCTTTTCAGTTTTTATAATACTTTGTGCTGCATTAAGGAAGAAACAAATATTTGCAAGTTTGCAATAGTGAGTGACTCAGATTTTCCATATTGGCTTATTTCATTGAAGGTAATTATAAATGTTCCATAAACATAACATTGCACACCTCAGAGCAAACAACACACAGCTGCTTGGAAGGGTGTGCTGGATATCTGTGAATATATATTTTAATTCTAACTGAGGTGCAGTTTAAATTTTTGAAGAAAATTATTGTGAGATCAAAGTATGATTTATGAAAGCTTGACCCTAAAGTAAATGAAATATTTTTTGCTGTTATTATAATGCGCAATTTTAAATGGGGTAACAGTTTCTTTCAGTGTCACCATGTTTTGCGGACACCATTTGCATTTGACTTGGAATTGAAGAATTCCACTGGAATTGACAGATTTTATGTTCTTGTATCTGTTTAACATATATATGCAAGAATATTCTCTGCTCTTGCTTTTAACTGACTCAGGACATACCACCTGAAGTGCTAATGACATCTCATCTCCTCCCACACCTTGGAATACTGAAATTCAAACCCTTCAGACTGAGACTTCAGGGCATGGGAGACATGTACACCAAAGAACGTGTTTGCTTCCTAGGAGCTTTCCTGTGTTCGTCGGTCAAAAAGTTCTGTTGTTTCACATAGGGAATGTACATATCAGAAATGACTGAAGATATTTTTCAGGAACTGCAAAGCCTTAAATCAGCTGTGTCCTTTCAGTCAGAAATTTGGACAAAACCTAGGCATGGCTATGCAATGTAGAGAAGCAAGAACAGTTCATTTGATGTGGAGTATAAATGGTAACTTCTGCAAATTTTCAGGATCCAGGACCACCCTTACCTATACTTCTCTGCATACATGATTTTTTTCCTCCCAGCAGAGTTTCTGTGGCATGTGGTTGTGGGCAGTGAAGTAGAGGACTTGGATCTCTTCGTACCATGAAACGGATAATGCAACAAAGCTCCACAGTTCTTGCAGAAGGAAGGGGCTTATGTTGCCCTGAATGATGGCTTGTACTTACCAATTTTTATTCTGAGATGAGAGTTTAAGATTACCGTCTGGTTTGAAAGGGCAGTTGCATTTATCCCAGAATTAGTTTCTGTGCCAGATTAAATTCTTGCTGTCAGAGCAGTGTCTTGGGCCTGCCTGTGCTTTTAAAAAGACAAACAAACCCCCAACCAACCAAAACAAAAAAACCCAAACAAACCAAAGAAGCTAACCCCTCCCATGTTCCAGCATATGAATATGACACACTTAAAGTTCTAACTTTTTTTCCGGGTAGGAGAAAAACAAAGAAAGGCTAAGAGGAAATTTTTTTCCCATTGCACTTGCAGTATGCAGAGTGGCTTAAGAGGAGGGAATGCTAACACCAAATTACTGGGTTGTTATAACACCTTTTGAGCCCTACAAAGCAGAAAGGCCAGGGTGTTGTTTTAGAAAGGTAGTGGTGCATCCCATTAATAATGATAGTGTGCATAAGTTGCGATGAGAAACAACAAGATTCCCAATTGCATAAAGCACATACAGGTCTGCAGAATTTTTGTGGCTTGCATCTGAATAAAAATGACACTTTGCATTGTAATGAACTGAGGGGAATTTAAGAATATCCAGCAGTGGAAGGATTAGGATGCTTACGTGACCTGTGAGACTGGGTTGGATGGGGACTAGCCTTCTCTTGAGGAAATGCGTCAGCTCTTGAACAAAGGATGATGTGTACATGTGGGAATTCATGCTCTGTGTTGGACCTTAGATTTTTTTTCTATTTTTGCAAAAATATGATTACAGTGTATGTGTTCTGATGCAAAAAGGCTGATGATCTTTGGCATGAAAATATGTTGTAGAAATGGACTTCTTCATGGTCTGCCTTTTACCTCAAGCACTAATCTGTGATTAGATGTGTAACTGTTCTAAGCAAAAGGCTTGTGCCATGATGGATAAATGTGATGATATGCTGATTTCTTTCATTGCGTTGCAATGCAAATAAATGCATAGGTGATAGGTATGGGGGTTGAAATTTGCTTTTGTATCTTGGGAAGTATTCAGGAAAGGTTTGCAAGAGGGCTAAAGGTAAAAATGATAAAATCTGATTGCTCTGCAGTCTTAAGATGTATATGGAAGGAACTGGTCTGGATTTTATTTTTTTTTTTGAGAGAGAGAAATACACAGAGCAAAATGTTATGTTAAAACCAAAACTCTGTTCAGTAATGTTCTATTTCTCATCATCGTTCTTCCTATGAAATAACTGGCGTGCTAACTGACATTGTAAATACTTCTCATGAAGCTGTATGAGAAGTGAGGCTCTTGGGACTTCTGATTAAAAAAAAAAAAGAAAAGAAAGAAACACGATGGGTATTGGGGATGCAAAAATTCTCACCTTGCCAATTATCAAGTAATGTTTGCACTTTTAAGAGTAATTCAGGATACCTGTTCTATAAGAACTTCTGGGATCTGTGTTGGGGGAGTCCTGTCTCCTGTAAGAACCAGTCTTGGGGAAAGTCTTAGGGAAAGGTGAAGATATACAGCATCAGTTGACTGGTCTTTCTCTTTTCTGCCCGAAAGTTAAATCTGGGCTCTTACTAGGACAGACTGCAGAAAATGAAAAAGATGAGGTGTTTAAAGAACCACCTTGTCATTCCTGCTCTCTAGGGCACGTGGGATTATGCATATCTTGAATACTGTACTAGCAGATGTAGCTGAAGGCATCAGTGGTAAAATAGAAGACAATTTTATCTCCAGAAAAAGCTAAGCTAGTTGATTTGTTGACTGCAGTATTTCCAGAAGGATGTGTTTAAAAAAAATAAACACAAAACCCCAAAAAGATATGGATTGCCTTCTGTAGATATGCAAGTGCAAAAAATGGAGAACAGCGCTGACTGGTATCTAGTTAGAAATTAATAGGGAGCAGTGTCAAGGTTCCACAAAGACTTTTGCAGGTGGGTAGGGTCTGCACATTTGCCTTGCTCTACAAATTCAGGAACAAATTACATTTGGGCTCTAAGTTACCTGTATATGGAGGATGGCAAAGCACCTCCCATGTTTCCGAAATGTTTAATGCTCGTTAGTGCCATCAATTTTGCTTACACAAATGCATCTTATTTAGCATACTTTCAGATCACCATGCTCTTTTGTGGAACAGAGTCAAAAATGGTGTTTTAAATCTACCCAGGACTCCATCCCAAATATTCTGTGGCCAGAGACTTTAATAGGAATAGCTTAAATAATTGAGATAGTGGGAAGAATCAAAATTACTAGTTCAGTCATCTTCCTGTAGAATGAGGAGAAAGACAATAGATACATAATATTACCCTTACTGAAAGAATGGATTTTTAATGTGGTCTAGATCATGTGGTGTACCCTCTATGAATTGCAGTAGTTTTATGTGTGTATGCATGGTATCCCACAGTGTGTCCTTTTTATGTTTTATTTTTTTAAAGTTAGACACTGAAATAAAATATTAAATCTGTAAGTGGGCCCAGTTCTTTGCTGTTTTGAGTAGTTGTGCATAAGGAAGTAGAAAGATCTTAATATTCCGAAAATGTTCATTCTCTTCCTTGTCACCCTACAAAAATAAACTTGTAAAGAGATTGCAGAAGCAAAAGTATCAGTGATGAATAATGGATTCTTCCTTCCCCCGTCTCTAACATCTACATATAGCAAGCACATCAGTGCTTAGAGACAACAATTTATGTTTTGCTTCCTTATGCTGTAGCCTGCTTGTCATTAGGCTTTGGGAAACGTGGGCAGCTTCTGCATTCTGATACTGGAGTTCTCTTTCTGTTAGGCTGGTTTGGACTGATCTTTGATGGACGGGATTTACAGTTGCCCTGTTCATCTGGTTAAGCAGCCATTCTGGAAAGCTGATATGTGCTATTGTTGGCTGGAAATGTTAACTTATCTGTATCCTACTTTAAAAGGGTGAGGACAAATAGTTCTGTCAGCAGCTTCATTTATTCTTAAATATTTGTGACCCTGGTGTATACTGGAATAAGCTTTAACCAGCAACAATATCTACAACAACAACATGATGCTTATTATTTTAGTGGTAGTCATGATTTTTTCTCTCACTAAATTGTCCAAGGATTCTCTGCTGCAGCGGTTGTTCATAATGTCTTTCTTCACAGCTGTGGTAATGTTGTCAGTGGCTTGTTAAATTTTTCCTCCTATAAACTGCTTTTGGTTGTAGATTAAACTGTTCTGAGTGCTTTTGTGTTGGGTGCAGTTTAAGTGCCAGTCATTCAAATTCATTTTTTATTCCCTGTGTGATCTTCTGTTTTATGTGAAATACGTTTTCTAATATGTGCTAATTTGTCTTTGTAAGGCTGAAGGCTTTCATTGTTTTCTTTATTAGCTAAAGTTATGATTCAGTTTAGGTCCTATTTTGGAAGGAGCATTTAGGTTTTTAAAACAATAAAACCCAAATTAGAATTGAGGATGTTTTAACTTGTTTCTCTTTCCCTCTGAAATATTTACTGAGATATAATCCTAGCATAAAGAACTATCAATGCTGTGTATTCTGACTAAAGCTGATGGAGAAATTGAATTTGTATAGCTACTGCATGCCATGTAAAAGAACTTCCTCGTTGTAGAGATACAAGTTTGTTTCAGTTCCATGCTCTGTCTCAGATTTGCTTTGTGGCTCTGGATAAATCACTTAATTTGTCTGCTTCTTTATTTCCTTCTGTAAAATGGGAGACTTGTAGCAGAGTATCAGGAGAAATATATAGAATACTCTCACATGTTGTAACGCTGTAATCATTGGGGTGAAATGCAAGGATGCTGCCTTTGATATCAGTCTTCTAGTAATACCTCAAATGGTAACTGGTACTGAAATTCCAAATATTTACAATATTCCACATACAGCCCCTATTGTAAATTCTTGCTAGGAGCAGTGTTAAGACTGTTGTTCTTACCTTCCATTTGCCTTTTCTTCCCTGTTCATTTGGCACTTCAGAAATTAATTTTGGTCCTAAAAGAGTACCACTCAGGATAACCCTTCTTATGCTAGCTTGTAAGAAAACTAATGAAAGGTCATTTACATTTTGGTTGAAGCAAATCAAGCTGAAGCAAACTGGATCTGAATGAGAATATGGAATTCAAACTACCTATAGCGCTAATTGCTAATGTCATTTGAGGATGAGCATCAGTTCTCGTGTTGCTGGACTCTTTTGCCAATTTCAGCACTGACACAAGAGAGACTGGGAAATTGGACTGAAGTCCACTGGCAGTTTTAGGCTTGCATATGGAGGACTGCAAGGATGCCTTGTCTCCAGCAGTCTGAATTGTGAATTTGCGGTCAATATGTCATTATGATAGAAACCATGGATGTAGTTGCCAAATTGTTTACAGTATTAAAAATCCCCCCATAGAAAGAAAAAGGGGACATAGAAAGAAGACGCTTTGACTGTTGTTAAGTAAACAGCAGGAGTTTGAGATAGCACGAATCAGGAAGAGCACAGTGCTTTGTTTGAAGGACAGTTCATATGAGGGAAATGCAGAAGAGAGGTTTACCCTCTCAAGGGTAAAGTGTCATTGAATCTCATTGAAAGCTGATAAACAGGGCATGAAGTCTGGGCTTTCTTTTGTTTCTTGATTGCATGGTGTCCTTCGAGAGCTATGCAGTACTCTTCCTAAGTTATATCTTAAAGTCTCCAAGATAAGCATGGTTTAAACTTCCTCCTTGTCTTCAGGTAATTCTTCTCCCTCCCAGGGTGGTACTGGAAGTTGGGATGAATGGTCTGTCTTGCGTACCCTTGATGTTCATTCATACGAGTTTCCTTTAGTACTTTATTCTGAGGGTAGAAAAACTCTTAGTGCCCATATTTGTGAAATGTATCTTCAGCATACATTTTGAAAACTGCTTTTGTTGAGCAGAGCTGGAAGTTGAACTCTGTCAGAAATAAAAGAGAGTCTTTAAGTGGGACTTGAGATGCCCTCTGAGATGTTCATCATGTTGCATTGTCTCTCTGAATTTGGGTAGGAATATCTTTGCTATTTGAAAATATCTTGATTATGTTATTGCTGTCTGTTTGTGTGATCTCTTCAGCTCTGCTGCTGTTTCTATCAGTTTTTCCAAGGGTTCCTGCAGTGACCCAGTGAGGCTGAGATTATTGGCAAAGCACAAATGAATACTTTGTGCAGGGGTGAACACAGCCTTCTATAACCTTCTATCAGTAGCCATCCAGTTTATTTTTTTAGATAACAGTTGAGTGTTATGTAGGCCATCAAGTCCCCATGAACTCGCCTCATCATTTCTTTGTAGTGATTTTTGTGTTGGCCCATTGCAGCGTTTTCAGTAACTCACACAAGCTGCAGCGTTTCAGAGTGTAGCTTAAGCTGCCTGCCGCCATAGGAAAGAATTTGTAAGCTTTGCCATAGGGGGCTATGGTTTGATGGGAGAAAATGGGATAGTCATTTCCCTCCCTCTCCCCTGATGGGCATACTGTAATGTTTTTTCTACAAATGCTTGACACCTGAGGCACAGATTCCTGTTGTATTGTGCAACGCAAGTGCTTAACAGGCTACAGTTCAGTACATGTATGTATATAACTACTCTTCAGCAAAATACTTCTGTGTATTGCACACCTGTGCTTGTAAATTGGAAGGAAAATCAAAATAGTAAAGTATGTGAGAATGTCATCTAGAGAAATACTGTTTCCACCCTGATGAAGATGTATTTTTAGCAGAACAATTCTGGTATTCGTGACATTCAGTGATTGCTTACCTTTGTTCCATTTTTCCTTTTTTTCTTTTCCTCTCCTCACAGACCTGTTATAATGGTCCCTAGTGTACTTGCTGGAGGTTTTTCCTGAATTGAAGGTTGTTTAGACCTGTAAGGACAAAAGGGATATAGAGCTTTACCACATTCTGTGATGAACACTTCAAGGGTAATCCAAAAGGTCGGAAAGACTTGATTGTGATGAAGTGAAAATCTTCTCAAGATTTTAGTGTAGTGACTTGGCGTACCTTTCTAAAGGTATTTTAATTCTGTTGTATTTTGTGAGATGGGGGAGAAAAGGTTAGAGCGGAAGATAACATTGCATCCCAGCAAACTAGGACTGGGGGTAGCACAAAAGGCAAGTGTTTGGTGGCCAAAGACAAGTGTTAAAGAAACAGATTCTTCATAAAGGGAGAAAATTGCTTTGATTTTATCCTGTGGTTATCAAAAGGTCTTAGGACTTTTAACATTATTTAAAGTGTGTCGTGACAAAGTAAGCATAGTATGAGAAGAGGATTACTAGAAATCGAGGGAATGCATAAAGTGCTGAAGGATTGCCTTCATGCTTACTTTTTCTTTTCTAAGCAAAGATACAACTGGTCAATGCTGGAGCTTATTGATTGGATGGATTATGACTGTTTTTAAACTCTTATAGATGATCATAATCTAATAAACTGTATGAACATTACAATGGGTGCTGACCCCTAGACCTGATTCATGTCTAATGTGGTGCTACTGTGGTCTTCAAACTCTGCAGTTGTCATTACAATGCTTAAATGCTTTTCCTAGATGTATCCCTTCTGAAAGTACAAATAATATATTGATACAAGACCAAATTAGTTTTTCCTAAAGTAAAATTGTCTTCTTTAGTTAAATATTTGATACCAGTGAAGTGTGTATCCACACTCTTACACTCTTATAGTGTTTTTCTATACTACAGTTCTGTTTCAGAACATAAAATAAGAGCATTATGCTATTTGTGGGTTGGTTTTTTTTTCCATTAAGAAAAAAGGTATTCATATGAGAAAGTAGCATATTAAAAAAGGAACTGGAAACAGGTCGTTTGATTTCCCCCCCCCATGCATACCGATGTGTAATGTTGATTGTATAAATTAATTAATGATGAAAAAGCTGCAAAGATACTTAGGAAAAGGGTATTTTTTAGTGCTGAAAAGCCAACAATATGCTTATAGTGTTTGCATGTAGGGAGGGGAAAGAAAAGGACTGAGCCTAATACTGAAAGCCTAGTATTTGGCCTGAGTAAAACAAGAAGGAATGACAAAAGATTGTGTAATAGATTTAAAGAACTTAAACTAGCATGCCCATGAAAGGGAATGGAGACAAATGTATGCTGCGTCTGGATACAATTGCTCCCGTTCATATTTACGTCTGTATCACTTTTTTGGAATTTACAATGCTTTGTTACTACAGATGATTGAGGCAACTACTGAAAATTATATTCCAGCTCCTCCTCTTTTGCCGGCTCCAGGGCTTGTACTAGCTTGCGATCAGCTAAATTAAAAAGCTGACTTGGCTGCAAGCTAACTGTGTTCCCTGTTAATTTTTCAATTGGGTTGTCTGCATAACTGTAGGAGCACAAATGAAAGGGTGAGGAGACTTAGTGTGGCAGATTGTGCACTCCAGTTGCGATGCTGCATTGTAAGGGTTTTGGAGTATCTGATTTTGAGGATCCTGCGGGATTTCTACTGCCAAAACAAGATGATCCAACTTCCTTTTCCATGCCCCTTTTGTTTCTGCCTCTTTGCTTACTGTCTTTGCTATTTGACCTCAGATGGGCATATTTAACCCACAAATCTTGCAAAAAACTTGTTTAGAAAAGGAAAAAAGACTAGTTTTTCTCCCAGGTTGGTGGGTTGAATCAGTTCACTGTACAACCAGGTGGGGGTGCTGGTGCAGCCCTGATGGATGTCTCGGGATTGTCTCTTCCCACATTAGCGAGCTAGTAGATTGTCTCAGTTTTCTTCTTAGCCCTTCAAAGTAGTTCTCTGGCTGTGCCAAATTCAAAGCCTAAAAAGTTTTAACTGTATAATGTAGGGTTTATTCCTTTACTACTTCTGGTGTATTTTTACTTTTTATTAATGTGAGTTGAATATGGTAAAATGCTAGCTGTCTCCTAAAATACTTCACATCTGTTACTACCTCTATGCATTTCAATGAATGCACTCTGGAAAAGACACTAGACAATCTGAAGAGAAGCAGCACTATACTAATATAAAGTGTGTTACGATAAGTTTCTATTACAACAGAAACTTAAGCTGATATGTTTCCATCCAATATGTGGTATTAGAGTTGTATAGGTTTATTATGAGTGAAGAGAAAATTTATTTGCAGACGTTCTGTGCTGCTCTTGCCCTGTCCTGTACCTAAGGTAAATGCCCTACCTATGTGACTGAGTCCTTCTGGCTTTAATCAGAACTGAGCCTAAGCAAAGCCACTGTTAATCAAAAATGGTGTAAATTAATTTGCTAAGTAATGCAAGCATTAAGCACACCTACCAATTAAAAAAAAAAAGTCGCAGACAGCTTCACATTTTTGAAGGTTGAATAGGTTGGATAATTTGCTATAGCTGAAATTATGATTTCTTTCCTGTGAATATGTGCTGGTGGCAGTCTGACTGAAACAGTACAAGTCTAAACTTTTGCTTTTCTGCCTTCAGACACCTTTTAAGAAAATAATTTAATATAACACGATATTTATTTTCTTTTCCTTGAGCCATTTGTTTATTGTTTATTAAAAGGCAAGCTATCTAAAAACTTGAAATGCACTCCATCTTCATCAGTAAAGCTTTCTCCTGTAACTCTCTGCCAGCATCATTAAGCTCCATTAAAATCATTCTAGTTAGAATAAGTCTTCTGTATCCATCTTCAGTTGTTGCAAAGAGATTTTGTTTAAGTGCGTAAATGTGTCTGTAAACCGTTCTATCCTAGTCTGTTTGAAAAGCATGTTTTTGGTTGTGGTTGATGTCGTCTCATATGTTTGTGTATAGCTGTTGGGAAAATGCTTGTGCTGTTAAACAAAAGCCTATGTCAGGATTTTTCCTTGAAGGATAATAAATTATATCCACAAGCACCAAGTAAATTGCCTGCTAGATTACCTTGTATCTATGCTAATCCCTGATGATGTAGACAGTAAGAGCCCACTGATTGTGCCAGGGCTGATTGCAGCTGAAAAAAAATTGCTGTGCTACTGCTTCTGTTGACTTTTGCTTGGTCCTCCCTTCCAAACACACACGAGTTTCTTTTACCAAGATTGAAGGCAGCTAGATCTAAAATTGGTGCATTAGGAGCCTACTATGGGAAACATGGAAAATACCGCAAAATTTGTCCCTCAAGTGATGGAGTAGGATATTCCCCCAGTGTCCTGCATAGGTTTCCCTTCTCATTTTCAAAGGAATACAAAATACGGAGAAACTGAGTAGGGCACTCTTATTCAGTTGTGCAGGGGAGACATGTAAGGGAGGCATATCACAAGGACTGAGGAAGGTACAGAAGTGTGCTGAGGATCTGGAAACTTCACCCTTTAGTTTAGTCTTGTATGTGCAGAAGGGAAAGGAGAGGAGCAGATGGGTGGTTTTGGGGAGTGAGGCAAGGAAGGAAGAGCGGTGGAGTGCAGACAGATGCCCAGATACCTAGTTGTGTATGCACAAGGTTTTGAAAGAAGGCTCCTAAGTTCAATTCAACTCTTGCTGTTGTGGTTTCAGGCCAGCCAGCTCCACATTGTGCTTGGTCCAAATCCAGTAGAGAAATAGCTTAAGTGCCCAGCTCTCTATGCAGAGCCACTTTGGAAAAAATTGTATTAATATCTGCATCACACAGCTCAGACTTCCAGTGTCCTATACTGTTTTCATATCACACATATTTTGCTGAAGTACTACCTGATGGGATTTAGCAGCAGCTGGAATCTGTCACATGCTGCATCTATCACTACACTGTGGTTTGCAGGGACTGGAGGGGTTTAGACCAAGGTTAACAATAGTTTACTCTTTCTGTAAGTTTCATTAGGTTGAAAAAAACTGGTGGTTTTTTTTTTGTGTGTGTGTTGGTTGTTGTTTTTTTTAACATCCCCTGTTTTGTGAGGTAGCTGTGCTGGCAGAACGGGTTTCCATCACCACCAACAACCATTAGAATGGTAGAACCAAGTTAATCAGTGCTCAGTATACTTCAGTGCAAGACATCAGAACACCACAGACAGGAATCTGTGAAAATGAAGTTTTTTGTTACTGTGGATACTGGCAAACAGGATATACAATTTTGAGCTAAGACGATCTAGTTCATAATTTTTTTAAAAAAGCTGTTTTTATTAGATGTCTTCTCCAGCAGTTGTTCGTAGTCTAAAACTGCTTCTCTGCCAAGTCAGTTCTCCCCTTTTGTATGCTGTGAACATGTAATGCTTTGTTTCTTTTGTTCTCTTACCAATGTGCAGGCTGTTTTACTGAATAACTTTTTTTCCTTCTTTATAATTCAAAAGGATACGCTTTAAGCCTTACAAATTTATAATGCTGGGGAGCTTACCTGTGTGAGCATTTGATGTTGTGCAGTGGGAACGGTGTATTGGCTCAGTAATGTGAAATAATTGGAAAAACTGATTCTAATCTAAACACCAGTGGGGCTGCTGCTTATTGTGCTGTGCTTCCAGCCATCTCATGAGTCTCATGAATGCATGCCAAGGTGTGGGAAGAATTGTTGGATGTTCTTTTGTTTTGCTCAAATAGGCTAAACATGATCCATGGAAAACAAGCCTGTTGTCAGGCTCTGAAAAAAGAGCAAGATGGCATCAGAAGAGTGTTTCATAGAGTATTTGATTTTCTGATTTAGCTGCTGAATACCCCTATTAAGCCTTGTTAGACTGTTTGATTTACAGGAGTTTGCCCAATTAGTTTGGTGTGGTGCACGCCTTTCCTACCTTCTCTGTCTGCATGCAGCTGCTTTTTTTTTTTTTTTTTTTCCTTTTTAAAATACGGGTAACTCTAAAAGTAAAGTATCATTGATGCCTTTACACATTTTAAAACTTTTTAGCAGAACAATTAAAGTTTTTAAGACTTGTGTCCCAAGAGCAACATTGGCTATGTAACTTCTGCTTCCTTGAATAGCTTCCTTTTATTTCAAGTTGTTCATAGTAAGCAGTTGTCATCTACTTGAGCTTCTTCCTAAGCAGTTGTGAAATATGCCCAATCCCCGTTTCCCCATATGAATTTAGCATAGCTTAGCTGTTCCCACTGGCTCAAGGATGACCCCTGAGGTCAGATACTATTCCAGTATGCCAATGACTCCTCCAGTAAACTAATGAAAGCAGATAGAAAAAAATAACAAGGAATTGCTGATTAACCAGAACACCAGTAAAGACTGAAGATGTCTCTGTAATGGTGAACACTTAATATTTTGGTAGGTGAGACGAGTACCAGGTTCCAGTGGTCACCTCCATAAAACAGAAGATGGGGACTGGGAATGGAGTGATGATGAAATGGATGAGAAGAGTGAGGAAGGCAAAGCTGCTGTTTCTCAGGAAAAGGTAACTTTGTGCCAAGACATTTACACTCTGCAAGATATTCTGTCTTAGTGTTAATTGTTAGTATTTCTGGATCTTTAATGCATAAGGCTACATAGCTCATATCTCATTGCATTTGTTTTCCAGTCACGAAGAGTGAAAGAAGAAGAGAACACAGAGGTAAAAATGTCTTTATAAATGTTTTTTTCTTCCAAGTGTTTGAGTGAAGGGATTTCTTGTTCATTTCTGTTGTTAAAAATGTGAATTGAGGGGGGAGTATTGTTCTGCAGCCTTGTAAAGCAAGCACTTGTGAGGATAGAGCTGTATGCAGTTGGGCCTGTAACAATTAACTTGAGCACACACTGGATAAAATGGATAGGAAATTTAAAGTCATGTTATGTTCGTGCCCAGGAGAATTGGTTAAGATAGGCAATTTGGCTGTTTTTCATGACCCTTCATAACTGGATCACAGTAACTGCTGTCTTTTTTGTCAGCGTAATGATGGCTGTTTCAGAGTAGCCAGATGATCTCCAAATAACTTTTCATTCTTAGGATTTGTAGCACAACATATAGCTTGTAATTAAAATGCTTCATCGTGTATACAGTAAAATAGTTTTTAGTACTGTGGCATAGTAGATTTATTCAGAGGAATAAATACTGTATTGAGTTTCATGGCCCTGTGCTGAGAGTGTGGGAAACTTTGCTGCTATAAATAATTGCTTAATAGGATTACTGGCTTAGAGCCAAAGTGCTCTTTTAAAAATGTCTCTTCCTTGGGTGGATGCCACTTCACCTGCAATTTTAGGTTCTCTGATTTTCATTGGTGTCATAGAAACCATCTAAAAGACTATCAGCTTCCTGCCAGGTTTAGTCCTGTTAGCTCCTGAGATGACCCCAGCATTTCCATTGCAGAGCTAGTTTACATAGTGCTTCAGCATCTGAAATGTCTTACATCAGCTAGTTACAAAAAAAACTTTCACCAGACAGTCTTCTAATGTCTTAAAAGTGGAATGTTCTGCAGTTTGTGACTCACTTTATACAGGTAACTCTCTATTATGAGTTGTTTAGTTTATGAAGGAGAAAAGGGCCTCTGCTTGAAGTCTTCTGTTGATTTTTGTTTTCCTAACTGCACCAGATGACTTGGAACTGAGACTAGTGCAGCTTGTTGCTGTTGGTATGTGCCTGTTGGTCTTTGGGCTGCATATTCCTACACACTGAAATAACAGGTCCATTGAAGATGCAGAAGTAATAGTAGTAGTTTATATGAATGGAAGGAACTTAATTGAAGCAGAAAAAAATCTACTCCCCTTGTAGTGATTACATAATCTTCCAAATATTCATTAATTTTTGTTTAAAATACACAAAATATAGATCTTGTGTAACACTTTTTTTAAAAGTAGCTTCAATGTGAAAAAGTGTTGGAAAACAATTATGAGAGATTTATCATGCAAGTCTTGATTTTGGAAGGACTTAACTATAACCTTCGACCAGGCTCCTGTGAGTGGTGACAATATGCCTAGCTGGGTATGAAATCATAGTAGGGTAGAGGACCCTTAGGTACTCTTTATGTAGGATACACTTTTGCTTGAGACTTCATATAAATGTTAGTTGAGGGCTGGGGAGGTTATCATAGTGTGAGGGAGGAGTGATAGTGTGAAAGATATCTGTATTCCTGATTTTCTTCTCTGTGAAAGACATGCTCTGAGCTGTGATGCCTGCTTTGATATGCTACTAGTTCTTTGCAGATGGGTAGATGCAAGACTTCTGTAACAACCAAAACTGTTACACAAAAATAATGTGAGTAGTAGCTTGGTATTCTCACTGTGAGCATATTATTTAATAGGCTATTGGGGCTTTGATGCAAGGTGGATTAAAAGCTCTTACTCTCAGTGCTTTAATGCAGGCCTTATCATTTGTATCTCTGTAATTGAAATATAGCAGTTTTACTGGTATCAGCTATATTTTAGACTGTTACTGGAAATGTTTAAAAGGTTTTGAGACTTAGAGGATGTGTAAAATATTCTGTGCTAACTTCAAACTGTTAGCATGGCAAGTATTTGGGGATTTTTTTTTCCTTTGGCATCCTTTATAAGACTACTTGCTCTTTTCTTTAATAGTCTCAGCCTGCTGTTACTGACGAATATAGTGAAGTTCCATGTGCTGTGAATCTTGTTTTAAGATTAAGGTAAGAGATTCTTGTATTTATTTTAGCATTCCTTTTTGGTTGGCTGTATTGTTCATGATGCCCCTCATTACTTTCATAATATTAACATAAAATAAGTGTCAACCTCTTTAATCTCCCAGAATGACCAGTATGAATAGTGTTTCTGTGACTAATTGCTGTCTTCTAATTGCTTACTGAAATAGTGTAAAATGAAAAGCAGAATATGAATGTGGCTTCAGGCTAAGTGTACCCTTCATTAAGTATTTTCTTTTTCTTTTTTTCTTTGCAATGCAGGATCACAGTGAGAGATTTTTAATGAGTTTCTTTCACACTTCAACAGTCAGCCTCTGACAGAAATAAACGGTAGCTGTATTACAAGTTGCCTACTCAAAACGTTTTTCACTGGCAAGTTTGATCAGCCACTGTGGAGAAGTGACAGATATTTTGGAAAATGGATACAAATATGTTGTCCAACTTAAATTTATACATAGTTAAAATGAGTCAGATTAGCTTTAATTAAAATCAGTTTATAATCAAGATTTAAATTGTTTAATTATGTGGTCTATTTCTTGGATGAAAGTATTTTTTCATAAGAAGCTTTGATAACTTTTCGTGTATTTACAGCCATTTTCCTTAAATCACTAATTCCATTAAAAAAAACTTACTGCCACTCACTTTAAAACTTGTTTACATCCAATTTGTATTGACAGAATATCCCTGAGAGGTTATAAACTTTCAACTACTGCTATGGGGAAAAGTTAAATGTTATGGGGGTTTTATGCTAACAAAAAGGTAAAAAGTCAAGTAGAGAAATATTTACAAAATTACAACCAGTATGTTAGAAATAGCAGATTTATGCATAACAAGTAGCTTTAGAACAGTAACATCAAAAACTGTTAGTAATCTACACAGAATGAGTGCCAGGTTCCAAAACCTATTATCTTCCCTTTTCTTTGACTACTTTTCTAGTGACAGTCTCAAAAAATTGTATGGCTGCCAAAGGTTGTTTATTGAAGGGAGGAGTAATAAATTTGATTGTGGGGAGAGAAAAGACTTAGAGATTATTTGGAATCACTTTAGTTGTCCAATTTACATAACTGCCCAGTTATGCTATCAATATTCTTTTTCATCCCTCTGCTGACACACAGGTAGATGAAACCATTCACAAAACAGACCAATTTATACTGCTATGTGGATGTACTAGTGAGGTGCTTTGAGTATTTTTAAATTATTATTAAACCTATGGAGTGATTAGCTTCTACCCAGTTACTTGCAGCATTGGCATATCCACAGGGCAAACATTTTAGTCCTGCAAGTACAGTGAAATGTCAGGGATTATGCTTGCCGTTTTCTGCAGCTCTTAAGCCAGAAGTGAAGAAAGATTGATCCTAGCAGACTTGAATTTCCAACTCTTATTTGCACGATGAACTTTTATTCTTGTTAAGATCCTCCTAATTCATGAGTGAAAAAATTCCCTCTCCCTCCCCTCCCTAAAAGCAAGGCTTTAGTAACTAGATTAATGTGTTACAATTATGAAGGTTTAGATAGTTTTTGTTAGAGAGAGAAGAAACAAGATTTTCAATTTTAGGAACCAGAAAATTTCCTTTAAACAAAACAAAATAGTCTTGAACAGTGGATACACTCTGGGGCCTGCGAACACCTTTGGTGGTATCTTGGAAGAAACAAAAATCTGATGCAGAGATTTGTGCAGCAAAGCTGACCTACTTTCAAGGGAAAAATGCTCTGCAGTGCAAACTCCTGGCCCCATGTGAGCTCTGGCTGTGTCCTGCCTCGGTGGTAGGAGGTGGGCTGAGCTATGCATCTTTGCACTGTGCGTCTCGGATTCCTTCTGATGGAAGCCTCAGTATGTGAGTAGGGTCTGAGTTAGCACATAATCAATGTGTGTATGTGGATAGTTGTGGGGAATATAGGCCTGTGGGGTGTACCAAGCAGCACTTTTCTCCTTTAGCTGGGACTCTGTGAAGTGCATATCTGAGAACAAGGGCTACAAGCTGCCTATACCTCTGCCCAGTGGTGTCGATTCAGAGTTAGTGCTTAAGCATTTCTTTATATTTGCTACTTTGAAGGCAAGAGTTATTTTGTTTATGGAACATTCACAGAAATTCAGAGCTGCCGCTGGCTGCCGTATATGTTGTGTTCAGCAAAGTACCTCTGGTGTTTGCATAGTTGTGCTTGTTCTTCACTGCTGACCCCAGGAGCAGAACAGCTGAGGCTGCTGTGAGCATGGCAGGGCTGTGCAGTCTGCTGAATACTTGTCAAGAATTACATTCAAATGTCTTGTTCTTCAGTAAATTAACAGAAACCTTATGTGCGGAAAGGAGCAGGTGGTTATTTGTTAGCTTTCCACAAAATAGTTATGTTTCTTTCATTATTGGGTTACCGGTGGGGAGTTATCTCAGCTTATTTGCCTGTCAGTGTCAGGAATCTGCCAGTATATTCTTTTAAAAGCTTTTAATCCTTGACCTTACTTGTAGGCACATTAATAGTGGTCCTGGCCTGGCAGTGAGTGGTTGCACTCAAGAGTAGAGGAATCCTGGGTTCCGTGTTTTTGCATCTAGCTCTAGCTGCAGTGAGCAAATTCAGAAAAGCCAGCTCTGGAGAAATAGCAACTATTGTATAGCCCTGCTTTATGGGCACAGGGTTAGGAGTCTTCCTCCCCAGCTCTGAAGAGTCTCAGTACTTGGACCTTACCACTCTGTTAAACAAAGACCAGGGGAGGTCTGAGGCTGGCATTCCAGTGAAGTATTGACAACCTTGTACCACACCAGGTAATGTAAGTGAAAAGCTACAGAAGTGCTGTGTTGGGAAGACAGTAGTGTTCAGAGCATTAAAGTGATAGTGCTCAAACTGTTGCTGTAATCTGTTTTGCACGAATTCCACTGTTTTTTCGGTTTTGTTAGGGGAAGGGCAGTTGTATGAGGTCCTTCATAAAAGTCTGAAAAATAAATTTCCTGTATCATAGGATGTAAACCTAGAGACCCTCAGACACTCACAGTCAGTCCTGCTGGTTACAGAGGAAGCTGTCCTCTGCATTCTAGCCCTACGCATCTGTCCTTATGCTGGGATCATTGCAGGGTGAATAAGCTTACATTTAGGGCAGCTGTATATGGAGGAAGATACTCTGGCCCCTAACTGCTCCTTTTCTTGTAATTAACTTACTGAGTAAACATTTTTTGAGCATCTGGAAGTAAAAATACTTCTAGTTTTGGCATTTGTAGTGAATAAAAGCGGTGTAGATGACTTGCTTTGTGTCACACAGCATTCCTTTGGGATTGTAAGGTAGTAAACAGCTAATATGCTCACAGGGATTTATCCACCTCCACTGCAGATTTTAAACTATTCTGTTGATGTCTTTTGGTGAATTGATCATTAAGTCATATAGTTGACAGAGACTTGAGTACATCAGAGGATTTTTATGGGATTTGTTAAAATGAACCATAAGTTGTGAACCATATTATTATGGAGCAAGTTAGCTACAGTATGAGGATAGAAACAATTTCCTTTAATGTTTCATCCACTACTATTATATAGCTTTTAAAGTATGGCTTGATATTCAGACAAACATTGTGAACATTAGATGCCAGACTTGAAGACTCAAAGCTCAGTATATCATCCAAAATGTTGGAAGCTGTTTCTTTTAAAATAATTCACTTGAGGCAATCAAATTATGTAAACTGCAGTAGCTTGATGAGTTCAGAAGACACGGGGTTTAGATGCTGAGAATTACTGTTTAAAAAAAAAATAAAAAGTTCAGTACTGATGTGGGTAAAAATGTAAATACCAGCAAAATAGAAGAGGAATTAATTGATTGGTGGGGAGGATGAGAGGGAAAGGGAAGTAAACACATCAAGAAAAGGCTCAGGAAGGACACATCTTTTCATTGCTTTCTGTTTGCTTCCCCAGAGAGGGGTTACGGGGTGAGGGGACAGCAAAAGGTAATCATCTCAGGTGGAAGGAGCCCTTCACGTGTGATGGAGACTGGTTGGGCTAGGACCTGAAGGGAGAAGGCATTTCCCCAGGGTCCTCAGGCAAGAAGGGATGGTGGAGAAAAAACTCTGATGGCACTTGCAGTCTTTGGCTGGGGAACTACCTTGCTTGCAGAGAGTTTGTCATGGAAATTGATGCAAATGTTTAGAGCCTAATGGGCAGAAACAACTTAATATGAGGCTTGGGAATGTGGGCCAAAAGGTTTGAAGAGTAGTGCCTGGAGATTTGGGACAGGGCAAAATGTAGGGAGATGGGCAACCTTCAGCGGGAGTCAGGGCAGGGGGGAATAGTAAGTGCTCCTCTGACTTGTTTGTTTTTTTTTTTCTCTTTTACAATGAGCCTATGCTACACCAAAACCCATCAAATTTTAGATTATTGTTTTGCATTTTTTCCCCTAGTAGTATGTTCCAAAGAAGGCTAATAATATTCATAAAAATTACCTTTCCCAAAGGAGGAATTCTGGCAGAAGAATCAATGCATTTCAGTAATTCTTTTACTGGATGGTCAAGTTCTGTTATTTTTCCCGAGCAGGGTTGGACTCATTCAGTAATTGAGTAGGGAATGCCAAATGAACACCAGCCTCTGTTTAGTGCAGATACCTTATTGTGGATGAGAGGCACAACTCCCGTGCTGAAATAGTCTTTAAAGAGTGCCATGGGATTCTTTATACAAGTGCTGGTATTTAACTCTGTTAGTCTGGATGGTTTCCAACTTGAGTATCTGATTTTTCTGTCCTTAACTTGTATTTAATACCTCTTTGTTTTAGTAGTTTTCTCAGTGGGACTAACTTGTGAAAATATTCTCTGTCAGAGTTGCTTCTTCAGTTGGAGGTGACATTTACAATTTATTTTCTTGCTTTTGCACTGTTGTGTCTTGGAGTATATTGCCCCAGAAGTGAAATTAGCCGCAGTGTGTTTCAGGTAATTCCATGCAAGGCTTTTGAAAGGCTTTGGTATTAAATACTTAATAGGGACTGTTAGTATTTTAAAACTCAAGTTTAATTAAGAGACTGTGCTTGGATTTTGCGATGAACTGAAAATACTGGTTCTCAGTTGTTGCTTGATCTATTGCCATGGTGTGTAACTATCACCCCGACTGAGCAATCATTATGTTGAAATGCTGATGCTTCTGTATCCTCAGCCTCACAGAGGAAGAGGAATTGGAGAGTGGGGAGGAATGGAATCTGTAATCCAAATTTTCTCCTCTGAGGCTGAGCACACCGTGTGTGTTGGCAGCGGACCCTGACAGGAACTTAGCAAAGGGAGGCAGAGTTGTGTGTGAGGCAATTGTCTGTGATTTAGCCTTCTGATGGGACTCTTTGTACTGCCAGGGAATGGGGTTGGGGAGGAACTATCACCCTTGTTATGAAATTTGCAGTCTGGCCACCAAGGTGTTACAGTTACAGGTTTAAGAAGGTCACTGTCATAGGGTTTGGCTATTTAGATTAATAACAGAGACATTTCATGTTAAATTAGGAGACTTGTTAATGGTTAATAGTTAAGAATTGCAAATTATCTGAAGCAATCTAAGATGGTTAAATTAGCTCCTGTGACAGGAAGATAATTTACTGATGGTAATTTGGAATGTCCCAGGACCTAATTTAATACAGTTCCTGTGCACTAGATGAATTAAGCTTGTGGAAGAACAAAAGGGGCAAATGGAAAAGTTTTATTTGATGCACTGGAAAATGGGATACTTCTGTTATATTATTGCATATCTTATTGAAAACAGTGTGTACAGAAAACGCTAAGGCAGAATTGTATGTAATGGCACTCTGATTGTGTTATTTACAGATAAACGTTTGTGAGTGCATTTCTTACAAAAACATTTCTTCAGCTGATATAGCTGGTTTATCACGCTTTCTGTGTCATTTGATCCTTTCTGAGGAATATATCTTCTGGGGAGCTAGACAGACAGATACAATTCAGAGTGACAAGTCCAAGAAGCAGCTAGTAGCAGGCAGTTGCCTATGCCATGCTACAGTAGGAGAGTTGTTAGGACTTAAGTGAAATGAATTTCCTCTGTGTGCCGGAACATAGGTGATGAGATATTGCTCACTAGTCTGAGCTGAAGATGAAGTGGCAATCTTCCTGCTTTCATCTAGGCTTGTTTTTTTTAACCTCACTCTTACAATATTCATGACATGTAAAGTTACAGATAAAACGTACTTGGCTGGAAGTACCTAGTGAAGCTACTCTTATGTTGTTAATATGTTGTTAAAGTTTGAGGCTTAGATTTTTAGGAGGAAAAAAAACTCTGTAAACAAGCAAACCCTAAAATCTGTTCTGGCTAGAGGTGGAATGAACTTGATAACTGGCTCAGTACCATAACCAGAGTTCTTGATTATCTCTTCCTTCCCCCCCAAGTTGTTTTGGTATCTTAAAAAACTTTTATCATTCCAGTCTCTTCTGTAAGAAGTGGGCTGATGTCTCTACTTCACCAAGGGCAGGTATTTCTTGTCCTTTTTGCTATTCAGAATGGCTTCTGTACTCCAGTGTATTTAATAACAAAATCCACAAACAAGCTCCCAGCTGTGTGGTAGGTTTACAACTAGAAAGCAACAGAACTTCTCTAAAGGCTGGGGATTGATCCAGTAACACACATCATAAACAAAACCATTTGTAGAATTCTTGAAATAAATGTACCTGTTGATTACAGTATTAAGCACTGTCCTGTATTTTATTTTGCCATCACCTCTAAGGCTTTGCCCTGGGAATCGCGGGAGGTGTGGGGACATGGTAACTGAACTGAATTTTATTTTCACAGCATGGAGACTTCATTTAAATAACCTGCTTAATCATGATTAAATCATGACTGAAATCAGTAAGCAGGAACCCTTGATTAAACTATTGATTCTAATCCTGCTCTCCATTTGTACCTCTATTATTTCCTTCAAAGCTTGCATTTTAAAAAAGGTAAATTATGCATTTCTTATTCACTACTTAAGGATGTTTTTATGCCTTGCTGTATTTTTATTGAAAATAAATTAAAGATATAAAAATCTATTTTAATTATGACCTAACTAATCGTGGATGCAATTGCTATCCCATCACTTATTAAATAGAGAACTGGTGTATTTGTTTATCAAAACAACTTTTGTATGTAAAATTGATAATTATCAAGCAGAGGCATCAATATATTGTTTCTACTTATTAAATTTAGGTTATCAAGAAGATTTGCATAGCTAAATATTTAGATGGCAAGGAATTAGGCATTTAACCTCCACAGCTGTGGTTTTAAATTAGGCAGGCAATTGCATACGGGGATGTTGCTGACACTGAAATTTTAATACTGAAATTTTAAAATCACTAGAGCTTTTTTTTATATCAATCTGAAACCCAAACACCACCCCAACCTCCTTTATGCTAAGGGAAATAGTTTAAAGCTTGAATTGACGTCAGTGTTAAAAGTAATTTTATTTGTATTATAATGTGGTGATGTAGTACATTTGGTGGGATTTAAACAATTTTAAATAATTTTGTCTAGTTTGGCTGCTTATTGTCACTTAGTGTTGTGGTTCTCTGTCTTTCCACTTTGCACTGGTAAGGGTGTTTCTGGGACTGTACTGGGTCACTATAAAGCAGTCAAGTTTTGTTTGGTTGGTTTCAGTCTTCTGACATTTTTGAGGGCAAGGCACAAGTTTAACTGAGCCCATTTCATTGATCCTGTTTTGCTCCGTAAAGCAACTGCCATTGCTGCTGTAGTGGGGCCAGTGAATGGCCACAAGAGGTGCGCTGGGACAAGAACTTAACACGTGAGCAGGCTTTGCTGGTGAAGCCTATTTATTGTAAAGCTACTTTTGAGAAAGTTTGGTCCATGGCAGGAAAACTAGATGAAACCTTTGAAGATTTTAAAACAAAGCTTAGACTTTTTGCCATGCTTCCCACTCTTACTGATAAGCTAGTGGGGAACCATGAATTTTATATAGAAGTTATGCAGATTGTCATAATTTTATGGTGTCTCAGATGTCTTTCTGGTTTATCTGTGAGTCTCCTTTGGTTGTGATAGTAACGTACTGCTAGATCATCAGGAGTGAAAAATTCTGAGCCAATGGCATTGAAAGGATGCACACTTCCAGGGTGTTTTTTATTCAACATGTTTAAAACACTTTTTGCTTTGGATAAGGCAAAAGGTTTCTCTGAGCCTTGTTTTCAAAGCCTGTTTTGTGCACTTGGGGTCTTAATGCCTCTAACAAAAAATACATATTCCTGTAGAACTTACTGCAAGTCTTTTTGTCTTGCTTTTTATAAATGAAATCACTTTGCTAGAGCTCTGTTCTGAAGTACCCCTAGCCTACTGGCAATGATCTGCTTTTCACACTTTCTGATTTAAAGAACTGAAATTTTGCTTCAAGCATTTTGGCCACTTAGCAATGCTGTACTTGGAGAATTTGTCACTGGACTAACAGGTTATAATCTCTCTTCTTGTACACCAGGCATGTAGAAGCACACAAAGTAAGCCTTTGTGTGTTTAATCTGTTACTTGCTCTGGTGTCTCTTATCAGTCAGGCAGATGGTGTATCACTTCAGTCATGCAGCTAATACAGGTTTGACTTCCTTAAACTGTGATCTAATCAATAATGTTTGGTATCAAGACATTCGGAGGGGGCAGGTTAAACTATTGGCAAATCCAAGAAAAGCAACTGCAACCAGTGTGTTGTAATGGTTAATAAAGTGATCAGATTATGTGCATGGCAGTTGTCCTCTCTGTTATTGAAATGCTCCCACTGAATACAGGGTGATTGTTTTTTAACATGATTGATGTTATCTTTACTCAACTCCAGTTCTTCCTAGGAACAAGTCAGTTTTAGATCACTTCTGGTTTTGACTAAGCATTGAGATTTTACCACATTAATAAATTCTCAGTATAACTGCACACTGCCCTTAATTGTATTTCAAGTACATGTTAAAAATATTGATGCTTTTCACAAGTTAAATCTTTACTGCTGCTTTTAAAAAAATCTTTGTGCTAATTCAGGAAAAAAATTTAGTGAAAAATCTTATGATTGATATTGCTTGCTCTGCAGCAACAGAACTGATAGCTCTTTGTCTAAGTTGCTTCTACCTGCTGATATATGAGAGCAGGTAAGAAGTGTGAGCCTCAAAAAAAAAAAAAAATGCAACTGAATACTGCTTTTCACTGTCTATGCAGAGAAATGGGTCGCTGAGAACTGAGGTAAAAAAAATATTGTTTATTCCATAGTTTGCTGTTTGACTTAGCTGGGAATGAATCATAGGATCATAGAATTGCTAAGGTTGGGAAAGACCCCTAAGATCGAGTCCAACCGCTAACCTGTCACTGCCAAGTCCACCACTAAACCATATCCTCAAGCACCACGTCTACCCTTCTTTTAAATACCTCCAGGGATGGAGACTCAACCACCTCCCTGGGCTGCCTGTTCCAATGCCTGACAACCCTTTCAGTGAAGAATTTTTTCCTAATATCCAACCTAAACTTCCCCTGGAGCAGCTTGAGGCCATTTCCTCTCATCCTATTGCTTGTTACTAGGGAGAAGAGACCAACCCTTGCCTCGCTACAGCCTCCTTTCAGGTAGTTGTAGAGAGCGATAAGGTCTTCCCTCAGCCTCCTCTTCTCCAGACTAAACAACCCCAGCTCCCTCAGCCTCTCCTCATTAGACTTGTTCTCTAGACCCTTCAACAACTTTGTTGCCCTGTTTTGGTCATGCTCCAGCACCTCCATGTCCTTCCTGTACTGAGGGGCCCAAAACTGAACACAATATTCAAGGTGCAGCCTCACCAGTGCCGAGTACAGGGGCACTATCACCTCCCTGCTCCTGCTGGCCACACTATTCCTGATACAAGCCAGGATGGCTTGTTGGCCTTCTTGGCCACCAGAGCACACTGCTGGCTCATGTTCAGGCGGCTGTTAACCAACACCCCCAGGTCCTTTTCCTCCAGGCAGCTCTCCAGCCACTCCTCCCCAAGCCTGTAGCTTTGCATGGGGTTGTTGTGACCCAAGTGCAGGACCCGGCACTTGGCCTTGTTGAATCTCGTACCGTTGGCCCTGGCCCATTGATCCAGCCTGTCCGGGTACCTCTGTAGGGCCTTCCTGCTCTCCAGCAGATCGACACTTCCACCCAGCTTGGTGTCATCTGCAAACTTACTGAGGGTGCACTCAATCCCCTCATCCAGATCATCAATGAAGATACTGAACAGGACCGGCCCCAACACTGAGCCCTGGGGAACACCACTCGTGAGTGGCTGCCTACTGGATTTGACTCCATTCACCACCACTCTCTGGGCTCGGCCGTCCGGCCAGTTTTTACCCAAATGAAGGGCTTATAATATTCTTTTGATTTAGCTTTTGGCATCAGCAGCTGGAGAAAGAGAGAAGACCCTATTTAAAAGCATGTTCAGGCATAGATATATCTAAAATGTCTCTAATTCTAACACTGCTGTGTCAAGGAATGGAGACTTGGGGCTGTAAACCAGTGGATGGAGAAGAAGGAATTAATGTTTCATATATTGCTTCTAAAATTATAAACATGGTTATGCATACTTGCCTGGTGCCTTGTGTGTATCAGCTAGTTTTTCTGTGTTTCTGTATTGCACGAGTTGTGCATTTTCTGAGTTTTGCTCTCATATCCCATCCATTCTTACTAGAATGAAGGCACTCTACTTTCTTTGAAGTCTTAAGCAACTCGGCAATGTCAGCTACGGAGAGAAATGTTGTAAAGTCCTTTCCTGCTGGAGGAGCTGTCTGCTACCCTGGACAGTGTTCTTGGCGATCTAACTGTGACCGTAACAATTCACTTGGTGGCTGCTTTTTGTAATTTTCACTTGCCTTTTCTGTATGGTAGATAGCATACAGATGGTAAATCTTTAACAGGTAACTGCTGTCTCATTCCAACAGCTTAGCCAAATGACAGTGTTTGGTTGTGATGTTGGCTGTTTCTCAGTCTTGAAAGCATCATTTGGCTGTGTTTTGCCATTAGCATTGCTGCTGCCTCTTGAAGTGTAGTGATTAACAAGTTTGTTCCATCTTTTCAGGGCTCTGCTCTTTGCCTAAGAACATGTAAGGATTAAATGGTAGTGGCAGTGTTCTCTATATTTAACTTTTGAGTCCTATAACTTGATCTTGAAGCATCATATGCTAAACATATTTTCTTCTTCCAGTAATGTATATGGAGGGGGATAAGTTGTAAATCCATGGAGTTTTTTCACAACCACTGAAGTAAGTGGTAAAGTTTTAACGGACTTCAAAGAACTGTGTATTTTAGGACTACATTTTACTAATACAGAGAGATTTTAGTCCCATTCTACTTGGTGGCAATCTGCAAGCAGGGCAGACTTCATATTTTGCTCCTACCAAAAGTTAACAGAAACACCCTTCCAATCTAGAATTGACCTGAAGCCATTAAAAATAAATTGAGAAGAACCATCTCTCTCCACAGCGCTGAACAGACGTGATCTGCTCTTGACAGTAGGGTAATATATAATGCTGGAGCCTGGATATTGATTGGTAAATGACAACTGAGCATGGAAGTATTAGAGAGAAAGGGATTTATGTAAACATGTGGTGAATCCTCAGGAGGCTAATGCTTCTTTACAGTAAATGCTCTTTTCTGTTGTGTGTACATGATCCCACAGGAGCTTTAAAGTTCTGATTCACAAAATTACTTTAATAAACAGATTTTCTCGTATTACTGCTTTGGTTCTGCTGCATGCAAGGTACCATGACTTCAGAAGAAAAAAAAGAGGGGAAGGGGAAGGGAAGAAGTTGGCTGTGATTTCTGTAGGGGTAGGAGAGGATTCTTGTTTTCCCTGCCCTAGCTGAGTGGATAAATTCCCACAGCTGAAGCATATGAAAATTGCAAGGCAAGGAAATTAAAGGGACAGAATATTTAGATACCAGGCCAAACCTCAAATTTGGGACCAATGGATACATTCACTTTCAAAGATTCTTCTCCCGCATTCTCTTTGCAATACTGAAAGTAAAGCAACGGTTTGCATTTCACTGTTTTGTGTGTATTAACTGTGTTCCGTAAAGACAGTTGAAACAGTTTTAACCAATCAAAATGAGATTAGAAACAGGTACTACATGTCTTCAGTATGGGCTATCTAATAGACCATACTTAAAAAGGGATACTGCATCACTTAATCAGGATTTTCCTTGAGTCAAGCTCTGTAGCTGGCCACAAAGTAAATTCTGTTGTTAAAAACCAAATAAACGAACAAAAAAACCACCAAAACCAGAAAACCCATAAGAAAAAAAGCAAACCAAAACAAACCCGGTACATTATTGCCCCCAGAGAAAGTAAACTCACAGTTGTTTTCATGGAGTGGTGCTGTCTCCATCTCTTTCATTGCCACTGCGACCAGTTTTCTCCATGTGTAACACAGGACATTGACTGAAAAATACAGTACTTGTGGAATAAACTAATGCTGTAAAAGCTAGGTTACAAAGGGAGCCATGTTTTTTGTGTGTGTGTTTTGTTAAAGCACACTGACACAGATTTGGCCAGTGTCACTAGTCCCTGATGGTGAGGGAAATTCTCTTTTGGTGGGAATAGGGCTTGTAGGAGCATGGGGAGGGAAAAGGCTGGTTGGTGAAGGGTGCCATGTGTTATGGTGTCAGTCATAATTAAGTTTCTACAGTTTTAGTTGAAGACTAATTTCTATTTCTGGTTTCAGAGGAGAATACATATTCTGCTGTTGTCTCTTCCACTAGCCAGACTTGTTAGGTTTTGACAAAACTAGCCATGGAAAAACTTTTCCATTTTAGGGAATGCACACTTGATGCAGATTTTTTTAAATAGGTAGATCAGTTTAGTTGCTGAGTTATAGCTAGTCATGATTTGAAAAGTAGATGGAAGAAATAAGTGCTGTTCTGACTTTTGTCTGAGAATGGTTTCTTGCTTATGATCTGGTTAATTGGTCCATCGCCCTCCTCAGTGCTGGTCGGGCCCTGAAAGTGCAGGGAGTGTCCCTTTTACCAGGTGACCTGTTCTTTACAAATGGTACAGGCACTCTGGCCTCTTAATTACCTCCGCGCATCAGCAAACCAAGGACCCTTGCCTGGGCAGAGCTTTTATTTTGTTGACCATACCATAAAGCATTGGTTTGGGGGGTTTTTTAAATGTTTTCACTTACTTCTCCTTGACTGGCAATGTCCTCCAAGTTCAGCTGGAGCTCAGGAGAAAGAGGATGAAAGAAGGAAGATACATATAGATACATCTTCCTTCTTCTATCTATCTATATAGATAGAAGATACATATAGAGAGAGGTGGATATAGATATATATTTTCTATCCTATATTTAAATTATTTAATTTTAATTATGCAGAAATATGAAAAAATAAGTGGAAAAGAAGGTAGAATATCCCCTGGGCAGAGCTGCAGCATCTGTATGTTGGAGTCTGTTAAAATGCGTTCAGTGGTGGGGAAATGGTCTAATAAGAGTGAATACTCATTGCTCCAGGAGACCTCTGACTTTAGCTGCTTCTACTTGTCAGTCCATAAAAATAGTAGAGAATATTTCTGTGCCTTGTTAGGACTTGATAACCATAATATAGAAAAGTGATATACTAATCAAAAGAATGGTTAGCATCCAAGATTAATAACTTTGGTGTAGAGCAGTGTACTTTTACATATGCAAGTGGACAAGAATGGGGATGATGAGAACTAAGATTTTGGATTGGTTTTCCATTGGAGGGCTGGGAAAGGATGATTAAACAGTTGAATTAAGAAGTAGCATTTGATTAAGAAAATAAACGAAGTTCTACGGAAGGGGGTGTATTTGTGAAATGTCAGTGGAAGTAAGAGACCGTTGATTGAGAGCATGGATGTCTACAGTGCCTGTAGTGTAGCCTGGACAGGGCTCACTGTCCACATGACGTAGCAGTGGAACTCGTGGTGATGGGGGAGTTCCTGTGGCTTATGGTTTCTGACTCCATCTGAAAGAAGAGAATTAAAAAAAATCAGGGAATCTTGTTTCTGCTGTAACTAATCAAAAGCCATCAATGATACAGTTTCCATGCAATGTATGTGTACTCTGTACTTCTTCACAAGTCAGCTTTGTTAATTACCATTCCCTTATCACCTGTGTGCTTGGACACTCAACTGCATATGTCACTCTTTGTAAACCATGTGTGGCGATTGAGTAGCTGAAGTCTGAAAATTCAGCAAGTGATGCAGAGACAAAACTTGTGTGTCCTTACACGCGTGCACACTCCCTTTTTGAGAATTCTTTTCTTATTTTGGGAAGGAAGAATATACAGTTACTTAGCTGTGGTAAGATGTATCTTATCCAGGAATGCAGACTCTCCCTAAGGACTGTATGGAAGATGCTGAAGCTTGTGTGAAATAGGAGCTGACATTTCAGATAACTATGCATAAGAAGTGGTGGATAAATTTGTGTGTGGGGGGAAAAAGTAAGAGTAAAAAAGAATTAAAATCTGCTGCTTGATACATAATCAAGCTATCACAGCATGATTTAGACCTTAATTCCAAGACATCTAATTTTCCTGAATCTCACTTTCATAATAGACATTCTGCGTTCTAAGGACAAAAGAAATAATGACATATAATGTCTCCAATTGATGGTTGCATCATTACACAAACGTGATTTCCTATTTTAGTTCAACAATGTAGATCTTTTATCAAGCATGTGGAACATAACGTAATTCCTGCTATAGTCAATTAACTGTCATTAGGTAATTATCTGAAAGGCTTTGTCTCTAAATGCGAATGCCTGGAATCTCTTTCATGTCTTAGGATTTTTTTTGGTAGAACCAAGTCAATCTGAACAGCTGCATAATTTGTTTATTCTCTAATCCTGATTTTTGTAAACATCAACATTGTTCTGCAAATCATTTCCTTCAAAACAGAGCATCTTTGTTTCATATCCTAATGACAGGATGGTCTAAGTTCATGGACAAGGGGCTAAGTGATGAAGTTGGCCCCTGTGCTTTTTATGGTTCTTTGAGGAAGCATTGTTCCCTAGAAAATCAGATCTGGCAATCTTAGTGTGCATGTTAAGTGGTCCGGATGAAAAAACCAAAAAGATGGCAAAATATGCTTTCATAGAGTGTAAAATTCTAAATTCTGAAATTACTTTGCAAGAAAGATGGCTGCCAAAAAATCTTAGCATGGCATGCTTTGGTGTCACCCTTATTCAGAGCTGTTCTGTGGAATTCCTGCTGTTGGAGGTGACTGCATAATGAGAAGCAACCTGCAGGAAATTAATAAACTGCAGTGTGCTAAAATGCACAGAAGTATTTAAAATTTACTGCTTTTTAAAAGAGATGGGCTGTTTTTATCCATGACAATCAAGGTATGTTAGTCTGTAATGGCATAGAGCAAGAAGCAAATAAGAGGTTTTATAAGATGTGGCAAAAAGGTCTGAGTTTGCATTTTAAAATAGAAATAACTTCTTCACAAATGCATTAGAGAAACTAGGGGCCATTAAGAAATGATTAAGAAGATAAAATTATTAATCACAAAGATAGGATTTGAAGAAAGACACTATTTCTGTTTAGCAGAAATAAAGTCTGTGTGTGCTGCTGCATGGTAAGAGTGTAACGGATGTAAGTAAAAAGAGAACAAATGAAACGTTGCTTGGAAACTCTTCTGACAAGTAAATCAACAAGTCCAAACAGTTGTCACCAAAGTGTATCAAGGGAACTAGCAAACTAATTTGCAGTAACAGTGACACTAACTAGAACCAGAGAAGTGTCTGAAGACTGGAGAAGAGCATAACAGCTTTAAGGGGAGAAGTTGAGTGCATCTTCTATTCGGTGGAATATATAATGGAATAAATAATTTATGGAAATCAATAAATGTCTGGAAGGTAATGGAACTGTAAGCAAAAGCACTTACAGGCTTCTATCAAATTAATCTTGCCAAACTTCCTTTCTTTTTCTTGCCTGAATAGTAGTGTACCGTTGAAGAGAAAGCAACGGTGTCCTAAGTTCAGAATAGTTCAGAGTATAACAATTCCAGAAAGGAAAGTTGGGTGCCTGAATACACATCAGCCTTCCTTGAATTTTCACCTTCACTTAAACAGATTTGACTCGTTAACTTTCTATTTGGGACATTCTGCAATTTGGAGACAAAGTAAAATAGACCCAGTTTGCATCCTCCTCAAGGAAAGACTCTGTATCAGGAGCAGCTGGTCTTTCACATAGCTGAATCAGTCTGTTAGGAAGCTGGTAATTTTCATGAGAGTTTATAATTACTTTGTGCCTTTTTATATGGTGGATGTTCTACTCATGGGAGGTCTGTGGAAAGATACAATCTGAGAGCGTGTTGTATTAGTTTCTAGATGGATAACGGTAAGAGTGCAAAATCTATAGACTTCTCATCTGGTTTTAGTGTTTGACTGTGGAAAAAGATAGGCAGGCTGGACAAATTCAGTATAGATGCTAATAAGCAAAACTTTCTGGTAAGATAAAGTTTTTATTCCCTTGATTTGCTTCTTCAAAAGTCTGCAGGAAATGAGTACCTAAGTCTGAGCTGCATCCCATATTCAGTCAAAACATATCTTATTTGAGAAGAATGCTAAATTTGTGTGCAACTTCCCTTTTTCAGAAAGTGGCAGTTTTAACAAGCTTGTTATAGATAATAAATTTCAGCAAAAGGAGGTGGGTTGTTGAAAGGGAACTCAGAGGTGGGTCATATGTTGATTTTTGGTTTTTGTTTTTAAACAGAAAGCCATCCAGGTTTTTCTAGGAGGGGGGGAAAAGAAAAAATTGGAATTCCTACTAATTCTCTAGTGCAAACAGTGTAATATTCCATGTAATGGCAGCAGATTTCTAGAACAGAAGTAAATGAACCTCATAAATCTGTACCTGGCTAGCTGCGTTATCTGCACCTTTGTATTAGTGGTCTTAAACACCCTGAGTTTTTTATTTAGAGTAGATTTTGGGAACCTGAAACTCCTTCAGCTTTGAAGCATTCAGTATATTCAGTAAATGAGTACTTTCTATTTTAAGCACTGCATGTGGCATACTTATTTTTTAGCATTTGCTATTTTGCTTTTGTCTGTGGTGCCAATCATTTTGGTTTTTGTGTTCCTGCATGTTGCTGCTGTTTGACTCTAATATTTTTATAAGTATTTAGCAAGTGATAATAGCTGTAAGTCACAGCTGAGTATGCCTGCCTATTGGATTTAGTTTTCCCACAGCAAGACTTCATGGCCTGGTACGCTGAAATATGAGCTTGCATACAGTTTCCTTGCTGAGGAGAAGAATAATGGACTGCAAAACACATTCTGTTGCTATTAGCTTTTCAAGTGGATTGAGCTACTCATTGGAAAAAGAGTGTGCTACAGCAATTAAGTTCATCCCTATGCTCAGTCGGCTTGCCATTTCCAAAAATGAGATGGATGTCTCTTTTGCAAAGAGAGTAATGTTTTATTGATGGTAGAAATTATTAACTAAAACTGAAGCTGGAAACGTGCAAGGAATGGAGGTTTGGAGCACAGTATGAGACTGTAAGGGAATTCTTTAACATAGGTATTAAGTCCCTTACAACTGTGTTATACACTGAACTGGTCAAAGCACTCTTCGTGGCAAATGGGAAGGGAGAAAACCTTTGGCTTTCACACCCTGCTGCTTATTTTATTTGTAGGTGAAACCTCACTGCTGAGACAGTGGTGGTCAGTGAAAGAATTTACTAATTTCAAAACACCTTTATAAACACTGTGCATCAAACACTGCTTTTCAGTCTTTAATGTTTGCTAGATACTTTGTCTCTTAAACGAGCATCTCTGCATACATGTGAACTCAGGAAGGGAGCTTTAAGTCCAAGTGGATGTTTTGTTACTCTTGGAGAAGGGGTAATGCGTGGATTCAGACTATGCTGAACTAGTAGAATCAGTATGGCAGATTGTCTTTTGAAGATGAAAAGGAAAAATATTTATCAGAAGACCTTGTTTTATTGTTTAGGTTACTGAAGGCATTTTTCAGCTTAAACATATCTTCCTGTTAGCTTTCCCAAAAATACTGCCATGAAAATGTAGTGGGGGTCTCTACAGTCCAGGTGCTTTGGGAGAGGAGTGTTTTTCAAGTTGAAGAAATTGACATTGCAAAAATTCAGTTGTCAAAGCCATAGGTATTATTTGAGTGTAGGAACTGAATAGTTGTTCTGTTCTTCATTACATTTTAATGTATGCATTGAATGTTTTTCAGGAACTCCAGGAAAGAACTTAATGACATACGGTTTGAGTTTACTCCAGGCAGAGGTAAGGCTCCTTCAATTGGATTATTCTCTAATTGCTCAAAATGGTGTTTCAAAAATTGATTGCTGCTTATGGTTAATACAAACTACTTCTCTGGAATGTTTCCTACTGCGCAGAGCTTTATATTGAACTTCACTTGAACAAGAGTAGCAGATGTATGTGAATCCTAGTGGCATGGTTGCATAATATATAGTATATATTAGAAGAATTAATCTACAGTATAATTTATTGATTTCATGTCTTATTGAAATGATCTATGCGATATATAAGATCTTGCATATTTACAGCTTTGGAATTTCCATTTTCACATTTGGAAAACATGGTAGGAAATGGAATATAGTAGCTGTAAAGATATATGTGGTGATGGTGGTAATATTTGAGTTCCTTTCCCCTTTGTAATAAAAGAAGTTATGTTAGCAACTGTGAAGTGCACACTGCTTTTCAAATGCTGTCTTCAACTGAAAGTTGAGTTGTATCTCTAGCTTTGGTATCATTACCAGAAAAATTCTGGCATTGAAACTTTAAACTCTACTGCATGCTTGTAGAACTGTATTGGCTTTCCAGTGCTAAGAGTTAAAAGAACTCATAAAACTTACTTTTCTTTGAAAAAAATGAAGAATTACTGTGATAAAACATACAGGAGGCTGATATGTTGAGTAAGAAGGTATCATCCTTGTTACATAGCAACCCTTTGAATTATGAACACATTTCATCTTTCTCAGAAGTCGGTATTTACTATATTTAGAATAGCCTTCAAAGAGCTTCCACCTAAAAATTAATCCAGATTGGAAAAGGTGTCTCTTTTCCTGTAAATCATAGTATCTTTCATGTGCAGTAGTTTTCTGCACAGATATACTCTCTGTTGTCTACCTGCATTTCACGTTGATTTTGGCAATGGGTAATAACAAAAGAGATCTCTTCCTTAATTGGGCACAGAGCATCCTGGTTTAGTCACTTGTCAAAAGAATTACTTAAATACTCTTTAAGCAGTTACATAAGCCATTCAGGAATTCTTACTTGGTCAAAAAGTAGAGGATACAGCACAGTAAAGTACACCAGGACTGTCACTGAGGCAGCCGAAGGCCGCTGTGATTCTCATCTTCAGAGCTCTCCAGAAATTGCAGCTAGCTCAGCTGTATGGTTTTTCACCTTTGTGTTTCATGAGGAAATGATGCAACTGTGTAACTGCCTCAAAGCATGCGCTCCATGCAGATATTTGTTGTTGAGGCCATATTACAGTTGAGACTTAGCTGGAATTTAGGCTTGTTCCTGCTGTTTCCTCCTCCTTAACTTTAAGCCTTCTAAAGTCCTGATCCAGGAGTAAGTACTAGTCACAGGGACTTAGAAACTAACCCATTTGGGTACAGCAGTACAGCAATTGATGCAAAATCAATCCAAAGCTCTGAATTTCCTGGGTCACAGTACTTAAAAGCTATTTTAAGCCTGAAGCTCAAAATGACTGTTCATGTAACTCCTTTGTCCCACAGGTAACGAACAAGAAAGCCTATACAGCATGTCTCTAGATATGCAGAACAATGGAGGGGATAAACAGTGAAAAAAACACCAAAATGTAGTTTATTTTCTTGATTGTGAAGCTACTGAACTTGTGAACTGTGTAGGAGTATGCATTTAGATAATAAAGGAGAATTGCTAGTGGCCAGGAAAGGTCTGTAGGATGTTTGCAATGAATCAAATCATCACCTCATGCAATTTGCTGTGCAGAGGCTGATAAGATAATTATCTTTTTTCCTCCTAAGTAAAGTTAATTTTGAATTGAAGCCTGCCTCCATGGGTGTTTTGGAACTAAAATATATTTTTGTTAAATTGCATTGGATGACTGATAGTTTTTGTTGTTTTTGTGGGCTCTCATACTTGTTCATCTCACCTTTTGGACAGACACAGCAGATGGCGTTTCTCAGGAGCTGTTCTCTGCAGGCCTGGTTGATGGCCATGATGTAGTTATAGGTAAATTACATTTTTGTTTGCAATTACACTCTTGTGACAAGTTTGTGTTAAATGGATATGAAAAAATGTTTTCTCTAATGCTGGTTTTCACAAAATCCTTTTTGTCCTGATTTTACTTTCATGTATGCATAGTTCAATCAACAAGCCAATTTTGATACCAGTCCAAGGGTTGCTTTTGGAAGTCAGAACTCTTTAGTGGTTTGAGAGTGATGATATAATATAGATCTCCTGAAGGATTGTTTAGAATTCAATGATTGATTATTTTTGTACTAATCTAATTTTTTTTTGTTTAACAATAAAATGATTTTTCAGAGGATTTTGCAAAGTGTGCTTTGGCAGCTCTGAAGTAAGTAAGTATTCTGCCTGGGTTCATGGAAATAGAAACAAGCCAGAATTCAGCATTCAGCATCTATGGGAATTGCACCTAGAGATCTTACTTCTATGGTAAATAAAAAAGATAATCAGCAATGTGTTCTGGCTGCTGAGAGGAAATATGCTTCTCTATTTTTCTATTCTGTGCTTCAGTAACTTTTTTTTTTTTAATGAAATTCAGTGTCTGGCAAAGATGATTAATTTGGAAGTGCTTGTTTCCCTGCAGTTCCTTCTCTTCCTCTGGTTGCTCAAGACCACTAGATATATAGGTACCAAACTCAGAGGGGTGCTAGTAGATACTAAATATGTGAGAACTGGATCAAGGGATATTAGCAAATCAATCTTTGTGTTGTCATCAAAGAAGTTCATATCGATTGGTTTGGATATCATTACCAAACTCCTCAACAATAGAAGCGTGTTTTAGAAATCCATAAGTTCATGTGACTTGCCTGAAAGATTATCTAAATATGTTCTCAGTGCGTTTGTAGGGTAGCTAAAGTATTTCAGAGAGAAGCCAATTATTTTTGCCTTTCTATGTTCAAAAATATAGGTTGATGCTAGCTGATCTAAGAAACAAAAGCCCTACCTATGCTTTTATTTTAACTTCTAAAGAAAAAAGTATTTAGGGGAGGTTTGCAGATGGTACAGGCTAGCAGGCACTCTTCTCTTGAAGTCAATTCTGCTGCGCTGTTACTATAAGGATTCAGGGGAGGGGTGTGGCTTGGCCTTAGTTTGTTGCCTTTTAAACATCCAATATGAAAAATGTCATCAGTATACTGTTAATGATATTTTTGTTAGAATTTTCATTGCTACAAGATGCCTTGCTTCATTTAGAAATAATAAATAAATATTTTTTTTTTCTGGCTAAGAGAAGTATTTTTATGTGTTGGCTATTGCATATGCCTGGACAGTCAGCTAGCACTCTGTTGCATAGCAGTCAGAGTCACGGCTGTGACCCAGTGAGGCCCCTTTTCCCTTCTTCACGCTTCCCTTTTCCCCTCTTTGCGCTTCCCTTTTCCCTTTGCTGCAAAGTTCTCTTCTAATGCAAAGTGCCAGTACTTCTGTGGAAATGGCACCATGAATAGGATTTATCGTCTTTCAGGGGGAGAGATGGGGGAAAGGCAAATGAAGATAAACATATCTCATTACTTTAGTGATGGGACTTTGGTCCTTGAAGAGGCATGAATATTTAAATAAGTAAAGTTTTCCCTAACAGGCTTGGCTAGAGACATTGTCTAGTTAATAATAAAAGTTTATTTCCTTGCTTAGTTCCTGCTTTGAATTGCATCCAACTTTCGTTTTTAGCACTATGATGATGGTCCTTTCTGTTCTTTCCTGTTTATCTTTTTATTGTGGTATTAAAAAAAAAGTAAGGCAATCAAATTTCTTGTATGTAACAAAAGCATTCAACTTCAGTTTAATTGATTATAATCAACTTATATGTTAATTTTTCTGCGATGTAACTCACCTCAAGTTCCATGGGCACAAATTCTTGTATGACTTTGGATTATAATTTTCACTTGTGTCTGCTTCACCCATGAAGTTGTTCAAGATTTCAAATATAATATTATAATATGTTTGGACATAGTTATCTTCCTAGAAAATGACTTTAGATTTCATGTTTTACTGAAAGACAAGTTCTGCTAAATGTGATTTTTTTTAATTAAAAAAAATAAAAATTTGGACTTAAGTTAGAATACATTTGTGATTTGCTTTGGGGAAACTGGCTAAGTGTTGCATGGGCATGGAATAAAACAATTTGCATGCAAGCAGATTATTGTAAATTTCAGAATTTCACTGTAGCAGTGCAGTCCTAGGAAATAATTCAGTCCCTTAGTTTAAAGCAACAGGCCATAGAAGAGAGCAGATGGTGTGGAAAATGTAAATCTGCTTACAAAACTAATTTTCTGTGTAAAATGATTTTGCCACCTTGTTCACTCAAAATTAAAATGTTTAAAATCTTCCTATATAGGAAGAGGGGAATAGTATAGAAGAGCTTGGTTAACCTTCTTCACCAGAAGAATAGATTCCATTAGCTTCCAGATTGAAAGCAACTGATAAATTACCTTTCACTTTTCAGCTGAAGCATGCAGAAATTCCGCCTCTGTAACATGAATGAAAACTAAGTTCTGAGATAGTCTCATAAAAGTTGTTCCTGTAGTTTCTTTTAATGGATGTTGGAACATGTAGAGGCTGGGAGAAAAAAAAGAAAGGTGAAAATACCTGTGCTTATGTTGAACTCAAGAGTTCGTTGGCATAAGAGCTGATTTTCTGAAAGGATGCTTGAATAGGAGTCAGCAAGAGCTGTTGTAGAAAGTACAGCCGTGGCATACGTGAGCTGAAGCTGTTAGTAGGGACCAGCTGATGTGTAAGTTCTATAGAATTTTCTGCTAAGAATCAACACAATTCACCTTTTGAGTCTTGCTGGATTTGCTTCACTTAACACAGGCTGCCCAGGAAGATTTCCATTCTGATAAGCAATAAGTTCAGCTACCTGTTCTGCAGAGAAGAAAAAATCCCATCTTGCATGTTCAGTTCTGGCTACGATTGACTGGCTTCTGTTCTCATTGATAGTAGCGTTGTTTCACAGGAGGTCCCTAGATCAAAGGAATCAGTGCAGAGAATTTTGTTTAAAAGCAGACTAGGAGTTTGCATTTGCAGAGGGGAATGAATCTTGGAGCTTATATGTAGGCTTTGGTATCTAGCTGATGAGGTATTTTTATGCAGTACCAAAATAGCTATGTGAAATCATATGAAAGATCTGGAATATTTTCAAAATGCATTTTGAGATGAAATATGTCTCTGTGTGTATGTGCAATATATGTGTATTACCTACTAAACATTCATCTAGTAACGCTTTATTAGATTTTTGATACCATAAAGGAAACTCGTATCAGCAGTCAGTTCTGTTGAAAATCAGGTAGTTGAAGTCCTACTTCACTGTTGTATACAATGTGCATATAATCTCAGCAAAGTCTTAGGCTGTAGTTAATCTTCTAGAGGCCTTGCTTAAATTTCAGAACCTAAAGGTATATTTACAGTTACTAAATTTCAGTGTATATGTATAAACAAATACTTCCATTCCTGAATACTGCTTAAATAAAAGCCTTGATATCCATGCCATCAAGAAATGTGCAGTTGCTCTTTATTAATGTACCTTTATAGTAGGTATTTTTGTCAAGAAGTGCCTGTGAATGCCTTGAGCATCATGGAAGATGTACCTTCACTTTTAAATACACCAGACATAACTACTGGTAAATGGATATATGTCTTTGGTGCTGGAGCCAGACCCAAGTGTCCGCTTAGTAAGCAGAGGAACAGCTTTTAGTCAGTTAAAACATAAGCTTCTTGCTGAAATGCTTAATGTGTTTAGAAGAACCAGCTGAAACCCAAATAGATAATATTTTGAAAGTAGCAAGCTTTTTCATCAACATCTTGAATATTTTCATCAATATCTGGAATATTTTCTTAGAAGTGTGAATACAATAGATGCCATAATAGTTTGGCTAAGGGTTTTGGGGTGGTAGGATTCTTGGTTTTATGGTGGTGTTGGGTTTTTTTTTAGTGGGGGTGGGGGGTGGGGCGGAATAGCCATTTTATTCAGTGCAGTTACTGTGGTAAGTAGACAGGACTTTAAATGGCATCTAGAATAAGAAAAAATCATGGCTGTGGACAGGTTATTTGGCCATGAGTGCAGAGAACAAGTATCTGACCAAATTCAGAATGACATTATTTCAATGCATGTTAAACAGTTATATATATGGTTCCCAATTAATCACAGTATTAAAGCATTTGAAATTGAAACAGTTGATTGTCTTACAGTATTATGTCTGCTGATGCTGAAGGTACTTTCATACTGAAATGGAAAAATGAAAAAGCAGAAGCCCGGTTTGTTAGAATACTGTCTGTAACAACGTCTTAACTCACAGTGGCACTGATAATGCTATTCACAGAAAAGCCACAGAGTTACACAATGAATATTCTTGTGCTTTCCTTGGTTTTACTCTGAATTTGCTTATACCTAGTTTACTTTGCTATCTTGTTAGATTAATCATCTTTGAAGCTGAATGAAGTGATGCCTTTTGTTCAACTAAATCTGGCTTATCATCTTTCTGTAATCGGAAAATGGGACAGTGCTGCACGAGCAGAAAACATTGCATTCATTTATGTCCTCAAAGAGCAGTAATGTTGCTATGGGTAGGTGACTTGGATAGCACTACCATTTGAAGGCAGCATAGGTTTCTCATTTAAGATCAATTATGTTTTGAAATGCACTGATTCTTGTAATCTTTGAGGGAGATTACTAGAAGCTTTGTTTTTTCTTGTGTCTGTTTATTCATGTGGTCCAAACTGAGTGAAATAACTGAATTTTTGGTTAAGTGTATCATGTTCTTATATGTTCCAAAGCTCAATGTACCCATAAACTTTCTAATGAGAAAATGCCTTTATAGATCCTAAGAATTAATTTCAAAAGATAGACAAAATTCTTTGTGTTTATTTTTTGTGTTATCCAGAAAGGAAACTTACAGATTTAATGAAAACCTGACTTATTTTAAAGCATTTTGTAGAAACTCTTGTGCCTTCAGCATGCACACATAACTCCGTATCTCTTTAGCAAGATATGCACATGCATTACAGATCGGAGAATATCTCTATAATCCCCAGGGTTTAACTAAGGACTTAAATATTTCAACACATCTGGCCCATTGAGAGCTAATGCATTGAAGGGTGACTCATAACAACTAGACTGCCGGGAGTTCTGGAAGCTTGAGGTACACCCGCAGGTAATCAAGCTTTGCATCTAATTGCGCTTTCAAAGTTATTTTAGCTGTATGTTTTGTACAGAAAAGTGCACTTGAGAAAGTATGTTGTGTGAAACTGGCTGGTTTCATGCAAGATTCCACCTTGCTGAATTTCAATGTGATGGAAACATGGAGGTTCAAGGTAAAAATAAACAGTATTGTTTAGGTGAATAATCACTGCTGCTGTAATGGTGGTTGTGGCAGAACTATAAATATGTGATGTAAGAAGTTCTCCAAGTGTGCACATTATCCTTTACACATATTTGTGTATTCACGTATCATAGTAAATGTCCTTATCTTACAGCCATGATCAAGTAAATAATAATTTTAGTTACTTTAAGAGGAAAAAAAAAAAAGGTGGAATTAGCAGTTGCCTTCAAAGACAGTTCCTTTTTTCAGCATGCAGACCACCAGTTCCTACTTAGCTGTGTAAATGAGGAATAAATCCATCTGTTTATTAGTGGGATTAGTTTGGGTTTTGCCTGATACAGTACGTGATAAACTTGTAGGCCTGAAGTGTGTTCCCTGCTCTCATAGGTCTGAATTGTAGTTTTGGGGTCTTTCCTTTCTAGTTAAAACAAAAAAAAAACCAAACCACCAAAAAAAACCCCACCCAAAACAAACCCCACACCAAAACCTCCCAAAACAAAAAACACCTCCCAAAAAAAAACCAAATAAAACCCCTGTGAATTTGAATCAGAAGTTGCAAAGACAGCAATATAAGTAATTTCTTCTTTTCAACAGTAATTTAGTGGCTTTAATTTGTTTCCTTGGCATTCACTTCTCTGCAAGTGGTTAGTATGTCAAAATAAGGATTTATTGAGGCTTTTCAAACTAGTAGTCTGTATCAGAACCTAACACCTGCAAGTCAGGGAGTCTTTTCTAAATATATTTTTCATTGTTTCAAGTTTCAGATCTAAGGTATTGAAGTAGCCTGGCTGCTATTTCATCTTCTTAATAGTTTTGTCAGAACAATATCTATAATTCATAGCAGAACTCAGGACAGGAGCAGTTCTGAAGATCTGATGGGGAGAAGAGATTACCAAGTAATAGTATGCATAGCAGAATGTGACCTGCCTTATTTCTGCATAGACCTACATTTCAACTCTAATCTAGCTTGATGAAGGTATTTGTTAGAGCTGCCTTCAATATCTTGATGACTCTCAAGCTGTTGTCAAACCTTTGAAAGCTAGCACTTGCTTTCTACATTCAGTCGCTGGCAAACAATTTTTTCAACTTTGTGCTTTGACTCATTCTTCTGTATAGAGAATTTATGAGCACAATTTAGTGTAATATCTCAGGCTTGTTAAATATCCCTACTAGCAATGTTGGGCAGCAGGTCTAAATTTTTATTTTAAATGTTCGTTTGAGACTCAACTGAGTTTTAGAATGCTCAGGATCTTCAAAATGCTTTTCTCAAAATGAAGGGGAAATTGTGAAATCTGTATATACTCCCCCCTTATCTTCCTGGATAATCTACCCCATTAGACACATGCAGAATCAAGGTCTGAAATAGCTAAGCATTTAAGTATCCAAATATATTCTACTTACCTTTTCATAACACTTTGCTTTAAATATGCGGTGGTTTGCCTAAGTGTTCTTCACACACTCTGGGGAAAAAAAAAAATCAATCTGAAATATCAACCTTCTATTTTTTCATAAGTTTCTGGGAAAAGGTACAATTTGCCAGTTATATTAATGTTTTAGTTTAATCAATAAAAGCAGTTTTTGCAATTTCAGTGGGTGGTTTTTTTTCCCTCACAGATTGTAGAATGTAAACCATTACCTTGGGATCAGATATCCATACTAAATAATTGAGAATTTGGGAGTTTAATCATGTGTTATTGGAATTGAAGTAGGTAGATTTCTAGCACTAACTTACTTCATTTTCCACTTTGATACAGTGCTCCTGTTTCATAAAATAGACTGCTTCTGTTGGGTGGGAATTTTTCCATCAGCTACCTAAAGACAAATGAAACCTTGTATACTTCATCACTCCTTGGTTTTCCAGTTTTTGTCTGTGACCCCTGGGTATTAATACCCTGTGTTAATGGATCTTAATGTGAAGTAATTTGAGGTCTACTATTACTCCATAAACTCTTTTTTTACTTTTTCGCTTTGAGCAAGGATAAATATTTAAAGTCTTTGTCTGTAGAGGTCAGTCAGGAATATGTGTCCCTGATGTCTCTCTCATGCCTTTGCCTATTCCACTCTTGAATAACGTAGCATAATTGGGTTAGTTGTTAAAGCTTTGGTCCCACTTTCTTCCTCCCTTCCCCCAACGCCCTCTTTTTTTTTTTGAAGAAGAAGAAGATACCCTGATGCCAAACTAATAGTAAATGTCCTTAAACATGTCTAAAAAGACGTGAACTAGCCTAAACCTTGGTTGTCTGTATAGAAGAAACTAATTAATACCCAAGTAAAATCAGCACAGATTTTGGTACTCGCTAGGGGTAGTACAACCTGTGTCTGAGTATTCTGTCCATAATTTGAAGTATTGCTTGCCTCCTTTCTTTACTATTGCTGTATGTTGGGCCACTTTTCAGGAGGTGAGGATGTCTTTATTTGGTACAGTTCTTCTTCATGTCTGGTACTTCATGCACACATGAAACAGCATACATTCAGGCCTCAAGTGGTTTTAATAATTACTTTAAGCTGTGGGAATTGGACTGTGAAATTTTAGTCCTGTTCATAAGCATGCTGTAGGAGACCTTTTTCAGTCTCCCAGTGTTCCTTTCAAGGGGGAACTGCTTTGGTGTTCTGTTGTCCTGTAGCTGTTCTCTTCAAGCTGTGTTTTCTGATTGTGAGGCTTCAAATCAAGGTGTTGGATATTAAAGTATTAAATGTTGAAATGGAGATGGTTTCCACTGTATTTATCTATATCTACGTATTCAGCAGTCTACTTTGAGTATTCAAACAAATTTGTGAGCCTTAATCTTCCTTTGATAAATTCCTAATGACATCCTCTTCATAAATAATAGATTTCTAAATGTTTTTAATGTTACTGCCTTATCGGTGTCCAATAGCTTCCTCAGAAGAGAAGCCAGGCTTGCTGTTGATCTTTCTATTTTATTTCTTTCTTATAAGGATCATGTCTAGCTCCTTGCAGTCTTCTAGCAATAAACACTTGTTAGTTAGCTGTCACAGATCTCAAAACACTTTTGTGTTTCCCTTGCTACTGTTCTCAAGCAACATAAACAAAAAGGATTTTATGACTAGCATTCTGAATGGGTGAGCTAATGAAATCACGCTACACTTAAAAGATGTTTTTGACCTTGCATTGAAAAGCCTTTTAGTCTTTCATGTAGACAGTTCATGAGCTATTAGGTAATATTAGATAATAAGAAGAAACTCAGAGATCTGGAGGAATTGTTACCAAAAGCTCAAAAGGATGATTGCTTTGATTTTTTGCATAATATACTATTAATCTAGTGCTATCTATGTTTTAAAACTTAGTTTTGACTTTGTTATGAATTTGCAAATGCATGAAAACCACTGTGTAATATGAAATATAAATGAATATATATATTGCAATGAACCTCTTGCAATATGTGAAACTGCCTCAAGAGCATGCATAATAAATTCAGGCCTTTGGAGGAAAGCCCTACCAGCAGCTGAATTTTCAGGAGTGATAATTCCATTGAAAAGTATTCCCTGTCACTCAGGCATTGTGCTTCCTAAGACCCATACAGAAGAATACAGCATTAATCCTCAAATCAGCAGACTCCCAAGGCTGTTAATTATGTAGAACTCCATGTATCAGATGAAAATTGTGAAATAACTGCCTATGGTTGGGGTAATATTTGAAACAATCAGCAGGAAAGCAAATAAATCCGTGGAGGTTTGAGTTTGGCCTTTCTCATGGCAATACCGTTGATGAAGTAGGGAGCAGTAGAAGGTGGCTATTGCTTAGAGACTGAGTTTTGGGCTACATTAAAAATATTTCACTTTTCACTAATTTAAAATATTTTTCATTTTCTCAGAGCTTGTAATTTTTCAAGGGTTTTTTTGTGACAGTAATCTTGTGCCTGAATAACGTTTTCCCTTTCCTCATATCTGAATTTCAGGATTACAATATGCAAGAGCTTTGCAAACTGTTGAACCTAAACGTACTGTCAGAGGTTCCCCATCCACTCTTTTCAAAATGGAAAAGCAGATGAATTATTATTCTTTTGAGAGGACCCCAGAAATATCATTTCAAGCTTTAGATTCTGCTTGTGTCTGTGTTTATGCCAGATGGCTCCGGCTCAGTTGACTGGGTTGGCATCGTACTGGAAATAGTTCTACTGTACTTCATATAGCTTTATTTACTGTCTCATTAATTTCAACTTTTCCAGAAGTTTCCCATTTTCAGAAGCCATTACAGTTAGGTTTCATGCTGTGTTAAGAATTTTAAATAACCAGGCAGAGTCCTGTCACATTACAGGAGCAAAACAGCTGTTTGAGACTGTCAAAGTATGGTTATTCTCTTATATTTATTTGTGATCTTGAAGATGACCTTTTTTGTTCAGTTACCTCAGCTTATAATGATCACTTACTTGAAAATTATTGGCCAAAATTGTCATATAGCAAAGAGTGATTTGTAGGATAGTCTATGTAAATATGCATACTAGAGGACTGTAGTTATGTGGCATTTTTTTATTTATGACTGTGGTGCGTTGAGCCTGGCTGAATGCAGGGTGCCCACCAAAGCTGCTCTGTCACTCCCCCATCTCAGCTGCACAGGGGAGAGCAAATATAACAAAAGACTTCTGGGTCAAGATAAGGACAGGGAGGGATCACTCAGCAGTTACCCTCACAGGAAAACCAGACTTGACTTGGGGAAAATTAGTGTAATTTATTAACAATCAAAGCAGAGTAGGGTAATGAGAAATAAAACCAAATCTTAAAACTCTTTTCTCCCACCCCTCCCTTCTTCCTGGGCTTAACTTCACTCCTGATTTTTCTCTACTTCCTTGCCCCAGCAGTGCAGGGGGACAGGGAATGGCAGTTGTGACCAGTTCATCACATGTTGTTTCTGCTGCTCCTTCCTCCTCAGGAGGAGTCATCCTCACACTCTTCCCCTGCTCCAGTGTGGGGTCCCTCCCATGGGAGACAGTCCTCCATGCGCTTCTCCAACGTGGGTCCTTCCCATGGGCTACAGTTGTTCACAAACTGCTCCGGCGTGGGTCCCTTCCAAGGGCTGCAGTCCTTCAGGAGCAGACTGCTCCAGCGTGGGTCCCCCACAGGGTCAGAAGTCCTGCCAGCAAACCTGCTCCAGTGTGGGCTCCTCCCTCCATGGGTCCACAGGTCCTGCCAGGAGCCTGCTCCAGCGTGGGCTTCCCACAGGGTCACAGCTTCCTTCAGGCATCCACCTGCTCTGGTGTGGGGTCCTCCATGGGCTGCAGGTGGATATCTGCTCCACCGTTAACCTCCATGGGCTGCAGGGGCACAGCCTGCCTCACCATGGTCTTCACCATGGACTGCAGGGGAATCTCTGCTCTGGCACCCAGAGCACCTCCTCCCCTTCCTTCTTCGCTGACCTGGGTGTCTACAGGGTTTTTCTTCTCATATTCTCACTCCTCTCTCCAGCTGCAATTGTGCAGGGTTTTTTTTCCCCTGTTTTATTTTTTTGTTTCCCCTTCTTAAATATGTTATCCCAGAGGCGCTACCACTGTCACTGATGAGCTCAACCTTGGCTGGCGGCGGGTCCGTCTTGGAGCCAGCTGGCACTGGCTCGGTCAGACGTGGGGGAAGCTTCTGGCAGATTCTCACAGGAGCCACCCCGTAGCCCCCGGCTATCAAAACCTTGCCATGCAAACCCAATACAATTACACCTGCAATTAGCAGCCCGTGTTGTGTATATTTATATGCTGGGTTTGACCTTTTATTTTATTGCATGTTCTGCAAGTGCAGACACTTACTTTGACAAAGTGGCACAACAGTTTGTCACTGAGTTAAAACCTGCAAAAAAAACCTGGAATGATTTGTGGTACGTAGGTTGATTATGTCCTTCACAAACCTTCTGAAGAAGGTCAAATGGCGCCTCATTTATTGTTGTGAACAGCAAAAGCCTATTGTGCTAACTGCTCTGCTGCTAACATTTGAAGGGGGCTTTTGCTCCAAGGCATGATTTGAAGTATACTCTGTTTACTTGGTTACTGCTGGCAAAGGTTTTTCCATCACCATCACTTAATTTTTTCCTGCAGTTATCTTGTTCATGTTTCTTCTCCTGACTTTTATAAGAGTATGGACATAACATCTTGAGAAAACACTCTGCAAAATGAAGTTGAGTCTAGCATATCCAGGCCTTGTAGAAACAGTGAATTCCCAACAGGATTTGAAATTGTCAGTTAGTGCTGCTTGCAGTCAAACTAATCTACTATGAATTTCAGAAGTACAACATCCAAGGCATGACTTCAGAGTACTTCAAAGAAAAATGGCTTTGTCAATAGGAACTGTAGTATACTTAACTTAGAGATAAGGTGTAAAGTAGAATCCAGAGACGTATTTTACAATGCTCTCCACTTTTCCAAATAATTTAAGTATCAGCGAAGTATTTCCTCTACAAACTCCTAACGTGAAACTCCTTTTCACTTGAGGAAGAGCATTACTGTACTAAATTGACTTTGTTCACTGACTTGCAATAGAAAAATTGTTGGGTGCTTGGGGTAGGGAGAGGTGATGAGAGCCGGATGGCTGTTTTCCTCCCTAGTGTTTGCAGATGTGGTTGGGTTCATCTGCATTTAGAAACTTCAGGCTCATTTTTTGTATTTAAGCCAAATCAAAACTTTTGTGCATGAACTGTACTAGGAGGGCTAGTGAGTCTCGACCTACTAAATCATTTTGCTTGATGAAAAGAGCTTAAATTCAGTAGCTGGGGAGATGTTTATCAGTAAAGCTTAATAGCAGTTCACTTAAAAGTATTCTTTTTCTTTCTTGCCTGATGCAATCAGTAATTCTGAATAGGGCTGAACAGTAGCAGCAACTGCTTGTATGTGAGAACGTTGATTACTGTTGTGAGCATATGGCTGCCTGAATTTCTGAGTGTCTTTCAGGAGACTTTGCATACTTAGCGGTCCAAGCTGTTTAGGTTTGGTAATAGTCCTAAATCTTTAGAAGTATATTTGTAAGAATGGTAAGTTAGTTATATTTAATGCAACTGATAGCTTAATTAAACTGCATATAAAGTAGGATGAGTATTCCACTCTAGAGTCTGTTGTTCTACTTGTAATTTTGAGGATGTCTTTACAGTAGTTAAGATGGGATCCCCAGACTTTCTGGAGAAATAATTGGAAGGCACTGCAGGCTGTCTTTCAGGAATGACTTAAAATTCCTTGGATGGCTTCTGCTGCCTGTGCTGCAGGGTCTATTTTTAAAGGAGTTTAATGAAACTAGAGATACCACGGACATCTGCAGTTCATGGGTTACTGCTGGTTTTCCTGGCTGATTATATCAGGCCCCAAAAGATTCCAGTTACCAGTTGAGCCCAGATCTTCAAGGTGCAAACAGACATGCCCAGTGCTATGTGCTTACTGAGGTCCTAGAACCTTTGGCTAACACTAGGGTGAAAAGGGTAATGATTGTTTCATCCCTAAAAAAAAGGAACCGTATTTTAAGTAGTTTACTGAAATGCAGACTTAGGTATCCAAATTCAGACAGTTGCCTCTCATTGTTGGCCTTGCAGTCTAAATGTGGACAAGACCTAGCAAAACAAAAGGAGATAGAAAAACAAAAAAGATACCAACAGGACTGTATGGTTTTGCTAGGTAATTACGCACACATCTGATTTTTAATTGATGTTAATTACTTATGCTTTCAGATGTTGCGGAAAGAGCAGGCCTTTGGGGGGATTTGCATTCATGGTGGCTTGATTGAATGGGATTAATGACATGATTTTGTCAAAATCATTTTTATTGCCGTTCTGTAATGACCAGAAAATGTAAAACACAGAGTACCAAAAGTCACCGGTGAGACACTAATCTTACTTGAAAGATGCTGGATGTGTGCAATTGAAAATGAAAAGATGTCTCTGTAGGAAGCTGCAGGTTTGACTATTTTTTATGTAAACTTGTGTTCTATTATTCTGCACTCTTTGCAGGTCTGCTTTCTCATTTTCAAGTGTAGCCTGAAAACGTGTGGCATTACTCGCTTAAATCTTCCTAATCTTCTGTTTGATTAAACATGTCCCACTCTAGTTATGGCCCATCAGAGAAGCAAAAATAAGGCATATTTCATATGCTTGCTTCAGATGTTTCTCTACCATTTTATATGTAAAAGTTTCTGGCTTGTGTTCCTATTAAAAGTAAAGACAAGTGAACAAATAAAAGTGTGTCCCTGTAGCCTTTTGATGAGCACTGTTTTTCGAAAAGCAGTTTTCCTGAAGAATGATGTCCATCTAAAATGTTATAGTAACTTTGCCTAAGGGCAGCTGGAAGTTTTTACATTCAGGCAAAATAGCCAAGCAGCATGCTAACTTGCTTTAGTTGTTTTACAGCTGCTCAACATTAAATGAAAGACTGCCCTTCCTGAAGACAAGCACGCATTTGAAGCTCATCTTTTTGTAACATTTTATAATAGTTGAAGTTAGAAATCTTTGGATTTAGGACACAACTTCTATCTGGTTTTGTAGCACTGTGTCTGCATTTCAGTGAAGCCAGCTAACACTAGCTGGATAATGTGTTCTTTCTATTTTTATTTTTTTTTAAGACATGTTTTACAGGGATTTGGATAAGCCAGAGCTGCTTTTGAGTGCATGATCCTATTTTATAGATTTTTAAGACATAAAAAATGGAAGCTCTTCTATCCTAGCTTCAGGAGATCTAAGGCTGAACACTCCTTTTTGCCTACATATGAGGTTCTAAGCATTAATTGTAATGATACATTAGATACATTTATAATACTAATTACAGATAGATTATCTGTATTTGCATGTATTTTATCAGGTAGGGAGTTATTGCAATAAAATTGACTTATTGATTGTGGAAGTGAATTGTGTCATTAAAATAAAAACTGTTTGTAATGACTAGAATAAAGAAGATTATGAATAATGAAGCTTTAAAAATGGAAAGGCTTACTATTGTAGTGCCTGTAGTTGAGTTCATTTAACTGTGAAGGTTAATTTTTTTTTCTTTCCAAAAAGTGTTCTCTACAAAATGTACCTTGTGGTTGCTTTTAAGGCTTGTTTTTTAGCTTCAAATACCCTTTCATCCCTGGTCAAATTTATTACAGGTATATAAACAATCCTTAGTGCCATGTCAGTGGTATAAAGAAAACGAGACCCCAAAAAATTTAATTTGCATTTAACAGTGGTAGATTGACCTGAAAGTTTTCTTCTCTAAATTCCCTTGCCAAATACTATTCTTCCCCTTGTGAGGCTAATTTCTGTTAGTACACAGTGAATCGTATATGATCAGGCACGGTAGGAGTGAAAATTTTATCATTGTCATTTTAGAAGATGGAGGAAGTAGGTACCTGAGTTTGTAGCAGTAGGACATGCCGCATGCAAATGTTTGCTGTGTATCTTCCACCTTATGAAGTCTGTGGAAAGTATTATTTATGGAGAACATCGGGTTTGTTGCTTCTCTGCCTTATGGTACTTACCTACTCAGTGTACTAAGAAATGTCTGCTACTTAATACCTGTTTATTTCCTTTTTAAAGTCTTGTCTGAACAGCTCTGCCGAGTGAGGAGTCTTTATGTCATGCTGATGTCCTGTTGATGACATCTTGTGCTCATAAGTCAGTCTTGAGCAAAGGCTCTCAATGATTCGGTCTGAGTTATCTCAGGATCTATGACTCTGCAAAGCTGGGGAACAAGTTTAGTAAACGTACAAAGCTGAAAGCGGCCAACCCGTGGGCAAGATTAGTGGTAGCAATATTGTAAAAAATAGACCAATTAAAAGTGTGACTTAGGTGTTTTGATAGAAAAACAGTTTATTATCTTCCTGCCTCTTCCTCTGTTTTCAAGGAGTAAATTATTCCCTTCCTGCTACTTCTGTTAGGGCATACAGCTTCCTTCTCCAGACACTTGGGCTCTGTAGATCTAGTTAAACTGTTTATTGCAGTTATATCACAAATCCCAGTCATGCTTACTCAGAGAGAGTAGTTTGAAGATCAGCTCCTTTTCCATCACTCTCTTATTTCTGCTCATTTTTCTTCTAGTGAGCCATAACAGCTCACCAAGAGTCTGTGTGGGTACTAATGCCAGCCCAAAAAAGGGACAGAGGCACACACACAAAGCCAGGACAAGCAGAAGTTAGAGGGGACAGTGAGCTCAGCCTTCTCCTAGAAGCTTGTGCTGATGGTGGCCCTGGCTATAGCAGAAACATGACATAAATCATGACAGCCGTCAGCTTATCCTTGGCTGCATGACTCTTCCATTTTCCTTGCATTTATATTTGTGTGATTGCTAACCGTTTATAGAAGAGCCTAAGCTGAAAATTAGTAGTTATTTTTTTCTGTCATTTGGTTTTCAGGCAGATTTTTCCCCTGAACCAGTTCACATAGTCACAAAGTATCAGTGACTGCAAAAGAAAGGAGGCAGTATTTATGGCAGCCCAACTGCCCTCTCACTTTCAAATGACAGCTAGAGAGTGATTAAATGATTCAAGTGGCAATTTACAGACATATATGTGTGTAGAATTAAGTAGAAGATTCACAATGAGGCTTCATGTCATGCTGAATGCGATTTTCTGTAAATCATTATTTTTTTCCCATACTTTATTTCACAGTTGCTGCTAATTTACAGAAGATAGTAGATGATCCAAAGGCCTTGAAAACATTGACTTTTAAGTTGGTAAGTAAAAGCATGAAGGGAAGAAACAAATGAATTATCACAATATTCACACACGGTCTGGATTTTATCTCTTTTACAGCTATTTTGCTGAATAAATGTGTTGACAGGTAAGATGATTGAAATTGCCATGTGTGAAAGAGAAAAACCTAAACTCTATTTTGACAGGACATTAGGGATACGTAGCTCCTACACAGCTCCATAACTGTGTAGGGAGAAGGAGGTTCATTCACATGAGTTCTGAGGAAGTCTGAGGTTAGGTGAGAATCTGCAGGGACAAAACCCCTGGGAAGAATTGCAGAAACAGGTAAAGCAGAGAAAACTGTAGTTGTTAGGTTAACTCACCTCCATCCCTGCTCCCTCAGCTCTGCGCTGGCTGAAGTGTCCTCTGCTAATGGATACTTTGTTCCAATCCGTTTTTTTCCAGCACCTGCCACCATTTTTCTTGTGTGCAGGTCACCTTCTCTTCTGCTTGCTTCTCCTTAATTCTTCTCTTCAGCCTTCTTTCAGTCAACCATCCACACCTACAAATTGATCTTGCTCCCACTGTATTTCATTAGTGTTTTTCCCTCCCCACCTCTTCTGTATATACAACATGAGACCCTGATTTTAGGCCTGGGACTGTTGTCTGTGCTGCATTTTGTGCCCCTGACCAAGGGTCCTAATTTTGGTCTATTTTGATGCTATCATGATAGATCTAATTTAATAACTTCACATTGCAACAGCTTAATTCAGAATTGATGTGCTGTATTTTTTTTTATTTCTTGCTAAAATTAAGTTGAAAAATTTACATACCTAAAGCTATTGAAGGGTTAGCTATGTAAATACTAAACTCTAACCAATTAGCTTTCAGCACCCCTTGCTGAGAGTGACTCAGCCACGTATGAAAGACGAGACTGAATGGCTGTTAGATAAGTAGGTCTCCAGAATCACAGCTTTGTTTATGAAAGCAGCTGCTTCAGATGGGCTGTAGAGAGCCATTTTTAGAGAATTAGTGACCTAGCTGATGATAATGTATTGATTCAGGTTTGTTCTTTGCATGTCATTTTTAAAATATAGATTTGAGTAGTTCTAACTGACCAAATCTTTTGGACTCATATTATCTCTGCAGTCCAGTTAAGTCACCAGAACTTACACATTTCTTCTGAGAACGCTATGGGGTGGGGGAATAAGGACATGTAACTCAAATTGGTTTGTTTCTGTGGCCCTTACTATCTAAATATAGCTTAAAGGCTGATGCTTCTGTTTTTGCAGCTGATCTGTGTTCTTGCTGTCTGAACACTTGACTTAGCTTTATTGTGTAGTCAGTGGCATCTCACCAAGAGCATTTAGATACATAGATAGCCCAGAGGCTCTGTAGAAGTCTGGGTTTCTAGTTTACTCACTTAAAATAGAGGCTTGAGATTCCAAAATGTAATACCCCATAGTATCCAGTTAATGTTTATATACGTTGAAAAGAAATCCACTTGAAAATTTAGGTTGCGGTACTTCTGTGATTCAGTTGGATTTATTGCTGGGGTACAGTCAATGTCACACAGTATTTCAGATACCAGTGAGTGAATGCTGTTACAATCCTACTCCTTACCATAATCAGAGTTAACAGACAATCCAAAATCAATGTTTTTCTCCCTTCTCAAGGAAAAGTTCCATTGGCTAGGTAACAATTTCTGAGGTTAACTTTTAACCGAAGTTTCTTCCTGCTATTTTTAACCTAGGTTTCCTGCATTAGTTCCCAACTTCCTGGGAAAAGAACATAACCACAAGTAGTATCCTAACTTATTCTTATCCTTGGATTAATGCAGTATATGTTCCGTTTCTGCCTGTTTCTATATTGTGTAGTGGAGTTCCTAAATGAATTGTTGCCTAGGAGAACTCTGTCATTTGTTTGTATGAACTCCTGAGTCTTTGTTACCCCTTAGCAAGGTCTCACTGAATTTGAAAGCACTTGTATACAACTTGATTAGAACACATTTTGTTGGTCAATATTTCATGGGGATTGAAAGTCTAAATGTAGCTAATCCTATATGCATTCAGAGAATTAAATTGAAAAGTGCTTTTTAGTTTAGGATTAGTTACTACTATTTGTGGACAAAGAATCTGGTTAGTATTTCACTGCTTGCAGATTGCTTTTGCTGGTATTTTGCTGGTATCTAATATTTCTATTCAAACAGCAAGCATTTTCATCTTTGGGGAAAAAAGAACAACAACTTATATCTTAACTGTTTTTGTCTTTAATTATTGCCAAAATGGTAAAGAAATTTATTACAGTGAGGTGTCTGGGTGAATCTGTCTTTAAGGTTGGATCTCTCTCTTGCATATTTTTTTTAACAGTGCATCTTTGATCTTACAATGATGTCATTCTACAGAACATACATGGTATTAAACCTCCTTTAGTTGTCTTCACTAACACAGAATGATGACTTTCCTGCAGTATCCAGCTGTCCACACTTTGGGAAGGAGGCTGCTTTAATACACAAGTAATCTTGGCAACACTCAAGGAAACACACATTATTGCGCAGCATAATTTGCATTTTATGTAAGGATTTTTCATATGAAAAAGGGAGGAAGCAACCATTAATGAAAGAATGCATTCAGTCACTAAACAATGAATTGCAAATACTAAGAGCTTTTCTTGTATATTGCAGTTTATGTATAGTAGTGGTACTTACGCTAAGCATAAAATATAAGCTAATAGGTTCCAGGTGCATTAAAAATTAGCCAATACTTATTGATAACGAAGGCATTTAAAAATTTCTATGCATCTAGATACATTACTTAGCATGGCTTTGAGGAGACTGATAGCTAGCTAGAGCATAGAATTATGTTAATGATATTAGCTCTTTTTATCATTATATTTTAAGTACAAAATTCAAACTCAATTTATTTAGTAACTTCCCAATCCAAAAACCATTGAGATATCTTAAGAGTAACCAATGGTGATGATCTCAGATCTTTAACTTGCTGCTTCAGTAGAATAAGAACTGAGAAATAGCCTCTGAAGAAAGAACTGTTCTCTCTCTCTGATCAAAGTAAATTTGAAGGAGTAGCCTGATGCTTCTACAAGTGTTGAGTGAGTTTATTTTTGGTCATGAAAACTCAATGTATAATGTAACTCGGTGCACCTTGTGTGCACAATCTGAGAGCTCTTTTCTTTGTATTGCATATACACAAACCAGTTCTACTAAAGGGTTCAACTGCTACTAATGCATAAAAGGAGCATTTTTATAGGGTGAACCAATTGTTCTGACTTTTTTGGGGGTGATATGCCAAAGAGTCTGAAGGCATCTATCATAAGTAATTTACCATTACATGCTGTTCATCCAATTGTAATATTATTTTGATTTATCTACCACACAGGTGAAGAATGCACAAAAAATCCCTGTTTAAAATATCGTCACTTCTGTCCTACAGAAGCAAATTTTGTATTTGAAAATCAAAATGTAAAAATATTTTGCCTACAGCGTGTGTGATTTTTTTTTTTTTTTTAAAGCAGACCTAAAATAACAGTTCAGTCCTTAGCAAGGTAGTTTCATAGTCTTACTGTTATTTTTGAAAAAGATTACTTGTGCCAGTGTGTGCTGTGACAGACCTTACTGAAGAATCTCAACTATACCATTTTAAGTACTAGATTGTATTGACATAAAGGAGCTGTCCTTTTGCAAATGTTAGTATTTACTCTTCTTAGACTGCTTCAATCTCTTGTTTAAAAATTCAGTGGATTACTATTCCAAACAGACTTGATAGCTGGACTCATGAAACATTAGGTGTCTACAGCACAACGGTAAAAGCTGGATTCTGTACGTCTGGGTTATTTGCTCTTTGTGAGTGAAAACAGCATGCTTGCATGAAAAAGCAAATTTGTCTCCACTCTGGACAGTTTGGGTTAAAGAATTTGGGTCTTTAAGTGTTCATTTCCCAGTATTTTTTTCATAATTTTTAATATTGATTAAAAGTTTGCTAAAATTAAGGATGCATTTGGCTAACACTGACAGAGGATACATCAAGCAGTCTGAAAGCTTTCCTTCAAGTAAGCTTTTGCTTACATGTTTGCTGACTAGGCGATATGGGGGAAATTTATAGCCTGGCTGTCAAATCCTTCTTTGTAGCGTGGTATACTAAACATTTCTGTTTGTACTTGCAGGCCTCTGGCTGTGATGGCACTGAGATTCCTGATGAAGTGAAACTGATTGGGTTTGCTCAGTTAAGTGTCAGCTGATGTCTGTCCCTTGACCCCAAGCTGAATTGTGAGATTGCGAAGAGGCCGGCTTAGATGCAAAGGAAAATTAATGCACCACACACTGAATTCTGCTTCATTCTCTCGCAATTCACAAAGTCAGAACAAGCAAAGCCCACAGCTACACCGCTGCTGCTAACATTCAAAATGCTACTAAATGTCTCTTAGCAATTGATTTGGATTACCCCTAAGTGACAAGCCTGTGGAAATGCACTCAGGTGGCTGTATTTATTGGTTACAAAAGGAATTTTCTATCAAGCTTACTTCTTTCATAAACTTTGAGTGATACTATTTTACCTGTACTTGTGGTTGATAATACTGCCTCTGTTCTGGTATATTAAGAAATTAACATAAATATGAAAGTTAAGAATTATTAGCCAAACTTGAATTCTAGTTTTAAAACCAACTGTGAATTTTATTTTTCATATATTTATGCATTACACATCCTAGTAATAAGAAAATGATTTTACTTGATTATGTGCTATTTGCAGTTAATCTCCCGTTACTTAAAAAAGTTTCAGGTATATCTTTGAAGCATTTGGTAACTTCTAGGGTTGGTTGTTTTTTTTTTTAAAAAAATAATTAATTAGGCATTAGCAAGCTTTTGTTGGTTGTGTGTCTAAAAAACCAGTCCACAAACTGATTGTTAAGGGAGTGGGAGGTGCCTTGCAGACATTAATGTTTTAAGAATGTGCCTGAGGCTGCTTAAATAAATAATCTCAATTTTCTAGAAGTACCATACATATGGTACTATATATATAAATATATATCGTTATCTGAGCAAGGAGGGGAAATATAGTAGCAAAGGCATTAGAGAATTTTGACTATGCTTTATTGGGGAGTCTATGAGCTAGAACTACTTTGAACTATTGTTAAGGTAGACTGCTTACTGTGTCCATCTCTGATCCAACTTATCCTTAATGATAGAAACTGGTTTCATACAGGTGATAAAAACTTGAAGAACAGAACTGAAGCTTTACTTGAAGTTCTGCAAAATACCAAGGTGGAGTGAAAATAATAGGGCTTTGTGCAATGATCAAGTAAAACTCTGTTACAAAGAAAACACTTTTGACCCAAGTAGTCTTATGCTTAACCTGTGGCATAGATGTTATGGAGCTAGTGAACCTTAGAAAGGCTTTCAAATTTGGAGATATGTTTCTCAGAGGTTACAACTTAATCTACTTCCTAGCTAATCCTAGATAATCGGCAGCTCTTTAATGTACTGAAAATGGCAAATATATATTATTAAAAGAAGTTATTTATAATGCCTTGTCATAATCGTTGAGGTGTTCCAGAGCCATTTACATACGACTCAATGTAATCCCATCCCATCCAACTGTTTACATGATGATTACTCCAAGATGACTGCAAAGTTTAAAAAAATAAAAGTGTATTGCACAAACAGATTTGTTTTTTGAATTTCCATGCACTGCGTCTGTTTCGACGGCTGCGTAGCAGGGAGATGTTATGTTTGCTGCCCTTACTTAGTTTAGGAGCGGCGCTTGCACAAGGGACCTGGTTCCTTGCATTGGGGAGGCAAAGGGGAGAAAACACTGCTTTCTTGCTCATGGAAGAGAGTTGCTCTTGACCGCTTGCTTTCCAGTGCTTTGCATAAGGCATTTTTAAGACTCCTAAGGTGTTTGTACCTCAGGAAACCATTTGGACGTGTATGCCTGTGGGATGCTGGTTTGTTTCTGTGGGAAGAGGGTGAGAGCAGGACTGGAGGTGACCCCTGCTGCCCCTGGCCCTGGTGTGAGGCTGGTGGCCGCAGCTGAGGCTCGTTGTGGCAGGTCAGGCCCAATTTGGGTGATTGGTGCCTCAGCTGGTTCGTGGGGGAGTCCCAGCCCTGGGGGTGGGTTTTGGCAGCATGCTAGGGGCGGGGTGCTGCACTGTGGGGTGGAAGGGCCCTGTGCTCTGGTGGGGCCTGGCCTGCAGCCTGCTGAAGGCAGCAAGCAAAAATGGTAAGTGTCCCTTTCCTCAGTGACAAAAATGGTGCATCCTTCCTTAGCTTTGGGGTGTCTTTGCAGGGATGGGTGTGGCATTATTGAGAACCTGCTCGGTATCTCTTCCACATCAACGGTATCTTACCTCAGGGCCCCGTAACTGGCTGTTTATCTCTTGCCTTGCTTTGGTTAATGCTTTCCCTTGGTCAGCTTGTGCATGCTTTGTGCCTGGCTCCCCGGGCCGGGGACTTGTGGCAGCCACCCCCAGCAGCATGGCAAAGGCTGTGCCTCCAGGTACCCGCCAGCCTGCAGCCAGGGAGCCTCGGCTGTGCTGGGTGGGATCAGAGGGCACTGCATGGCGTCTGATCTGGGGGGCAGGCTGCAATTTGGCAGCTAATTATTCATTAGCAACCTTTGTGTTGGTGTAGGAGTAAATTAAAGGGTACCTTAAATGTGCATCTACCAGTGAAACAGTCAGTGCAGTGGGGCGGCTACTGAACAGGACCTGAAGGACTTAAGTTCAGAGCATTGCTGTAAGATTACTTTTGTTAGGTATGTTAATGTATGCTTCTCCAAATGATGCACCAGTCTTGACTAATCCACCTGCAAAGTAGTTAGTTAGTTAGCTTTCTTTTTTCAGGCAAAGAAATGAACATTCAGGGAAGCTTGTTGTTTTCACAGATCTGTAAAAAGTGGGAATATATAACTGGATGAAAATAGTGTTCCACTCGCTATACACCTCCCCCAAGGCTGGGGAAAAGGTGTAGGGGTATGAGTAGCAACTGTCAAAAGTGCTCATCTCCTGTACTGGTTGGGGCTGCAGAAGGTATCTAAAAAAAGAAAAATGTAATACTTGAATTGAAGCAGTCAGCAGTATTGTACCAAGATAAAGCTGTAACAGTTGTTGCTCACTTGCAGTCTGATGCAGAAACATGCCAATGCTTCACTGAGCTTCCCCTTGGTTCAGTGAGACAGCAAATTCATGCAGCAGTGTTACTTATTGCAGCTGTGGGATTTTGGTTTTTGCGCTTTTTTCCCTGCTGCTAAGGTATTGTGAATAAATACAGTATAAGCAAAATGAGTTCAGAAGGACAATAACCTGAAAGAGAAGGTAGTTAAAACTTTAGTGTCTGTTAAAAATGAAGTTTATAAGTAGTTTATTCTCACAGCTATATAGAGGTGAAAAAAAGCTAAAAATATACAGTATGTTGCAGTAGAAAGTGTGCAAGTCATGTTAGAGTAGAAAGAGACACCAAATGTAGTAGGAATTTGTATCCTGAATACTGTATTCACATCCTCTGAACAACAAGAGGAAAGAGAAAACCAGCAACCATTAATTTATTCCTGTTTACACAAAAAGCATTTAGGAGATGTGTATGGTTCTTGTGCGTATGCCATGACTTGCCCCAAAGCAGTTGTGGTGCTTCTGTTAGAAAGGTGTTGCTGGACATTACCTTGGGCCTGTTGCTGGCTGGAGCACCTGGCTGTGTTTAGAAGAAGAGGCCTCTAATTAATGAGGTGAAGCTGGAACAGGTGTCTCTGAGGCCAGGAAAATAGGGCTTAATTAGATGGTTCTAAAAATATAGTCAGCTGTAGTGATGGTTATATGCCAGTGCTTGCAGCTGGGCACTTGGGGCTCTGTGGGCTGATGAATGTCAATGTACATGGAGCCAGCCCTGCCAGTGCACTTCACTTCAGCGTGCTGAAAGTAGCTCTGTGCGGTGGACTGAGATGGAAATCAGTTGATAAAACACAATTCTGTAATTTATTATTTTCAAAGTGTTAAAAAGGATGACTATAAACAGAGAATTTAGCTTAGCATAAAATCGGGTCTGGAGAACAACTGGTTTGTGCATGTGGGAGAGGAGGGATGTTTCCAGCCTTTTATCTCCTGGGGCTCCAGTGTGGGCTTCAGGCCAGGAAAGCTGCCTCCCACTCTGGCAACGTATGCTTTTCATGCCAAGAGAGCAGGAGCGTATGCCTCTTCCTTCTGACAAGGGCTGACCTCAGATATTCCCACCAACACTTAGAGCTGCATTCAAACTGCAATGCAGCTAGCTATTTGGAATAAATATTTTGGCTTTCTAGAAATACTATCCTATGTGCTACCACAATTTCTTCTATAGATCTCCCTGCCCCAGAGCACACTTCTACTTTGTGTGTGGAGGTGGAAGGGGGAGCATGGAAATAAGCCAGGAAACATCATTGAATTTTCTCTCCCCCACGTTCTCTCCTGAGATAAAGATGAATGTGTGCCTTTTCAGCCAGCTTAGTCTAATTTAAAATCCTCAATTTGGGGTCCTCCAGAGCAGTCCTATAAAATTTGATTGTGGGGCATCCCTTCAGAATGTTTTTAAACACCATTACTTCTTTGAGAGGGAACACTGTGGTGCAGCTTGGAAGTGGTGCCGCCTCCCCCTCATGCTTTTCTTAATCAGAGATTTGTTTTCCTTTTCACCACCTACGTCTGCATAATGATGTTGGATGGTGAGATTGGCCTGTGCCTGAAATCAATTAGCTCTGATGATGAATCTGACACAGGCCTAAAACACTTCTAATTGAGTGCATTGAAAATGCTGATTTTTGTTTAGCAGGCAGCAGAGGATGCCTTCCCTGTCCCCCTGCAGTGTATTTTCAAAGCAGAAAAAAAAAAAAAAAGAGACCTTGTTGATAACAGATAGCAGTTGGTATATTTTTTCCTCTGGATCAATTGCAATATAAGTTTATTCAGTGAATTGCTGATGGTTTTTCAACCGCATCAAGTGGGCAGCCTTTCCACCCTCTTGCAATGTACTTATGCGTGTGCATGCACTAAGAATGCTAATTACTCTAAAATGAGAAGTTGGACAAGTAGCAGGAGCCTGCATCTTCAAGTTCCCTGTGCATGTGCTCTGCTAATGAGCTGATGGAGCAGCTGGATTTACTCAAACCACAAAAACTCCAACAAAGTCTGTTTTACTTGTGTGTTATTACACAATGGTCCAACTGATGAAATATCCAGGCGTATTAGTTGAGCATTGTGACATTTTAGTTACTTGTTTTCCCTCAGTGACTAAGATTAACATCACAGTGTGCATACAGATGTGGGTATATAGCTGCTTTATGATTGTTAGATTGATGCTCGTCAAGCTGCTTACAGAGTCATTGAAATCTGAGATGTTGAACTGAAGTCAGTAGTTGTGAAGTTGTCTGTGTCCAGTACTGTTCAGAACATGGGTACTGGTGGATCAATGAGCAATTACAGGGACTTGGAAGAGTGTATGGTAAGAAGGAGAAATATTTAATTTTCACTGCATAAACCAATAGGGAGGCAATCTTGTCCTTCTCAGGACATGAATATTCGTCATCTAATTTTCAAATGTGAATTTGAAAGGCTATGCTTGTTTATTGTCTCAGTAGGGTGTAGAAAATCACTTACGCAAGTGGATGCATTTATGTAGAACAGCCATGAGAAATAGAATTGGAGTAGTTGGAAAATACATGCTTTTTTTGTTTGTTTTTTTCCCCCCATAGGTACACATTTTAAGATTTAATGAAAACTAGCTATCTTTCAAATATGGAACTTTTTTTTTTCCTTGTGGAAAGAAACTAAATGGCTATTTGGTTCTTTTTCATCCATGTAATAATTCAGATTCATTAAGGAAAGGTGCTGCTCATGCATAGGAGTGCAGGGGTTCTTTAGATTTATTTTGAGCAAAAAGCTTTTCTAGCTTTGTTGAGTTTACTCTGCATCTGTAAACCCTGTAGATCTAGCTTTGTTTCTTTGGAGGACAATTGAGGTATGGCATCTCAAAATGTAAAGGAATTTAAGGTTATTTGTATATATAAAAATATAATTTTATTTATATATTTAATAACACAGATGTCTCTTCACATAAAGGTAGCACATGTGGCTGTCATCAACAGGCATTTATAAATAATGAACCAGAAGAACCAGAGTATGTCCAGTGGTTTTGAGGAGGTGGACTCTGTGCTACTCATGTCATATAAAAACACGTAAATAGGAAAAAGATTATATCTCCCAGTAGCAAAACTGCAGTGTTCTGGAAGATGGACTGCGTAGTGCTAATTTGGAAAGCCTCTTCAAGGGAAAAGACTGTGTTTCTCCCTGCATCTCTCTTTTTGAAAGCTTGGAATTGGTTTTATGAAGCATTCTGGTGTTGGGGGTGGAGAGGCAAAGCAAAAACCCACAACAAAACAAAAAATAAAAAAAAGAACCCAAACCAACACCACCCCCCACTGTTTAATAATGTAAAGGGCAAGGAAAGTTTTTTGAAGACTGTTACCAGGAAAGCTCCTTATGTCTCTGATGTATTGGACAGAATAGTAACTATTAAAGAAGGTTGAGGGACTGGAGTATGCTATTACTACGTTAACCTGTTGGTATTTGTATTAAAGTTGCTGAAAGTCTGGTTGCTTTGTTCTGACAAATGAGTGTCTTTTGCTAATGCCCTGCATTGTGCCTGCATTGTGCTAGTACTCTATTGTTGGCCAAGAAAGAACAAAATGCTAAATTAAAAAATGAAATATAAAATCAAACAGCAAACACAAGCTGGTTCAGAACCGGGGAGGAGTGGATGACAATGTCGTCCTCCTCCCACGCTTCACTGCGACTTAATCAGTCCTGCTGGGCAAAGCTCTCTTCCCACCCTGTCTGGTGGGACAAGGTTCCTGTTGATGGCGCAGCAGGGTGTCGCGGCCTTGGTGAGGCTGCTCCTTGCTCTCACAGTGAACAGTGAGCCATGCCTTTGGCCCTGAATGTACCCAAGCAATAAGTTAGCAGTGGTCTATTCTGATGCAAAAAGTAGCTTCTTAAAGGTAAACAGTCTATGCCCCTTTTTGCAGTAGAGATAAAGGACTTTGTACTTAGACCAAGAAATGTATTTGATGGTTTTCTAGGTTGCTTTGGTTGCGGAGTTTCTAGCATAAGCTGAAAGCTGTATCTTTCTGACGGTGCAAAATGTTCAATTTGTGAAATTAAGTAAAACTTCTAACCACTTTTTTCAGCTCTGTGGAAAGGTTTTTTGAATAAGTGTTCATGTTGAGGAAGAGTGCGATAGATATGTGATTGGTGTGTTAAACCTGGAACTGTTCCCAGCAGCTCAGAGAATCAGCTGAGAATCCTGTTGAATTCAGGAATTTTTTTCTTCTTCTTGTTAGAGCACCTCTGATTAAAACAAACTTTAAAACAAACTTCACTGGAGCTTTTACTCTGTGTGATGAGAAATAGGAAGAGGGTGGAGAAAAACTTCTTAAATTAGAACAGAGAATCCAGAGGGAAGGACCGTTATTGAAATCTTGGCCCCATGAATTAATAATACTTCGCAATAGCTTCAGTGGGACTAAAATTTCACTTCCTATCTGTGTTGATTATGAGTTCCTCAGTTTACTCCTGGGGCTATAAAATGGAAAAGGATCCAATCGTGATTAAAGAGTAGGTGTGATTTGAATGGAAGGTGATTACTAAAGTCTCCCTGAAGTCTTCCACCCTGCTTGTGCTGCAAGCTTTTCCTATTTATAATAGCATAGCAGAGCCATCCAAGCAGAAAATGACACCAGAGAGAAAGAGTTTTCTGATTGTTTCTGATTAGGTTCAGTGCTAACCTTGTAAATCTGTCTGTCAGGTGGGGCACAGATAAGTCATCCGTAAACCTGGATGCTTCACAAAAGATGAAAGGGTGGGGAAGCTCCTGCACTTGTGTGTTGCTTGATACCTTTTTTTTTTTTCCCCTCCTTCCTTTCTTTCTTTCTTTTTTTTTTAACCTCCAAAGGGTTTTCACAAAGATAAATATACAATTTAGTGTTATGTAAATTACTATACTTATTTAAAATTACTTTGTGTTCACAGATTTGTTTGTCCTGTATAACAGCATTTCCTTGTCAGATTATAAGGCCAACAAAGGTCTGAATCTTTGAGGTCTGTCCTGGTTGAAGGTAGCATAGGTTGAATTGGTATGTGGAAATCAAAGCAGGGCTGTGTTTAAGCAATGAGTGTGGGTTACTCTTTCCACTCTTTTTTTTTTTTTTAATCATTCTCTTTGTTTTCCGTTATCAGTGTAGTCAAACAGGGTCTTTTTCATTGGCAAAGATTTTAATTTTTAATAAAGTAATTGCAGATAATATGTTATAGTAAGGCTGTATGTATTTAAATCCAAAGACAGCTTGGACTGTTACATTTGTATATGCCCTAAAAAGTGTTTTAGGCAACATAAGAATTTATACTAAGAGTAACAGGACCGAGATAAATTTAATGTTCTTCCCCTCTTTTGGTATAAGCCAAAGGCCTAAAAATACCTTTTGAAAGAGTATTCCAGTGACGTTGTGGCAAATCAAATTGATGTCAGTTTTAATTGAAGACAGCTGTTGGATGCAAAAAATTACAACAAAGTGAATTAAACTTTCAGTTTCAGTCCAGGAGAGTAAACAGATTTGTTTTCCAATTTAGGGTGTGTTAGATGTATGCTTTCAATGTTACAGAGAAGTGACAGTGTTTTACTTCCTGTGAAACTGGCATCCTGAAAATGTTTGGTACTGTTTTGTTGTAATGAGGGATATACTCTGAAATATTGGAACACGCAGAGAATATATTCTCAAATTCAGTTGAGTCAGAAAGTGTTCCTTAGCTTAAGATAAATTCCAAAAGGCTTGTTTTGCTGCACATGCCAGGTATCTGTGGGGCTACCACCTATCAAATATAACTTTTTATGTATTTATTTCTGCTAATTACTGCCAAGGCAATGCATGGAGAAAAAAGATTTATGCAGTAGTATTTTGTAACTCTGTAAGTCCCCATATGTTTATCTTTCATAGTTTTTTGTTTGTTTGTTTTATTTCTATGCTGAACTGTCATCATCATTCATGTTCACCTGGAAGTAAACTTGTGTTAACAGATATTATGTTAACTTCCATTAACTTCTATTTGTCAGAAATATGTCATCTAAAACAGTGGCTCCCAATACTATTAGAAGTCAGCATGGTTTTGTAGAAGCTTTATAGAGAATCAGCTTAGGATAGTGCTGTGATCCTGGCAAATGTGAAGCAGCTGTAACCCATCTAGCTGGCTGGAATACCGACAGTGCTGCACAGAGGTCCTCCAGCCTGGGTAGCTGAGTGCTGCCGAAGGCTGGGAAGAGCCCTGTGCTTCTCCCCAGTCGTGCTGTTGGAGCTGGAATTATGCTGGTACCCGTGCTGTCTCTAGTGCGTCCCCACTAGGTGCCAGTGGAAGAACAAAACAACTTTAACAAAAATAGTCCATGAAAACAATTTTTTTCCAATTCTTTTTGTTTTAAGCCATACTGGAAGTTGGGAAGGGATGCTTCCCCTGTCCCAGTGTGTTTGGGATGGAGTGCATTTCACAGATTTCCCCTTCCAAGGCAGCAGGCAGGCCACAGGCCTCAGACAGCATGGTTGTTTGTGCAGATGCCTGGAAATCATCGGGGTGGTGCAGAAAAGCCACAGACTAAGGGAGCAGACAGTGACGTTTAGAGGCAGTTCTCCTGCTGTGACACATTGTCCTTGTGGCTGGAAATGTTTTTTCCTATGGAGACTCGGTTGGTTATGGTACTAATGTACTAACATCTCTGGCTTTAAAAAAGCAAAGCTGCTACTCAGAGAATTTGGGGTTTTTTCTCATGCCTTTTCTCTTGCAGCTTCTTTCATGCTTTGTCTCCACTGGCAATCCTTTCCTTATGTGATCTTCCACATGGCCACCCTGTCCTCTCTTGCATCTCTCCTCCCAGAGCCCTTCTCCAGAGCTGCTACAGCTAGGTCTGCTCTGTTTTCTGGAGGCAGTTGAGCTCTTGTGCTTCAAGGTAGCCCAGAAGCCATTCAGCAGGGCTGCTGTGCTTGCCTCAGCACTGTGCCATGTGGCGTTTGGTCACTGCAGAGCACAGATGGAGCAAGCCTGCGTGTACGTGGAGTGCAAGCAGGATAAGCATGTATGGATTTCCAGAATATTGCCTGTACATAGTCTTGGTGCTTAGTCTGTGCTCCTTATTTATACCTATAATACAGTCAAAGAAGAGAAAATCCTGCAGAACAGGATGGTCAGTGCAGCATTGCCAGCAGATACAGTGTATTTTGTTATAACGTAGTATATATGTAGATTGTAAGCCCCTGAAATAAAGTACCTCTGTTTCTTTGTATCTCTGGTTCACTTGCCATGCACCAGCATGTCATCTTAAAATTTAGTTATTTTCACTTGGTGATTTTAATGCTTGCTTTGCACTGAGCTACATGACTATAAAAAATTCAGGATGAGGACAGAGTTCTTGATAAAGTATTTGATCCCTCCTGGAGGTGTATGCACACTTTTGTGCTACTTTTTTTTGTTTATATGCAGCCCTTGCTTCCTATCTAGAAAGTACATGGTAACAATTTCTTAAACAAACAAAACTCCACAACATAGCAATTTAATTTTACTAGTGGCATTTGGTTTTTCCAAAAATTCCATCAATAACTGTTCAGCTCTTCAAAGTCCAATTTATACACACACACGTTTGCATGTATTTATATAAAACAGTTGTGAATCTTGTAGTTTGCAAAAGAATTTTTTCCTTTCCCAGTATTCTGATTTATTTTTTTTTTACAAGAAGATTTATCTCTTTGGGTGGGTCCCAGCATTGCAGCATTTAACTTGGCATGAGAAAAATGGGAGCTCTCGGGCCCTTTGTTCTGTGTCTCTCCTCCTCTCTCCCCTTTGCACTTTTCATGGACAACTTGCTGTCTAATGAGGAGATTTCTGAGATCCACAGATACAGTGGTGTGGTTAACGCAGAGGTGCACGCTGTCTGTATGGAGTCTCTTCAGGAGTTGTAACTGCTGTTGCTTGGGAAGCCATTTCTGCTCAGATGTTGCTTGCAGGTTTCAGTGATTAAGTCTTGACAGTCAGCACTGGAGACCAAGATGCAGCCGCATTAACTGTTGAGCGATTACTAAATGTTCTGTAAGATGAACTCCCCCAGGTTTGATTTACTCCAGCAGTCATTTGTGGTTTTTAAAAGCTACCACTATAACTGCAAACAAAACCAAACCAGAGCTTTGATATCTGCACAGTTATGTGTAATATAGGGAAAAAATCCAAACCCATTTTGTAGTTGGTACTTTAGAGGTATAACTAACTGGTCCTTTCTTACAATTTGAGCTCTTGGTATTTACATTCTTTGATTGTCGTCTGTGAACTTGCGGTTTTCTGACTAGTCCTGGGTTCTGTTTGTAAGTCAACACAAATTAAGTAATGGAACATTACTAATACTTGACAAAATAAATCTCTGCACTTAAACAATTTGTTACTATTTTAAAGGCATTTGAAAAAAAGCCCAAACCAACACGATTTCAACTGTTCCATTTCAACATCCTCAGATCTCTATGAGAACCCTTTAAAAGTTTGTTTTGGAGATAAATATGTATGTTAACACTAGCTAATACATAAATTTGTAACAAATGGTGGAAATTAAGGCATCCACTGCTTCCCTAACAAAGATCATAATCCTTGTCTTAGAAAATAAATCTTTTATCTGTGAAAATAATTTTTATAATTGAAGGAAAATTTTTGGCTTCTGGAGAGGATTTCAGAGGTTATCGGCTCTTGTAGAACTGAACTATATTACTGCCTGAATTTTTGGTAAATTAATGCAAAGAGAGATTTTTATATAATGTCCATTTAGTGCAGATATCGGCAAATTTAAGAACAAGAATAGAAACGCACTAACTTTGCAAGATACAAAATGATACCTATATAAAGTCCATTTTAACAGTCAGGCAGGTGAAGTCAGATCTTGGTATATACCATTTAAGCTTATATTACCAACTTCTTTCTGTTCTAGATATCCTTTCAAACTAGCATGGAAGAAATTTTTCTGGAAAAAAAATTAAATTGAAGTAAGTTTTAGTAATTTTACCTATTGGTGAAGTATTATGTTGAAGAAATGGAACATATGGCTTATAGGTAAATTAAGTCTATATTGTAATTTAAATTTGATACATCAAATACATATTTTTGGCTTAAATGCACTGTTAGAACTGAATTTATTGGAAGGCATATTAGAATGAGTTGTGGGAAGAAGAGAAGAAGAGAAGGCATATTACTCTTGAAAACGCTGCTTTTCATTATCATGTGGCTACTAAAAAGTGCAGTTTCACAAATGTGTACTTTAAGAACTATTAAGATAAATCTGTTGCCAATTGTCTAATGTGTTCCAGGCCGCTGCAAATCCCACAGATGATGTCGCCTCACCCATTGAGAATTACTGCTTAAAGCAAGTACATGTCTTGGCATTACAGCTGACTGAGAATAAACTTGCAGATCAGAGACAGTGGTATACATGAAATTTCAGAACATGTATGTTTTTCTGAAGCTTTGTTATTATCTGACATAGGCTCAAAGATACAAGTAGTTTTGTTACCTGTAGTGTATCACTTCCGCTAAAATTTCTGCAGCTCCCAGGTTTTTTGTGTCCAGCCCTTACATGTAAGGCTCCCTTCTTCACCTATGGGTGGTGATGTTGTTTTCACTTCCTGTCATAGAATCATTAAGGTTGGAAAAGACCTCTAGGATCATCAAGTCCAACTGTCAACCCAACACTACCACGTCTCCTAAACCATGCCCTCAAGTGCCATGTCTACACGTCTCTTAAATACCTCTAGGGATGGCAACTCCACCACCTCTCTGGGCAGCCTGTTCCAGTGCCTGACCACTCTTCCAGTAAAGAAATTTTTCCTAACCTCCCCTGATGCAGCTTGAAGAAGTTTCCTCACATTCTATCCCTAGTGACCTGGGAGAAAAGACCAATACCCACCTCGCTACAATCTCCTTTCAGGTAGTTGCAGAAAGCAATAAGGTCTCCCCTCTGCCTCCTCCAGACTAAACAACCCCAGTTCCCCCAACCTCTCCTCATAAGACTTGCTCTCTAGACCATTCATCAGCTTTGTTGCCCTTCTCTGAACACGTTCCAGCAACTTGATGTCCTTCCTGTAGTGAGGGGCCCAAAACTGAACACAATATTCAAGGTGCGGCCTCACCAGTGCTGAGTACAGGGACACTCTCACCTCCTTACTCCTGCTGGCCACACTATTGCTGATACAAGCCAGGATGTCTTGTTGGCCTTCTTGGCCACCTGGGCACACTGCTGGCTCATGTTCAGCCGGCTGTTAACCAACACCCCCAGGTCCTTTTCTTCCAGGCAGCTCTCCAGCCACTCCTCCCCCCGCCTGTAGTGTTGCATGGGGTTGTTGTGACCCAAGTGCAGGACCTGGCACTTTGCCTTGTTAAACCTCATACACTTGACCTTGGCCCATCAATCCAGCCTGTCCAGGTCCCTCTGTAGGGCCTTTCTACCCTCCAGCAGATCAACACTCCACCCAGCTTGGTGTCATCTGCAAACTTACTGAGGGTGCACTTGATCCCCTCATCCAGATAATTGATAAAGACATTAAACAAGACTGGCCCCAACACTGAGCCCTGGGGAACCCCACTCGTGACTGGACACCATCTGGATTTAGCTCCGTTCACCACGATTCTCTGCTCGGCCATCCAGCCAGTTTTTTACCCAGTGAAGAGTGCACCTGTCTAAGCCATGAGCTCCCAGCTTCTCTAGGAGGATGCTGTGGAAGACACTGTCAATGGCTTTGCTAAAGTCCAGGTAGACAACATCCACAGCCTTTCCCTCATCCGCTAGGCAGGTCACCCTGTCATAGAAGGAGATCAGGTTGGTCAGGCAGGACCTGCCTTTCATGAAGCCATGCTGGCTGGGCCTGATCCCCTGGTTGTCCTGCACATGCTTGGTGAGCTCACTCGAGATAAACCACTCCATAACCTTCCACGGTACTGAGGTCAAGCTGACAGGCCTGTAGTTCCCCAGGTCCTCCTTCCAGTGCTGCTTGTTAGATGGGCATCACATCAGCCAGATTCCAGTCATCTGGGATCTCCCCTGTTAACCAGGACTGCTGGTAAATGATGAAGAGTGGCTTGGCGAGCTTCTCTGTCAGCTCCCTCAGTACTTTCTGGTGGATCCCATCCAGCCCCGTAGACTTGTGAGTGTCCAAGGGGGAGCAGCAGGTCATAAACTGCTTCCTCCTAGATTGTGAGGGTTTATTCTGCAACCTGTCCCTACCTTCCAGCTCAGGGGCTGAATACCCTGGGGATACCTAGTCTTACTGTTTTTGCTGATTATTGGCTGAGAAAGGGTTAATTCTCTTCACTGCAGTGCCTGTGGTGGTCAGGGACCTTTCCAGCTTCCTGTGCTCTGCCATGTGGGCAAGAGGCCGGGAGGGGCGGGGCCACAGCCAAGACAGCTGACCCCGACTGGCCAATGGGATGTTCATTCCATACCATGTGAAACCATGACCAGTATATTAATGGGGGCAGTTGGCACACGGAGTTTGCAGCGTTGGGTCGGGGGGTGATGAGCGGCTGTGTCGTGCAGTTTGTTTTGGTGGTTCATTCCCCCCTTTCCCGCTGTGCCCTGGGTTTCGCACCTCTCATTGTTTTCCTTTCCATTGCATTTTTGTTGTTTTATTTTAATTATTAAATTGTTCTTATCTTAACCCACAAGTTTTACCCTTCTGATTCTCTCCCCTGTCCCACTGGGGAGTGTCAGCAGAAGCTCCCTATTCAGCCCAGCCAGTCATCTTCCCCGCCGGTTTGTCTTGCGGCACTTGGGGACAGCCTGATCCTGTGCCTTCAAGACTTCCTTCTTAAAGAAAGCCCAGCCTTCCTGGATTCCTTTGCCCTTCAGGACTTCCTCCCATAAGACTCTCCCAACCAGTGCCCTGAACAGGCCAAAGTCTACCATCTGGAAGTCCATGGTAGTGGTTCTGCTGACCTCTCTTCTTGCTTCACCAAGAATTGACAACTCTATCATATCACAGTTGCTAAGCCCAAGACAGCCTCTGACCACCACATCTCCCACCAGTCCTTCTCTGTTTGTGAACAGGAGGTCAAGCAAGGCACCTCCCCTGGTAGGTTCACTTACCAGCTGTATAAGGAAGTTATCGTCCACACACTCCAGGAACCTCTTAGACTGTTTCTTCTCTGCTGTGTTGTATTTCCAGCAGGTATCTGGTAAATTGAAATCCCCCGCTAGAACAAGGGCAATCGATTGTGGTACTTCCTCCAGCTGCTTGTAGAACACTTAATCTACCTCTTCATCCTGGTTGGGTGATCTGTAACAGACTTCCAGCAGGATAGCTGCCTTGTTGGCCTTCCCCCTAACCCTAATAGCTGGTAGTAATCAGAGGGCCACACCAGACCAGGGAGTGTCCTAGTAACGTCTCTGACCCAGGCTCCATAGAGGCAGCAGACTTCCCTGTGGAACGGGTCTGGTCGGCATATTGGGCCCTCTGCCTCCCTCAGAAAGGAATCACCTAAAACAACTACTCCCCTCTTATTAAGAAGCGGTCATAATGCATGGGGCTGATTGACTCTCCGTAGGCAACCCCCCTTTGCCTACCTCCTCATTTGCCTGGCTCTCAAGTACTGGAGCCCCATAGCTGTTGTGTAAGGGCAGCTGGGAAGGTGAGGGAGGCCGGGAAGGGATTCGCCTGCTGCCCTGAGCAGGGACCTGTTTCCATTCCCCCCCATCTGTTAGGTTCCCTCCTTCTGCTTGGTGGCAAGAGGGTAGGGGATTCTGTGCTTCTGGTGGAGCCTCCATCCGCTGACTTGACTCCAGGGATAAGGTGCAGTTCCACCACTCTATCACACTCCCTGATGCTCCTTAACCTTTCCACTTCCTCCTTCAGCTCTGCCACCAGGCAGAGTAGATCATCCACCTGGTCACACCGCAAGCAGCTGTTGTCTCTGCTTCCCTCCAATGCGAGTGCCAGGCTAGAATGGTTTGGGTTGGAAGGGACCTTTGAAGATCATCTGGTCCAACCCCCAGTATTTGTCTAGATCAGGTTTTCTTGCTCTCAAACAACAGCAAGATTAGTGATAGTAAAACTTGGGAAAGGGCAGCCCTGTTTGCTCTAATCTCTCCTCGTGAGCTGGCATACATCTTAACAGCATGTGTCAAGGAACCACAAAATGTTCTGTTCTTGTGTTTCACGTGCATGTTGCCAGCCAGTCTGCGCAGCTTCCTGGGTGCAATTTTTTCCATTTTTCTTTAATGCAAACATTTTAAATTTTCCTTAAATAAAATGCAGCCATACTGAAATTGTGATGCATGAAAAATAATAAACTGTTAGGTACTTTTGAAATGAAGGGCATGGAAGAGAATAGAATGAAATATGATTGATGATCAGAGCTGGAAAGGGAAAACATGGGCAGGTGGTAGTATTAACACTGACAATCCATATGGTTTTTAGTTTACTTACTGATGTGGCTGTCCCAGCATTCAAATGAAATGTAATAGACTCCTCTGAAGTGGTATTTCTCTTGGGCTTACCAGAAGATAAAAGTGCAAGCTTGTTTTCAATGACATTTCCAGCACAACAATTTCAAAACCATAAAAAAATGTAAAGCATTTCATCATCTAAAATGTCCAGGAAATAGATTATCTATCACAAATGAGACAACTGTATCTGCTAAGGGTTCATTCTTCTTACAGCCTAGAAATCCTAAAACGTAATGTTTGGGGGCACCATGGTTTATCCTCCAAGGTAAAATGTGCTGTTCCCCAGTGGAAGCTTTATGCCAAGGTGTAACCAAGGATGCTGCCAAATTTCTGCCTGGTTATCCTCTAGTACCAGAACATGGGACTGATATGAGTCTTCAGGATGTAGGATCTCAATGGATTGGGATACATTTGATTTGAGTTCTTTAGTAGCCATGGTATTGAGTGGGTGAGATGTTTTTCTACTTGTCTATTTAGACTTATTATTGGATGCATTGGTTTTGGTTTGTAGTTCATTGTCATATACTTGGTGCTTCTTGAGCATGAAGGTTTTTGTTACAAGATATCTCTGGAGTTCAAGACAAGAAGCAACATCTGGAGCTTAAATCTTAAAGTGAATAGAGGTCTGGATATTTCATAGGCTAATACAAGTTCATATTACCCTGTAGATTCTCTTCCATATAACTCATGTTTTAGGAAATTACTTTGCCCTGAACAAGGACAACAGTAGTAAACCCACACTAGCTACCTCAGTTGCACACTTAACTACCAGTTTTTTGGGAGAGAGTAAGGGTAATCCATTTACATTTTCTTACTCTGGTCGTTCTTCTAAGCATATGGATAGATATATTGTCTACATGTTATTCTGGACATTCACCTATCTCTGAGGTGCAAATATACAGCAATATCTGTCATGTTAGGCATATTTTTGTCTTGTGTGAATGGTGAGGTTTTTTGATCTTGTTTCTGTATTGATAAAACAAATAGCCAATAACTATTTTGTTTGTTTTCCTATAGTAACTACATGTTCAAAACCCCTTTAAAAGGAATCTGTGAACCATTGTGTAATTTATTGCACCTAATTAATACAAGCCAATACTTTTACAATTCATTAAATCGGTTTAAAAATGTTGCATGACTCACCCATCTGTTTGAAGTAACAGCTAAATTGCTGTATAATACAAATTAAAATGTATACTTCCATAACCTGTACTTCTAAGTATATGCCAGCACTTGCATTGTGTGCATGTATGTTCCTCTATAAAAAAATGTAATTTTAATTTACATGCTGTATATATTCTTTATTCTAGCCCATTAGTTTTATCCCCATGTGTAGAAATACTGAATCCAAGTAAAAAGGCAGTAAATAATACTGGCTTTTAATGACCAATTAAAGCAGCCTATCATCAACCTTGACATCAGCTGTGTTTATAATTCAAGGTACAGATACACTGTAATTGGTTAGAATGAAAGGGTGCTCGGGAAGTACCAACTGAGCCTTATCTGTACAGGATACCACTCCCTAGAGGCAGCAATACTTTGTTTCATAAACCATCCTGCAAACAAAACTGGATAAAAGGAAATTAAGTGTTTCCAAAGGGATGGCAAACATAATACAAAGGCTCAGTGCACCTTGATGACTTTATCCTGAATGATCTGGACCTTTTTGTGGCCTTTGTGAGGGGAAATGGTGTTCTATTTAAAGAAAGTTCATTACCTACGTACTTTTAAAATTATCGTGGGTATGTTGACACCTGCCATGCCAATAGCAACTCTACCCCTGTAAACCTGCTGTCTGTTCCAGATGCTAGAAAAAAGTTAATTTTCTGCTTTAAATGTGATAATGTAAGACAAGCTGTCCTGTCTGGTGAAACTAATCCAATAATTTAGTCATTGATACCTCAAAAACAGGGACAGAGAAAAGTACTGCTGTGCTCAGCCTTCATGCAAACGTACTTGTAATAGATTCAGTGCTGGATGTCTATTAGAAAGATATGAGGAAAGTGGAGGCAACATAGGGAGCAGAAGCAGATAAAAGGATTAGAATATTGAAATTATGGAATAAGGTATACTTGATTAAATGGAAGTTAAGATGAAATGTGAAAAAAATGCTGGTTTGAATTCTGATGAACTATTCAAGGTTGTGTGAGGAAAGGAATAAAGGAAAAAAAAAAAAAAACGTATAAAGAAAGCGTGTGATAGTGAGATCTGTTGGGCTGTGCAATGATCTCTGCAGGCAGAGGCAAGATGAAAGATGATGGACCTGTTGTTTCCATGTGCCTAAAATTAGACCAGGCAATACCAAATAAAAGGTTCTTGAAGGAACTACTTCAAGGGCAACTTGTTCTCTGAAACTCACTGGATTCACTTTGCCAGGCATTGGGCAGTGTAGGAGTGTAAACCCTCCAAGTAGGGATCATCTCTTCATAAACCGCTGTGTTTTTATTCTTGTTGCTGGTTTGGGTGGATACATTAGATGTGGGAGGATGCTGTGCTATGTAAAAGCCCATTAGGAAAATGGAAAGATTGATGAAAACATCAGGAGAATCTACCAGATTGAAGCAGATTAAAAGTGCAGAAGAATGAAGTGCGGCCAAAGAGATTTTTGTAAATCAAAAAAGCTGAAGTGGAGAAAAGGGAGGGAGGAGAAGGATGTGGTGGAAAGTCAATGTGTCTGCCCTGTCTTATGGTACAGGGTTTAAATTGGGACTGGGAAACCATGTGCAAGTCTCAGTTTTTGTAAGAAAGTAATAATGGAGAGAAGTCAACAGTCCTGCAAGGAGAAGAAAGAATAGTAGGAAAGCAGGTAGGTGACACCTTTCCAGGGCTTGCTGGCAGAAGGAGAGGTAGGGAAGAGGAATGTGCTGAGGGCTAAGCCACAGCTGAAGGACCTGCTGATGTCTGGAATCTGCTGCGTGGGATGGAGCAGTTGCAGTGGTGGCAAGGGCATGCGAGTGTGGAGGGGGAGCTCTTTGGGTGCTGGAACTATGCTAAATGAAGAGCTAGCTGAGCAGGGGGAAAAGGATGGAGGCTTAGTGTTGCTTTAAGGTAAGAGACTAGAGCTGGAAGGGGTCTACACCAAAAGCTTTGAGTGTAGTGACTGGTCTGATGAATGGAGGAGAGGAATTGCAGGGACACCAGCAAGACCTGATGCCAACTTGAAAAGACTATCTATACACGTCTTATTATCAAGAGGGAAGAAAATTACCCTAAATTCAATTGTTGGGATTCTTCTAGATGAATGAAGCTTAGGAAAGACATCGTTGTATGGCCATTTTTCTCCAATACAATGACTGCAAAAATAAAAGCCATGTAGGGAATGAAAAAGGAGTAATTGCAAGAAGTAGATATGGCCCTGTGGGGCTCTTGCTCTCACCAGTGGCATGTATTTGTTAGTTCTGCCAAACAGACTTTTTATGAGCAGAATATAACATGTTCATGAACTGGCAGAAAGCCAGGTGATAGATAACTCAGCACAAAGCTGTCTCCTGTCAAGAGTTAGTGTTACATGCTTGCTTTCATTGCATAGATTACAAACCTGTAGGTCTCATGGTCTACTTTGTTTTCATAAGGAGCAGGCTTAATGGGAAATTGGAGAGATTGCTACTTGCTTTGTCTTCCTGTTTGCATTTGATAAGAGTTGAAGTTTCTGGTGAGTGAATCACCACCTGAAATACAGTGTTCTTTCGCAGAAACCCTGATGATATCCCAGCTGATTTCACTGTGAGTAGGGGTAAGACCCAAGCTGGACACAGAGAATGAAATTAAGCCCTTTATAAACAGGCATAAAGTCCCTTGAAACTCGTGGTGCTTGTGACTTGAGTCAAATCTGATTTGTCTAATACAGTTCAATCCAAATGCAGTCTGCAGTAGGGCAGATAGTGGAGGCCAATGTTGTACTTCATTGCTCTTGAACATGTATGAGGATAAGATCTGATGGATAATGGATAACTGTTGAAACTTCTTGCAATAGAAGATTCTTTTTGAGGATTTTTATGGAGTTGAATAAATAATAAAAAATTTCATAATGTTTCAAAATGTTTTATCCCTTTCCACTCTTGCTACACTTTGGCACTGCTTTTCTTTTAAGATGTTCCTACAAATGTCTTATGCTAGGCAAGAATCAATGCGTGATCTGAGCATGATGCACTTAGAGCCCAATGGCTGGTGTATCAAGATGGATGAGTCCAGGTGCTGGTCATGGTTTATCTCACTTATGTGGCTCCTATCTTTATTGCCAAAATAGGATGGATGTCATGCTACATAATTTTGTACTCTAGGCCTGCTAGCACTTCCCTGACGGTACTGTAGGGAGCTCTCTGCTTCCCCCTTGCTTTTACTGCTGTACTAAGGTGCCTGAGAGGTCTGCTTTCTCTTTGAGGGAAGAGATCATGCTAGAAGATAGGCCGGAGAAAGGAACTCCTAAAGGAAAAAGGGATGTAGGGATTGGAATTATTCTTGCTGGTCTTGACTTAACTGCAGATATGGTAGATGTTACCCAGCACACCTTAAGTTTGGGATATTTGCTTCCCCCAGATAAAAGCTGTCTGTGTTACAAAACCATTGCACATAACTCTGCACAGCTTGATATGTAACACTGCCTTTGCAGAATAAATGCTCAAGGATAAATCTTGCATGACGAATAAATTGCCTCTTGCTCTCCTCAGCTCTTTCAGGTAAGGCAGAGAGATAATGTAGAGTCTGCTAATGTGCAGACCTAGCAGAAAAATGGATCTTTTTTCCTGCATTAGGCATGTCATCAGAGGAGATACTTGAGACAACTCTATTACAGGTGCAGTTGAATCAATAAGGCATATTCTATTTTATCCCAGATAACTCCTCCTCTTCCATTTCATAAATTCCTATTTTTAACAAGAGAAAAGTAAGCCAATATTATTCAGTAAAATGTTTCATGTCATATGGATCTCCTTTTCTGGCACATTGCTGCTTGAATAGGCCAGCTACAGCAGTTTTAAGAAGGTTTTTTAACATATTGTTTTCACTTAGGGCAGTGCAGATTTCTTTGGAAATCTATGACAATCAAGTAAATGAGAAAGTAGAATGCTTCTAATTAAGATAATCAAGTTACATGAAATCCACCCTACTAATGCTAATAGCTATATATCTCCAAGCTGTATATTAATTAAACACCATGTAAGTGTTGCAATTAGACTCAGGCTGCTATGGTGAAAATTATTGGAGGGGGTTTTACTGTATATGAAACTCTTACTTGTTTTAAAGCATCTTGTTCTGATTTGTAAGGTTGCTGTGTTGCTGCATACACTCCCGGGATGCCTGAGGACTTTGTAGCAGGCTTCAGCTGCTTCTGAAACAGGTGACCCAAAGAAAATACTCTTTGGTTTGCAAAAGCTATGTTTCTTCTCAGGGGTGTGGGTTATTTTCCCATTGATTTAATGAATGAGTTTGGATTACTGAGCTTTGAAACCAGTAGTCGAAGAGGTTGGATATTTCATTCTACATACAAAGGGGAGAATGGAGAGAGGGGAATTATTCTGGCTAGTTCTTACAATAAAAGGGACTCTGTCCTGCTTTTGTATCTTGTTTTGTATTTCTGTTTTGATGGGATGACTCTAAGGTTGTGCAGGCCTTCCTAGTGCACGAAACAGCATCTTAATATATTTGTATTGGGAGATGAATACTTCACGAGACTAACTTGGATAATCTGGGTGTATTTGGATTGAGCTTCTCCATTTGTTTCCTGGTGCTACTGTTGGGCTTGGGGAAGTAGAAGGCTCTGTCAGGGTCAGCATGTGACTCTAAGAGGCCAGGGGAGGACCCCTTCCCTCTGTATGGGTACCCTCCCGTCAGTCACGCCGCGACTTCAAAGTGACTTTATTGTGGTTTTGAGAGATGTGGGTTTTGGGACATCCATGCTTTCTTTTTTTCTCCTGTGTGTAGCTTTTGATGGCTGCAAGCATATGCATTAAAGTACCATGGAGGTAGCGGAAGAATCATGTTGCAGGGCCAAGGGAGTCAAACAGCTTTACCACCTCAGAAATGCCAAACTTCAGTCTCGTTAGTTGGGGATGCCAAAGCAGCTGAATAGGGCAAAGAAGATGATGAACCCATCTGCTGATTTGCCAGATATACCCATGGCTGTTTTAAGATTAAGTCTTCGGAGTCAAATGAAGTAGCACACTTGATCAGTGTGGGCATCAGCTTGAGGAAGTTGTTGTATGAATAATGAGTAAAAGTAGTATTTTTCTTGTGTTTATTTTTTCCAATTATTTTTCTAAAATCTGCCTTTACAGCACAATATCCTTCCTTATGACAAATGAGCCTATTCACTGGTACTGTGTTTTCAGATAACACCATTTACATTTCTAGAAAGAAGTGAAGAAGAAAACAGTACAGGACACCTTCAGATCTTCATTTGACTTTGTTCTTAATTTTTTTTTTTTTATTATTTGACATTTATACAAAAAAATAGTATCTTGATTAGCAGCTTTGCTGGCAATCCCACAAAACTGTAAATAATACTTTAATCTAAAAGAATGCACTCCTACAGACACTATAGATAAAACAATATATACAGTTTAGACAAATAAATACATAAGTACAGCCAGTCATATATAATGATACACCTAAAATTCGGTTACTGTTGACAAGCTTTTCTAGTTAATTGCACTCTTCATTTACAAATTGCCATTGCCATCTACATTATAAAGACAAAAAAAAATCTCAAGAAAGAATAAAAACCAATACTTAACATTATTATTAGGAAAGATGGAAAACAAACCTTGAGACTTCTGTTTAAATACTCTCATGATTTTAGCAAAAAAATGCTTTTGTGAAAAACTCTTCCTAAAGAGAAGCATTTCCCCCCTAGCTTCTTTGCTCAATGTGCTTTGTTGATATATGTTTTGGAATCAAAATGTGATTATAGTCACACTTTTGAAGTGACTAGAAGCTAGCATGTCATAACGAAGTTGTCGTTTATCCCATGCCTGGTGAAACAAAATGACTTTTGAGTAACATAAATATTTATTTTGGTTAAAGGAAGCCCAATGCAAACACTAGTTTGTTAGCAGTACCCCACGTGGCACAGATGCTACTGGGCAAAAGGGACAATAAGTTGTCCCTATGAGTAGATGTATTGCTCCCTTTCTAGCTCTGGGTTGTAATACTGCAGTTTCTGAGCAAAGATAAAATAATACAGCTGTTAAGTGTAAGAAGCTAGTGACGTCTACTATCAGAAAAATAATAGAAGTAGAAAATTAGGCTTCTGTTGTGTTCTTTTAAATTAACTTGACAATAAAAGGGTGAAAAAAACCCTTGTACGTTCAAAAGTTAGGGCACACATGCTTAAGGCTCTTGAAACACTGGACAAATATAATGCCTAACTCATCTCCATGCATAACAGAATACTACATAGCAAGCAGACTCTACACATATATACAGCTGAATACAGAAGAAAATGCCTTAGAAATATGTACATCAGTTCCAAGATGAACATTTACATTTCTGTTGAAGATCCATCTATTTATAAATGGCAGGAAATACATTTTTTCAGATACTATTTTCAAGGTAGCTTCCAATCATTTATGCAGTCTACTTGTACTTGGAGAAATTCAAGGCTACCATGCTACTTGAGCCCTGAGGTATCTGGATTGGGAGCCCTGCTGTCCTCTTGGTTACTAACCAAAAGCCACAGAAGTGTCAGCAGGAGGAGTAAGGCCACCAAATCCATTTGGTTGTGGATTCAGAAACCCCAAATTACTGCACAGTGCAGAGGGATAGCGGAAGTGATTGCAGCCTGTGGGTTGAAATTATTACAAAGTGTGTTCCCAGTAGGACGGCATCTATGCTGTCTGATTTACCTGAGGGCTGGGGATGAATTCCACCCTTTTCCCTTCCTAAACTGCATATTCTGGGGCTTGGGTAAGGAAAGCTGAACTTCATCCAATCAGCGTGTGTGTGTTACATTCATCTATGCAATTAGCTGGACCTTGTTTAGCTAGAGTTCTGAGTCTGACAGGAAGCAAGAACAACTTTAACAAGGACTAGGTCAACTAGGGAAGGATAAATCTTAATTATGCTGCAAGAGATTCAGCATTGTTATATAAAATTACCAATTTTCATTCATGAAGGATGCACAAGCTCCTGCTGATTAGCAGTAACTCCTGGGATATCTGTTGTGTAGCTTTACCTTTAGATCTGAAGTAGATTTTTTTGAGACACCTACTACTGCTTGTGGCTTGGAAGCCAGGTATGCTTTACCTTATTTACAAGTAGTTCCTTTCAAAATGATAGCACTGCATCTGTGATTAAGACTAACAATTTGTCGTGAAACTGCAAACCTTTTGGGGTAACATCTTCATTCCTCTGTTGCGGTTGTAAAGTGCTATGTACACCTATGGTAAAATCAGGTCAGAGTTTTCCTTTAAATTCTTATTCAGTTAATTTCTGACAATTTTATAGACATCCTGAAAAACATAGACTTAATAGTTTTTCATATGTTACACGTAATGCTAGCTGAAATGAAACCTGTGTGTGTGCTGTGGATGGTGTGAGTAATCTACAGCTAATATTTGGTGAGTTTTGCATCTTTGTAACTTGTTTGTGAATTCTTCATTCCATGCTATTAGCTGAGCAGTGTCATATTTTAGCTCTTTATTAGAAGGTGGTGCTGAATAGCGATGGCTTGAATTTATTGAAGAATTTGCCAGGAAATAATTTTCGTGGCATTTCACTTACATTCATATTCAAAACAAGTACTGTATGAAACTTGAACAAAATTTTGTGCGTTGATTTCTGTGGCATGGTCTGCGGATCTCTTGAGCAGGACCTTAGTGAGTATTGGCTCTGTGATGAGTAACCTGGGAGCTGCAGATTTGTAACAAAGGCTAGAATTTGTATTTAATAGGTGATTCTTAAAAGCCCTCTATTTTGCTGTAAAAGTTGTATGTAACTTATGTACTCTGCCTAATGAACAGAAAATTGATTGCATTCTTTCACTGGACAAAATTCTACTTTTCTAAACCATTAAAAATCTGGTAGAACCTCATTCATATATGTACTGTAGCAAAAAGTAGATGGGCTTACTCTTAAAAAGCTGCTTTTGTGTTACTTTTTTAGGTAAATAGTGTACTGACTGAAGAAAGATTGAAGAAATACGCTGCTTATTGACATATTTATTGTTCAATATAGTCATATATTGCTATGCAAGACACTTAGTGGAGAGATCCACTGATACTAATGAGAAACATTGCACTTTGAAATTAAAAGTTTAAAAGTATTCATACTTCTATCATGTATTTTTAAGATAGTTTTTCATACATCTCTTGCCTTATTTCACCTACAGATTCTACTTAATTTTAAAATTGTATTAGATCTTTTAGGGGCCACTTTAGGCAGTGGAAAGAAATGGGGTGTCTTCTGAAATAATTTAAAGGAATACCATTTGGTGGATAAAAATATACTTCAGTGTCTCCATTTGTTTCTAAGGCCTATGAGACTTTGATGATCTTACTTGTCTAAATTCTGCTATTATACCATCAGCAAGCTGTTTAGGAATTGCACACATTGTACTACAAAATATACATGTCAGGTGTATAAGGTCAGTGCAAATGTATGCTGCTCAATTTATTAACAAAGCTCTATTTAGAGATGGTTGTAGGGTGTCAAAAAAGGAATAAAAGTATATTTGTAATTCTTCATTTCTTAGGACCTGAGTCTTATCTCAGAGGCTGGGGCATGAACTGTTAAGCTGTTCATGATAGTTTATTACTGTCTTTTTACATACAGATGCAGTAGCTGATATGTGTTAAAGAGGATAATACACAAAATCTGAGATTTTACTCTAGATCCTTTTGGTTGGTATAATGTTCTTATGAAAACAGGCCAAAGTCTGTAAATCAGTAGTCAAAATGAGAATGAAAAATCAGTCATTAAAAATCCTTTCACAGTTAATATCCCACAGTTAAACCTGTAAATTAGCAGATCACTTCGTCAAAAAATAACCATACTAAACCAAAATTTTAAAAAAGGTATTTACATCTGTAAAAATCTTAACATCTAAGATGTTTCTTGCTGGACATGTCGTTCCAAATTCTGTGCATTTCTTCTGGTGTTATCTGGTGCACTGTGATCACCCTGCGGTACCTGCACAAGCTGTAAGCCATTTTCCAGTGATTGAAGCCACTGTTTTGGAAAGGGTGAATGCCCAGCTTCCGCAGACAGAGTCCAACGTACACGTCTTCAAGATGAAGAAGTCTGGTATGAAGGGAGGTTTTGTAAATCAGTTCTGCTACGTCAGCTGAAAATATGTAGCCCGTGCCTGAACAAAAGGGTGGATAATTGCTGTCAGGATACAAATCTCTTGGCATGTACCACTTACTGCGAACATCTCGTATTGGTCCTCCATTTATAACGTATCCTGTGAAGTACCTTCTCCTTGGCTTAGTGTTAGGTTTGAGCAGCTTATAAATAAGATTATCCATATTTACAAAAATGTCACTGTCTGTCTTCATAACATACTTTGCTTTTGAACAAAATGTTGCTACCCACCTCATCCCCATCAATGTCTTTAGAGTGAGGTTATGATAAGAGTCGATAAAATCCTCCACGATAATATCATGAAAAATTTGGCTTTCTTGCTCTACCATTTGATTTAACACAGGATCTGCATTTTTTCCAAGAAGAAATAGTGTGGCAATTTTAATGCCTTTAAAGTTGTTTTCATCTCCCCATGTTTCTCGAATGGCTTGCCTTGCATCAAACTCTTTGTGAGTTGTGCTGATAAGAATGACCAAGAAAGGGACACTTTTCTCACATTTGTTGGGTTCATTGATAAGAAAGTCAAAGGAATGTGGATTTATAGGTCGAGTTCTTATGTTGCCAAAGGAAACATTTTTTCTGGCTATAGATATGCTACTGAGCTGTCTGTGGCCAGTGTAGGAAGAAGTAGGGCGAGTTATACTTAAGTACCAAAGAGCGCTTGCCCAGCAAACTACTGTCAAAACATATAAGCATGAGACCTTTGAAGCCATTGTTCCTCTAGCTCTTCTATTCCGTATGATGAATAAATAGCCTTCGTACCATGAGTGCACCTATGTCCCAGAAAGGCAGCATATTATTAATGGAACTTGAAAGTTCGATATAGAAAAGTAACTCTGTAATCATTCATGGATCTCAAATAGGAGCTATTAACCCTGATGATACTCAGCTTTTCTTCTCTTACTAGCAGTGGCTTCCATTTCTTGGAATTTTCTGTTATTTCTGAAAAATACGAAGAAAAATTTTCCGTTGCTAGATCATAAAAGCCTAGGGCAAGAAAAATTAGCTTAAATATGATTGGCCATTAATAAGCTAAGTGTCTTAATGCATTTCTTGGCTATTCTTTCTTTTTCTCATAAGGATACCACAGTGCAAGATAGTGTACTAGAATATAGCAGTATAACTGAAGTAATGCTTTTATGATAACTATCTACAAGAAATTATGAATATATAAAAAAGTTAAGCACACATAGCATGTTGACTATTTAGGTAATTTTAAAGATATATGAAAATAATTTTCTGGTTTCTAGCATTTTCATGCTTCCTAGCATTTTTTTCTGGACAATCTTTCAAAATATGCCACGGAACATTTGAAAACTATTTAATGAATGAAAATGTACTTTAGGTTTAATAGCATCAGTGGCAACCATGCACATGAATACTACAGATCCCATTTGGTCTAAAAGCTAACAAGAGCATGCTTTGGTGGAAATCAGACAGAATGGGACTGATTGGTAAAGGTACAGGAGAGAAGAGAGATACGTATGCCATCTTACCCATGTAAAGATCAGTGCCCGAGTAGACTCCATAGAAGTCTAGAAATAAATTAACACATTTCAGTTACTCTTGTTGGCTTCCTTCTCCTCACCTCACAAACCAACCTTTACTTTTCATGAGCAAATATCATTTGTATACCATGTAAGAAAAATCACAATGGCAGCCTACTAACGGTGTCACTCTGCTGGCCGGCATGCAGAGCACTTGCTTACGCAGCTGGGTTCCTGCACCGGCAGCCCTTCCCCACTGCTGTGCCAGTCCTGCCTCCAGCACTGGGGAGTTCTGAGGCTTCTCTGGATCTAGGGAATGTGCCAGCCCTGTAGCTTCCTTTGCTCTTAGCATGTTTCCTGGGAACCAGTTCTGTTTATCATCATTTCATTGAAATGAGACAAGCTGCATTAAGCTTGCTGGATCAGTGCTGACTCCTCCAAGGCACACCAGTAGCTGGAGAGTGCCTGTAGGCTCCACATTTCTGGGTTTTGCCATTGCTTCAGAGCTAAAGGATAGTAGAAATGCGCAACAGATGAGCTTTACACTGCAGTCTGAAATATTTAATATTTGTTTGGATAGAACAAAACCTATATGGATTCAGATAAAAACATAGAAGCCCTGTCTTAGAAATGTCCTTTCTGTTTCCACACACCTTTGACACATTGCCTGGATTACATCAAAATGCTTTTTAAGGAGTCCATGCCTCCCCTGCATTGGATATGTGTAGTCTCTTTCCTTTCTCCAAAAGCAGATGAGAGCGTGGCCCTGGATGTGACCCCTTGGCAGGGTCCCCTGCCAGGTGATCTGTTGCTTAGGGTTTGTGCAGACAGGCATCCCCCCACACCAGGCAGGCTATCAGTTAGAAGACTGTTACTCTGTGTCACAGACTCTGTTATTCTATATAACACTGAGGTATAAAACCAGCTGAGAAACAACCTTAACATTTGCTAAATATATACAGACTGTAGGCTCCTTATAGATTCTTACAGCTAGTGCTGTCCTGCTAGTCTTCATTATGTGCACTTTTAGGTATTTAATGACCAAAACCCACATACCCCTCTCCCCTTTCAGGAAATAGGAAAATGTGGATTTGTGGCCTGTTTCAGAGCTTTATCCGTTTCAATAGGTTTTTCCCTATAACTGGGGCAATTTAATGAGGTAGAGTGTGACTGTGATCTCCTTTGCTACTTGTCACAGGACTTGGGCTTAGTGATCTTTTCCCACCAAGCAGTAGCAGTAAACGTTTGGGAGCAGTATATTTAAGTGAGGCCTTTAATCGCCACATAGAGCAGCAGGTGTTGGCACGCACAGGTACATCCTTGTAAATAAATACAGTTGTGGTAAGTATATACACAGATACTTCTGTAACGCCTGGAGAGGGTATCTGTCCTGCTGTAACAGGCCACTGGGTCACTGGGACTCAGTTCTGAAAAAGGCAAAACACATCCATGACCTGGTAGGGTTTGAGTTTGGTGTTTTGGTTTTTTTTTTTTTCCTGGCTTTGTTGTGAATCCCCAACAGCCACCCCCACTGGAAACGCCAGTGGGGAAAAACACCAAGTGTGAAATGCCGTAACATAATGAAAACAGGAGTGTAAGGTCTAGAAGACTGTTAATAAAGAAATACAGCAGTCATGGATTTGAGATGTAGAGTGGGAGCTGTGTAGGTCAGTGTATTTAACGGACTCCAGCATTAAGGTCTCGCAAATACTTCTAATACTCTGCAAATGATTAATTGTTTTAGGAAACCGTATACTACATTCTCTAAACATGTATATTCTACATCTTTTCTTTAATAAAGGCAGGTGCATTAGTTACTCTGCAGATATCTGAGGGAAAGGAAAATTGTAACCAGTGCTTCTTACAAACTGCAAAATTACATAGAACAGCTTTTTCAATCCAGCAATGTCATGGCTGTGATGTCCAATTTAGCGTGCTCTGAAAGGATTAGAGCCAATAAAAGCCTTACACCATTTTGAAGAAAGATTCCAAGCTATTGTAGGAAATTATTTGCTCAGTTATGAAATCTACAGAAAACTGTTGGTCCAGGATAAATATTTCTTATATTGGTCCTTGGATTGCTGTCTCTTGAAATAAGTTTATCTTTTTCTGTTGTGTGTTTGGTTTGGGTTGGTTTGGGGTTTTTTGTTTGTTTGGTGGTGGTGGTTTTGCTTTTTCTTTTTAAAGACACATAACAGTTTAGATGGTGTTCTTTTGTTCGGAGTGTTTTCCACCATCCCTGTGGTAATTTTTGAGCAAAGTGCAGGTGAAGTCATTAAGAGTGAACTGGCTGTAGTTTTCCTGACAAGTGAAATTTTAGATGAGATGTAATTATTTTTCAGGAAGACTTGGAGGTTGGGGGGTGGGGGAAGCTCCCTGCTTTCCTGTGATGGGTGTGTCTGCTATTCCCACTCTGCTGTGAGGCAGATGTGAAGATTAACGTTCACATTCTTGAGCTTTTTGCTGTATATGGGGAACAGATTTGGAAGAAAATAGCACAAACAAAATTGGCAAACAGTGCAAATACAAAAGAAAATGTGCTGATGAGTCTTGGTCTGCAGTTTAGTTGAGATTATTGTCACCTTCGGGACTGATCTCTCTCACTCTTCGTAGGATCACAGAGGAGGGGGTTAGGTTAGGAGCTATGTCATGTACTTTTTTGGCCATAAGGCAAATGCTTCTACAAATTATTTCTGGCAACATTTTTCCTGCACAGGAATTCCAATAATGTTTAGCTTGCACAAGCAAGAAAATACATAGCTTGATTAGGTAGGGAAACATGGACTAAGTGGTGAAATATGTGTTTTGTGACAATTTAGCAGTCAAGAATTTCAGAGGTTGCTGAGCTCTGTTAATAAAGATGATGCTAATTCATCAAGAACCTAAACAAGTGCCTAACTCAGACTTCCCTAGAATTACTCTGTCTTGAACGTGTCTTGCAAAAATATTCACAGTATAAAGTCTGTGACAGCAAACCTTTTCCTTGTCATGTGTTGTGACCACGATGGACAGTTATAGGCTCTTTTGTAAAGACAGGCAGGGTGAAAGAGGTGGAGGAGTCGCACTCTACATTAAGAAAAACCTCAAATGTATCAAAGTCAACTATGGTGATTGTGACTGCTCTATCGAATGCCTCTGGGTTAAAGTCAGAGGGGTCATCTCCAAGCACGACCTCACAGTGGGCATCTGCTCCCGACCTCTTAAGCACAATGACGTTGCCAATGAAGCAATACTTGGGGCACTAAAGCAGCTTCTGGCCAACAGAACCTGGTCCTTATGGGTGACTTCAACTACCCAGACATCTGCTGGAAGAAAAATATGGCAGCTCACATGTCATCCAAGTTCCTAGAATGTGAGAGGACTGTTTCCTCATACAAATGTTAGATGTGCCAACCAGGAACGAGGCACTGCTGGAATTGCTATTCACAAACCAAGAAAACATGCTTTGTAATATCTCGGTTAGTGATAGCCTTGGCTGCAGTGATCATAATATTGTGGAGTTCGGGATCCTGCTGAGCATGCTGAAGGTCAGTACTAAGACAAGGGTTCTAGATTTTAGAAGAGCAAACTTCAGTTCACTCAGAGCTCTGTTGAGAGGAATTCCATGGGATGCTTCCATGGAAGATAAAGGAGCCAGTGAGTGCTGGGGGTTCTTCAAGAACTCCTTCTTGGAAGCACAAAACCAGCTTATCCCCTATAAAGGAAAAGGAAGTAAGCAGAGCAAGAGGCCCCCTTTGCTCAACCATGAACTCCTGGGTCTATTCAAATCCAAACAAGAAGCATACCAGAAATGGAGAAGTGGAAGATTATCCGTCGAGAGCTACAAGGGCATTGCCAGAGTGTGCAGAGAAGCAGTTAGAAGAGCAAAAGCCCAGCTTGAATTGAAACTGGCCGTAGGCATCAAAAATACAAAGAAAGGCTTCTTCAGGTATGTCAACCACAAGCAGAAAGAGAAGGAAAACATAGGCCCACTGTTAAATAGAATAGGAGAGTCAGTCACCAACGATGCTGAAAAGGCAGAGGTTCTCATCACTTTCTTCATCTCTGTCTTTACCAACACTGTTGGGTCCCAGGCTTTGGGAATGAAATTCCCAGTTGATCCAAACATAGACCCACCATCAGTGAAGGAAGAGTTAGTATGGGAATTATTACAGGAGCTTGACCCCTACAAATCAATGGGCCCTGATGCCATCCATCCGATGCTGTTGAGAGAGATGGCTGATATCACTGCAAGGCTACTCTCCATAATCTTCAAGAAGTTGTGGAGAATGGGGGATGTTCCAGAGGACTGGAGGAAGGCAAATGTTACCCCTATCTACAAGAAGGGCTCGAGGGTGGATCCGGGTAATTATAGGCCCATCAGCCTTACTTCAATCCCTGGGAAAGTTATGGAATGAATCCTCCTGGGGGCCATCACAAGTCAAATAAAGCACATTATTGGGAAAAGCCAACGTGGCTTCACTAAGGGCAGATTGTACTTGACAAACCTCGTGGCCTTCTATGACAAAGTGACTTGCTTGGTTGACATGGGGCAGGCAGTGGACATTGTCTACCTGGACATCTCCAAGGCTTTTAATATGGTCCCCCACAGTCTCCTGCTAGAGAAATTGATGCGTTATGGCCTAGACAAGTGGTCTGTGCAGTGGGTGGGGAACTGGCTGACAGGCCGCACCCAAAGGGTGGTGGTAAATAGCTCTTTCTCAGACTGGCAACCTGAAACAAGTGGTGTCCCCCAGGGAACAATATTGGGCCCAATGTTATTCAATATCTTTATAAGTGATCTGGATAACGGCATCAAGTGTAGCCTGATGAAGTTTACGGATGACACCAAATTGAGTGGGGAAGTAGACACTCCAAAAGGGAGAGCTGCTCTGCAGGGAGATCTGGATAGGTTGGAAGAGTGGGCCAGCAAGAACCTTATGAAGTTCAACAAGGACAAGTGTAAGGTCTTGCACCTGGGAAAACATAATCCGGGAGTGCAGCACAGACTGGGATCCACCTGGCTGGAGAGCAGCTCTGTGGAAAGGGACCTGGGGGTGCTGGTGGACAGGAAGCTCAACATGAGCAAACAGTGTGCTGCTGTGGCCAAAAAGGCCAAGAGGATGATGGGTTGCATCAAAAAGGGCATCGCCAGCAGAGATCAAGAAGTCATTATCCCACTCTACTCAGCGCTTGTCAGGCCACACCTGGAGTACTGTGTGCAGTTCTGGTCCCCGCTCTACAAAAAAGATGTGGACAGGCTGGAAGGGGTCCAGAGAAGGGCCATCAGGATGATCAAAGGACTGGGAAGCCTGCCATATGAGGATAGGCTGGGAGAGCTGGGTTTGTTCAGCCTTGAGAAAAGGAGGCTCACAGGGGATCTCATCACCATGTACCAGTAAGGAGTAGCTACAAAGAAGATGGAAGTTCCCTTTTTACACGGAGTCACATGGAGAGGACAAGGGGGAATGGACACAAATTGCTCTTGGGGAGATTCCAATTGGACACGAGAGGGGAATTTTTCACAGTGAGGGCAGTCAACCATTGGAATAATCTCCCTGGGGAAGTGGTTGACTTGGCCACATTGGACACTTTCAAGAGTTGTCTGGACAGGGTGCTGGGCCATCTTGTCTAGACTGTGCTCTTCCTAGGAAGGTTGGACTAGGTGATCCCTGAGTTCCCTTCAAACCTGTGATTCTGTGAAACTAAACTCTGCAGTCATGCAATATGCAAGACTTGTATATCAAGGATTTGAATTACAAGGAATGAAATCAGAATGTAAAATCAGTGTGCTCAAATTACAGTGCGTTAAAACTTTTGTGTTAATTACTCATTTGGAAAAGAGGAGGTATAAAGTATGTGAACTAAGGTCACTACTTCCATCTAAATAACAACCAAAAGCATTTAAATGCCTGCATGTTGTTGTGATTCCTTTAGCAGTTTGCCCAAAAGTTCTTCAGAACATTTTTTAACCTGGTCAATAGTATGCATGTCAAAAGCTGCCTTAATGAATTTGCTACACATTTTAATATTTAATATATTGCATTTCTAGTCCTGATACTGGTTTCAGTATATTTTCACTGTAAAGATGACTTTTTTAAATTTTTATTTTTTATTTTGTTTTTGCCATGATGTTCTTGAATGTTGGTGTTGACCCTCTAACAGCAGGATATGCGTTGTCACAGGGAGAGCAGAAAACTTCTATCAGCTTCGGATTTTGTCTGTTGGGATATAGGGTATCTGGGGGCATTGGCACAGACAAAGGGAAGTGTTATCTCCTTTCCTCTGGTTTGTGGGGTGAAAGAAAGCTTTTTAGCAGGGCAGTAGCAATATTAAGCTCTTTGATCCTTGTTTTTAAAAATGTTTTAATTTAATGTGTCCCTTTTCCCAACCTGGCTGTCACAGTATTAGAAATAAAAGGCTCAAGGTTTGCTACACTAGATTGTAAAAGTTATAAAAAGCAAATGTTTAGTGTCATGTTTCCATGTCGTGACTTGAAGTTGTGCACTTAATTGTGCTCTTTGCAGCTCATGCTGTGCAAGCCAGAGAAGCCACCCTAGTCAGAGCACAGAAGCAGTACTGTTTAACTTCTGTAAGTAATTGACCTGATGGAGGCTGTGAGTATTCACAGCAAACCGTTTACAAGCTGACTGCACATCAAAAATAATCCTCCAGATAATGAGCATGTTTGAGAATCTTGCTAACTGTTCATGGGCAATTTTCAGGCAGACATCAAATGAGTTGGGCAAATGTTACTCGCCAACTGCAGTCTCTGCTGCGAGGTTGTTGGTCTCTTTCTTTCATGAAAGCCCATCCTGTGTAAGTGCAGTTGCATTAGTGTAACTAGATCATGGTGGACGCACATGACAGAAACCACAGCTCTTGAAACCTGGCGTGTTGCCATAGTTGTAATCCGTACCATGTTGCTATCTACTGCAGAGGCATAATGTAGGTGCTGAGTGGAGGCAGTCAGGATGCTGAGCCCCAGGGATGACCCCAGGTGAGAAGCCAAGGGAGGCTGCAGCTGCTCACCCTGACACCCAGGAGCCTGTTAGGCAGAGCATGACCGAGTCAAATTAACACGGTGCATCTCTGCCAAAAAGTGCCTATTCTTTTCCCTGAAAAAAAAAGACAGGATGCAGCTGCTAAATTATTTAGTAAATGTAGCAAACTATTCTCATTTTCCCTGAAGAGAGATTTTTGTAAGAGTTTTCTATGATCATGGCTTTAATCTGTACATAGACCAAGACACTGAAATATCTTCACCATTTATGAAGTCCTTAAATTGCCTGAGGAAAAGTCTGTGATTATTATGGAGTCTTGTTGAGAAGATAATTATCCTGAACATTAAGAACACATCTACAAAGAAATCTGGGGATGCTGTTATGTTCTTGGCTGTATGTTTTCATAGTAATTTCTTGGGAAAATTCTGGACAGATGGCATAGGTGATTTAACAGGAGATTGCAAACTCCTCTCTGGCAACTTCATTTGAAGGTTTCTTAAATATTCTAAATGCTTTTTCTATGCCTGGGTGTAATGGACCTGAAACCAAATCAGTGCTGCAAAGGAAGACATTCCTTTCTAGAATATACATGTAGAATACATGTAGGAGCCACAGTCTTGAGTTGAGGGGAGGAAAGCGCAAGCATTCATTTCAGCTCCATGTTTTTTACAAAAATAAATTCTTTCATTTTGGGGGGTCCCAGCTGTCATATGTTAAAAGAGGCTGGCTTTTCTTCTTTTCCTTCAAAGGCAACAAGGAGAAATATTTTCTGAAAATCAGGCTATGTTTTAAGATATGCCATTTGTATATAGAGAATCATTCCTTGTTCACAGAAATATTGATGATGGGCTTTACCCTAGGCAGTAACTGAATGTGAAAGTCAGTATTTGCACAAATGATTCTTTCATACTAATATTTCTCTTTTCATTAATTCTGGTTTGCAGTTTATGCTGTATTTCATTACTGAATTGAAATAAATTTGGGATTTATAAATTATTTTTCAATATTTACTACCAGCTTTTAATGTGAATAAAAAGTCAGAATGACTGTGCATTACGGAATTTTATGAAAGCTTCTAAGTCTTGTACAGGAAAAATACGAGTTTTAGAATTTCCAGTAAATATGGCCATGTCACCAAAACTTCCCTAACCTTTAAAAAGCTGCTGCGGACTCTTTTAAGAGTTAAAAGCTACTCTATATGAAAGCAAATCTGCGTATGAGTGACTTTATTGTATTTTCCACTTTATATTTTTTCAGTGAATGTATCTCAGTACAGGATTTTCTGTTCTTTTTCAAGAACTGCTGAGACAGCCTACATAAGACAATTAAACTGTATTTTCATTGATTTTTTTTCTCATACTTAAGAATGAATTATGCACCTATTCTTTCTCAACAAAATAATTCGCAAATTAAAAAGTAAACAGGTTCCACCATGACTAAGCTTTGAAGTGCAGTTTTCAATTGCAGAAGTGCAGTTTTCAATTGTGGAAGATCAAACAGTTGAATGAAATATTTAGGAATATCTGGGTCAATGCAAACATCAAGTTTACCATGACTGAGGGGACTGGGATAAGTTACTGGTTAGGAAATGTGAGCTTGGCAAGGACCATTCCTTGGCTGGCAATGTACAGAGGTGGGACCTCAGTGTTGGTTTGAGCAGCCTTTCTCTCTGGTTTGGTCTGTACATCAGGAGCTTTGTAGCTATAAATTCCCATCCAAGTTTTGCAGCTCAGGAAGTATTTTCTCTGCAGAAAATATTTCTATGCTTTCTCTGAGCAGAGACTTCAGAGCTTCTGGGTTGGGAACACACCATTCAGCGATTTTCATACTCAGGGAGTCTGGTGATAGCAATTGGCCTCAGTACCACCAGGGAGTAGCTGCCTTCTCTCATGGTGACTAGGACCCTGGTCTGCACCAAGCGTGGCGATGTGGGGCTTCTGTAGCTGCATTTTCTTCCTGGCAAATCTGACTCTGAATAAAACTGCCTTGGAGAACCCCCTGTGCTGCTGGTGGAGGACAAAGTGGTGATAGATCAGGATTCAAGCTTGTCCAGACTGGATGCTGTGCCTGTAGGGGTGTGGGTATTTCATCAGAGCAAAACACTCACAGCTGTTTGCTAACCAGAAAAACGTACCAATTCCTAAAATCTTGTATGCATAGGAAATTGAAATGGTTTTTTTAATCCCATTTGGCATGTTTCATAATTACATTTTCAGTAGCTCTCTTACTGTTTTGGTAATTTTTTAAAAACAATTCTCTTGTTCATAGTCATTGTATGTTTGTGACAGCCTAGTCTTCTCTGAAGTCTCCAACAGTGCTATCACAAAGCTGACTCCATGTGGAAGGAGATGAAAGGACAGACTGTCAGATGTCTGTAGGATGGATGAATCTCTAAAGTTTTAGCAAACTGGCCATGCTTGGTCAGATATTAATCTAGAATGGTTCATAGCTAGGATTTACTCAACTCAAAATAACAGTAGAAATTGGGACATGCCAATCAGCAGCTCGCTCTTGTTATATTGCTGTTGCAAGTAATTTACCTTGAGCCAGTGCATGCTGCTGTTCATGGGATTTTTGCTGCTGACTTTAGTAGCAGGCATTTTAAGCTCATATGCTTTGAGCTAACTAAAGGGAAAAGAAATTAAGAACATAAAGAGCAGAATAATTTTAAGGAGAAATCTTTTTCTTTTCTTTTTTTTCTTTTCTTTTTTTCTTCCCCCTTTTAAAGTTGCCCAGGAGATGTCAAGTGTCAGATCTGTGCATTTTTTTTCCATGAATGCTTTTCGAAAACAATTTTAAAAAACACTTTGTGACTTCATGTTGTGATAGGTCATTTGTGATTACATCAGTCATGTCCTGTTACAGCAGTAATGTGTAAATTGCATCTCAGTATGGTTAGAAACTGATGCAAATAAGGTATTTCACTTTGGGTAACCATAGCCACAGCCATTATTTTCTTTAGCTATTGTGCTGTGCTCTATTGTGAAATCTCACAGCAAGGTTCCTTAGCTCATGTCACCACCAAATTGGTTACAATATTTTGCATCTAATGAAAGTTTAAGACAAAAAAAAAGGGGGGATTTGAGTTGTTAAAAAAATTTTCAAGGGGAAAACCTTTAGAACTGCTTTAACAAAATCTTTATTACACGTGAAACAATTTTACATAATTTATTATCAGAGTCAATAGGTTAAATTACCTTCAAGCAAGGGTGTTTGAAATAAAATATACTGCTGTTCTTGCCTTAACCTTCTTAAACTTCACTACTTCCTTTGTATTCACAGCGATGCCTGTGGAACGGTGGTCTGGGTTATGACACCAAGAATAGATGACAGAGGCCTTGATTATATAGATGCCTACCCTCGTGGCACTGCCATTCCCAATTAATCTTTGTCACAAAAAGGAGGGGTAACAATTATGTGAAGACTGGAACACCTGAAATCACACAATGTCTGTGGTGATGATAACTCATTGAACTGGATAATGAATCTACTTCCCGTAATACACATGCTATCGGGCATTGGAGGAAAAGTACAAACAATTAAAACTTTTGGATTTACTGGGAGAAGTTCTAAAATAGTTTGAACCTGCCCATTAAGGTATCTGTCATGATGCTTGGGGAACTTTGCTGTTAACCTCATCAAAACTGGGAGTACTTCAGGCTAGAAATATTGATTATTGCTATGTATAAATACATTTTTATAACCTCAGAGCGTAGCTCTTATTGATAGAAAGTTACTGGAGGTGTTCTTCCATATCTCAGGTGTATCTATATGATACGTATATTTATTGTAATTGATAGATATAATTTACCTCTGATTGATATATTTTTTTTAAAGTCTAAAAAATAGCTAGAATTCACATTATTTTCTCATTTTCTCCACAGCAATGAGGCTAGAAAATTTTGTAAAGGGTCAGTTTAGGTGATCGTATAATAGCATAGCTCCAACTTTTTGTACTTAAGAAAAAGATATTATCAAGATATTCAAGGAAATTGTTGGATGCAGTGACACTGTGGCTACATGAGCATTTTTTTTTTCCTTTTCCCTGGAAATATTCCTCATGCTGAAGAGGTCCCAGAGCCTTGCTCTGCCTGTCCAGGAACAGGTTGCAGTTCAGTTTTTTTCATGTTGCATTACAGTAATTAATGTGAAGGTATTTTTGTGAGCATTTGTCACTGTGAGCTATTTATAAGCCAAGCTTCAAGTTTCTAATTCCCTTTGTGAAGAAGTTGTGATACATTTAATGCAAGCTGTTGCTTTCAGAGTTGCACCTGTCGCACAGAACCATAACATAAAAAAACCCCCAAGCAACCAACCAAATTACTTTTGTCTTCAACCTGGAAAATATGGCCTATAGTTCAGCCAAATTACTTATTCTCAAATATGTGAAAAACATTTCCTAGATGTACAATTTTTTCTTTTTTCTTTGGTAATCGGTTCATCATGTTTTACGTTCCCCAGTTTATAGGAACTTTTCTGGGCATGGGTTTCTGATAGCATCGCCTTAAATCCGGCACAGACAAATAACTGCACGTCTAACACAGCCAGGTGTGGCTGCCGGTGGCTGTCTGCACCTCCTCCCCTCCAGCTGGTAGGTGTTCCTGGGATGCTCCCCTGGCGCCTTTCCAGCTGCGGCACAGTGCCTGCAGTGCCGGCTGGGCTTTCCAAACAAGTTACTTTACAGAGAAAGGAGAGTCCTCTTGGAAAAGTAGGGTTTGCATCCTCTTTGCACTGGAATGCAAAGGAGTTGGAATGGCATTTTATTGGCTTGGGCGTTTGCCTTAAATACCTGGAGTGGTGCTTTCCTGCTGAGGAGCTAGTGTAACCATCAGCTGGTGTACGTGCTCATGGGCCCACTGACCTGAGCACAGCTTAGTCCAGCTGAGGGCCAGCACTTCTGGCTGTTAGCTGTATATGATTGCCTTTACAACAAAGACTGGAAACGTGTTTCTTTTCACTTTGTTGTAACTAAGTGGTAGATGGGTTTTTGCTTGAACTTAAAACCTACTTTTACTGGGGATTGAACAAGAAAAATTTCAGCTGCAGAAGAGGGCATTTTTTGCAAAGCTATTAACATTTGAGAGCAAGGTAGTGTCAGGCTCTTTCAACTAACACATATGGAGCATTTCGCAGACATGACCCCAGCCAATTTGTCAGCATTTAGTTTTCTGAAGCCATGGTTGAAAGGACCTTTGCACAAAGTTACAGGTACACATTCATAGAGCATACGCTCAGTACAAGAGGCCATATCTCTTGTGGTAAGGATTTAAAAATGGGCTCATAGTAACTGGAGTTTTTTTGATGAATCGAATAAAGGAGTGCATACTGTAATAAATTGGTAAATATATATCCTTGTGAATTCACAGGAGTAAATTTGTCCTGATTCTTCTAAGATATTTCAAAAGTGCAGCAAATTGTGTCCTCAGGTGAGACACAAGTTTGAAAGGTACTGTTTGGGATCACAAATGGGTTGCTGCCTCCTTAGCTAAACTGTAAAACCATTCTGGGTCATCAGCTATGCCTACTTAGTCCACCCTCTTCCCCAAAAGAATGTTTCTTTATTTTTCTACTTTATTACCTTTATGAAAATTGTCAACATTGTCTATTAGTCTCAGTGAAAGAATCCTGGGTGTCCCTGGACAAAGCAGCCAGTTAACAACTTTTCCATTTGTGCTCAGATCAGAGATAAACTTGAGCCCTATGAGGGTTGTAGGCAAAAATTGAGGAAGTTTTCTCACAGACTTATTGATGAACAGTTTGTGAGAATTTCTCAGTTAATAAGTCATCTCCCAGTTGGGCAGAATATGGCTGGTAATCTCGGGTATCTAATAAAGCTGCAGGAAGAACTGCATTCTGGTAAAGAGTAAATCTGAATTCCTGTTTCAACTCACTTTTATCACTGATGTCATTAGAGGTGTCCTTCATGTGTACCTCTGAATTTTTCACTAGGGAGTGTAAGTCTCAAATCCTGAAGAACTGTGTGAGTAGTCAGGAATACTAACTCCAATTTCTTACACATTTTGTCTGTGGGTCTTCCTAATTAGGGTTATTTGCAGTGGCTGGTAGCTAGGGAAACAGCTAAGCAAACTTCTTCCTAATGTGTGTCTTTCTTTTCCTAAACATAACAGGGCCCATTTCTGTGGTCTCATTATGCTGCCAGCATATTTTGCTTTCTCTTTTTCCTGTTGTGACTAGGGAAGTGTAACCATTGCAATTGCAACTTTTCAGAATAATTGGAGACTCTCCAGTTGGCTCCTCCACCTGTAATTGCATTGTCCCTAGTGGACTGATGTAGGTGTAAGCGTAGACTCATTGTCTGTATTATTTATCGAAACATAGGCAAAGCAGTGTTGTGTAAAGGATGGCTTCTGGCATATTCAGAGTCGAAAAGCAGGGAAAGCAGTTCTCCTCCTCCTCCCAGCTTGACTTTTACTGAGACTCTACTGTGGCACAGGTAAAGCATGCGATTACAGTGCTGCTCTAAAGAAGATTATGCAGCAACTTGTACCACAGCATTGCTCAGTGCTTTCTGTTGCTCTGCTTTGGTGTATTGTGCCGTTAGCATCACTGACACTGAGGACAGCTGCCCGCCTTGATTCTGATGCAGCTCAAGAGACAAAATTTTCTTTTTATCACCCACTTTTCTTTGGGATATGTTGGCTTCTGCTTGGATAGGAATATAATGAACTACTGATAGAAATCAGCTTTGTGAAGCAATAAGCAGTAAAAATGTTCTGTCACTGTGCCCAAGGGGAATCATATCATACCTTAGTTATCCATGTATTCAAGGCCAATCCTTAAGGAGAGAAAGAGGGTACATGAATATACTCTCTGTATAAAATATAGATTGCTCCTCTTAGCTCTCCATCTGTGGACCTTCAAGAGCTTTATAAACACAAGCTCACTGAGCAGCTGTATACCCCAAGGAGGCAGGTAATACAGTAATAAAATCTGCCAAGCAAGTTAAGGGTCCAAATCTCAATGCATACCTCAGGGTTGTGAGAATTAAATAGAGCAGTTTCACAAAGAGACATTCTTCTGGGAGACTCTTTTTCTTATAGAAGCAGCATAAGATCAAACCCTCCTTTTGATCATTTTCCAACCTTCAGGGGTGCTTAGTCCTTGAGTAGAATCAGAAGAAATTGCTATATAAATAACATGAACTCAGACCTCTGGAGGAAGGTGTTTGGCTCATAGCATGGGATTCTCCTGAGCAGGTTTAAATGCTGTGCGGATCTTCCTAAATATCCTAAACCCTTCTCTCACATTCAGCAGTATCTTTTCAGCATTATTTTAATCTGAGAGATCACTTGAAGAAAGAGTTTTTTAAAGCAGTCTGCAATCTGTGGTTGCATTTATTTCCTAGCTATTCTGATACCAAAGGCAGCACGAAGAAAAGAAGATACGAAATGCAGTAAAGCAGCTGTTGGGCCAACTGTTGTGGGATCGCACAGGCTGTGGGAGGAACACTGCTTTGCTGTGTGACCGAATGCTTGAAGTGGGAGTCTGACACAGCCAGTGTCTCCTCTGGCACTTCATATCTACTGAGGAAGAAGGTGTGCTCTGGCTCACTCTCCTCATGGAAAAAGCCAGGAAACATAAGGGTTGATGCAAACATCAGTAATGCTTTGTCCTGCTGTTTGGGAGAAAATAATTGATTTCCTGGCACTCTCATTTAATGTAGAGTAACAGCTGCTGGAGAGACAGGGATGTCTGGCTAAACCCTGCTGGGTACACAAAGGAGGACAGGCAATCCTGCCTGAGGTGTATGGGGTGAAGCCTCCCCATACTGTGTGCTTCAAGGTGAGCAGAAGACAGTCAATCTAAATGCGTAAAATTTCAAATTATTTTCTGAAAGCCTTTCTTGCTACTGATGCAATGAAGAATAAAGCCCCACAGCACAGGGACGTAAAAAATTTCTTGATAGTTTCTTTTTGCTATGTGGTAACAACATAACTAAGAGCTGCGCAATACTTTTAGAGAACTTCAACGTTCTATTATTGTTTCATACTCTTAAGAAAAGCTCTCTCTTTGTGTCCTTCTCTTTGAACAAACTAATTTGCCAGTCTATATAGCTCAGAGTTCACATACTTTGCAAAGATGCTGCCATGTGCCATTTAGTTTCCTTTCTGAAATGTGATCTTAGACATATATTTCAGAGAAAAGGAAACCAAGTGGTTGAGTTTAGTGACTGAGAGGGATTAACATGCTCTGCCTGTGGGCACAGGGAGAGAGAGGAGGAGAAAGGGGGTAACTTTGCCCCTTCTTGGCTGTTTGTGCCTTGTTTTTGGAGATGGGTACTTCAGTAGCTGAGAAATACTACATGAGGTCAAGATGGAAAACATTTCTTTGCATCTGCACCTGGGAGTTAGAGCCCCAGTGTCTGTGTAAACTGGCACTGCCACAAAAATATCCATGCCTTTGTTAACACTCTATGATTATTTTTAGTCAGATCAGTTTCCCTGTCAGATTTGCCGGATGGTCATACAGAAGCCTGGATCAGCACAACTAAGGGACATCATCAGCCACAATCAAGAGGCTGGGACAGAACGGAGCAGACTCGTTTTTCATGGCCACGCTCCTGCCTTAAATGATCATGAGGGAGCTGAGGGCTCCCCTTTTTCATCTGGAGACTGTAGCAGTAGGCCCAAGCTTTCTATCAGAATAAGACCAAGCAAACAGCTCCTTTCTCCCTCTTGCATCAATTGCAAACAAGTAATAAAATAAAAAGCCTTTGCTTGCCTATTAAATGTTTAGGCTTAAATTTCAGTGATGACCGGAATGTTTTGGAAATCAGTTCAAACACTTACTGAGAATTTAAAAAAACAACTCCCTTTTTTCATTTTTCCATTTGTTTTCACAATGCCTAAAGATTCTTTGTATCCTTTGACCTCTCCTGAGATCACTTTGAACTTAAACTGGAAGCCTAATTGGATTTTAGCAGGAAACTTGTTCATGCATATAGCAGCTTTAAAGGGCATGAATAGTATAGTGTTTGAGAATGTGCCGCTATCTGAAAGATTGATGTGTTTTTCTGGTTTTGATGTAAAAGGAAAACATAGTGCGGGCCTGTCACAAGCCTCTGAATCAGCCAGATTCTTTTTAGAAGCCAAAGACAGCTCTTGGCTCAGGTAGGCTATTCTCCCACACGTCACTTTGCCAAAACAGAGCGTGTGTGTCAGGACTTTTTTTGATGTTGTTTTTTTTTTCTCCAGATGGTGTAATGAGGGATCGACTGCTTGTTGCTTGCCAAGAGGTGTATAATATTGTGGCAAAACGCAATCCCAAGCTGCAGTTTTGAAGGTAGTATATCAATCACTTACTCATCAGGTTCCTACACTTCTTGCATTGAGGGTCAAACCTCTGTCATCAGGCCAAACCTATTAACAAGTTGCATCCAAATGTTTTGAGAGTGATGAAATTTGGTATGTTTTCACTCCAAATGTTGGATAAAGTGTCCACTGTTAGGATGGTAAGAGCCAATATGCAGCTGATCCCTTTTTTCTTCTGTACCTCAAACCTAAGTCACTAAATCCGTCAGGTCAGCTAAAAATAATAATGCTTTGAGTTTGCCTGTGATTTTTCCCTATAGTACATCTAAAGTAAAAGCAAGAATTATATGGTGTCACAATTTATTTACTTGCGTGGTTGTGATTAAGTCATTTATCAGCTCTTGAAACACACTTTGAGTTTGGGATTTCCTAGGAAATTTTTAAAAATAACTTCTTGTGTCTAAATGAAGTTATAATAATAGAGATGAAAATGAGATAGGATAGTTTTCCAACTGAAGGGTCTGTAGTTTTTAACCAGATTGATTTCTGAGTCTTCCATCTGTTGTTACACTTGTCTTCAAAATAAACCTGATATGAATTGCACCTTCACTAGGTAACAAAATGGCAAAATAATCCACCTTCTGGATCTTGGGTGTTTCAGCATTATTAAACACATATAGGAAAAAGTGCCTGAGAGTGGCACATACACACAATTTAGCCACTGTAATCTAGAAAGCTTCCAATACAGAGAGGTTTAGAGACAAAAACAGTTGGGGGAAGTCAATCATCTCTGTCATCTTTCAGCTTTAACTTCTCTATTTGTTATAGACACTTTTTCTTAATAGGGACTGTGTTCATTTAGTCTCACAGCAATCCAAGATAGAAGAAAATTAGTGTGCTGACATTTATGATAATAAAAGCAATTTTAATATGGTGATACACTGCTTTTGCCTTTTTAATATACTACTACAAATAGTCTCTGTCATGTAGCAGGAGAGAGCAGGATATTCAGTATTATATAATATTTTAAAAATATTTCAGAATGACAGCTTGTATGAAAAACACATGTAAAAAGATTGCTTTGCCATGAGCTATAAAACATAGCAAAAATCCTCCAAAAGACAAAACCTGTTTTTAAGAGTGATCTGACAAGCTAAATAAGACTAGGCTTGCTAATTTAGGCTGTCTGGAAGGAGTGTAGAGGAAATTTTCAGCATCTCAGTTGATATGACAACAGACAAAATCTATAAACATTCTTTAGGTGCCCTATATGCTGTATTTGGACCACCAAAAGGATTTTCTGCCTCAAACAATACCAGATTATTATTCCTGGCTGGTAGGAAAAAATCTGTAAATTATAGCTATATCTGGCACATGTGGAAGAAAAGCCATCAGACGGTATCATACATGAAAAATGGTTTCTTGGTTGCCTTGGTCAAATAACTAAAAGTTTAGACGGATCATCTTTTAATTTGAGGAATGATGAAACAAGCAGTGACAAGAACAAAACTGCAAGTTTCCAGAAGTAGATATATTGAGTTGAGAGGTAGGTCATTTGTCAGCCACCCCTGTAGATAAAATAAAATGGAAGGCAAAAAAGTTCGCTTTGTATCACAAAGCCAGAGACTGCAGCACAAGATTATGTATTCTAAGGCATCTACCTCTCTCTGTGTACACCTCTAGAGACACTGAAGAGGGTCTTAAATTTCGGCATGCTCCAGCATCTCAAGTTCTGGAGGGAGAGACTGCAGAGCGTTGTCTTTATACGGCTGACATGTGTAGCCTTGAATGCTGTCCATAAATTAGGCCCCTATCAAATAACAGTGCCTCTAGGCATTTGCCCTTTAAAAACTGCCCTTCAGAGGGAATAGGCGATCTTCTGTAGGATGGATTATGCATTTTACAGTCCTAATAATAAACCAGTCTGAAAAATAGGTACCAAAACAATTAAATCATCTTTGTTGGCAGATCTCCTTTAAGTTTCTGAAAACCTGGTGAGAGAAATGAAGTTACTGTTGCAGTATTTTTTAGACGTCGTTTAGCTGTAACTTTACCTGATACATGCAGAAAAGGAATATAGCAGGGCATTTCCGTTCTGCCTTTCTCTTCCATTTGGCAGTTGATCTTGAGTGCCCATATAACCTATTAAACTCACTTTGTTATAGCTTTACTATTGACATTTGAGATTAAATGCCAGGGAATGAAAGAAATTTTTTTAAAGACTATGAATTTTTGTTTCAATACAACTTTGTCAGGACCACAAGACTGTAACAGCCTGCTGTAGTGTGCTATTTCAATCATTTCTTTCTACCTAGGAAAAAATACCTCTGATTAGCACAGATACATCCCTTTGTTACAAGGTTTATACAAAATTTGGCAGTGTTAATACAAATGAACTTAACGGGAGCTGTGAATATTTGGCACTATCTTGTTCCTATTTGCAGTGCTTGCTTATCTCCTCTCATTCAATAAGCTACAAAGCAGAACAACTGCTTTATGAAAGCAGTGGTGGATCTTGGTGCTACAACACTACAGTAAAGTATTTTTTCAGTGCTAAAAGGATGCTTTACACGTGGTATTCTCACCCACCTAATTCTCATTCAATCTGAAAAAGATGGAGGCCAGAGACCTGGGATGCTTTAGAGGCTGGCCTGAGAACACTCGCCTGGACTAGCCTCCTCCACATGGCCAGCAGTGGTGGTGAGCACAAAGACCTTGTGTGGGGAGGTCTGCTTCAGAGCCAGCACCTAGCAGTTTTGCCTCTTACGTTGGCTCTGGGTCAGCACCCCAGCAGATCTGTGTTGAGGCCTGGGAACCTAGTTCTGCAACCTTCTCCCAAAAATCCAGGAGAGTCCATGGAAAGCTCGTACTGGATTTGGTAGCTGTTGGCAAACTAGAGTTATACCACACAGATCACTGTTTTTCAATATTTTCAGCTAGCAGAAATGTAAAACCCTGTAAAATCTATCTTTAACTCTCTGTAGACAGAATATTTTGATCCAGTGCATCCTAGAATTGCCTTTAAATACTTGGTACTTTCTCTGAAATCATGATAGTAAAGGACAGAGCTAAAGTTATTTACAGATATTATGGATGTAGTGAAGACTTCAGAGTGATTTGCATGTCTAATGTTAGTCTGACACTAATTTAGAGCTCAACTCATCTAGATGAAAGAATTTTCATCAAAACTATTCTGGAGAAGACAAGAATCACTTAATTTTGTATCTTAAAACTGCTGCTGTGTGATCAGATGCTTTTGCAAACTTAATCAAACAAAGCATTTACAGAAAACTGCTTCTCTCTATCATTATCCCCAGCATTATCACTTTTCTAATTGGACTTGAACAATTCTTGTTCCAGAGTAAGCTTTTACTGTTACTTGCTGCGTAATAGAACACTGCAGCTTGCATCTGCTTCACAGAACATGTCGGTCTGTCTCATAAAGCTGAAGATATCAGAGAATACCGTATATGGCACTGTTTGTTTCAGGTGTGATGCTGCAGTTCTTTCCTCCCTGCTCTTTCTTCCTGTAACTTGTCCATTACTTCCAAAGTAGTCACGTAAAGCTTTTCTGGATTGATATCTTTAAAGATCCCCATGAATGGCCATGTGCTTGATCTCAATGGTGGACGAAGTACTTCAATAATGGCAGAAGCAGTTCTAGCACAATAATTGTGCTAAGATTCAGAAGTCAGTAATGATTTTAGTTGCTACAGGTTTAGGATAGCATGAATGTGAATGCAGATAGCATTATATTTTGGTATGCTTCATGAAATAAAATTTTCCAGTTCTGTGTCTCACTTTTAGAAGTGGTAGGGCACACGTATGTGTAAGTTAAACTTTTTCAGTGTTTTTTTTTTCATGGTCTGAAACAATCCCAAAATTTCAGGGGCAATGAGTGGTAGAAGAGGTGCTTGTGAGGTGTTTATAGTAATTGTGATGGTATGCAGCCTAATAATACACTTTCTGCTCTCCTGCTTGATGGAAACTTTTTCTTGATGTCCACTGGATATTAAGCAATTCAATGAACTGATGAGCAAGAACAAGGTGATTGCAGAAGTACTCTCAGCCAGCTAAAACTGAGCATGCAGCTCAGTTTGCTGCTCTGCATTCTGTCTAAATGGGGCGTTTAATTATAGGCATTGCATCTGGGAGGAGTTCTTTGGTTTACAGCCAATGCCTGATAATGTCATCTGGAGTTTTCTTCTTCTGCCCTGAACAGATGCATCTTGTATTGAATGCTATTGCAAAGACTTTGCCTGAACAGCGTAGTTGTTTGTATCCCAGTGCATAAGAAAAGACCTTCAGGGATAAAACTAGCCCAGGTATCTGTTGCTGAAGTCTGCTAGAAGGACCCAGAACTTGCAGGTGGCTTGGAGTGCAGTGCTTTCTCAGGGGCTAATGAAGGAGGTTTTGGCCAAGGCTGTGGCTGTCTTTCCTCTTGCATTTGTGAGGGTTATTGCAGTCTGCCTGGGCGTCCCAGTATAAATAGCATTTACACAACCAGTGCTGTCAGAGGTTACTTGAGGAGACATTCTTCCTTTCTGCTGCTGTACTTCTCTCTGCTCCAAGATCACGTGCACATACGGATACAGTTTCCAGTTACAGTTGACATTTAAATCTATAAATGAGTCTCAGGCTTCTTCTTGTGCTACTGTCATTGGTGACATCTCTCTTTCTCCTCTACTGGGATGGGTCTTGCGACGTTTGCTAGCTTTTTGTTGCTTACTCTCTTCTAGAAGGACACCCAAAATCATATTAAATACTTCTGAAACGGCTCCACAGTATGCTTCTAGCACATTTTCAGGCCTATTATAATTTTCTTTTAAGTATTTTGAATAGAGACTAGACTGATATGTTAGATAGAGTCCTAAGAAATAGAGCTCTTTACTGTGACCCCTGTGTTTCCTCATGGAAGGCTGGTTAGCTGCTGAGCATCTGCAGCTTCGTGCTAGGGATATATAACAACATCCGATCAACAGCAACTGCATGGCCATAGACTTCAACCATGGGAAATCCAGTATGTCTTCTGAGGAAAGGCTAATTTACCAAGGTCATTTGAAAGTCCTGCTGATGCCTGGTTTTCTGTCTCCTGTGCCTATAATTGGCCTGGGCAATGCATGCCTGTTTAAATCTCATAACATGCAATGCTTTATTTCTCTGCTAAAGGTTATGCTGTTTAACTGATTAATTGTTCAATGCTGACAAACTAGATTTAGCAGCAGCAGCTCTTGGATTTTAAGAAGATGCAGCACATTGACTTTGTAAATGTAACATCTGGCTTTTCCTATTTTAACATATGATAACATTTAAAGAGCCAGTCAGGCTTCTGGGAGTTTAAATACTAGATGGGAATTTTATATTCCCTGTATACTCTATTGTATCTAGTACTGAGAGAAGCAGTGGCTAACTCAGAGCAGACCTGCAACTTTTCAATTCATAAATGATTGTGCATTCGTTTCTGTTGCTACTTTTAGAATTCTTATTATCACCTCTGTCCGGTCACGATGCTAAGCCTCATCCACATCCAGCATGCCTGCTCATCACTTCTGTAACACTCTTTTTAGGAGCAAGATGCTGCATTTTTCTTTTGTTGGCACTATTGCAGGAGCTAAACTTAGCAACAAATGGCAGTAAGCAACTGGTCGTGTCCAGATCAAGGTTTTCATGCTTTCAAGCATTTTTATATAAACACCATATTTTTCAAAATAAATAAGGTCTTTAGAATCTTTACTCTGCATTAGAAAAACGACAATATTAAAAATCAAGCTGACTACAAGCCAAACATTTTTAAAATTCTGATGAGGGACTTCTGATGCTCTTGCATACAAGTCCACTCTGTTTTGTGTTCCGTTATCTGTTATGCTTTACAAGCAGCACAGAAATGAACCTAAAGTATTCAAGGTAAAGTAACTCTCAGGTTCTCCTAAATGACAGCTAAGCTGCAGCAGCCACTGCACATATAGCTCTTATGTGTCAACTGCTACATCCAGTCTGCAGTGGAAAAGAAATAATCCATTTCTGATGAAAAGACTCTTTAAGATGGATGGTGTCAGTACTGGAGATGCTGAGACACATGTAAGAGTAAATATGTACAGTAAAACAGCTCATTACTTAGTTGCAATAGTTGTTGATCAGTGCAACTTTCATTTTCAGGCTTTAGCTAAAGATCCACCTCTCCTTTAATAAGCAGATTTCTTAAAGTGGTGGGAAAATTAGTGATCAGAATTTGCATATGAATGGGACCCCAAAAGTCATATTAATTTAGATTTGAACATGCTTAGGTGTGAAAATATTTGGTTTATTTTTAAAATTAAGCATTTTAAAAGCTTTTAAATACTTACTTGAATATATATATGTTTTTTAAATTTCTTATTGTGATTAGAAATGTAAAGACTGAATAGCTGGACAAAGAGTCCCTGTTCACTTGAGATTTACAGCTCACTATTGCAGTTTCAGAACATGATGTTCTGAGCTCCAAACCTTTAAATATTTGCTTTTGTCTTTTAATGTCTAAGGACATTCTTTTGAAAATTCCAGATCACGTAACTGCATAATTAGCACTGAATTCCCTGTATAAAGAATAATAATCTAGAACTATCAGACTATAATCCCCATTCCTCATGATAGATCTGCTGCATGGCCATTAAGCTATTATAGTATGAAACAGTTAAGTGATTAAAATAAAAATGAATCTCCTGTTATCTTACATTTTCAAATTGTAGTTTTCAAGGACAATATGAAAACAGGAATAGTGAAAGAAGAGTTTTATATTCCTCCCATTTTGCTGACCTTCATCCTTATTTCTAGCTTTTCCGCTCAAATATCAAAAGATCTAGTGTAATAAAGGATGACAGGAAGCACATCTGACAAAACTCTCTCTTAAGTCTTGTTGAATAAAACATTCGGTGGAAATACTTCTTAGTGCCAGCAGGTTAGCATTAAAAGTGTGATGATTTTAAGGGAAGCCTAAACACTCCTCTGATAAATGACAGCTCCAGATTTTAAAATTAAGATTTGAGATAAAGATGCTGCTGAAGTTATCAAAAGTACCCAGCAGTTGCCTAATGCACATGCTCATGACAATACTATTTGCCTGTCAGAAAATCACCTACATCAGTGAGCTAACGCTGATGATGCTGGCGCTGTTATGTAAAGTAGAAGCCCTGATCATACTGTCAGTCACACAGCCAGGGTTTAGAAGCCGTGATCATATTGTCAGTCACACAGCCAGGGTTCTTGCCCTTCTCATTTATACAAAAAGTTCCCCTTTCAAATTTCTCTAGCATAGTTGAAGGGACCAGTTTGCCTGAGCTTTGAATTAACAGTTGTTTCTATTTGCTTGACAACTAAATCAGAAAAAAACCACCAGCCTATAAAAGTTATTTTATTTTTCTTATTTGTTTTCAGTAATAACCATGCTAAATACTAAAAATACTGAAGGCTTATATTTTAGCTAAGCTATTCTGGAAAAAATTCTCAAAACTGCACATACATGTTGAAGTCTAATATAAGAGTGTAAATTCTAGGCAATTATTTGGACATATCTGTGCATGCTTCCCACACGGGGTTTCTGCATACGAGGTTTGAAAAACCATGTACATGGTACAAGCTGAAGTTGACTTCTGCTGTGAACTAGTCAGCGTGTTTGCACAACCTTTCTAGCATTCTCCAGCCTCCCAAAAGCCACTCCACCAGGGAGCTTTGTCTCCTTCAGCCTCTGATGCGATCAGAAGAACTACTTCTTTATGGGAGATTATGAATCAGGATCCTTTTTCTGTGTTTTAAGTAATATGTTCAATTAATTTGAATTGCTAGTAGTATTTTTTCCAAATTGAAGTGAAGAATACAGATTTTTTTTTTTTCTTTTATGCTGTATCGAGACGCTTAAAATGCATGACCACTAATGTGGGTTCCTTGCCAGTATTTATTACTCAGGCAGCACTCAAGCGTCATCAGGGTCACTGGAATGAGAATGAAGGTCGTCTCGTCACTCCACTCATTTTACATTTCTCTTGGAAAAGTTATCCTCCTAGGAATAATTTTTCTTCCAGCTTTCAAAAAGGGATATCAATAAAACTTGGAAATTTGAATGTAGATTTCAAAGACCTGTGTTTAAAAATGTGAAATCAAGTTCAGTCATCAGGCAATACTGTCCAACAGTGTCTTTTGTTTAGTTTCTTGATACCAAAGCTTCAAGATAAAATAAACAGAACATTGCTTAAGTTGATAGATGCAGTTTTAGATTTAGAATTTTTTTAAAACTTCAAAAGAAAATGCCTCATTTTACTCTTAAAAGCTCTGGTATCAGGCAATTATCTAAAAGTTGGGCTATTTCTTATTCAGAGACATTTCTGGTCTCATTATCCTTATGCAGACACAACTCCCATTGGAATCATCCTGAACTTTGCTTCTGTGACTAGTATGGGTTTGAGTGAGATGCTGAGATTTCCAGGAGGCTCATTGTTACACTCTTTATGCTTTGTTGTATCTTCCATTCCCCTCCTCCTTTATTGTTGCAAAACTACTGCCCAGTTTTCTTTTGTTCCAAAAATCTATTCATTCTTTTTTAAGAGAACAAAAAGAGGGGAAATTCTCTGTATGAAAGGAAATTAATATTAGTGTCTCAGGGAGTACTTCCTTTTAAAAGTTTCTTGTAAAACTCCAATAACATAAAACCTGAGGTATATTCTGGTTAGACTGCAGTGTATAAATATCTGTATTTTGATCCAATCTGTTTTAAGCAAGTCCATTAAAAAGAATGTAATTCATTTGACTTTTACATTGGTATAAAACAGCAGGCAAATTAACTGGATGCTGAGTATATTTAAATTATAATTTCTCCTGGCAGTAGATCATACAGTGAAATAATTTTTCCAGCGATCCCTCTCCCTGCCTTCTAACAAACCTGCTGTTTCTTGCCATTGTTGTCATCAGAAAGTTCTTACAGACTAAATTACACTAAACAAAGCAGATGTTAACCAAGAAATAGATGGAAAAGCTGCTACAACAAATGCTCCCTATCATGGAGTGGCCCATACACATAGGATTTCCAGGGTGCAGCAGACTTCATCTAGTGCATCAGCTGTCCCTGGGAAAAGTCTTGTGAGGAAATGAAACAACTGCTGAGTGAATTTGTTTAACTATCTGAGAACAGAAAAAGAGTGTATAGTTGTTAGAATGCAGCTTAATCTTTAATGTCATCCTTGCATGGAAGACGAGCTTGGCAAAGAAATTTCTTAGGACTCTCGGATACAAATAATGTTTTCAATAAATACTGGGGGTTTTATGGCATATTGCAGTTTTCTGTGTTAGACACCCTGAGTGTTCTAAGGACAATGATTAATTTGTTATCTGTCAAGCTTATCCCACAGGAGCTAATCATCTCCCTTTTTGCTAACATTCCCGTCTTCTCCAAAGGTGCCTTTTCTTTCAAATTTTAGAAATTATTCCCATAATTAATTTAAACATGGAGATTTGTTTGCAAGCTGCCCTTAGCCTGAAGTCTGTGGTTTCTTTTTCAGGCTTTGCTGGTGTTTCATGCCTAAAACCATGTCTGTTCTTTTGTCTGCTGTATATTATTGTTTCACAAAAAGTGCTACCTCTCCCTACAAACTGAGCCTTACTTAGAAAAGTCATTAATTAGTCCTCATTATCCTTCCTACCTTGCATATTTCCCTCTCTACTGACAGTTTTATGTAATTTGCTTTGCTTGGCTTTGGGTTTTTTTTATTAGACTGGGAGCTTTAAACTTCAGGGATATAACTTGATTTAATAGGATCTCATTTGCTAAGATGCCGGCAGGTAGTACAGGACATAAATAGCAGAAATAATTGTCTATAAGTGCTTATTAATGCAAATATATCTCCAGTACTTATTTAGAGTATTTTCTTTCAAATGTTGTATTTTGATCTAGAAGTTCTCTTTGTATTAGACTTTTGCTCATCCAGCCTGTGAAGTTAAGCACTGAAAGTTCTGATGCTGCCAGGGGGTCAAGAAGATATGTGTCACCAGCTAAAAGTCAAACTGATCATTTTTAGTTGCTAACGGCTACTAATTTGATGAACCACTGTATAGAACAGGTGTAATAGGACATTTGTTTAATGTTCACTAGCTTCCATATCTCCTTGCCATGTCTGAACAGAGCGCTGACATTTCTGTCATCAAGTTTTAGTTCAGAATCTAAGGTAGTTTGAAACAAATGATTTTGTGAACTTTATGATGATTATTAAAGAGAAAAGAAGTTCTACCCTCTCCAGAACATTAATGACAGAGCAGATGACACATCTTCTGTACAAGGAATAAGATTAAGCACTTTGAAAGCCAGGGCATCTCAATAGAAGTGAAATTGAGCTTTTCAAAGCAGGCTAGCCAATTGCCTCACATAGCAAGCAAATCAGTCTGCTGAGTGATTTCATAATATGGAATGTTTTTTGGAGTGCTATTGCAAACTTTGTATCATCCTCAAGCACAAACCACCATACACTTGCTATAGAAATTACCCTATTAGGGACAGCTGTACAAGTGACAAATCTACACATAGATTGCCAAATAAAGTAGTACAAATTCTATGCAGTAGCTGCGCTTTTTAAACCTTTCAGTTTAGTGAGATACACTTCTCTAATGATGCCTGTGTTGTTATTCTAGTAATAGATTACATCCGATCACTTCAGGATTTTAAGGCTAATCTGGAAAACATCAGAAAAATGGAATTTATCTTGCACTTGCAGTCAGCTGTCGTGAGTGAGTTGACAGGCGTTTCCTCCTTCTATGATCTTTTGAATCACTTTTCCCAAACTCATGACCAAATGGTAAGAGGGATGCCAGGCTACTCTACACTCTTCCCACAACTGTGCTGGCAGTGTTTGCCATCTCTGTCAAAGGAAGATAGAACAATGTTCATTTTCTCAATTATCGAAATTGGAGCCCTACTTTATCAAATTGCAACCTGTTTTCGCACCCAAAACCTATCAGAACAATGCTGGAGCAAAATTCAGTGAGCAACCCTCACAGATGTTCTTCTGAAGCCACTAAGCCATTGGGTACCTGTTTCTTTTAAACCTTCTGATAAAGAAATAATGACATTTCCGCATACACATTTTTTAAAGTCCAAGCTTGATATGTAACTTTTAATATTTTTAAAGTTTTCATATTTTTAAAATATTTGTCTTCCTCTTCAAGGCCAGGGAATTTTGCAGGATGGAGAGGAAGGAGGGTATGGCTATGTAGTTAATTGTTTTTACTTTCTGACTTACTAGTAAGAAAGTGTCGTTGCTTTTCAGGACATAAAACTATATCTGTTTCTTGGTGAAGGCTGCAAAGTTGGAGACTTGTGGAAGCTGTGGAGTATATTTATTTAGTGTTTGTCAGACAAACCAACTTCCTCTGTTTCCTCTTCATGGCCAGCCACAACCATATGGCTCCAACAGAGAACGGGCAGGAGAAGCTTCATGTCTGCCAGCAAAATGCTCTTTTACCCTAACCAGTTGAGGTTGTGTCTGCCAGTTGACTTATCCTTACTGTGACCTGCTTTATTCCTCTGATTCTGTCTGAGAAAAATGGGTCTAAATTCTGCATGTATAATCTAAAGCACTTTTACTGTTTGTTTCACATTATTATTGGAGCCTTACTTATCAGCTGTTTTTAATCCTCTGCAAACATGGTTTAATAGAAAGCATAGGGAAGAGAACAAAGTAATCTAAATCTCCGTGTGGATTTGCATCAGTGATGTGGTATAGGCAAAGGACAAATCCCCCAAAGCTGTGGATCTCCAATTACAGGACTTGCCTTGTGCATGCTGGAGCAGAAGGAGCTGTCAAGTCTACAGCTGTCCTCTGCACTACTGCCATTGGCTCACAGAGCAGAAATTACCTTTGCTTTAGGCCCCTCCTAAACTTTGGTTCCCAAAGGGGTCTTCACCCTGCAGTGACTGAGAAGCATGGTGGGTGGAACAACCCAGTCCTTGCTTCTCCTTACTCTCAGGCTGTGCTCTCCTGTGCCCTTGTTGGAGAGCACCAGCTAAATAGATGTCTGTGCGGGGAAGGGAGAGGGATGCTCCCTGTGAGTGGCTTTTTTTCAGCTTTCCCATCACCAAAGCCTAACAGAGACTTTATTATTTATAATTACTGTAATTTTGTATTGCCAAGATGTAATGCAAAATGCCTATGCAGATATTTTTATATGTTCACAGTATTATCTGGCAGTTGGGGGCTTTGTAAAGGTGGAACTTGTGATTTCTGGGTGATTTTATGAAACTGGTGTGTCATGAATGCTTTGATATGGATGCGATCCGTGATATGCTGTTTAGGCTGTGTCGTACCCCTCTCAGAGCAGGACGAGGGCTGGGTGAGAAAAAGGTTAAATGGCTGCACTTCTGGGCATGCCTTTCAAAACATGGGTGTGAGGATGTGAAAATTCAACCTTTAAAGATTCCATGCAGAGTTTGAAGCAGTTATATCTTTTAATTGGAGTTGCAGCAAGCCTAAATTTCACTCGTTATTTAGTGTTCTAACATTTGCTTTGAAACACTGCTTTATTAGTTAATTATATAGCATGCCTTTATATGTTCTCCCTCTATAGAATGTGTTTCCAAAAAAAGGTCATAAGATTTCCTTTTACATTACCTGATCTAAATTAAACAGCAGAGTCATAACGTGCTGTAGTCATCTTTTAACCTAAAGCACAGCATTATGGTAATGTATTACTATTTTTTTGTTAACTTGATAGTTTGGTGAGTACCAAATGGAAATGTTAAAAAATGAAATGCACTAAAGCAGAACTCAGTTTCATGCAATATATCATTCCTGCTCCTTTGGACAAATTTATATTTATGCTCTAGTATAATAGGATTAGCCTTGACCTCTCAATGTTGTCATTGTATCATAAATAGCAAATACGGTGTTCTGTATACATACTATAATTGCAGTTAGACTTGGCTTGGTCTCATGCTGCCTTGTTTCACTGAAGTCAGTGAGGTTACATGGTTAGGAGAGACCAAAATGTACTCATTCTATTTAGACCAATACGGCAAATTACAGCTCTGAGTGCTTCTGGGGAGCATAGTGAAAGTCACAATGAAATTAAATTATAATTTATGCATTGATTTGAAATAGGATACTTTGAGTGCTCAGGAATATTACAGAAAATTGCAGCTACTAGTGTTGAAATTTTGGGCATGTTTCTTCATTGCATCTTCATCACCTCTTTACAGCTTATTACAGAACTTGATATCTGCTACTGCTTCTTGCACAAGAGGAAAGCCATTTTTGTCTAATGAGCAAAGTAAAAGAGTGTTGGACTCATTTTTACCAGAGAGAATTAAAAAAAAAATTGTTGAAGGGAATAAAATTATTTTTGTGAGATTGTTTCTTTTTGAACACAGATACGGGCTGAAGTTAACAACATTTCATAATAAAATACCTGAAGAGTGACATTATCATCATTGTCATTATTTTAACTCAGCATGAAGATGGCTATGATTTACACAAGACAGTATGTGTTTATCTGCATTAGATGAGCACACAAGACTTGACTTTTTCCTATCTCAGCTCTTTTCTGATCATACTGTGGTACTCTCTGATGTCACACATTGGAAAAAAATGGAAGATTATAACCTCAGATTCTATCACCCTATCCAGGTGTGAAAAATCACCTACAGGTATGTTTTAAAGACCACCTTCTAGGGTATCTAACACCTTTCCCCCCCTCCCCCCCCCCCCCCCCCCCAGAAGCACAGAGCACCAGCAATAGCTGTGATTTATCAGGCACTCCAAAGAAGGGACTAGTTTCTTAAACCCACTAGACAACGCTGTTCTGGGTCAGAACTGGATCTTAGACCGTTGCTGAAGTTTTAATTTAGGGGGGTAGATGCTGAATCCTGAACTGGGGCAGTGGAGACTGTATCCTTATGATAAAATGAAGAATGCTCAGAAAGCTTCTAAGAAGTGGTGCTTGGCAGTACTATGGATCTGGCAGCCTCCAAGGGACAGATAATGCTCTGGGGCATGTGTGATGTACAGCAAGTGAGGGAACTAGTGAGACAAGGATTTTGTGCAGATCTCAGAAACTCAGAGAATTTGGTCTAAGGTATAACTTGTAGTAAAACAAATTGAGGTGAAGATGGATTGGTAGTGCGTGCCAACAGTTACTGGTATAAAAGCTGATTCTCAATAGAAAGGCATGATTATCTCCTCCTCTTCACGAGTTCATTTTAATGTAGGACAAAAATCTAGTTTTAAATATGAGTGTAATATTTCTGCAGAAGTTAATATTATACATAAAAAAAACTTGGACAATTCATCTGCGCTGACTCACCCCTCCATAAGCAACTATTACTAATGCCCCACTGTGGGACCTTTCAGTGAGCGGGTGGGTGTGTGGCATTGCCCCAAGTTTTGCATATACAAAAAGCGGAACGTGGTGCCCTTTGGCTGTGATCGCTTTCTCCTGCACTCTCAGAAGCTGCATGGGCCTTTCTGAATGCATGCTAGAGAAATATGATCTTATACTGGCAACTCATTTTCTTCAAGAAGGTCATAGAGCAAATAAATGCCCCCAGCCATGGCTCTGCTTTTCACTCACAGACAGCAAATGTGGGCTGGTTAAGTGGATCAAAGGGAAAATGTAGCTTGGTCACAAGAAAAATAAGTTCTATAATTGTTTGGTTCAAGAGGAGCTCAGGGACACCTGCTTGGATGAAAATGGAATGGCATTCATGACAGAGACAGGAAATCTGATCTAACATGGCTAAAACAACTTGGGAGCCTCAGAGGTGTGAGTTGAAACTGAAGTTAGAGGCAAATGTGAATAGCTTAAGCTGTGGAGGGCCAACCTATGTAGGAAGCCCTGCCGGATGCAACCAAACTGTTTCTCTGGCTGGCTTTCTTAGCTGACTCCTCCACCCAGCAGCCAAATCTGGCAGGCTCATAGGTCAGATCATCAGGCTCCTAGACTGATTTGTTGGCCATTGTTAGTTGAAATGAATGTGAATTTGTGAGGACATGTGAAGCAACAATAAAACTAGCCATATCCTCCTATACATTAGAAATGCAGGAAGTCATGGGTTAAAGCTGCAGTTTTCAGGGAAAGCTTTTACATTCTTTCAGCTGCATTCTGCAAAGGTAACTGAACAATATGTTCTTTATGCACTAAAAGCAACCCAGAGTGCTGTTGACAATATAAGGAAAAACCTAAAATAAGTTACTATGCCCATAATACCAAGTATGCCCTTTATGTCCCTCCTCCCCGTACTAACGTTTATAGCTTTTCCTACAAGTGCTCAAATTCAAGTCCCCAATAGGATTCTCCTGGCAGGCAGAAATTGATGCAGCTGCCACTTGCAGTTGCTAGTAAACAAGTTGTATTGGTCATGGGACACTGGCAGGTGAACAGGGTGGTTATGTGTATGGTGAGTTATAGTCCCCATTTATGACCTCCTAGGAGGACCACAGCCACCTGGAACAAATTAGAGCAAATGTCTTGAATGTGTTCAAGAGATGGGGCAGAAAATCAGGGTCCATTCAGTGGTGGTGTAGCTGCAGGGAAACCTCAGCAATGTCAGCCACTAAGGTATCAGCAACCTCAGATTACAACTAACAGGTAGCTGCTTTGCACAGCAATAAATTAGTAATGCAAGGAAGGGAAGGACCAGCTATACCAACCAGCTGTAAGTTGCACACGTGTAAAAGAGAGTAAAGGGTTAGCCCATGCACATTAATTACCCACGTGTATGTGTGGGAGGACAATGTGAGTCACTAAACCTATGATTAAATACTTGTGCAATGTATCTGAGTGTGAATGTGGACATACCTATATAGAGAACTCAATATAAGTAAATATGTATGGTTAGCTATGGCTGAATGTTCCACTTTATTTTGATCTTTGAAATAGGTTTTTTTTTTCTAACTAGGATTTTAATGAAAATACTCACTTTTCAGAAAGTCTGTGATTATTACAACAGTTTTCTCTGAATTAATCTGCAGAAACTGATCTTGACCTTATTTTCCAGACCTTGGACAAAATAAAACTGAAGCAGTTGACAGCTACATATTAAATGACAACTCTGCACAATAATTAGTTAATTTTACCTACTTGGTGATGACTGTCCTTGTACCTTAGGGTTATTTGTGTTTTTCTGTTAGCTGCATTTTCCATTCACTTTTTATAAACATGCTAGTAGTGTTCTATACATTGCTCTAGTCATATAAAATTTAGACTTTATTTTTTTAAGCTTTTAATTATTTTTCTAGCTGGGTTTTTAGTGGGTCTGCAGGAAAGAATCGTTCCGGTTTTGATTTATTTTGAAGTAAGATTCCTGAGGGCTGGATTCAATAATATAATCCATTTGTCTTAAGCACTGCAAAGGCTCATGGTAAAGCCCTAAAAATCAATTTTTTGAGAGACAGAGAGTAGTTGTGTAGCTGTACACAGCTTTTAGCAGTCCAGAACTGTGAGGACTGTTTTTTTTTTCCTTCAACTGGTCTTTAAATGATTATAGATTTATTTGTTTTAATAAGATGATAATCAAGTATTTAAGGCTCTAAATATAGACCCTATAGGTAGGAAAAAAGTGGAAGATGTTTATAAGACCCAATAAGAATATATACATGAATTTAAAATAAAATCCTATCAAAGCAGATTGATTAGAATTTAAGATCTCTCTGACAGAGCTGGAAATAAAACCAGAACTAGAATGTGGCATTAACTAGAAATCATTTAATGCCACGCTTCTGTGCTGACTAAATGCAAAAGATGAGTGGCATTGCTGCCAGAAAGTGAATTTGGAATGGAATTGAGGGATAATTTGAAAGGCTGATAGCACAGCACACACGCTAAGATGGGAGGGGGCGGGGGGATTTTTGTAGTCTCAGTGGCATTGCCTTGAACTCGGGCAGCTCCCCAGTGGCAAGCTGCTCTCTGGAAAAGCTCAGCTAATGGCTGGGGACAGAGCAGCTGCTGCTCCCTCCCCAGGGCGTCTGGTAGGTGAGGCCTTGCCACCATCCGGTGGCAGCTTCACGTCTGACTGTCGGCTGGAGAGCCAATCAGAGTGCACCAGTCGCCTCTCTGGAGGTCTGCGTCAGGCCATTGGCTGGTGAGGAGGAAAGAGTGCTCTGACAGGTGTGGGTGGTGGTGGCGGCGGCGGCGGCGGCCATCTTGGGAGCCCAGCAAAGCACTGATGCCCTGTGGTGTTGGTGCACAGGCAGCCTCGCCTGGTTGCCAGTTTAGCGAGTCCCATCTCACCAGGTTTTATCAAATATAGAGGTTTATAAAGTTACTCGTGTGTGAAACCATTTCCAGATTTGTGACACAAATTTAGGAATGAAAATGAGGCTTGGGGTCCTTTGAGTTATTCAGCCGTTTCTATAGCCAGAGAAATTGGTGTCCTGTGAGACAGGTTGATTCTAGATTTGAGTAATAATCATGAAAAGTAAACAGGGAAAGTGTTACGGATAATGTTATGCAAAACACAATGAAGGAACTGAAGTACGTTTCTGATCTGCGATACAACAGGGAATATATCAAACGATCCTGTTTCATTTTGTTTCTGTGGAATAAAATCTGGGTGTTCGGTATGTGTATTGTTTATATTCTAGATAAGTCCATAAAACGTTAACATTGAAGTGGATTTGTTTGAACAGAATAGAGATACGTTTGGTTCATTGGAACACTTCACAGTGTTCAGTGATAACAAAGCTGAAAAATGATTTAAGTGGACTTCTATTAAACATGAGAGAACTGATTTATATTTCAAAATATATTTGCATGGGTTTAAGGGAACTTCTGAGATTGAGAGAAGGTGAAAAACAGGCTTAAAAGTAAAGAATTATACAGCAGTGAGACTTTAAAAAGACATTACGAATTTAATCCTATAAATCCTGTAGGAGTTACAGGGCAGGACTTCAGCTGATAAAGTTTTTGTTGCCCCGTTGAAGTAATTTTCTTGTATTTACAGTGGTAGTCTGAAGACTTGTATTTTCAAATTGCATTCCTATATCAAAAAATCATCTCTGAATGGAAGTCTGTGATCAGGGGTTCACATAAATGTAGAATATATTACACTGCTGTCTCCCCGTATCCTCCCAGTTGTCTGGTGTAACACTCAGTGCGTTACAGATGCGGGCTGTACAGAGCCAGTACTTGAGAGCAGGTGAAGTGATAGACTACAATGCCATTTGAAGGCAAGGAAAAGTTAGATTATTCAGAAGAAATGGTGCAACACTTTCAAACCATGAATTTGCGTGCAAGAAAGCATCCTTCCCTATTCTCATCCCCTTGCTCAGCTTGTCAGGCCCAGCACAGCAAATCAGTTGCTGAATGTCTGAGATGGAGGGAGAGCTGAGACCTGTGCCACCCTGCACACAGCTGTGTGCAGGGAGATCTGCCTGGCAGGTGTAGAAAGCCTTTTGCTGCCCCACACGTATTAACAGTGATATATTGGACTTCCTACATAAGTGCATGTGGTATGCACTTGCCTAAGGCCTCAAAAAGCTGATGACAACCCTTCAGCTTGTTGAGAAGTTAGTATTGCTGTGGCCTGTTTTTGAAATGGATCTCTGTGGCTGTCTCTTTATTTCTTCTGTGAGCCTGCTGAGTGATGTATATGAAACAACTTAAATGGACATTTAAAATCAAAAGTAAACCAATTCATGTACACAGAGTCTCTTGCTACAGGTACTTCATAACTAAGGCGGGACACTTCTTTTGCTTCCATGTCCTTTTTTTAAGTGAAACCATGTAAAAGCTGACATTTAGCAATATATTATTTGGAAAATTATTAGTGGATTTGCTCCTTGTTCTCCTAATAATTTGGGTGTGCTAACTGCTAGCAAATTCTTCTTTTTTAGTAGTAGTGACTGTACTTTTAATGTTATAAAGAGATGTGAATTGTAGCATTACATGGAATTACATACAAATACTAAAATCAGACATTTTAGTTTGCCTAAAAAGTAGCTAAATTCATCAATAGATATCATCCTAGTTGTGCCTATAGGCTGTGGAATAAATAATTTATATGATTAATGTAGTCTTTTGCTGTTTGTGCAATATCAATAATTAGATAATGATTTCTTAACAGCGTTCATGTTTATTTGCCAAAATGTCTTCTGAGCTTTTATCTCAAAGAAGGACCGCAAATTTTAATAAATTATGCTGTGCCTTTAAGTTGTGCCTGTTCAGATAAGCAAAACAGTAGAGCTTTATTTTATTTGTTGGATAAGTTTTCAAGTGTTTCTAGAACAGGTTTCTGTGTGCAAATTTACCATTCTATTTCTATGAGTTCTCATACATTCAGTTTTGAAATTTGTCTTCTGTTTGTGCCAGTGAAACTCAAGTACCTGAATATTCTAAAGAGAAAATGCTAAGGAGCCTGGAGAAAATCAAGTATGTGATTTAGAATCTAAAATAAAGAACTGGTACTTTTTTGTGAAATTAAGGGAAAAAAAAGGCAATAAACAATACTGGAGACAGAGCATTTATTTAGTCATCTCCTAATTAGTATTAAAACTGAATTGTAAGTGTTACAGTAATTAATCCTTTTTTCAAATTCAGCAGAGCTTTGAATACATTTTATAAATTGATTATAAATTCTTGGTTGAGTACAAGGGTGATTCTATTGCTTTCTCTCCCTTGTCTAGTGACTTCCCTTCTCTTTAGGAGAGGATGTTTATATATTCTTGTCTTGTATGATTTAGCAGTTAGGTCTCTGACACAACCCTGATAAACTTGAACAACTTCACAATATGGTCCCAATAATAACCAATAATAATATATTTAACAGTTGCAGAAGTAGAATCAGGTGGGGGGTTTTTGTTTGTTTTGTTTGAGGTTTTTGTTGGTTTTGTTTGTTTGCTTTAATTAAGAATCCTTAATTAAATTAGAGTTGAAAAATAAAATAAGGGCTGGTATAACCTAGGCCCTGCAGTATCTGTTATTACAGATAACAAGATATTCTTTTTGCAGAGGGCCCACGTTACAGTGGATCTTGCAGTGATGCTTGATAACAGTTTGAAAAAGATCTACTGGGACATTTTTGATCTGGAACTGTGATACTTATGGGTTGGCTCTGCTTGTGGGATTTTACCGTATTTTTAAACAAATCTATCCATTTTAGAAATTTCTGATACTTCTTGCATAAATATTTAATTAAATATTCATTTGTCATGCAAAAATTCAAGGAAGTTAACATTTTGTTTTTCATTATCCACTGAGGCATAATACAGATCAGCAATTCTACATGTCTCGCTCCTCCTGCTTTTCCTGTGAACTTCACCTAAAGGACACAGTGAGGAGAAGGACACTTCACAGACAGGATGCCTTTAATTCCCTCAGGCCCTACTTCACACAGGAAAATCTTAAGCATCAGGTGAGTCTGACTGATTATTGTACTACCAAGGAGATATATCACAATTAGGAAGCCCAGAACAAATGCAACTGTTTCCTGGTTAATGAAGCATGAGATTAAAGGCTGATGTCCAAATGTGAGAATCCAATTAGCAAGTGACTTATGTCTATGGTATAAACGTAAAATATTACTATTTATGTTACATATTATAGCACACCATGGTTCGTATCCGTGTAAATCAGAGAAGAATTTATTATGAGTAATTAAATACGTATCTGGAGTAACAATATACTGTGTTATAAAGAAATGGCATATGAGAAATGCAGTATAAAAGTGGTTCTTTTTCTTCTACTTCATGTTGTTTTCCCTACCAAGTAATATACACCAAGGCCTTTAGTGGTATAAGTTGTTATGGATACTGACTCCAGTTTCATAACTTCTGAAAAGTTTGGGCATAAGCTGATTCAGTAGTTACACAATGAATAAAGCCAGAGAATAGAAAAGTCAGTTGACATAAAGAACATAGGGTAGGAGAAACATGTTCCTGAGAAGATGTTTGCAGCATCAAACATTTTTGCAACGGTAACCAATTCTCAACAGTCTAACGGTGCTTTGGATGTTCATGTGATATCTTTCCTAGAACTAAGGGAAATAAAGAAGAAATTGTAGTGTTTCTTTGTGATATGTTCTTTGAGGAATAAAACTATGAAGCTTAAAGGCTGCTTTATAAGTGATGTGGGGTCCTGTTAAAGACTGAAGAGATTTTGGTGGGGGAAAGACTTGAGGGTTATGGACTGATTTAGAGGTTTATTTCACAGGTCATTTATTTGGATGACTGGGATTTTACAAAAGGAGCCTGGGGAAGTGATTGAATTTCTTCCAAGTGACTAAACATGTATGGTTTTATGATTGTTATCACTTTATTGGGTAATGCACCTTTCTGATTTCCTCTTGATGACTCCCCAGAAAATATTTATAACTTATTAGGATCGTGCCTAAGCTATGCAGGCCAGTATCTGAACATGCGTGTCCATTGCCTGCATGTAATAATAAATGATAATGGAAGAAGATGATTGTGTTGTTAGTTGTAGGGACTGGAGACCCCTTTTTGGGTGACCATGAAGAAAGACAGCTGATGGAAGACAGTTGGATTTATCCATCTTAGTAGAAACAAGGGGCTTATATTATGAGATACAGATATGTGTAAAGAGAGGGGAAAACTGAGGGCAAATACCGGCCTTTCAAACAATATAGGGAATGTGCATTTATATGTACTTATGTGTAGGTCTATAAAGTTGACACAGACACCAAAAAAAAAAACCCAACCCAAAACCAAACCTCAACCAAAACCAAACAAACCCTGACGTCAACCAGATTTACCCAGAAGTCCTGTGTGCTCAGTAAACTCTATTGAATAACTGCTCTTATTACTTTGAACACAATACCTTGCTAAATGTGATTATAGATATTTTAAATCTGTGTTGGTTCAGGGTAATGTGAAAAGAAGTCTGTCTAAAATGAGCAAATAAATATATCCCATTGTAGCAGAATCTATGTTGCTTAAGTTTGGTCTTGTGATTCCTTGTATCATGGTTGCCTTCATCTTACAACCATATAATTAAAATGTTCCTAATGAACAGCTTATAAGAAGGGGCTTTGAATGAAGCTGTAGAGAAATTTGGATGAGGAAATAGTATAATTTTATGCTTTCATTGTTCTTTGTTCTTAACAATGCTTGCTTCATCCTCACAAGCTATCACTGTGTGTGGTCACTTTCCTTTGTTTCAAGACTCTGTTCTCGTCTTGTCATGACATCTGCTCGCAGTCTGTGTTATGGATTTCACTGCGGTGTCATTTTTCCAGATGCTGCCAAAGGCTATTATTTGGGGGGGAAAGTCTCTTTTTAAAAAATTGAATTCAGAAGGTGTAAATGTGAAAGTGAGAGTTAGCGATCATAGTCTTTTGTGAGTTCTGCTTTGCCAGACTCACTGGTTTTATAGCATGAAACAAAACTTCATTAGGGAGCATGTGGTTACTGTAACCTCTCCTGACGCAGTTGTTTGCTGTTTTTCAGTATTGCTGCAAAATTTTACAGTGAATGAGAACTTCCTGAAAGTATTAATGGTGTCAGTACTAGTTGTCACAGCTCTAGAAGGCTGGCAGTAACCAAGATCCGTTTCTTTATCTTCTGCTCCTTTCGTGCTATAATTGCATTTCCTGCAATTAGGGAGGTAAAATTTTCTAGGGAAAATTTAAGATTTCATTATAAGTTTTACACTCCTACTCTTCCTGTCATAATTTAGGAAAATACGCTCAAGGGCAGAGATTGAGAAAGTGATTCAGATTAAGGTGTCAGATGGGAATAAAATACAAAAATTTTGGCTCTGAACCCATGGAGGAGAGTGTTGACCCTTATAGATAGGACCTTTTCTATTGCTGGTAATACTTGCACTATTCACTATGGCTTATGAAAAATCTTAATACAGAGAATGACCTGATTCTTTTTTAACCATGCAAAGTATAGAAGCCTTTGTGATATATATATATATACACGTTCTCTTTTCCCAGAGATTCAGTTTGTTGTTCCAAAATGCCTAGTGTTGTAATACCTGTGGTGGAGTTAATTTTCTTACTTTCCTAAGGTCTCTGCTATTTCTTGAGATGAGGAAAAAAAAGGGTGCATTTTAAAATTTATATTATCTCTTTTTATTGAATAAAGCATTCTGACAGGAGAGGAAATAGCTGACTCCCTGCTGTGGATATAAAAGATACACTCATCTTTGTACTGAACCTCTAGATCTCATGCGTGTTATTGTAATAGACTTTGTTACAACTGAGACATGGAATAAAGCTTTCAGCAAAGGCTTATTTTAAATGTACTGGTTTTTGAAGCCTGAAGTGAGTGTTAAAGTAATGACATATTTTATATTCAGCTTTAACACTGGGCAGTAATAACAAAAAGGAAATATTGCTGCATTCAACCAGGTATTTTGTATTTATTATTATTTATGCTAGGCAGGGAGAATAAGACACAGATTTAGCTTAGAGATAACTATGATTTTGCTAGAATTTTGTTTTTTGGGGTTGTTTATAGACACTAATGTGATTTTAAGATTTTTTTAAAAAATATTGCAAACTGTCATTCTCCTGTAAAATATAAATTGTGAAGGTTGAACTCATTCCAGCTTCATGTAACTTAGGGCCAGTTTCCAAGCTCTGAGTGAAGTGCACATCCAGGCTGTATCAGCCTTGAAAAGTCCTTAACATCAAAGTAGCTTCTATAAATAGCAGCATAAGTAATTTGAACTGATAGAAAATGTCTGCTATTCCCTGGAAGTTCACAGTAATTTCTTTCATTTATTGAGATGTTTTACCACTTCTCTGTCCTCTAGGAAAAGCGTGCCTCTGTTCAGTCTGCTTGACATCTTAAAGGATGTGATATTGGACGGTTATAAATGAACCTTTGGCTTAAGGGGAGACATTAGGCAGACTGAGAAGGTCAGTCCCATTGAACCACCTTCTACATAAAAACAGCTGAATTAATGTAGGTTTGAGTAGCTGGACTTGTGAAAGCATAATTTATCAAAACTAAAATATAAACATTTTGGTTTATGGGTCTTTTATGTCTGGAAGTACACAGAGTACCAGGAAATGACAGTGCCCAGAGGGACTGGTACCCAGTAAGAGTTAAGATTCAGTGTATCCATAATTTGTCTAACTTAGATTTTTATTAAATTCAACAGGCATTTTGCCACTTGTATTTTACTGTGCTGTAAAAGCAGTCAGATGAGTACAGAGCACTTCTCAAATCTTACTGTAAATTGTACATTTCTGTGAGCTTGTTGGGGTACACAGTTTCTTCAAAATTTCTGTCATCCATAGCAAGCCAAAGCATGTTATCAAACTTCTTGTCAAATGAGTATGCAGTGATGCACAAAGCATGCATTTTAGATCCCAGATTGTTAGGAGATTATGTAGGCTTACATGGACTAATAGGAAAGTAAGCTCTTTCACATCTGTCCAGAAACTAGTGTTATTTTAAAGTGATGCTTCAGTATTCCTGTGAGGTTTTTTTGCCTAAGAACACATGCTAGCAGAGCCTTTCATACCATTGCAGATATTTGTAATGCATTGTTTTGATGACTGCAGCCACTGACTACTGGAAAATCTGAAAAGGGGCGTACAAAAAAATTAAAGAGTGTTCAGCTATAGTGGAACTACAACACAGGTTAGAATAGAAGAGTTGTATAAAAGGAAATAGAAGTTTAAAATTTCACATGCCATTGTTCCTAACAATGCTGCACTACATACATAAATTGCAAAGGTAAAAAAAAAAGATCAGAAGTCCAGCAAAAAAGCCAATAAATAAGAGAGTCCTAAATGTTTAGATTCTGTGAGAGGCAAGTTAATTCTTAGGTCACAGACTATGTAAAAAATATACTTTAAAATTCCTTGATAAATTCTCCTTTTGTAAGAAGCTCAGAGACTTCTTCAGTCTCAGCTTTAGTTGCAGTCCTAACTTTGACAAACAGGTAGATTCAGTAAAGGGGCATAGGCAGCTACAAATAAAGAATGTCTCAGTCTCTTGCTGTGTAGTGTGGCACCCCAAATTGCCCTCACCTCCAGGGACATGCGCTGAATTCAGTGTTTCACAGTGGTGGCTGGGGGCCTGTCTCAAACTGGTGAAGTAGGAGACACTGCACCAAAGGAAACCTGCAGATCTGCTCTATGCCTGAGCCCTTCCAAGTTAAGCTACTCGTCTGATTCGTGCTTTTCTGACTACAAGGGAAAGAGATGGTTCTGGAAGTAAAAATTACAGCTCCCCATTCTTAGATGAGAGAGCTATTAGGCTGCAGAACTCCTCACTTTTTTTCATATCTGCAAATATCTCTGGACAGTACAAGAGCTTTAACTGGCCAGATGGATGTTAGGGTACTGTGACCATGGGATATTGGGTACAGGTCTGGATTTATGGCCCCTACAACACATTTCACTTTGGAAAAGCACACTTCTGGACCAGGCTTAATTCCCAGGCTGGTGCGTTGTTCTAAGCTGTGGGGCCAGGGCAGAGCACTGATTGGGGAGGTCAGGAGGGCAGGCCCAGCAGCATGTGTGCAGGACAGCTGACTACACTGTGCCTGTGTGTCTACTGCCTCCTCTGGCCTCTCTCAGGTATGGGACCTGGCCTTTCTCCACTCCTCGTGCTGCTAGTTAAGGTGAAAAGCCATAAGGCTGCATTTTGTGATGTGAGGAGCAGTGAAGGTGCAGGAATAGAAGAAGAGACCAACTTGTGATTCCCATTGAGCTGTCTGACAGCTGCATGCTGAATTCTTGGGCTCTGTGTTCAGCATCTGAAATGCTGTCATGGACTGTTGTTACTAGCTATTGAAGAATTTCTCAGTGGTTGAACAAGAACCCTGCCCGTTAGTACTCACCCATGCTGTGCTTTCTCAGGGCAGACACAGCTTTATTTACAGAGTCCAGACAGGTACTGCTTAAGCTGGTCTCACTAAAGCTCTGTATTAAATAGTAAAATGAACCCTTGCTAACCAGAGTTGCCAGTGTCTGGCAGAAATAAGGTTCACTTAGATTATTTAGAAAAAGGCATGTAGTTGCTGCTTTAACAAGTATTTTCTGCCGGTGAAACATTTCTTAGAAGTTAAAACAGGAATATATTTTAAGATATATTAATTGTGCTGTAAGGTTTCCTGCTGATTTGGTTTATAGCCTCTGCTGTTTAGCTGTTCTCTTTCTACAAAGCTTAGGTGGTCTTATATCATCCAATGGTCCAGTGAAGCTTATATCATTAATAATTCTCAGATACTCTTGTGGAAAGTTACACAGTAGAATAAATCTTGAATGTGTTACTGTACAGTTTGTCAATAGGTAAGGAATTTCAGGCTTTTTGATAAGTATTTCTCTATTGAAATGAAGATTTAATCCATGCTGTGTCATGAACACTGATTTTATGATGATGGATGTGGAATGAAAGGCTTTAGAATAGATGAAGTAGTATGTAAGTTATGGGTTATTATCAGTTTTCTCTTGAGTTTTTTTCCTTCATAATTTCTGGATGGGTCTCTTTCTTTGGCAGACTCCCAGAACAGCAAGTAACCATACTAGGCTGTTGGACACATGCTATTAAAACTGATCGTCTGTGGCAGCGTTCAGACAATTTATATATTTCCTAAAACTTATTTTAAAACATCTTTTTGTTCATCCTCTATCTTAAAAGCCAGTTTCAACAAGCAATACTGAAAGATTTTGATTTACTGTTATGTGTGGTGGTTTTAAATGTGCTGGCACTTTCACGGGAAGGTGAAAAATATACTTTTGTGTTATGTGTTTTCAACTCTGCCTGGGATTTCAGGTACATAAGGCAGACTGTGCTTTTGCTGTTCAAAGGCTTCTCTGACATTCACAATGACATTTAGAGATGGATTAATATTTTGTTGATTATTTTTTGGCTAAGCATTACTAAATACAGTCTGTGCATGTCGCAAATCTCTTAATAAGAATGAATAATTCTCTGAACATCTGTAAAAAGATCTGTTGTTCTATGATTTCATGACAATCGACTAGTCAGCAGTTATATACCTGGCTGGGAGTATAAAATACTAAGAACCTATGAATGCTACAGCTCTGTTAGTAATAGGGTTACTAAGATTAATAGGGTTGCTAAGATTTTGAGGATCCTGTCCCTCAGTTGTCCTATAGGAAACAACAGAGGTGACAGATTTGGGGAATGCTGAATCAGTGCTGAAATATTAGCACTAGGAAAACACGAAACTAAGTTTACAACTATTTTGTATTCATTAAGACTAAGGATATGTGGCTATGTATTAATACTGAGTATATAGAAAGATAATACCATTAAGCAGTCACCGTATAATACTACCACTCCAACCTTTTATTCAGGGAGGAATGTTATAAGTAGCTACCACAAATTTAATCACTGTATTTTCACTGAAAATACTACAATCTGAATTTTTTTTTTCTAAATAAATGTTTTATTAAGAAATTCTGTTCTATGTATGTATGCAACATGTATTTTTCTTAGAGTGATTTGGCTTTGATTTAAAATTCTTCATATATGATATTCTGGTTTCCAGGTTCAGAATTGGATCTTTTCAGGAGAAAATGAGCTTTTTAAAATTGAGTTTTAAAATTCAGTCCTCAGCATGAAAAGAATAAGAGTTCAAACTAAACATTTGGAATAACTTGAATTTTTACTTTTCTGTTAGTAGAAATATGCTAGGTTGAATTTTATTTAGGACAATATTTTCAATTTCTCAAAAATAATCAGTAGTTTCCTACCCAGCTCTACATAAGTTGCATTTTACACTGAGCTGCTTCCAGCTATACCCAACCATTAGTGAAAAAGACTTCTAGAAAAATTAAAGTCTGACTTTTGGATGGCCTAATTTTGTGGTGACTGGTATGTTAATTCCAGAGTACCATGATTGTTACTATGTTCAGTTGAGCGAATGGTGCTCTAGGCACCTAAAAATTAGATCCCTGGTTTTCCTTTTTATTATAATCAGTAGTCTTTTAAAATCTGATTTAATCATGCAGTGAGAACTCTAGTTGCTCTAAGACTAGGATGTCAGAGGGCATCTTTTCTAGCTTAGTGATCCCAACAGATGTCCTTTACCTCTTCTTTTTTCTACAGCTTGAAGTGAACCGAAAGATGCATTTGTTTTAGTTCAAGCCTTAGCCTTGCTTATGTTTAAGCAGTAGTGTCGGTTACAAAAATATCTTCTTGTCATACTTCACTTTGTGCATAGTTCACGCAATTTGACTGACATGAGCTGTCTTTTCTTTCCACTCTACTACAGCTATATGGTTATGTCACATGACAGAATTTCCCAATTCCTTTTTAACAATATAGTGATTGTTTCCGATTACTGTCATAGGTGTGGTTGTGGGGTTTTAGGCACTCTGGGATAGGGAGTTCCTTGTGGGAAGTAACAATTGATTTCTATACATTTACCAGTGTCTTTCTGTCTTTGACAAGATTAGATGATTATTAGCTTTTGAGTGGTATGGTTACAGACAAATAGCTTCATATTTACTTAAAGTATCAGGCAACTGTTAACCTGGAACTAATCTAACATCTAACAGAGCTTTCTACTTATCAGAAGTTTTTCTGAGGTACTCTTAATCTTCTGCAAAATTGGACAGTTGAGTTACATTATGGGTGTTTTCCAGAAAACTCCATGTTTATCGCTTTCAACACAGATATTTATATAAACATCTGAGATGTCTCTTATCTCAGTGTGCATAATTCTTCACAGTACACTTTCAGACCAGTGAGAAAAACCCTCACAGATGGAAAAGCACAATTCTAACAAAGCCATTTTATTCTTTGTGTGTTGTTAAGAATGTCCTGACATTTTATTCTGTAAAAATTAAAGTTTGTATGTACATATTTGCAAGGATCTGAGAAATGTTTAGCCACACTTTGAGAGCAGGAGAGAATACATGAGTTGTGTTTGGGTTTTTTTATTTTTAAATTCCAAGTAAATGAACAATCATGTTGGTAATGATAGCAAAAGTTGCATTGTGGTATCTTAAGAGGGCTGTCATAGAGGCCATTTAAATGCTTGGATTTAATTAAATAAATGGCTTTAATTAAGTAAAAACCAAGAGGAGGACCAATAAAGGTAAATAAACATGGTACAGTGGACTGTAAAATGCTACAAAATTCCAGAAGGAACATGGCCCAAACTGAAACAATTGAAGTCATTAGGAATCTTGTACAGCCTAGTGCAGCTTGGCAACAGGAGGAAAAAGGAGGAAGCTGGGGCATTTTTCACTGTGTATACGCTGACTGTGTATGCCGTCACAGAATACAGAATTAAAAAGAATCATCTGTTCTTTTGCTTGAGGCCTCTTACTGCTCCCTTGAAAAAGCAACATGCATCCTGGATGCTCAGATACTACGGGTATGAAATCCACATGTGAAGATAAGAAAGTGCAACGATACTTTCACATATCTTCTTGTACCCCAGTGTCCTAATACGCATTTTTGTTGTTTATAGAGTGTCCTTCTGCTATGCAGCGTTAACAATTGTCCATAGCCTTTTAGTCCTCCTTCCTTTCTCATTTATGCATTATAAACCACAAATGCCACTCATTCCCCTTGACAGTCTCAATTTCCCAGCTATAGCTAGTCATGATTCTCAACTATAGCGTGTGTGTGAGGCCAAATTGTGCTTTTCATGATCTTCTTAAGGAGGTTAGAAGAGACCTTTACTTTGTGATCCATCCTGTTACATGGAGTTAGACAGTCTTGAGCAGCTACACTATGCCTTTGCCATGTTTGCTAAGTCAACTAAAAGTCTTTTTCAAATACATTCTGCATTTTTTGACAGTGAAGCAAATGTCCTTGTGGTGATTAGAGCAGATTTTTGTGTAATGAAATTTCTAGTCTGTGTGCATTTAGACAATCTTTATGATCTATAAAAGTAGAAAATGCTAGAAAATAAAAGCACATCAAGTAGCCTAAACATCCAGTCACTTATGCGTGAATACCTCTTATCTTATTGTTTAATTCTTTTGAAGACTATAATCCTCCTGAAATGGACGCAGAATCCTGAAGTTCTGTGTGGTTTGCATTTTAATAGATGTGTAATGGCTGGTTCTTGACCCCTTGACTGACGTAATCCTGACATACAATTGGTGAAGTTTGAGCCTTGGAACCATCTATCTGATTTGCATGAGCTACTTATGCACAAATATGTAGCTAGAGTTAGAATAAATGGGCTAAGTGATGACAATATAATACATAGCTCCAGGTGGCCTCTTTAGACAAACAGAGCTTTCATATTAATACCTTGATGCTACATATGGACTGAAAAGAAAGACCTTTACTCTAATAACATATACAAAGACTTTAATGGATATTTTATTTTAAATTGCATACATGTGCAGTAAAATTGAAGCCTAATATTGACATAGCTCTGAAGTAAAGGAAAAGATTATTATCACCAGAATTATTGGCTAGTGTGTGTTTAAGTAACTTGCAGATTACATTGCTCTGAATATATACTTCTAGTTGGTGTCCTTTAGATTTACAAAGAATTTTCTCTCTTTTCCTAGTCTGTTTGTAAATTATAAATATATCTAAATATAAAAATTTTAACTTTTCCAATAAGCATGACCAAGCATATGTCAGAAGATACTTGCTCTGAGGGTAGGACATATAAATTATGGTTAACCATAATATTATCAAGCTATTTTTAATCAATACTTTTGTTCTGAGTCACTTTTCCATTAGTAACTTGTAAAATACTAACCCAACTTTTTGGGTTAAGAAGCCTGTGCAGACCTTAAGGTTCCAAACACCTTTCTGAATAATTAATAATCTATGCAAAACAGGAATATTGGCTCTATGGAGATGTGCAGTAGCATTTCAAGTTTAAAATTACTAGAAAATACTGAACAAAATAAAATACTATAATAACGTAATCGGGCATACCTTGGTGAATCCTTGTTAAAGTAGAGCATTAAAATTTTTTTTTTTTTTTTAGTTACTTTTTGCATTCTAGTTCTGCTTATTGGCTGTACAAAAGCCCATACTGGGCAAGGTTTTCAGCTGGAATGCCAAGTAGAAAGAATTACAGCAGAACATGGAGGGGGGGAGAAAAGGAAAAATCTCCCTCCTAACAGAAATATGGCACCTTATATATGTGTGGTGTCACTTTCTTGCAGTGACTGGCTGTTACTGGGGATGAAAGATGAGAGCTGTGTAATGCTTCCCATCCCTAATCTCCCTCTCCTCGCAAAGGTCAGTGTCTCAGAAGCACTCTCAGCATGTTCAGTCACTGTAGTGGGAAATGTTTCCCTTCCCTAGCCTGTTGTGCCCTGATGCAATTTTAATTCTACAGCTGTAGTCTGTCTCTTTAAAACTAATATGTCAGATTCTGTTTTCTTCTTAAGAAATATTCAGATCTGGGATATGAGCTTAAAGCATTTCCATATTTTGACAAGAAGGGCTCATATGGTCCAACATATCTGATTGGTAGCTTCAGTGCTTTGAATAGTGATTGAAACATGATAACTCTCATAGCAAACTGCGAATTGGCAAGGTTTGTGTTTTGAATGTTACTTAGTTATTAATTAATGGTAGCTTGAAACTGAGGGTATAATTGGTAAATGGTAGTACCCATCCTTGGCCACTGTATATATCAACTTGCCGCCTGAGTGGGAGTTAGAAGAAGAATTCTGCTTGGATGACTTGGTGAGTTTGTCATTGTTCTGCCCTTTTGGTTATTTCATCCAGAGATACTATATATAGATTGCGCATTCAGAACTACACCAGATGCACAGAGCAGAAAATGGGACTGTTAGACACTTTTCTTTTATGAGACACTTTTCATTTCCCAGAGTGTTTGATGATATTCTGGGGAGAGGATATCTTTTGGTGGAATTTCACACAGATTGTTGTGTAATTGGACAGGTATTAATCCAAGCTCAGTTTATTTTTGTGTTTCAGGATCACTGTCTTGTACTGTCCAAAATACTGTGGCTTCAGACTTCAGCCTTGAACTTACGTAATAGGAAACATTCAGAACACTGTGGTTAAGGTTCATTCCATACTTTTCACTAGAATTCATAAGTGATGGTCTCGCCCCTTTACAACGCAGAGAAAATTATAGAATAAACCAGAAGATACTAGTTCTGTTATAGCTTAGGCTATTTTTGCACTAGCTTTACAGGAATAAAAATAACCATCTGCATAGAATTAAAAATATTAAATTGTTCTCTTATCTATAAAGCTGAAAACCTTGAAGAGGATGATGCGCTTATTATTGCACCTAAAACGTGCCTTTGTCTGTCAATGTTGAATTGGTTTGAATTTCTTCTTTTTTTTATTATTTTTGTTCTGTAAATAGGATTTTTATTATGCATTTTAGGAAATAGTTGGTCTTCATGTGAAGTCCCTTTGTTTGGATTTGAGAATATTTAATGGCAGAGGTAGAAATGTTCATGCTTTCCTGAAAATCAATAGCAGAAGTAGTTCTATGCAATTTATTTCACCGTAATACTTTGTCCAAGATAAAGTTAAAGAGAAATTATGCCTGTGTCCAACTTTTCCTTCAATTACTTTTCTTCAAATGCTTTTATCATTCTTCAAAGTAAAAACAGCTAGTAGTTCAACATATCTTGGCCTGAAAATATTCTACAGGGTATGACAGATACGCAAGACACCTGGAAGGAATGTCAGCTACCTTATATCTGAGCTGATGCATAGCTCATTTTAATTTTTGACCAGAATCTTTCTTTTTTGTCACTTTACTCTGGCCAAATCACTTTTGTATGGAAATTTTTTGTAGCTTGTGTGGAATGAGCTTGTGAATTTGATTTGTTTCCTGATATGATGGTTCAGCATAGTAACTGGAAAATCTGACTTTACCTGATGCCTTTTATGGTCCTTTTGTCAAGATTAAAGAGATAAGAAAGACAAATCCTCAGGCAACTAAACTGGTAGAGTTTTTTAGATTTCCTGTGAAAGATGGAGCAGGTAAGTGTGATCCTCATGATGTAGTGTCTGTCCTGTGAGCAAATAAAAAACTCTCATCCACAGATGTTTGTTTGGATTCTTTCCCCAAAAGCTGTTTTCATATATGAAAACCCCAAAAGTTTGAAAGTATTTTGTAGCTTGGCAACCAGAAGGTGTGCAAACACTCTCAGAGAAACGCTGATCCTACATTTCATAGAACCATGGAATGTCTTTAGTTGGAAGGGACCCACAAGGATCATCGAGTCCAACTCCTGTCTCTGCACAGGACAACCCCAAAATTCACACCATGTGTCTGAAGGCGTTGTCCAAATGCTTCTTGAATATTGTCAGGCTTGGTGCCATGACTACCTCCCTGGGGAGCCTGTTCCAGTGCTCCACCACCCTCTGGGTGAGGAACCTTTTCCTAAAACCTAAACCTCCCCTGGCACATCTTCCTGCCATTTCCTTGGGTCCTGTAATTGGTCACCAGAAAGAAGAGATCAGCACCTGCCCCTCTCCTCCTCCCCTTGTGAGGAAGCTGCAGACTGTGATGAGGTCTCTTCTCCAGGCTCAATAAACCAAGTGACTTTAGCCACTCCTCATACGGCTTCCCCTCTAAACCCTTCACCAACTTCGTGGCCCTTCTCTGGACACTCTCCAGTAGCTTTGTATCCTTGATGTAGTGGGGTGCCCAAAACTGCACACAGTACTCAAGGTGAGGCTGCACCGGTGCAGAGGAGAGCAGGACAATTCCTCCCCCTTGACCAGCTGCAATGCAGTGCTTGATGCACCCCAGGACACAGTGGGCCCTCTTGGCTGCCAGGGCACGCTGTTGGCTCATGTTCAACCTGCCACCGACCAGAACCCCCAGGTCCCTCTCTGCAGAGCTGCTCTCCAGCCTCCTGTTCCCCAGCCTGTATGTGCATCCTGGGTTGCTGTGCCCCATGTGCAAAATCTGGCACTTGCTCATGTTCAGCTTCATATGGTTGGTGACTGCCCAGCTCTCCAGTCTGTCCAGACCCCTCTGCAGGGCCTCTGCCCTCGAGAGTGTCAACAGCTCCTCCCAATTTTGTGTAACCAGCAAACTTAATTAGTGTTCCTTCAAGTCCTGAATCCAAGTCACTTATGAAGACATGAAAGAGTACTGGCCCCAAGATGGATCCCTGCTGAACCCCCCTAGTGACTGGCTGCCAGCCTGATGTAACCCCATTTACTATGACCCTCTAAGCCTGACCCATCAGCCAATTGCTCCCCCGCTGCATTACGTGTTTATCCAGCTGTACGCTGGACATTTTGTCCAGGAGGGTACTGTGAGAGACAGTATTGAAAGATTTACTGAAGTCCAAAAATATCCCATTGACTGGCTTTCCTTGGTCAACTAGGTGGGTAGCCTTGTCATAGAAAGAAATGAAGTTTGTTAAGCAGGACCTTCCCCTTGTGAACCCGTGCTGGCTGGGACCAATGACTGCATTGTCTTTCAGGTGTTTTTTCAATAACTCCCAGAATAACCTTCTCCATAATTTTGCCAGGCACAGAAGTGAGACTGACGGGCCTGTAGTTACTGGGGTCATCCCTGTTGCCCTTGAAGACTGGGACGACGTTTGCCAGCTTCCAGTCAACTGGGACCTCTCCAGATTCCCAAGAGCATTGAAAAATCATTGAGAGAGGTCTTGCTATGACATCAGCCAGCTCTTTAAGTACCCTCAGATAAATCCCCTCAGGCCCCATTGACTTATAGGGATCTAGCTGGAGCAGCAAGTCCTGCACAAGTTCAGGGTTGACTGGGAGTTCATCACTCCCACAGTCATGGTTCTGTAGCCCAGGGCTCTGGGGGTCCCTGAGCCCAACATTGGTGTGAAGACCGAGGCGAAGAAAGTGTTAAACATCTCTGCTTTGTCTATGTCCCTGTTTGTGAGGTGACCATGCTCATCAAGTAATGGGCCAATGTTGTTTCTGGCCTGCCTTTTGCCATTAACATGTTTTAAAAAGCCCTTGTTATTGTTCCTCACAGTAGTGGCCAGCTTCAACTCTGAGCTTTGGCTGCACAATTTCCTCTCTACAGTGGTGACTAGTATCTCTGTAGTCCTCCCATGTTGCCTGACCTTGTTTCCACTGGCCATATAGTTGGGTTTTTTTTGCTTTATTTCTAGAAGAATATCCTGGCTCAGCCAAGCTGGCCTTCTGTCTTGCCTGCTTGACTTCTACATTTTGGAATTGCTCACTCCTGTGCTCCTGTACTTAAAAGTGACCAGGACTGATGGACCCCAGCTTTTCCCCATTAACCTCTATGTCCTCTTTAACATAGAGGACACAGTTATGCTGTGTGGTATCTTTTATAGAGAGATTAGATTGCCTGTTTTTACAATGTGGAAAGAAGAAATGGAAGATTCAGCAGGACAGCTATGTTAGCCAAAACAATAAAATCTGCCTTAGAATTACTGCCTTCCAGCAGTGGTAATTCCAATAAAGGCATAAAAGTAATGTTGAGCAGCTTATACATGAATAGAAAGGTCTAATCACTGGTTGACATGTTTCTTTATTTCATCTGCTTCCTTAGGTTTCTTCTAAATGTGGAGCTTTTTGAAAGCCACATATAAGTGGTGTATACACTAACCCTATTATTCATTAGTAGGATTACTGAGTGTACCTCCTGTATAAAGCTTTGAAAAGATAGCCTCTAGGTCCCAAGCCTCCCTTTTTCTTTGTGAATTGATTGTCAATATAATCCATACATACAAGAATTTTCTAACATGAATTATATATCTCTTCATGGGCCTGAATTTTGCACTGCATCTGTCATTAGTAAGGATTGTTTCTATACCTAGGGGCATTCTAGCAAAACAGTGGAAGTGACTAATATGTTATGCTGCTGCTTTTAATGGTTATCAGTTCTCTTTAGGAAAGCCATCTTGGATGAAAGAATTAAAGTTGTGTTTTGTTTTGTTTTAAAATTATAAATTCACACATCTGTAATTTCAAAAACAAATAGACAAATTGATGTATTATAAAGTTAAAAGTAAGTAGGTATTAACTGAAATAGAAGTACAAGTGCATTATTAAAGCTGCAAACAGCTTCCTTACCTCATTATTTCCTGGCTCCTAAGGTGAACAGACACTGATCTGAAAGACAGACGTCATGCGTCTCAGTTTAAATATCCAGTCATCTTGTAGGTAGGTACATTTTCAGAAATATCACTGGTGTTCCTATAGAATGAAGTACTACAAATGCAGGTGTTTCTTTCTACTTGAACACAAAAATTTGCTAGAATTGCTTATAAACAAAACTCAAGAGCTATCAATTAAAAAGAAACAAGAGACTCCCTAATATTTTCATGTACTTGCTGATATGTGTTTGAAGCCCACTTCATCATCTTCAAAGGCAATGTGCTATGTCTGCCATTCTGTGACTGAAAGCAGTTTTCAAGCTGGGATGTAGCTTAATTGATGAGTTTGAGTTGGGTTTTTTAATTCCTTTTTGCCCAGAACGACTCTTGAGTCTTATCCACATCCCTATGCTATGATCAGTGAACAAAAAAAGAGGAGGAGACAGCTGATATGCTGTCTAGTAAGAAATTATAATGCCGGTACTATATATAGTGAGACAAAAAGCATACTGCTTTTGTACTCAGAGGTCCCTCTTTTCTTTGTAGAAGATGTTCTGGTTTTGAATCTGATATCCTATCTATTGATCAGTCATTGCAACCTTAATTTGGTACAACTGAACCCCTTCTTAAATATCTTTCATAAAAAAATTCTGAAGAGGAGGAACTATAGATGATTCAAGCCTCATCATGAGATAATTTTGGCTCACCCCTATTTTGAAAACAACACTTGACTGATTTTTGTCATTGTAAAAGCAATTAGATGAGTAAATCTTCTACTAAATACCTGTTGAAGGAAGAATCCTTAAATTCATTCTCATCCATGTTTTACTATGCTGGAGGAAAGAGTTTTGTTTCAAACATTTGTGACATACGATTTTTGCTTTTTTAAACATACTTTTTTCCTACACAGCATTTAGTAAATTCAAATTCATCTACACGACCATGTTAGAATGGTATTCAAGGTGGAAATGGAAATTTAGACTGCCTAAATATTGTTCTGCCAAAGATTTCCTTCAGGCTCTCTGATGAAGAAACTAGAGTTTTCAAGTGGAGATTTAAAGCCAGGAAGCTTACCAACTTTTGTCTTGTTAAGCAGAATTTATTAATTAGATACAAGATTAGTCCCATTAAAATCAGTGACAAAACTCATTCTGCTCACTGTGATATTCAGCACAATATGGAAATAAAAGGTTAAAATTTGTTATTGGCTGCTACTTTTTGAAGTACTTGCTGTAAAAAATGAGTTATGCTCCTACGGCTACAAATTCTAGGTTAAAATAATGATTATTCAGTAGTTGAAAATTTTTAGAATTTACTACTGATTGGGAAGTTAGATAATAACAAGGTGACTAAAGGTTAAGCAACAAGATTTTGAAAGTTTTATGACATATAAAAAAAATTAGAACATCATGTTAAGGCAAATGGTGAGACTGTGTGTATTAGTAGCAGAAAAAAACTGGTGGTGGGAGAAACACTACTGGTGTGTTGAATCCCCTATGAAATTATTCATAGCTGTTTTGATGTTTATGAATGTTCAAACTGTTACTGTGTGCTAAGGGGAAGTGGCACTTTGCATGTACAGTGATGCCTCATAATATCATTGCTACCCAAATTAAATTCATGTTATAGGAACCCTCTGGTGCTCTCAGTACAGAAGAACAACTAAGAGCCTGCTGAAGCAGAGAGTGTGTTTTTATATCTCTCTGATGACAAGCCCTCTGGGCTCCGATAAGAGGAGGTTGAGACAATGGTCATTTGGCCCATAATGATATCTGAGTAGCAATGGCCACAGAGCTTTTTAAATCAGCTATGATGACTAACTGAAAAAAGTTATATCCAGGCTGTGTGCTCTTTATAGGTGGCACAAAGATTAATTTCCCAGATAGCTTTTGAAGGAGGGGCAAATGTTATTTTTGGTTGATAAATGGGATTAGTGTTCTTTGAAAGGCAGTGGTATCAGATAAAATTCTACATCTTTTTTGCTGTGATAGTAATATAATTTCAAAACACATCTTTCCTTTCTCGTACTTATTTCCCCCTAATATTCTATGTTAACATTTTGTTGGATGTGTTATCTAGTCAGCTTGCCCGTTATGCCCCTGAAGAAGTCACATGTATATAGTATTATTTTACATAGGGGAGATTGTTTTTTACTAGCATGTTTTACTCTTCAAAGATTTAAATTCCTTTTGTGAAGCATTTTTTTACTCTTAGAGGAAAAATAAATCAACAGAATTATAAAACATTTGCTACCTTTTCTCAACTGCTTTCACTTCAATATTTTAATCATTCCTCAAATGATTCTTCTCTGCAAAATTATGTCATTATAGAAGACAGTCAGGCCATCTACAAAGATACATTCCAGAGGTCTTATATTGGCCTAATGAAAATTCAAATAGTAGACATGGCTGTTATTTTTTTTTTTAATTTTGCAATCAATAATACAATATTGATCTTTCCCTGAGCTTAACTCCTAGTGTATTAGCAAAATCTAAGGTTACCTCTCTAATGTGCTGCTAACAGAAAAATTATTTTCAATCTACCTGAAATGTTTGTTATTTTCTAATATGGCAATTATTGTTAACTGAATAAGTTCAAGAACAGAATGTATTTATTTTTTTCATGTATTTTCCTGATGTTCTAGAACAGTCTTTTAGGCAGAAAATTAGTACAGCCTTATGAAAATAAAGTTAGGGAATCAAAAAATATTTTGAAAAATAACTTTATTTCACATAAAAGTATATATTCAGAGAGAAGTACAAAACCCCACAACTTCATTTAGAAGTCAGTGAGAGTTCTGACCTACTTAGGCTTATGCAATTTTAACCATTGTACTTCTGTGTCAAACTACATAATATAATTTATTTTTTGATTTGGGTTTGGTCTGCATATGAAATATTATTTGAGACAATTTTTATCATGTATGTGAATCCAAACCAATCTTGTTTTGTTAGTACAGTGGATTAACTTATGTCTCTTAGGACAGGATTTGAAGTAAGAGTCGTGATCTTCCATGAATGTCTTTTGCTAGTAACAGATAAAATAAGCATGACTAATACTCCTGGCCACAAAACTGTATTTCAATAAACCTGTAAAACAAAGACTAGTTAGATGACATGGCCTGTAGGAATGAAATACAGGCAGAAGTGTAAATGAAATACTGATAAAATTAGGCAGATGATGTAGTCCAGACCTCTTCCATTCATGGTACTTTTTCTCTACACAAACTTTCCAGAGTTAAACACAAGTACTTTGTGACCTTCTAAAAGCCTGACATTTGTATTCTTTTTGTTCTAACTCTTTGTAAATGCCTTCAGTTTTCTGTTAATAACTGAAGAAAAAAGAGGTACAAAGAGGACAATAGACAGATACATTGCTATTTTTTGCTACTAATAACCGGCTATTTTGTGTCAGTTATGGGTTAAGCCCAGTACACAGCTATTTATCCATTTCCAGGAAAGTAGGGCATCATCGTGTCTAATGGTTACTTGGGAAGATAAATGTTATAACTCCAAATGTTCCCCCTTCCTCCTTCTTTCCCACAGTTTTACTGCTAAGCATGACGTAATATAGTACGGGGTATCCCTCTGGTCAGCTGTCCTGGCTGCGTCCCCTCCTAACTTCTTGTGCACCCCCAGCCTACTCGGTGGTGGGGCAGCACGAGAAACAGAGACAGCCGTGATGCTGTGCAAGCACTGTTCAGCAATATCTCACACTTTGGTGTGTTATCAACACTTCTGGTCACAAGTCCAAAACGCAGCAGCATACGAACTGCTATGAAGAAAACGTACAGTGTCTGAAAGGAAGGGACAAAGTGAGCAGGTAAAGGATTAATACAAGAAATAGAAAATAGGTTGCTGCAATAGCCTGACCAGAACAGATCTAAAGCTACCAAGCAGCTGTGACTTACCTATAAATGTTTTGGCACAATAAAGCAAGTAATAGACTGGCCACTGGCATGGTGTGTTTTAGCATTCCTTCAGTGGTTATCATGGATAAACATGCAGCTTTGACATTATTGAGGATTGGGCCTATGTATGGTTCTTCCACATATTTCTTCTGCAGTTCTGCAGCACATAAAAGAACAGCACTCAGTGCTCCTTTTTTTTTATGTATGTGTGTCAGTGTTATCTAAACTTGTATAAATAAAAGAAGCCAATGCTATTTCTTTCTATGAGATATGGTTCTTGAGTAAAGTGAAATTTGACCTCTCTGCTTTTTAACATAGATATCACCATTATGGTGATCTGAGCATCAGTGCTGTTTGTTCTTGTCTGCCTATGAAGATGAAGAGCAATTTCATGCCAAGCCTGGGGTCCTCTAAAGAGGGCTAAAGCCAGCTTATACATGCATAATTAACTGTAATTTTAGTATAGCTCCTCAGATTGCCATAATGAAAACCGTATTGGGTTTATTCTTTAAAACATTGATTAGGACAGATTATTCAGTAGCAGAGAGAACCAGGCACAGCTGAGCAACTTTTGGCATGCTCATGGCATCAGGACTGCTGTTCATAACTTTATTTGAGAAGGTGAAAAATGTTATAATGCTGGATTTGATGATGCAGAAGGTGGGAGGGGAGAAAAGAAAGATGCATATCCCTCCAATGATTGATAAATCCTATCTAATCCTTCTAATTTATTTCCCTCCCTTTCAAAAGGCTATGTGAACATACTGTCAACATTTTCCTTTAAATTAATGCAGATAGTTATTTTATTGTATCTTCTGCCTTAAGGATTCTCCCCTTTTTCTTCGCCAGGTTCCTCAAGTCATCATTCTCACAACTTGCTCTATGTAATTTCTGCTCTATTCTCACCTCCAAGGTCCCATACAGTTTGAGTTTGTACAGGGAATTTTGCTTTCAGTAATAAAAACTAAGGTTGTCCCAGTGTATTTCCTTCTTGCCACCCTCCCCCTCCAAAGTTTGTATGTTTTTGAAGTCAGCCTTATGGAAGGACATGAAGCACCACAGGCAATCATAATTTTGTGTTAATGAAGTTATTTGTCAGTGAATTAAAATTCAGAAGTGAAGTTTTCAATTAATTAAATATGAAAAATTACCAAAAAGTGCGATAGACCCTGTTATTTTGATATTAAATTCCTTTTATTTGACACTGCACTTTCAGCTTTCAGTATTATGCAGATTTTCTGCATTAACAATAAAATCTAAAAAGCAAGAATGAATGAAAAGCATGTTCTGATCAGTTAACCATAGAAAACTAAACCCCTGTAGTTTAGTGTTTGTCTACAAATCAAAAGTTATTGACTAAATTTTCAGGTTATGGTCTCATAGTCTCATGTAGCTGGAAATGAAATAATTGCTGCTGTAACTATTTAAATGCATTCCCTATGATCTAATTGCTTTTGCTTTAAATGATTATGCTCGTTCCTCATTTAGCATGCCCAACATATCTACTTAGAATTACATGATCTATTTTGTCCTGGCTTTAGGATAGATTAAAATGTTGTTGCACTCTGAAATGGGAAATTAGGACTAAGAATGTGTAATTTATTTGCAACTCAAGTAAATGCTATTTAGGTTAATGTCCAGCTAATTTGAAATAGGTCTCTGAAGGCACAGACTAGGACCGGTCTATGTTACAAGTGCTGCCTCCTGCTGCCTTTGAGTGTTCCCTATATTTGTGCAAATATTCTGCACTTCAGGGTAGCAGTATATAGCAAATAGCGAGCACGTGCACTGGGTTGTTTATTCCATCCTAGACTGTGCTTTTTTGCAGACTGATATGTATCCAGTTGCTCTGGTTTATTTTCTTCACACCAAATGTATATGCCATGACTGAAGGGATAAAGAATAGTCCTTTATAAGTTGAAGAGTAGGGGGAAAAAATAATGCTTAACAGCTGCTACTGGCTGGCAAAATGGTGTACGTAAATTAATGCATTTTGACTTTTTGTGGGGACAGATGGTAGGTCAAGGCAAACCTAAAGATATTTCCTCACATTATGATTTTGTAAAGCAGCATGGCAGATTGACAGTTTGTACACTGTTCTAATGGGACAAATTTTTTGACTGCTGCGTTGTTGCGTGTTGCTAAAACTGTGTGAATTGTAGCTCAGTGCTGTATCCTGGTGAATCAATGTTTGCAAGTATCTGCAATCATACAGATAGGAATCCTGAGTAACTCTGCCTGTGAAGGATAATAATTTCTGGCATCTTAATCTCCCTTCTCTTAGTACAGATGTCTAAAAATAAAGGCCATAGTTATTTTTGATTTTGTGAAATCCAGCATGCAACTTTTAACTTGGCTGAGCTCTGTGGCTCCATCCAGCCACCTCCTCCCCACAGCTCCCAAGGAAGATAACTTTCCCCACTTGGTTCCATTTCAGTCCCTCTGATGGTGGTCTCCAGCTCTGAGTGGCTGTTGTGTCTTCTATTTTGTCCTTTGCCAGCCTCCTTTTGCTGGTACATAAACAGGTTGCTATTTGCTCTAAGAAACAGCTTGATATGCACTTCTGCAGTGCGTCTGGGAAGCATTACTGTCCAAAGACAGCAGCTGAGGTGCTCTTTGAAACTGAGAAGCCCTAACACCCACCTTGACCGGATTGACTCAGCATATTAATTTGAAATTTCAACCTCACTGCTTATCCCTATGTTGTGTCACTTTTTGGGTCTGGAAATTAGGCTTGAATCATACTTGTCTCTGAAGATATATTTTTAACCAAAGCAGGAGAATAAAGTTTTTTTTAAAAGAAAACTTATATAAAATTCCTGGGAAGAAATGGATTATGTTACTAAGCACTCCCCAAGCCTCTGGTTTTTGATTTTGAGTAAGAAACAAATATGAACAGCAGCTGACTTGCTGATCTCTCTCTTCACTTAAAAGTCAGAGCTCAGGCATTTGTTTAGAGGACCGAGTACTTTTTTTCACTAAAGTGTGTACAGCTCTTCTGACATTCACAGTTAATATTGATACTCTGTAAGTCAGAAAATATTACCAGAGAAAGAATGCATCAAGGCTGATTCTGCTTTGAATGGAGCTAGTGGAAGTTTAACTGTTACTTGTAAAAGGAAGAAGACTAGACAGAAAAAGATTTATTATTCAAATGTGTTTAGTGGTTGTGTATCTGTATGATACAGATTTAGATACAGATTTACTCACACTATTTTAAGTATATTTTAAAAAGACAGTCTCTGTTATTTTCTAGGGCATTGTGTTGTTTTTAGTCTCTCCATAATTAGTTTCTATTTATAGAGCAGATCAAGAGAAGTAGCTTGCAGATGTCAAAAAGATGCATGTTTTCTCACATATAAGTGTTTTCTTGCTTAAACTTTATGCAAATACTTTCTTATTAATGCTTTTTAAAAGACCACAGGAGCTATATAGACTTCAGTTTTTTTCTGTATCATTAATACCAGTCATTTGGTTTTTGCTTTCATTTGTAAGTACTTCAGACTTTGCCATGGAAAGGAGCAATGGGCTATATGCATTTAAATGTACACATAAAGATTAAAAGAATTGCAATCATTATTTTTAGTCACCTACATCACTATAATGGATCTCTAACATGAAAGTTCTATTTTACAAAGTACTATTACCAGCACTTGTTTCCATTTTTCACCTTGGAAAAACATTTAATTTCCAACTTAAGTTCTCATTCTCAAGTATTTTTAAATTCCCTTATATTAAAAACACTCCTTCTGTGTCTCAAGAGGTTAGGTGATTTACTGCTTTTGACTCAATAAAATTCTTACAGGCAGTTATGCTACTGAAATTTTGGTAAAATAACGTGGGATTAAAAAAAGAAGTGATGAGTAGAGTTGCTGTCACCCTAGTCACAAAGTTGTGTGTTTCAGTGCACATTCCTGTGAACTCTATTCGGTATGCTAGTATTCTTGTATATTCTTTTCTGTATAAATTCAGTGTCTGTCAAAAGTCCTTTGTAGCTACAAATAAAATGCAACTATTCCCTTTTAATATGATGCTAATAATGAAGTGGTAAATGCATAAAACCAAGTACTTAAGGCATGAATACTGAGAAACTGATATGTCAAGTGTGAAGCCTTTTATAGAGCAAGAGCAACCGCCGCCTTCTTGACCTTCGAATGACCTCACTTACCACACTGCCTTAAACTTGAGATAATAATGGAAGTATCCTTTGTTTATAGTATCCCATAAAACATGTTTTTATTAGTGGCTCTTGTATTCATGCCACACAAAATTTCTCAAAAAATTAATTTCGGCTTTTATATTGTATCTTCCATCTTGGATTGTAAAGCAGGGAGGGCTTTCTTAGGTGTTCTTTTCCTGCTAAGTGCTTAGATTTAGTGTAAAGCATCAAATCAAAATCCTTAATCATTAACAGGCCAAAGACCTGTTAAAGAATAAAAAAAGTCAGTCAACACGGTTTAATAAAGGCTATACTATCCAATGAAATAATATAATATTGTGCATTTATGATCTTGTAGCTATAAAAATCTAAACCAGTTCATAATATCATACAGTTATGTAGGTACTTACCATTTTAAAAGCAGCATCAAGTGGAATCGGTGGAAAGTCCCCAAGGTGTAATCAATAATTGATTAAAATGATGAGCCTTTATGGTATTATTTTGAAGTGCACAATCTGAAATTAGAGGAAATTTACTGACAGTTGTATATTTTGTTGAAAGAAGGATTGTTCAGACATATATTAACAACAAAATCAATGTCTGTTTCCTTCTACACAGTACAAGGAGAGTGATTTGTTTTGAAAATGTCTTTCAGCTGGGTAACTAGGTAACTTACGCTATGCTACATGAAAGAGTTTGGATTCCATTTTGTGAAGCAGGATTCCAGTGCAGTGAGTGAAGGAAACAGATGGAGTAAGAGGAGGACAGATGGGTACCAAAAAATTACAGCCACTGTTTTCAGTACCTGTGCATTAACTACCATAAATCAATTTATTTTCATTTACTGAAAGAGGAAGATCATAGCTTATGAAGCCAAAGCATTACAGGCCCCAAAACCACTCTATGTTGAAAGCATATATTTGTAGTGATTAATAAGAGTTCTAGATGGGCTACATCTGCGACTAAAATTTTCTGTGGGCAAGAAGGTCACCCCAGTCCAGTCATTTTGTTCTGTCAGGGAGGTTTAAACATCTCTCTTATTCAGTAGGGGGAAGATTAATTTGTTAGTCTGCCATACTGGACAGCTGTAAAGCTTTCCCTGTAGACCAGAAGTGGGCTACTGAAGTGATGCAGTGAGTGCTAGCGGGCTGCTCCACCATGAAGGCTTCAAGCAGCCTGGGAAGGAGCTGAACCTGGAGAGCCCAGAGTAAAGGCTGAGAGTGCAGAAGGCCACTCTTTCTCCTGCAGCAGCCTTGGGTTGCAAGACATGAATGGTGGATTAGAAAATCAAAACATATTTACTATATATATGCCAGCAGTCCTATCTGCTGCATGGCACAGCTGCTCTGTCATATACTTGACCTTGACTTAATTTGATCATCCCTGTGGTTAAATAGGAATTTCAGCTGTCAGCCAAGTAATTTCTTAACACCCCTCACCCCACCAGTAACTGCCAGCTTGTTGCTGATACTGTTGAATTCTTATATGAACACCTGTCCATTAGAAATTGGATGTTGCCCATCCAATTTACATTTATTTTAGAACATCTTGCAATTAATGGACTTTCAGAATTGTAGAATACAAATAGAAATCACCCTTGTATTCAAAATGTTTGAGAAATGAAGAAATATATGTAAGAATATGTAACTGCTCTGATTCTTGTTGAATTTATACCAGGAAGTTTTCTTGCATAGAGGCACTGCATGAATAGCCACTGTTTTTGTGCGACAAAGGCAAAAGTATGAAAAAGTCTGTGACTCAAATATCTTGGAATTGGTATTCTGTCAGATTTTATTCCAGTTCATTTTAAATTTTCCTATGAATAGTTTGAATTTAAAAGTCACAATTTTCTTAAATTTTTCAAAATATTCACTTTATGGGTTAGGCTCACTACTTCTGTAATAAAATATAACTCAAATATTGGGCTTTGTCTTCATATGAAAAAAGATTGGTTAGACTTTATCCCTCAATCTGTTAAATGCAATTTCATAGATTAATGTGGCAAAACCTGATTTTTTTTAACTTTGTTAGCTGATTGTAGATTTCCTTCCCTATATATACCTGATTCATAGTGAGCATCACAGTGTTGGCTATCATGAGTGCTAGAGGCTGGATTACAAGTCCCATTCAAAACTGATCATCTTCTCCCACCTTTAAACATATCTCTGTTAGATTGGGATGTGGCCTACAAATCAGACAAATAGTTCAGAAGCGATGTGGTGCGATAAATAGGAAGGAAGATGGTTTGGCTTGGTTTCATAACTGAAGTGGAAGAGAAGTCCTTGTTTGTTTTCGTTCAATTAGAAAGCAATAGTGATCTGCATCCAGTTTCAGAATGGCTCTATTTATGCAGATGCAAATATACTAGGTTTGGTGGTTTTTTAAATTCAATTTTTTGAGTTGCAGAAACATTACTAAAATTGCCATTATTTATTTTCCACTGGGACTTCTTACAAATTCCGTATCTCCAAAGTCATTGAGCTTCTTCCCCTCCCCAACCAATCACTCCTTTTCCAGTATGAGTTTAGAATAAAATAGCTATGAAATAATGTTTCCTTTAAGCAGGTAGGAGATAAACTATACAGCTTTCTTAAGCCATCTATCTGAAAGAGAGAGTTTAAAATCTTAACCAGGGTCAAAACAGTGAGGAAATTTTTCAGGTTTTCACAGTTTAAAGATAGAAAGAAATTATAACAATCATTTTGAAAGCATAGAATGCGTTTTGAAATTAAACTCAGACAGGTATTTATTATTTACTACTACAATTCTTTTGCAAACAAACAAGCTTGCAACGCGCAAAGTAGGCGCTCTTAAATACTTATTAGAAGTAATGGCCACTAATAAGTCTGCCCTGATAACCCTTCAGCCCATTGAAACCTGGCAGCACATAGTATTAGGAACGTCTTGATATTAGTACAGAAAAGCAGTGTAATTATTTTGATTTGTATAGGTTAGACTCAAAGAGGGGATGGTCCAAGGAAAGGGAAAAGGCCTTGTTGCTGTCAATACTTATCAGCAGTAAGTCTAAGTGATGTGCAACTTCATTTATATATTTGATTCGTATTCAGCCCAGACTGAGATTGCTCTTTCTCAAACTGCTTGATCACTTTGATTCCCTAGAGGAATGCTTTTAGAAAAGAGAGCAATCTTGTACAAGGCTCTTGCTGATCACTAAATTTGGGGCTTCTTGCCCTGATGTGGAGAGAGGAAGAACGTGTATGCACTGCAGAGAAAAGGGCTTTTTGTTAAAAATCTCCTGGCAGTCCTCAGCTATTACACACTGAAGACTGTTACCCAAGGGCTAAGGCTAATCTAAGTTGCAGCAAAGAGGAAATCTCTCTGAAGTGTTCAAAACTCAAGTGCTTGGTCTTGTTTTTAACCACTACAAATGACGGTATGCTAGTTTAAATGCTTTCTTGAGCTGTAAGTCCTGTGGTTTTGGTTCCACTGTTCTGCTTGGAGAGAGAGTCCGTACATATTAGTCTATTGAGGTAATATAAGATGACTGTGAAACAGCTGTGAGGCATACATGTCAAGAGAAAGGTCACAGTCTTCTATACAGGTACAAATGGTAATAAATGCTCAGTATATTTGCTGCTTTTGGAGCATCTGTCAAGAGCTGAGTATCCAGCAAGGTTCCCATATAGGAAATTACTCTTACAAAGGAATTGTTTCTTTCTGTATTTTTGTCAGTCAGCAAATCATTTGCAAATGACTTGAGCTTCATCATTTAAGCTGCAAGTTGAAACAAGTGTATTTTGTTCTCAGTGTATATGCAATATGTATGAATCAGTCTAATGGTTAGTTCAGTTACTAAGATTAACCAAACAGCAGATTCTATTCTGTATATGAAATTAGAATCTTAAGTTTAAGCTATAGGCATAATTATTTCAGAAATGAAAAACCTTACAAATGAGTTACTTCGCTCTGGTTTCACTTCAACAATGTACATTACTACAAATGAGAGAGTGGATTATGAAGACTTTAGTATAACCTGTATAATTGGCAAAAGAATACACCAGGAATATTTTTGGGGCCCTGGGAGTTCAGAATCCCCACCTCAGCTTTGTGTGCCTCAGTCTAGGAGTGACTGGCTACAGGGAGAGCACTGTGTGTGTTACACCCATCTTCCCCACAAGAACCATGCTAGCCAGTAGTCAGAAAACCCTAAAACTTTTACTGGTAGAAAGTAATTACAGAATACTAGGTATTGTAGTAAAAAAAAAAAAAAAGTTGTTATTCTTTCCACCACAGATTAATTGAATGGTAAATAACACTTTCTTTTCACCTTGTCTGTGTCCTTGCACAAAAATGATGCTACTGAATTGTTCTGAATATGTTTTTGCTTAATTTCAAACTCGAATTAGTGATTTGTAAGAACCTTGGCCTCTGCTTTGTTGTTTCACTGTTAAATAGCAGATTAAAAAAGGAAACTTAAAGATCAGTGTAATTGGTCATTGTTAACACCATTTCTGCTTATATCTTTGGGGATTTTCACCTACTATTCTTAGTTACTTATTCCAAAATCTTTAAAAAAATAAAAAGGCCCTGAGCAAGCACTTTTTCTCCTGACACTGATTGTTGTTACTGAAATTGCAACCACTTCTTTTGAGGTGGAAGAAGGAAGTATAAAGGCTTGAGGCAGGTTTTAACATTTTGAAGCCATGACTAAAGACAGTTTAGATCAGCTGGCAAGGGCTTGAGCAAATGTTGGGCCAAGTTGAGGCGAGGCAGTCAGGATGATACAATGAAAAATAAGCATGGACAAACAGGAAAAATACAGCAAGGAGTATGATGAAGAAAAGAGCAAATGAAGGTATAAACATAAATATTTGAGGCAACAGTGATTGTTAGAAATAAAACTTGAAGAAATAGGATACCAAAAAACCAGAAGAGCACATAGCAAGAAAACAGAGAAAGTGTAAGTGTAAAGGGATTGGGACTAAGAAAGAGAAAGGTTTTCTGAATATAACACCTATCTGCCAATCTGTATGATTTCTTTTGTCCCAGACTCTGATTTTATTATTTGCCACACCTCACATATCCTGTTGACTTGCAGGCTTCTTTCCAAAGAAAACCAGCTAGACATCTTCAGGAGAAATTGTGGTAAATTGTGGTAAAATAAATATAAGAGTATGTTTTTAATTGCCATATGAGATGCAGAGGATTTTGGTCCATATATCTATGTGGTAAGAATATGGCAAATCTATTGCTGCTAGGTCTGAGCACTGTGGTAGTGAGCAGCATCTCACTAACTGCCCTGCGAACAGATGCTGGTTTCTTCCATGGTCCCTCCCGACCAGTACATATGTGGCTTTAGTTCTTCTAGCAGTGAGTTTATGTTACTGCATGTGTAACAAACTGTGTATAGAGGTCTGTGAAATGTTTAGACATGAACATGAATATCATCTTCTATAAAGAAAATTGATGCTTTCAGTATATTAGAAGTTCCTTATTTGTCCTTATTAATTTAACTGTTCTTTCCACACTGGTAAATAAGCCTTTTGTTGTTGTTGTGGTGGTTTGTTGTTTTTTTTTTTAATTTCTCACTAGGTAGTCACGTGCTGTGATTAATCAGGAAGCCTTCAGTAAAGCATGCAACGTCAAGCTTTTTGGGGAAGAGGGGAAAGTGGGGGCAGCATCCAAAATGATTTCTAGAACATTGCAGAAGAAATAGGATGGGGAGCCTGGAGATTTTTTTTAGAATTTTTAGCTCTAACAGTTGAGTATTAATAATTTAAAGTGATACAAACAGGAATCAAACCACATTGTTGTCTGTATATGGTTAGTATAGGACCACCTGTGAGTGAGAAAATTTTTAAAATATCCAGTTCTGAATTTCTGATAATACTTTCTTCTGACTCTTGCTAATTAGCGGTATAATACATTATTATGTTTTTCCTTGGATACTTTAAAAATTGTTATATATAAAACTTCCTCAGACAGGTACCAGTATAAAATACTGTGTACTTGCACAAATAAGGTGGTGTTAAGCAGACAAGCTTGTGTAAGGAACCTGATTTTGTAATAATGAATATTCTGCAGAATGGCTGTCATGGTATATCCTTTTACTTAGCAATAGGAGAGGGATGTGTAACTAAATAACTCATTAGAATGATGAAGATCATGTTTAAGACACATTCATTTTCCTCAGCCCTCTTTTTTCCCCCCAGACATCCAGCTCACTAAAGAATTTATCACTGCAGAGGATGATGTCTGATGTATGACTTGTTTCATGCCAGCTATCTTTCACAGACCTTTGTGCTACCTTATTCCCTTGACTGCATCTGAAAGGAAAGGTGTAGGATCATATGTCATTGTATGCCCTTGCATGGGAAAACAGTCATTCCAATGCTTGACTTCTGCCATGCATTAATTAAGTCAGAGTAGTTCAGTAAGCTTCACTACTAATACTTTAAGCAAACAGAAAACAGTTATGACTACTATCATACTTGCTATACTTTAAGCTAAACACTGATGAACTCTTGGTGAAGAATTAGAAACCACTGGCTATGCCCCAAACTTTCATTTTTTAGCATGAAATGTTTTGTTGTTATTTTCTATAGCTGTTTCTATAAACCTAGAATTGAATCTCAAGGGTTGATTTGTTCTGGTGCTATTTCCATTTGGAAATGTCAGATGTTTCAGGACATATTTTATTCCTAGAAGATCTTGAATTGCTGCCCTATCATGCAAATTTTATCCTTGCAAAGCTGAATGGAATTTACCCAGTTCTAATCCTTAAACCTTTTGTGAAATGCCTCTATTAAAATATGGCCTCAGAGTTAGGAGAAAAAGAAATACCTGAAGCTAATCTAAACTAATCTAATAGAGAGTATTGTGCGTGCCTGTCTGTATATGACAAAGTAAGGATGATAACTTCAACTATATCCATTTCTTATGTAATGACTGCTATACATTGTAAGTAGGACATCTGTGTGCTGCCTGAGATTAAGTGGTTTTTTCTTTGGTTAGTAGCAACAGCAGCAGACTTTTGGCCTCTTTGTTAAATAGCTGTTTGTTGCAAAGTTCATGCTATCCTTACTAAACTGAAGCTCTGCTGTGATTAGATTAAATAATGACCAAGGTCCAGTCCTGTAGCCCACAATTATTTATTTTTTTCTTAGTGCTGAAGTCAGTAGAACTTCTCATCACAGGCCAGGGGCTCCGAACTGGATCCTTGTGTTTGTTGAGCACCATAATTCCATGCCAGCTTGACTTGTAATTATGCTCCCTGACGTCTCACTAAGTTTTTATCTGCTTTATAGTGCAGTGACAAAGGCAGAGTATATTTGAAACAGAGGCTTATCATAATATTTTACAGTCTCATTAAAACTTCTGGCCAGTCTAGTCTACAATTTCATCTTTTTTTAATGCATTTCCATTTTCTCTATATTGCTTACACATACTGAATTTAGAGGAGACTTTACTTCCTAAAGCGTCCGTTTTGGTTACAGTCATTTTACAGTTATTTCATCATTATTGCATGAGACTTGTATTGAGTATGTAATTTAGCTTGCTGCTTGCTCTGTGTTCAACCAAAACATGAATTCTCTGCCATTAAAAGAAAAAAAGAAAGCACTTAAACATAAGAAGAAAGGCAGGTAAAAATAACTCCTTGTCCCTTAGGAAAATGCATTTTATTCTTTCTCTCAGCTGGAACCGTTCCCTTTAGAAATATTCTCAACTTGTCTGTTTTCTAGCAAGTTCTTATTCTCTCATATATCCATTATAAAACATCATTATGCTGCTTTGTGAGATTGAATCAAAGACTTTCAAAATTCAAAATCATTTAGAGTTGTAAATAACACTCATCCTCTTATCAAGTAGTAAGTAGTAAACCATTACTGTTTCACAGTGCTGGAAATAAATATAAGCTCTGCTATGTTTTACAAAAAAGAAAGCTCTTAAGTCTTCATTTTTAAAAATTTAAAAAAGTAATTAAAAGTACTTTGGGGAATTTTTGAAGTGTTAGTGTTTGCTGCCAGTCTTTATACATCTCAAATGTATGAAAAGAAATCACTGTTGCTGCTTCTGCGGTACCAGAAATGAAATTCAAATTATGTTTACACAACTAGTAGTTCATTCATTTCATATTAAAGGTGGAAATGCAGTATTTTTGTCAGTAATGAACTGAGAAGGCTTGTTAACTTCAATGCATTGCTACAGTGATTTATCCCATATGAATGGGAATTTGTATGTACAGTACAATACATGTATCCATTATTGTCATACAACCCTTGTGCTCCTTTTACAGAAAAACAAAGTAAACAAGTAACGGGGCTGCAATTAACCTTACAGAAAACTTCACAGATTCATTCCGTTACTTCAACTGCCACAGAATTTATTTCCTTTCTACAGAGATCATAGGTGGTGGCACCCCAAATGGCACTTGCTGGTGGGTAATCACAACTATTACAATGGACTTGCATTTTTGGGTCAGAGTGTGAGAAACTGGTGCTAGCTGAGCATTATTCTAGATCTAGGTCTCAATCAGTCACTTCAGTTGCTTTTGAAACTTGGAATCCTTCCCCCATTCGCTTCCCTTCTAGAATTCAAGTATTAATGAAGTAAGTAAAAAAGTCTTGCATTACCTAGAACAATTAAGTGTGTACAAATATGAAAGATGTGTTCTGAAACAATGTTTCTGGACCCTGATACCTTTATGGTGTATTTTGGGAGCAGAAATTAACTGGTGCTTCTTCTGGACTTCACATGCAGTTCTGTTTGTGTCACATCTTTTCTGTAGTTCGTGGAAGAAGTTGGTCTTTGAGGGGAACTCCACTTAGGAAATAATTTCTGCTTGGGATATCAGGTCTCTTTGGATATGTCTGTGCATGATGTGGCTTTTGCTATTATGTATTTTGTAGTCTTACACCTTTTTATTTTTTTACTGAAGGCTTATCTGCTTATCACTAATTGCTGTCTGAGCACCCTACGTTGTACAGTGACACCCTAGGCCTCATTAGCAAGATGCTTAATATTTCTTCAGAATATTTCATTGCATATTTGTTGCGATGACCAGAGGATAAAGTGGTTTCTATTCCCCAATAATTTGGTTCATTTTAATATTCTTTTGTACCAATTCTGATTTTGCATCTCTACTCCTTGAGCTATCTGCATCAATTTAATTTTTGTGTGACAAAGCACTCTATGCATCTGTGCAGGTCTATAAATAAAAAGCAATAAGCCGACATCTTTCACCTGTATCAAATGTATTTCATTCCCTTTCTTCTGGTATACTTGCTATTAGACTTCTGTCTCTTTATATCTATTGCTTGTCTGTTTTTCCCATGTCCCTTTTCCACTTTTCTGGCAATTGACAGAGTTTTCAGCTGCAGATAAAGCTTAATACACCATTACTCTCTTCACTACGTCTGCCTCTGTGCTGATGGGTTCACACAGGCATTGCAGAAACTTTTTCTACTGTGGCATATAAAATAAACTGTCTACAGCCATGTACATTTGCTTTCATACATACAAAGTACTCCTTATTTAAAGCAATATATCTACATACAAGGAGAAAATTGTGGTCTCCTTAAAATCTGTCTCTGAAATGAAAGCACGACTGAAAACCAGAAAGCAACAATGGGCTGAGATCACTGACAACTCAAAGCTCTCAATGATCTAATCAGGCCACTTATTACATACTGTCTGTGGCAGTATCTAATATATTTTAAGTGTTCATGTTAAACTTGTACATGGAAATTGTCCTATGTTTATCAAAATCAACTGGACATTTGTGTTGTCTTTTTTCAAGGCTCAAATACAGCCAGCCACCTGGCTGTAACAGGTCTCCCAGGACTGAAGACTGGTCTCTTAGCCTGACTGATAGCTGGCATGGGAATGAATCACATTAATTGCTTTAGGACAGTCAGCAAGTTGCTTTTGTTTTTACTCAAGCTGCGTGTTACTGTACCTCATCCTTGCCTTGTGGCTTGTTCATTAGCTGTGCCCTGTAGCCCCCAGTTCCTGCTCTTACTCCTACTTGCAGTACAGCCCCCTGCTGGGTTTTGCTCACTTACCTTTCTTACTGGCAATACTCCTATTTCTCAAGCTCTTGCATTCCATGATTTCTCCAGTTCTTGACTTAGGATCATCTTAACTAGATCCTTCATTGATTATACAAAATGAGAAGTGAGCAGAGACTTTGACAATTTCAGTATGAGGCTAGACTTAACACTTAGGTTACTGTTGTAAAGTGGTCTGTGAGTCTCTGACGCTCCCTGTTAATGTTGCTTATTCATGCAGGCTTTTTTATAATTTTAGGTATTTGGGGCTTTAAAAAATAATCTTTAAGACTGTAACACCTAAAAGTGCAGTTTTAATTTACAACCAAAAGAGATTAAGACTTCCTTGTAAATACTTTTGATTGAAGGACCTGAAAACCTAAGACAAATACCTCATAAAATATTGTGAGATTTTTAATAGAATCACAAATTATGGTAACAATACAGTCTGTTACACCAAACAAGCTACAGGATTTATAAATCCAAGTAAAGAGTTATGGAGAAGTCAGGGAAAGTAATAGATACCTTGGGTGTCAGCGGAAATAGTTGAAGCATTTCAGTTTGATTTTTATTCACATTTAACAAGATATACAAGTAAAGCCGGGTCTCTGGGTTGTTTTAAAATGTAAACGTGTCAACGTTAAAAATACACGGTATCATATGAGAGGATGGAAAAAAAGTCAACACACAAATCCCCAGCAGTGTGGTAAAGCAGCATGTCCGTAAGTGGCAACAATCCAGTCTTTAGGGGTGTTAGATCACTTCTTGTGTATTCATCCTTTTTTATTTCCTTTTCCAGAATGTTGGGCAAAATCCTATGAAATTGTGTCTTAGAGCAATACTACTGATATATGTTGCCATTATGATCTGTTAAAAGAACCAACAAAATGGCACAGGGTTTTTAACTGAACTGCGGTGCTCACTGATTTTCTGGTTGTAAAATAACAAAGTAGTCAATGGATAACTAAATTAAAACACAAAATTCTGTGTCAGAAGCCCTGAATAGGGAAATGTCCTAAGTAAAGAACAGCTCAGTCTAATCTCATATTCACTTCTAATGCACAGGAGTGTAATCCTGTCAGCAAAAGGAGTCATTTAGATAGATGAAAATAAAAGGCCTTTGTGTACATAGGCTAAGTCAGGATTTTTGTATTACTGAGCTGTGGTGTGATTTTAGCACTAGCGTTTCATGTGAAGAAGTTAGCATTTGGCTGTGCAAGCCCATGAGCTGAACTAATCGTCCACCTTTGTCCAATCTTCCCACCTTCAGGCCCTATAAATCCTTTTCACGCTGTTCCATATATGTAGCAGTAACCTTAGTCTCATTAAGAAGCTGAAATCTGTTTGGAACATATAATTTTGGTATAAGGCTTTCATACTCATGAATTTGTCACTTACCTTTTTACACTTGGCTTTTGAAACTACAGCACATTTAGCAGCTGGTGCTTTTAAAACTAGGAAGTGCTGGTCAACAGAAGGACCCTTGACAATGTTTATTTCTGTGTTATGATTGTTTATAATTCATTTTAATAAGTTTGAAAATATAACATCCTTCCCTATGAAACTATTCCTTCCCATTAGGCAACATGTACCTCTGTCTCACTCTACCATAATTGCTTTTGTTGCTTACAGAACGGATCTGATAGTTTTTTCTTCAAATTCCTTCTTAATGATTATGCACAACAGCAGAATTTTTACCTACCCTTTCAAAGAAATTAGTCTTATGCAATCATGTCATCTATGCCTTTTTAGCTTTTAATTGCATGCTTAAAAAATACTTAACCTTAATTTTTCGTTGGTAAATTCAGCTGAATTTGAAAGAATGGTAGATTTCTTAAAGATCCCACAAACACTTTGTGAAAATCATCAGCATGAAGAGAGGAGAGAGACCAAAATTACTTTTCCTACTAAGAGAATGAAAAGAACAACTCAGTTTCTATACGTTCTGCTTGCTAGCAGCTGGGTGGTAAATTTTAATATACATACTGAACACTGTAGTGGCGCAGACGTGGAGAGTCTCTTGGGGCAGTGGGACAGCTAAGGATGTTACTTTTGAAGATATTTCTGTGGTATTCCTATGGGGTGCAGGAGCATTACCTATTATATCAGCTGGGAATGTTGGCCTTTCTTTTTAGTTATCTTCATTACAATGTGTTTTAAGTTATTATTTCATTTAACAAACTATATCTTAAAGGTATTTAGGAAACTTAGCTTAAAGCACAATTTTAAATGAGAAGAAATTTAGCATGCTTTACTATGCATTATTCATACTCCCCTCTTCCCTGCTCCACTGGTCCCTCTGTGGGCAAAACAAAGAGTGTTTGGAGGAACTGGAGAGAGATCTTTGAAATTTGGAAAAATATATGTATGTTGAGTTGGAGGTAAGAACTCAACTGCAATATTACTTTTTAATTGCTAACATCACTTTCCCTGTCTTTGATTCCAGTTGAATCCATGGCAATCTTCAGCTTTACAAATGGAGGCAGTAACACAAGGCCTGACAACACACAGCATAGTGTATAGGAGTATATAGTGTGCAGCACCAGTATGGATGCAGTGCTCAGGTTTATCCTTAGAAATATATATCTGAAGGATCTGATTCTTTACATTTATCTGTGATATGAGCATCTCATGGGCACCATGACACAAGCTTGTAATCTGTAGGACTGAAATGTATGATCAGAATCTAAACAAAGAGAAAACACAAAACACCACTGGAGAAAGAAAACCCAAGATTTGGGCTTTCTTTTGCTTTAATACTTTGATAATGATTTGGTGACATTTTTTTGTGTGTGTGTGTGTGATCTAGGATTTATTGTAGGCTTGTTTTGTGTAACAGCATGCTGTATTGCTGATTGTTATTCATATTAGGTTTTTCACTTCCTATTTTTTGGAAGCTGTTTGAATGCCAAATAGTAGTAATCATCTGTCAGATAATAGATGGGAATCTGGGATTGTAATTAAATGTAGCTACAGTACATGTACTTAAATACTAATTAAATGGCACTGACTCTGAGATCATAATCTGAGTGATTATAACTAGGCTCATGAACAGATCCTGTCTAGATAAGATTTTGTCACATTCCTAATTTGTCTTGCATAAAAATAAGAAGCTCACTCCTTCCAAAGAGAACTTCTGTCTTAAAGTTCTTACAACATAAAACAAAGCCTTTTGAAAGATTTGATCTTCCATCATTGGAATGCTATTCCAAATTGTTCTTGTGTTGGTTTGCCAAGTGTTTCATTAGTTTCATGAGGACTTTCCTAATAAGTGTATGTTAGATGTGACACAGGAAACAAGACTATATTTAAGCTTCCCTGAACTTCTCATTGTAAGAGTTTGCATTCAGTTGCTAGGAGCTTAGCCAAACTTTTAAAGTATTTGGGCTGAAATGTGGATTTGCTTTATGATACAGCCTTTAATTATGTGAGAGCACACTATTCTTTTCTAACTCATTCCCTGCCTGCCTCATTCAGGTCACAAGATGGATAGTACTCATTTAAGGGGCAGTTTTCCAATATGTCATTTAAAAATGTGCTTCATTTGCCTGCTGCAACATTCAAGTCTTTCTCTGAATACGACACTATTGATTTCCTTGTAAGAGTGATGGGCTCCATTGAAACTACAGTATCTCAGAGTTCACAAATATTAGTGTCTCCATTTTATAATACTCTTGTGAAATGAGTGGTTACCATTATCTCAGTTTTACAATGTGGTACGATGGCACAGTAATATATCCTCAAAGCACAGACCAGTTTGGGTGTCTAATGTGAAGTGATCATTAACTTATTTCTCCAAGTACATGGTTTTTAATATTTGTCCAGAGCTGTTTTAAAACCAGCAAGTCAATTCACTTCACTTGTAGCTATGAATTCTGAAAAATTCTGCAAACCTAATCCTTGGTGTGTCAGACTGAGTAATCAGAATGCACAGCTACTGCTAGTGAAAGTTTTGACTGAAGCAATTTGCCTGGGATCATGCAGGAATCAGTGGCAGAACTAAGAAGAAAAATTCTATTCTCTATTCTACTTTCTTCAGCATAAGACCTGGGTCTCCTTTCAATTTCTGTAACAAAAGAAAGACGGTTTATAAACATCAAGGTCATTCTTTACACAGCTGGTTTTCATCCTCTGAGCATCATCTTTCCTGTGCACTGCAGTGACAAGATTTTCTTTTTAAATTAAAAGAACGCTGATACTTAATATTTCACAGATAAGTAGGAGTTAGCAAGCCATATGTTAAATTGTTTCATTTTTCTTCTTATGCACATAAAAGAAATCATCTTATTTAAGTAAATCTCTCTCACAATCTTTGTTCTCAAGCTTAGCTTAAAACCTTGGTTGGCATTTTTACTCCTGTCACTTGCAAAACGGACGTGCTTGGGATCTACATGATGCAGCCCATGCCGTTATTTATTTTAAAATTATATCAGTATTTTAGGTCCACAGTGAGATACACTGGATTGACCTAACGACACATTTCAGAAATCTTCTCTGGCGAGATCTTCAACGCATCTTTACTGAAACAGTGGTTTGATAGTAGAAGCTGGGAATTTCTAAGTAAATTGACTGGGGTTTTGTGCCATTCTTTTAAGGCCAGATTTTCAAATGGGCATCTTCTTTAATGTCATTATATTAGAAATTGGTTTGAGAGATAACTACCTACAGAGGTTGCTGGGGAAAGGGTGGAGACTGTAAATACATCTGTTTTGAAAAAAAAAAAGAAAAAAATCAGTGTGAGAAACCCACTTCTGAAAATTTGGAAATATGGAGCCAAGAGCTTCTTTTATAAGGTGGGAAGGTGGATAAGCCTGCCCTGGGGGCTGAAAGTCAGGACACTTTGGTGCGGAGGCTGTTTCAACCACCCCTGACCATGTGGTCCTGCCCTCATGTGGTGAAAGATAGCTCTTTCAATTGTATTGGTTGAACTATATACTATTATGGCATAGGCATACTAACTCGGAAAAACAGTCTTTTCTGGAGAGAGATTTTTAATGCAGATCAGTTCATGGCATGGTTTATGGCAGAATTTCATAAGTGGTTACAGTGCTAGAAAGGAAAAGTGAGGAACTTCTTAAGCCTGCTTTTCAATGAAGTCCATTGATTGTGGAATTATGAGTTAAGCATTGCAATATGACACCTAATTAATATCCTAAATCCTGTCTAACTGTGTGGTTAGTTATAAATGCTGTCAGTTCAGGTCAGGATGAATATTTTGTCTTATGCAAATCCACTTAGATGGAATCTGTGTTCATGGCAGCTAAACTGAGCTATCTTGCTCAGCTTTTATGTATAGAACGGGAGAGGATGGAGATCAGGCATTGAATAAATTCACAGGAAGTATGCTGTTTGTGGCTTTGTTTTTTGGTGGTTTGTGGGTTTCTTTTTTTGTTTTGGGGTTTTTGGTGGTTTTTTTTTTGTTTTGTTTGGGTTTCTTTTCGGCTGAACAGTGTATTAGAAGATTAAGGACATGTGCATTTAGGGACATTAAACCATACACTTAAGATATTATATTAACCTAAATTAAGCTTCAAGAGAATGAGTGTCAGGAACAGAACATAGAATTTTTTATGTGCTGTCATTGGGACCATATGGATATGTGGTCAGCTGTGATCCAACTGAAGATAAATCTGATCTAGGAGATAAAAAGGAGCAAAGTAGTTTTGTGTGTGTTTTGTTTTTTAGAAGTCACCATAATGTACGTCTAATTAATCTTTGAAAGTGTCCTACAAGAGTCAGGAATAAGGCTGCATCCTACGCTTACTTCACTATGAATGGCAGTACCACAGAGAGGCAAGACTATGGTTATAAGCAGATTGTAGCTGCAGTACTCTGTGTGTAAATTGGGCTGTAACTCCTAGAACCTGACATTTTGCTATTAATAGGTGGGCACAGTGGATGGATGGAAAGGCATAAGTGTTACCTTTTTAAATAAAAAAAAATCAGTTCTTCTGGGGAATCTGAGCAGCTGATTTGTTTTGTTCATTTGTACCTCATATGGTCTTTGTCATCTGATTCTTTTACCTCTAGGTCACTGGGGGAAGGGAGTACATTAAATAAGAACAAAGGATGTTCTAAACATTAAATATCAGTAGGAAGCAATGACTGGAGAAACCTCAAGTGTTACACAGAATGAACAGTTTTCCTTTATTCTTTAAATGGCAGAATTAAAATTTGTGGTTTTTTACAGCTAAATGGAGATAGTGGTATAGAAAATAAATCAGAAAATTATAATAATCCGCACACTCAAGCAACTATTTTACTAACATTGTCTTTCAGTCCATCATTCAAAATTTCTACTATTTTTCAATTTTATGCAACTCCTTAGTTTTATAAAATTTTGCCTTTTTGTTCTGTATTCATCCTCAGTCTGCTTTTATATGAATATAACTATACTTTTAATAAATAATTTTAATTTAAAAAAATTAAAAGGAAACCTCCTTGCACATATAGATATACCCATAACTGAAGGTGAAAAAGAGGGAGAACACTAATGACTCTTTCATGGTAAAAACATTCACGAGACTGCCTCAAGACTCTAATCAAATGAAGAGATTTTGTCCTGCTGAGCAGCTGTCAGTAAGAAGGTTCTAAATTATTATTAAATGTCTTTCAGCAAATGTTGTCTACATGTCAATAAGAAATTTTATTTCTTGTATGATATTTCAATAAGAAATATTTGTGTAGAAGTAATCCTTCATCAGCAGTGTATGGAATTATTCAGTAGATTGCCAATGGGAAAAAGAAATTTAGACAATGTAGTGTTGCAAAGTGACACGCAATTATAGACCTGCAGCAGTGTCAGCTAGTTAGATATTATTATATTTTGTTAGGTTCATGGAAGCTTGCTTTAATGTTGACGATATAATTGAAAACATAAAACTGGTTGCAAAATTATTTATTTTGAGAACTCAAGGAAAAATAACTCTGTCCTATAAGATTAAAATCCCAAATTGTCTTTGAGATTCTTCTTAAATAAAATATAATTATTCTTTCTTCCAGTGAAGCATGCACATGCATTCTCTGTGTATTCTTTACTAGCAATTAGAAGTAAGCTCAGCAGAATTTTCTTTCTATAATCAGTGTCACTTATCTACGTCTCTACAGCAGTGTTACTGCAGACTTGCTAAAAGGTTTTTGAAGGACTACTGACAGATTTAGATTGTCCTGATGAAGTTATCCTGGCAACACAGAGAAAAATGCACCTCAAGGAGGTTCAATTCACCTCTAGAATTTATTTCAAAAATATTAGTGTCAGTTTTCACAGCTAACTCCTAGATTCCTAAAGAGAATCGTAAATGGAACTAAGAGAAGAATCCCAGAGTATGTATTTAGTTTTCAGTATGTTTTTATCTCCGCTGCCTGATGACATGATGGCAAATGCACCTGAAGAAATATAACCTAGTAGGCCATCAGGTACACATAGTGGTTAATTTATTTGGGAAGGAGACACAAATTCTGACATCTCATGACCAAACAACTAGATTTGTCCTGGAAGTCTGGTGGTTTTTATGTGGTTTGTTTTTTTTTTCTTTTAGTTTAAAGGGTAACCACATTAAAGTACTTTCAGAAAAAATTTCCTGACCTTATGCAGTGCTCACTAAACCTTTTTCTTGCTTAAATAATGAAACAGTGACGTGCCTCTTCAAAGCATGTCAGAAATTTGTTAGAGGATTCATTAGCATTCACAGTTTCTTAAAAAATGTGGTCTGAATACTAAAACAGATGACAGCAGAATCTAGAGCTAACTTGCTGTAGCTACTCCTAGCTGTGGTACCTTGCTAGGTCTTGGGAGCTAACACTAAAGTTGAGTTAAAAACACCGATGTTAGACTAGCAAGCTTCCTTGATGGGGCTGTAAATATTTTGAATTTTTAGAAAATGCAGCAACTACTGTTTGGAATAATTTATAATGTAGCTGGCAGCATGCAGTTTCTTAACTGTGGCTGGCCCTGTGACATGAAATGTATTACACTTCTCTATGGGAGTGCTGCATGTGGATTGTCTGTGGATTCATCCACACCAAGACACTGCGTAATAAAGGGAAAATCTCATCTCCTAGCTTGAAGGAGAAAGAACCACAATTGTCTACACATCATATATCTCTGAAAAGATAATTGGAAATGTAACCAGTGGATGGATTTCCAGTTGAAAAAAGCATTAGCCTTTAGGACACTTGTGAGGAGTGATGATTCTAGAATAATTGTCCATATTATTGGGGGCAATAACTTGGAGAGGTAATAGCTAGAGTATATGTAAAATTTGTAAAAGGAATACAAAAAGCTCTCAGAAGAGTTTTGACAAGTCAAGAAAAAAATCCAACCCTTCCCTCCCAATATTTTTCCTGATTGGGATGCATCCTAATTACTGTTTTTTTTCTACTGTTCTGAATCAGTCTTTTGCTCCAAATGCTTTTTCATTCTAAAGCACTCTTCCTATTGCACCATTCCCATTTTGTAAAGAAAGGCGGCACCAACACAAAGATCAAAGCACACTGATGTAAGAGAATGTAAGTAGCAATTCCATCAGTAAAATGTGAGCTCTTTCTTTGAAAGAAAGATAGGGCTGAGTTGTCTTAGTACCCTCTAGTAGAAATGGAGCAAAATTTTTGGTGTTTTGCAGTCATACCACTTTCTAGAGTTGTTTCCCAAAGAGTCAAATTTGAAACTATTTCATTAGAATCCAGTGGAATTATTAATTTTAGTAATTGTTGAATGTTGAATCAAATCATTGCTAGTATTAATAGTAATAATAGTATTAGTGCCTTTATGAGTTTGTGTGCCACTTAAACCTTATTTCAGTTCTAATTCTTAATGCTACTTTGTTCAGCAGTAGTTTGATGTGTGTTGCTGGGGTAGCTGTGTGAAGTTGGGCAAATATTTTACCTCTCTCAAATTTGTAAAGGTGCTCTGCAATTATAGTGCCTTTCAACAATGCCAGGCGTCTCAGATTTCTTTAATATCTTACAGTAGTTGGTGTTTTCCTTAAAGTCCCAGCTGCTAAATCAGAGTTTCAAAAGATTGTTGGGTCCTAATGGTTACTAAAGGAAGTCTGAAAACATGAGCAAATGCATGCCAAGTTTCAAAAATCTGAAATAAAATAAAACCAGAAAAACAAAGAAAAAGGCTTTAAGTTCTTGGCAAGTGAGGGGAATATCTACAAATATTGGAGGTCAGTTATGTGACATTTCCGGGGCTATAGGAGAAGCGTGTGATGGGTGAACTTTCATTTTTTGTATTTCCCTTTTACTCTTCTCCTTCCCAGTAGTTTTAGAGTTGCCCTGCAATGATGTAGCACTTAGATGATTGCCATATTGCTTTAAGCAATGCTTGGAGTACTTGCAAGAACTGGGTACAAGAAATGTGCAAACTACAAGGCATCTACTTTGATGCTAGAATGTTCCTTGCTTTCACTATGAGGAGAAGAATGGGATCTTCATGTTTGGTCATTTGAGTAACATCTCAATAACTGAGATTCTGCTATCTTTTATTGGTCAATTTAGTTGGTCCTGAAGAAAAAATATCCCCTGATATTTGTGCAGATTTTAAAATTAAATTGTTTCATGGTGTTCCCTTTTTATGATCGTTCTAGCAAATAAAATTTACAGAAGTTTACAGGAGTGTTCGCAGAAGAATACAATTGAAGTTTATCCTGGAGGAGAAGGTATTTGGAGAACGCATACTGGTTATAAGAACAAAGTCCAGGCAAACACTGAACAAAATCTGATATATGGCCTAGGTAATTAGTTTCACAGACTGAATTTTGAATAATAAGCATTCACAATGGGAGTGAGCTACAAAAGAGGAACTGTTTGCAGAAATTATTCAGCAAATAGTTGTAATGAATAATAAATATGAGAAAATTGTGATCCACTCATAGGCATTTCATTAGTAAGTAAAAAAGGCAAAAATCATCAACTAAATTATGAATGGTAAGTAAATTATTAATCATTTGCACAAATTTACTGTTGAAAGATCATGGGCTGACTTTGAAATGACTGAGTAGGTATGTGATTTCTTCTCGCTGGTTTTGTGTTATTTTAACATGACAGGTTCTGAGTTCAATATACAGATACAGCTTACAGGAATAATAAACCCTAGTAAATCATAAACCCTAAGGACCAGATTGCTCTACTAGAGGCAACCATATGTAAAGGTATTTATCTAATATAAATGAATGGACATATTTGCCTTCAAGCATATGAAAGTGCTGGTTGACTGTGCTGGACTAATATGCCTGAAGGTAAGCATATCACCAAGTGTTTGCTGGATCCTAGGTCAGACTGCAGATAGGTAGTTGGGACAGGCTGTCTAGTCACAGCTAATTAATGGGAAGAGGATGGCCTGGGTGGTTATTTTTGAACTCCTAATAGCATGATTTATTACTTTCTGGTAATAATAGCATGTGTAGCTGCATGTTTCAGTATGCTTTGAGAACATGGGCTTACAGCTCCTATTTTCAGGGAATCACAGAATGGTTGAGGTTGGAAAGGACCTCTGGAGGTCATCTGGTTCAACCTCCCTTCTCAAGCAGGACCACCTAGAGCTCATTGCCCAGGACCATGTTCAGATGGCTTGTGGCTATCTCCAAGGATAGAGATTCTACTTCAAATGTAGTTGGGCTTTCCTGCCAGAGGGATGAATGCTGCTACTGGATTACTATGCAATAGGAATCCTTGGTGGATCCCTAACCATCCTAGGTGGCTATATATCATATTTACATGCTACAGAATAAATATGGTGCTGTTTATTGGTTGAAGATCATTTCAGGGAAATCAGAACTTTTGTGTTATAAGGAAATTGCTTTAGACCTTCTGGGCTATTACTTAGTTATCTGTAAATGCAATGAGTACACATCTGTGTTGTAATGATTGGTCATTGTTCATAAAGCTTTTGTAAGAAATCATTCTGGAAATTAGGAAAATATGTATTAGTATTTATGAAACAAAATCACACTTCTAAGCAGTACAATAAAAGAATTCCATTATTTGAATTGCACATAACGAATGTATCTATCATCTACCTGGATATAATTTTTCCAGTATCTTACATAGCATCCCAATCAGGGTACCAGATCCAAATTGGAGTTTGAAAACCACTGCACATATATAAGTAAAAATGCTGGGTTTTTTCCATGGCAATATTGATCTGTAGAAATTATTTCCAAAGTGCTTTACTGGAATAAACTATCGAGGAATCAGAGCTTTACAAAAATTAATAAATAGTAAAATAACATTCCTTTGGAAACTTACAGACTATTTAGTTTGTGCAAGAGTCTATAAATTAGTCTGTGCTTATCAACAACTGGCAGATTTTAGGGGGTTTCTCAGTTTTATATCCAATAAAGCAAAAATGAAGTTTTGAGAGGATATTCCTTCCCACATATCGCAAGAACAGATACTGTTTTTATAAATTACTATATTACTTTCAGACCCTAGTTCGTACACTGTTGAGCATGTATTATTAACCACGCATCTATATCACACATTTAGAGAGAGTGATAAATGGTAGTTTATCACATGTCCTTGAGGACAATTTTTTTTCCCTCAACTTCCAGGAGCATTTATTCCATTCCAGTCCCCAAAAGGCATTTTGGAAAGGTTTCATTTCTTATGCTTTTTGTTTTTATATCATCCCATTTTTAAGATACAAATATTTTTGGTTCGTAGATGAATATGTTCCATGTCTAATGCATTGGCTTTCATGTCTCTACACTGTTTAAGAGGGAAATAGCGGTATTACTTGAGATCTTATTGTACATTCTTCCTGCTGTTATGCCAGTGAGCATTAGGTTAGGGCTAGTTGAATTTGGTGTTTAATAGGAAGAATTCTATCCCTGAAAAACTGTTTAATTATTTTTCATCTGTTGCAACAGACTGTGATCAAAATTCCTTTTTTTCTAACGGAAAAGGTTGTGCTTGAAAACATAGTACGTGCAATGTTCATTACAAGACCAGGTTCTGCAATATACATAGAATGTATAAACAGGCAACCGTAAATGGTTTGCTTTTTACAAATTTTTACATATTTAATGTATGGCCGGGAAAAAAAGAGCTTAATTTTAATGTATTTTTAACTAATTCCTGGAGCCACTGCAATGTTAGTGAGCAGGAGAAGCCATCACCTCTTTTGACCACAACACAGAATGAGATAAAAGCTTTGCAGCTTGGGGTAACAGAAATGGATGTCCGGAGTACCTGTCAAGTTTTCATTTCCAGTCTGACAGTTCCTGAATACTGATCGTTCATTGTTGAACCATAACGTTCCTACACTAAATAGAGAAGGTGGTTGGAATTTGCACCTTTTTGCCTCAGTCACCAAATAAACATTAGATGTAAAGTTAAATACACATCTGTTGGTGGTTTGTCAGACTATCTCGAGACCACATCTTAAATTTCTGGCACTGATCTTGGCAGTTATAGAACTGTTTTAATTCCTGCTTTGAGACAGTCATCCTTGCTTCTGAATAAATTGAACAATTTACCCATGTTGCAGGTAATAATAAGCATAATTTTAGACTGGGAGTAACAGAGTTTCCAATATGGAAGGTCAAAATGCCAAGCTATATTGAATTGTAAATTTATAGAAAATGATATGATCTCTTTATTCTGGATATTGGTAATTACCTATGTTTCCATTATTATGTCTCTATACATCAGGCCTAGCTACCTAATTAGCAATTACTTGCCAAGCGAAATGGTGATGCCACTCCCAATGTTACCACTGGCATTTAGCTGTTGTATTGAATGAAACTGTAGGAATGTATGATGATTTTAACTTTGGAAATGGTTTTCCGGTGGCATAACTCAACTTAAATCTAGCCTGATGGACAATGTGAGAAATCTGAAGAACTTCTTTCATTTTGGAAATATTATACTTTGGGCATTTTTAATTGCAGTACTGTGAGAATTAAGTTATTCAGGCTTACGCTTGATAAACTGTGTGAAGAGATGGTAAATGCAACACCTGCATGTTTCAGTCTGTACTGATTTATACTTTTTAGCCTTCAGCAAGTTGCCGGCTAAGTGGATAAATGTGCTGACAGAAAAGCAGGCAGATTTCCTTTGAGAGGCGGGTTCTCTTAACTTCTACTGGATATCTCCTTTTGAATTCTGCTATAATTTTATTGCAGTCATTCTGTTCTCTACCTAATGGTTTGATTTTGACAAATTGGCAAGTTCTCATTAAAAATTATTTAAATTATTTGTGGTGCTCTTTCTCTTTGCTTTCTTTGAGGCACTTTTATGGGACAGTGTAGTTGTGGCATTCTGCAGTCCTGCATCCCACTGCCTCTACTGTATGCAGGGGTAAATATACAGATGGTACTTGTTTGCATCAGTGCACACATGACAAGACCTTTTTTTAAAAAACAATGGTCAGAAATGGTGTATGAATATTTTCCAGGTTTACAGTTTCTGCCTGAAAAGTATGAAATTGCTAGCTAGACAAGGTGACAATTGGATGAATAAGATATGGGGATATAATTCACACATTTTCAAGGTTATCTTAAAAGGAAAATGCTGTGACTTGACTTCATACAATATGATGTTTAACATTATATCTTTGTCCTTATATATTTAATCCCATAATTTAATAATGTATCTAATGGAAGTCCTCGTAATCACTTTCCAGTCTAGCTCTTTATGTTAATGAATAACTGTATTAGATTCCTGCTGTTCAGACTATGAGAACAGCCAGAAAAAGGATTGTTTAGCTATCTAGCCTTTAATTCTGATCCCTGTACACAGGATGAGACAGGAGGATGAGGGTTTAGTTATCCTTTGTGAATAGTTTTGCAATGCAGACATGATCTCAAAAGGTTAGTGTTGTAAGATCTCACTGTTGCATCTCTCTGCTTTAATTTAAGGCATTTCCACTGGGAATGCAGCAATCAGCTTTTCTCTTTTGATATTTACTTTATTTCCTCTGTGATTTAAACCTGCTAACACGTCATTTTCCTCACCTCTTCAGAAACTTCAGTGATGGCTTTTTGCCTTCCACTAAAACTTCTTGTTTCTAGGTTTTTTTTTTCCGTCCTGTATAAATTGGCCTGTTTTGAGTGAACTCTCGGAGGATTCATTGCTTCTTTGCTCATTGAAATCTCCTCAAGTTTTAAGTGCAAGACTGACTTGTCACAGTTCTTGTGTGCTGAAAGAATCCTCAATGTTGGAATGATATTCACTGTCACTGCCAGATTTCTTTGTTAAAACATACCTTGAGAATGTTAGATAAATGAGAGACATTACAGTTGCAGTTAGTAATACAGTAGCAGCAAAATAACTTAAAATGATGTCTAGACCTCTTTCGTATAGGAAGGTCAGGCTACAATATTATCCTTTCAGCTTGCCGTAAGAGGCATTGTAAGCTATTCTATGATTCCTATAAAACAGTTAAAATAATAACATTGTTAATCAAAAGATATATTTTGAACAGTGTACTTTCTTAAACACAGCTACATGCACTGGTTGTGGTTTAAAATGGGTTTTGTTGTTGCCTTCAAGGTTGGTGCACTGCAGTTGCCGAGAGTTACTCAATATCTAGGAGTTGGCTCATGATACATTTTCTGTCTTACTTTGCTTGTCTAATTTACATTCTTGTCAAACTGACATCTCTCCATTTTGCTGTTTCAAATGCCATAAAAAATTTCCAGTTGATAAGGAAGTGCTGACAGAAGTGTAGCTAACCAAACTGCTGAGTTCTAGATGCTTTTGCCTTCTGGCCTATATATTTATCAATGCACCTGAGTGACTTTTAAGACCTCATGTTAATTACGTATTGGTTGGTATTGGGAAGGAAAATAAGTTAAAAAGTACTGCCATGGCTAGTGGAACTTAATGTAAGCAATATTTTTGTTTTGTTTCTGCTGTTATGCTCTTGTACTGGCCGCATGTGATAATTTCACATCTGATTTTTATATTTCCTTTAGGCATCAGAATCTGTGTCCCATTATGAGTTTGTTTCCTACATGGGATTTGGGCAGATCTGTGTTCTGATTTTCTCAGCCTTCTGGACTGGACATTTTCTCTCTGAAATGGTGTTACAAACTTTTAGATCCTCTACACTCAGAGAGGGGGGCATATAGAAAAATTGTTCTGGACATGCACAAGTCCCCAAGAGATCACTTGGGCTGTGAAGTCACTTTGCTGACCAAAATGTACTGTCACCAGTGCTTCAGCTAGTAGGCTGCTGATCAAGTTCAACAGGTTAATTGTTATCAGTGGAGGAGACAGGTTACTGGTAAGTCTTATCAGTCACCAAACTTAGGAGGAGTTACTGCTAGGCAATGCAAGTACCTTTTTATTATGAATAGAATCAAGGTGAGAATCCCTGCTCTACCTTAGCCCTAAGGGTTTAGTGGGATGCAGCCTGTTCCACTCATGGCCCGTTCCCTCACAGCTGAAGCGAAGGCTCCAAGACTGTGGAGATGAGCCTTTCTCCTCTGCTTATTGCTGAAGGATGAGCCATAACCACCATCAGCTTTTCTGGGGGAGGAGGGTTTGTATTTTGTTGTTTTTGTTGTTTTGTTTTGTTTTTTAATCTCAACACTTATCTATCATCAAAATAGCTTTATGCATTAAGATGGTTGTAAAAATAATTCATGACAATCCTCTGTAGGCTTCTGCTGGTCCCGTAGTTTTTGCCTCCCCCACATCTAGGTCCTTGCCTTATTTATTGTTGGTAAAATAATTAAAACTGCCTGTACCAAAATACTTTGTTGTTGCAAACTGCTATGTGTCGTAGTGATGGATTGGCAAACAAATTATTTCAATCATGTAGCAATAATTTAAAAAAATACAAATGGGCATTAAATGAATAGCTAGCAAAGTTAAAGGATTGTGCAGTCAAAGGTCAGAATAATTGTGGTGCTGTAAGTACTTCTCAAAAGGTTAACTCATCCATTTTAACTTCAGTGGCATTTTGGTGGCCTTTTAAAGAAGCAAGCAGGTCTGTACTAGTGCAACATTAAAATACACCTGACTTGGATTTTAAAATACTTTGGAAGATGATGATGAAGGGGTTTGTATATTCAGATTTCAGTGTAATTTAACAGCAGTGTCCCTACATATTTCTGAAATTCATTGGTCTCTCTTGGTAAGCTTTTTGTAGAAAAGGGAGAAATTGTAATTTTCTTGATTGCAACTTGAGATTTATTTTCCCGTTAGGGTCAGGTCTTATGTACCTTTGGGAAACAGGTTTTGGTCCAGCAGACACTAAATCCTTTAAAACTATGAAAAATCATTAACTAGTTGCTCAACTGGGCCCCACAATCCTTAAGAAAACTGCTGAGATTTATTTTTTAAAATAAAGCCACATGAGTAACCGTAGGTCATTTCAAACTGGATCATTATAAATGATTGTAGAGGCTTCTGTTCTGGCTTTTCAGAAGAAAAGCATCAATTAAATTATAAGCAAATGATCATATTAAACAATCTATTCATCCTAACAGATCTTAAAAAGTGTATGTGTATATCTCTTTATAAAGAACAAATGAAGCAAATAAAGGTCAAAAAGTCCTTTAAAAATAGAATTAGGCTTCTACAGTCACACAAGTCCTGGTCTGGACTGTAAGCAGGAATAAAGAATCTTTATTGTTAAGATTTAAAGATCATAGCAGTTGTGTTGACACATATTTCCCCAGTATTGACATTTTCTTAAAAGGAACAGATACTGAACTCAGCTGCAGAGATCTCAATTAGGCCTGAAGGAGAACAAAACAGAAAAGAAGGGAGACCGACAGTTTTCTGAGGTCACAGAATTTCTTGTAATCTCACTGTTGTCTTGAATGGTATTCAGAGGACCTTTCTATATTCTCTTTCTGAGCTGTCCTCATTATTTGTGTAATTCCAGTTGTGGTCTGCCTTAAATGTTGCTGATATTGCAAGGCTTGGAATGGATTAGCACTGATTACACATTAAATCCAGTATGCATGTCATAATATCAGTGGCAAGTAAATTTCAATGCTTGCTGAGACATTTTAATTAGAATTTTAAGTATCATTAAGAACATCTTTGCTTTTGCTCCTTTTTTTTTCTAGCTCATATTAACTCTGCCTCACATGTCACTAGGGATGCAAAATTTGAATCCTTTTCCTGGATAAATGTGCACTTACATTTATTTTTTTTAGGGCATTTTTTGAAAGGCTGTTCATTCTCATTCCTTGGATGAATGTTGTAGCTACACTGTATGGCAGAAAAAGGCAGTGAGTACCAGCAACGTGTACAAATCTTCTGTTACATGCTCTGTGCTCTTATTTGGCCCTCTCCCCAGCCTGACAATGGGTGAGGTTACAGACAACTGGGAAGCTGAGGATGATGTGAGCTCTTCTGTGTGTCTGATGGCCTCTCCCCATATCTAGCTAGGGTTTCAGGGAGTTGAGTTTGCCTGGAGAGTGCATGACTGCAGGTATGGAGGCACAGAAGCCTGCATGTAACCTCAGCAAACAAAAAGTATTCTTCCCGCTAAACCAACAGATAAATGAGAAGCATATATAAGCACAAGGGGAAAGGAGATGTGGGAGGAGCCTCTTGACTTAGGGCATCTTGGTCTTCCAAGCCAGGAGGGATTTCTTTTATCTAAGTAGCTGTATTTTACCATGTTAATCCCCACGAGATTATGCTGATGGTGTCCAAATCAGCAGAGAGAGAGAGGGGCAGGTCTGTTTCTCCTGGGCAGGAACAAGCTGTAAGAAATCTGATTCTTCAATTTTATATGGTAATGGAGAACTCTCTCTGCACCTGTTAGCAAGGAAACCCTGGTATGAATGTGACACTTATTTGCTGTCTTTTCTGTCTTGTACTTCATATTCAATGAGTGTGTTCCTAGGTTTAACCTAATGTTAAACTCAGACTGTCCATTAAAATGCATGTCCAGACAGACATGGCTACCTGTAGCATAATCTGGTTTTCTGTGTATCGCAGTTATGGCAGTAGAGCAAGAAATGACTTGTTGAAGGACACTGACTAAGAAATGAGATTTGAGGGTGGTGACTATCAAAGGTGACAAGGATTACAAGAACAGTTGCTTCAGTAAAAGGAAGATACTGATTGCATGGGGTGTGGGGGGTTATATCTTTGTGGTGTAGAGTGCAAAGCATCCACACAACCATGGTGGGATATCATGTCCATCTCAGCTTTAGAAAACACTGCTTTATCCCACATGAGATTGACATTTTAATTACTTACAATGTTGCAACGAAGAGCAATGACATCTGGCTCCCCAACTCTTCATCATTCATCCCTCACTAAGGTTCAGTATCCAGCTATTTCCCTGCAGGTTTTCCCTCTACATCCTACCATCACCACAAAACCAGCACATTACAAAACAAACTTCATTCTCCCTTCCTAATGCTTCACTGCCAATTCTTATTTCCAGGTTCAGTGCTGGCTGTCCTGTCCTTTCTTCTGACCTGTCATGACAGGGCAGTTTCCTTAATGCTTACTTTTTTTTCCTATTACTAAAAATTCCTTTTCTTATTGTTCTCACTTATGTCCTCTCTGACTTCCTGAAGATCAAGATCTTTTCTAACTCCTTCCCTCACCATGTCATACCTGTCTTGAACAGCTCTATTTGCCTTCATTTTCCTTTCCTGCCCTTCTCACTGCTTGTCAGTCCTCTCTCCTTCCTGATTCCTTGATTTTTCTATTTTCTTTCATTTTAGAATAGAATAGACTATTTCAGTTGGCAGGGGCCTTCAATGATCATGTAGCCCAACTGCCTGACTAATTCAGGGCTGATAAAAAATTAAAGCATGTTATAATGTTTAAGAAGCATTGTCCAAATGCCTCTTAAACACTGACAGTCTTGAGGCATTGACCACCTCCCTAGGAAGCCTGTTCCACCCTCTTGGTAAAGAAATGCTTCCTAATGTCCAGTCTAAGCCTCCCCTGGTGCACCTTTGAATCATTCCCACACAACCTATTACTGGATACCAGGGAGAAGAGCTCAGCACCTCCCTCTCCACTTGCCCTTCACAGGAAGCTGTAGAGAGCGATGAGGTCACCGCTCAGCCTCCTTTTCTCCAAACTAGACAAATGATGTCTTCATTAATGCTTCTCCTTACATCTTGTCAGAATTAAATTTCCTGTCTACTAACTACACATACTTATCTCCTGTGCCCCTTTTTTCTTTCTTTTATATCTACGCTAAAAATATTCTTCCTTTAGTTCTTCCTCTGTTCCCCTCCCAATATTGCTTTTTTGCCTTCTCTTTTTCCATTTCATTAGTCTTTGATTTATTCTGTCTCTCTTACATTTTTGGTTTTGAAAGTATCACTGCAAAAGACAATATAGGTATGCCTCCTTATATATCAGGGGAAAATTTAGATATTGCTGTATGTACTCAATTTGTATATGCATCGTAAAGTACTGTATAGTAAGTGCTAATGTAACCCACAGAGGCCTGTAATTAATAAAGTATTTGAGTCAGGACAGCAAAATTTGCCTCTCATGAGGTACAATAATGCATTATAACATCCCAGTCCAGTGCAACAAAAACCAATACAATACCAATAAAAGATGCTGGAGCTGGTTGGATGCAGTGCCTTGCACAACCTGATGTGACATAGCTTGGAGTAAGCCTCATGTAAGCATGGCTAATTTACCCTGTTACTTTTGTATTTGCTGGAAAAAGGCTGGCTCATGGAACAGCCACAACCTTCAAAGTGTTCCTCAGTATAGCACCAAAAATATTTCCATGTATTCTAATGACTTTTCAGTCTCTTAAAATAGACATTCGTGGATCATGAAGGGAGTGGAGCTAGCCAATGCTAACCTGAAGGGCCTGTGCTGAAGCTAATAGATTGAGGCATGGCAAGAGCAGAGTATTGCCTAAGCAGAGTAGACTTACATCCAGCTAGCTTCTAGTCTATTCTATTAGTCTATTCTATTTTATTCTCCCACAGAAACAGTCTATTCTATTCTATTCTCCCACAGGCTGAATGAGCCTAAGGCTGCCTGTGGGAGGCCCAGCCTTCTGATTCTGTATATTACCCTCACTTAATAAGATGCTCAGATCATGACTATACCTCAGGTCAGATGAGCCTAAGCAGGAGGGAGAAAAGGGAAAAGGAAGTTTCTTAATCGATGTCTTGGATGCATGGCCACAGTGACACAATGGTAAAGCTTCTGGTCTCTGAGGCAGCTACAATTACTTTGCATCTGTGCAACAGCACAATGCTGTATAAACACACCTGCATTCCACATAGCATTCAGTCTAATTTGGTGCTTGGCATACTATGTACCTAGTAGCTTAAGGTAGTGACCAGCGGTGACACATCTGTTTAATATCTTGTTGGGGTCATGGCTTAACATATTGGAACAAAATTTCAGTTCACAGTGCAAATTAGTCTGTGATAGTAGTAGTAGTGTCATTGCCCTTCCTCAAATGCCAGTTATGAAGATTTTCTGTGTCATTCTAGCTCACATCACTTTTTACATTGGCAGTCTCAGCCACCTCACAGTAGTACTTTTGTATTTGATAATTTTTCATTTTTTTCAAAAGGATAATGGAAAGGGTGATTCTGTGATAATGTGATTCTTGACACCCTTTGAAAGGAGGAATGGCAATGCTAATATTTACTGTAGGTGAAGATGTGCCTAAGTCTCGGTCTCTTAGTGCAAGACAGTTTTGTGTTTGCCACAGAATACTTGGATATAGCACACTCTGGCAATTGCTTCATTGAAAGATCACCTTTAAAGAAACTGATATAAAACAAAGAATGGGTCGGGTTATTTACCTGATGAACTTATGCATCATTCTGTGTATTTGAAATGCAGTGGACAAATGGATACACCCTTTCTGGTTGCAAGCTAAAAAAAAAACCACAGCAAAATATCTGAAAACAAAAGCTATGTGCAAAATTAATTTTTCATAGCTGTAAGTGGAGGTCTGAAGGAGAGAACAAATTGGTTTAGATTAAATGCTTTTATTCCCAACAAATTAGAAAATCAAAAGTTTTGATACAAGACTGGTATTTATTAGAAAATTGTAGACATAACAGACTGCATTTTAAAAATACTTGCAATAAAATTTTGGAAGGGAGGGAGCAGGAGAGATCATTTCAACCCCCCTTTTAACATTTTACTTTGTTTGAAATACTTGCACAGTTACAGAGGGCAGGAGACAGAGGATGACTGTCAGACCTGGGAACTGGAATATGGACAAAAAAGAGAGATACTGCTTTAAAATAGCCAGAAACATGGCAGCTAAGGTGATGCCTGGCAGGGAAAGAGGTGAGGTCAGATTAATGTAGTGGAGAGGACTGAACATTCTTTTTCTATAGTTTGGCTGACATCTAACTAATGAGTCACCCAGTTCAAAGAGATACAGGTGTTTGTGCAGAATTTGGGCAGGGGGGTTGGCAGTCATGAAGCTGACATATCAGTAGTTCTGTTTTCCTTGCAAAACAATGTGATGATTGTTAGGTTGTAATTCAGTTGTAGTCAGAGAGACCAGAATGAAGTTTGTAATTTCTCTGAAACTTCTTACCCACCTTTACTGAGGATCACTGAATATGTGTCCCGTCAGTGTTTTTCATAGTTTGCCTGTTTAGATGCTTTCAAAATTTTCCTCTTCACCTTGATGTGATTTTTTGGACATTTTTAATCAACTACTCTAACAGATATATGCCATGTTTTTCCTTTCTGAATGTAAATATTCCTCCCCCATATTAATTTTCCTTCCTGAATGTAAATATTCTTCCCCCGTATTAATAATGTGTTTCAGCCTCGGCTCCCTGGTTAAATCTGTTTGTTGAAAGAGCAGTAGCATTAAATCTTATTGGAGCATATTATTAAATTGGAGATTAGTGAAGTTAGATGGTGTTTTGAATGTGCTACATCTTTTCAGAAATCCTTTCTAGTTGGCCTAGCAGCATATGTTGTGCTAGTGTTTAATTATAGTCATGGAACCAATACTACAGCTACCACTGAGAAGGTACTTTGTGTTAAAAGATCATCTTCTTTCAGGCACTTTAAATCTTTCTGACTGTAAAATGTTACTCTGAAATTTTTAATTTTCCATCTTTCAGCTCACAAGCAGGGTTCTTTATGTTTTTGGGTGGCTTAGGGCTTCTGAACTCCACCTCCTCCCCTCAGATAGCATAAGAACAGCCAAAATGCATTTCTCTTCATTTTCTTCACTACATACAGATAAAAGAAAACAGATTTTACAGAATAAGGGTTTTTTTTAGTGAGTCTGAAGAAATGTATTTTAGAAAACCTGGAAAATTCAGCATGGCACTCAGGTAGGTTAGGCAAATTATTCAATGGACAGACAGCCATAAGTGACAGAATGGGTTTTCTGTGACCATGTGGTTCTGTTAAACTGAATGTTTGGAATAAACTTCACATAAATGTGTACCTGCTGCAGGCTGATTTAGAATGAGATGTAAAAAGTCATACATCTTGAGCTTAATCCAGGATTCCAGGAAGTGACCAAATGGAGATGATCTATAGAGACAAATTATTTCTCCAGCCCCCAACTCCTAACTGTCGAGTTAGAAAAGCCAAGGTAGCACTACAGCTGCATCCTGAAAAAGGTTTATTCTTGAGATATTCTGCAAGGCCACCCTGTTCAGTGTTTCCTCTGGGAGGACCCTGAGAGCAAAGGAATGCTAAGATTGCTATTTTTAGTCATACAAGGCCTTACACTGCTGGTGCACGTAAAGGAGGCCAAGATGTCAGTAACTGCTGACTTCTTATGATCTACAAAGTAGCTTCTACAGGTGTATTGCTACATTTCTGTGAAGTCTTATTGATTTTGTTCTGGTCAAATTCTGTCAGGATCTTCCAGCTGACTGAGCTGTAGGAGTTGTATTTGTCAATTCTATCTTTGTAGAAATAAAATGTTAATCCTTTTCTAAGGGACAGAACTGCTCTGTGGTTACCATTTTCATACTGAAGTAGTCTGCATCTCCTGCCTCCCTTCTTGCCAGATACAGCTAATCAGTCCCATACAAGTCACAGTTCACTGGTCCTTTCATTCCTCTACCCATTAAGCACAAGAAACTCTTGTAAAGATGAAGAGTCCTTGTGCTTCATTTGCACAAATTACCTGCAGTGATGTTAACTGGACAATGTGGGCATTTAGGAGCTCCGCAGAGTCAGTCCCCCTGGGCTGAAGGACGTACATACCGGTTGAGAGACTCTTGTCGCATGAAGGTTCAACTGCTGGGAGGGATATGATTCACCCTCAAAAGTGGTGGCAGTTTTTGAGGTTAATTGTGTTTAATTGAATCTGACTGCATTTTCAGATAAACCATGTAATATGTTCATTTGAATTTGCTATCAAACTTCTAATTCTTGATTTTAAAAAACCAAAGAAATTGCATAAGCGAGAGTCCTGCATTGTAATTACTGCTGGCATTTAAATAGAGTAAGGAAATTCAAATCCTATTTCAAAGATAAGGGGTTCTTTTAACAGAAACTTGGCTATAACATACATATATAAATTTAACTCATAGAAGAGCTTGAAGATATTATTACTGGTGTGTTTTTAGACAAGAAAACTTGTGGGAAACATGAAGACATGATACTAAAATATATCATAAGAATGTAAAAGCATAAAATTAGTCAAAGACAGAGCTGCATTTTTTTTTTCAAGTACCTTGACTTTGAAAAAAAGGAATGTACTGAGCTATAATATCTGTATGCGTATGTATAAGCATTCATGCAGTCATACATATGAATTACTTCTGCTTTCCCCAGTAAATACATTTTTATGAACTGCTACCATGCAAGCTAGGGGTAAAATTCCCATCAATTTTAATGGCAGTGGAATCAGACCTTAGCTGTACTCTGTCATAAATATTTTCTAACTTCAGGCATTAGGATCAGCGATATATGTTTATAGTGAATTATTTCTGCATTGTCATAGCCTCAGAACTCTGTTTAGAATTATCTCAAAGCATTTGATAATTATTACCACTGTTGCTTCATTTGAAGCTTTACAGAGCATATTTTCAAAGGGTAAAGTCAGTGTGACTCCAAACACTTGCAGCCGCTTGCGGTTCCACACAAACAGGCCCTCCTGCTTGTGACAAATAACTGTTTGCTTGCACAGCTGAAGGCTATTGAAAAGGAATCACTTGCGCCTTCGTTCATATGTGAAAAGAAAAACTTATCAATGTTTATGGAGACAATAAGCCTATGGCAACTTCTACTGCTGTAGGAAGGGAGACAGTAAACCTATAGGAAAGGGCTATGGAAAGGTGTACTACAATACTTTTGGGAGTCTATTTTACCATCTAGGAAACAAAGCTACTTATAGGAAACTACCAATTAAAAGAAAGGCTTAAAATGTGTAGCCTTTCTGTTATTCTAGTTGCTATATACTGGTCGAGCCATTTAAAGTCCATTTCCTTGTATTCTTCACATAACCTTCACACAGGAAAGTCTCATATAATGTTCACAATCTAGGATTAGAATAGTTGAATTGGGTCAAAGTGGGTTTGTTTTCTGTAAGCGCTTGACAACACTTATCATATCTTGTTTCCCAGTTTTCCTGTGTGGTGAATAAAATCTTCTTTACTTTGTGTTAAACAAGAGAGATAACTTTAATTAAAATTTTTTAACCATAAAAGAGTAAAATTTTGCAGGGGGACTTGAGCACAGGACTAGTATTTGCAGGAACTGTTTTTCTTGCTGTATACTCTCTTAACCCTCCCAGTACATGTATATTGCCCCAATACAGGCAAAAAAAAATAATATTTATGCATGTTACCATGGTATCATTGCTACTTGAAAATGTTTGTAGTGGTCGTGTTTTATTTGTGATGATCTGAGAAGGCAAGGTTGTAGGAAGAGAGAGAGTGTATTTTGGCAAAACCAGCTGATATGCCTGGGTAACACAGATGTGCTTCTGGGAACAGAAAAGTTGCTAGGTTTGTTGATTTTTTTTTCCCCAGCTATGTCAGTTGGTCCAATAAAATACATTCTCTCTGCCTACAAACTTTGCCTCACTTGTAACAATTATGTCACTCATAACTCAGTGTTTGATAAGGGGAAGTCCCAGTGGTGTACGTTAATTTATAGCAAAGCATAGTGTTTTGACTCTCTGAGCATGCCTTATGTCATGTTATTAGATTGATAATAATAGGGATATATTAAAAAGCACTGTGCTAGATATCAAGAGGAAAGTTTTCTAGGGATTAGAATTTAAATGAAAGCTGACAAGCTGCTATAGACTTTGTAAGAAGCAAAATCAGACCCATGATGTCCATTAATGTAACTCAGCTACAGTGAGGAGCAAAAGGACTTACTTCGTTATTTATCAGTAATTTGGTTTTAGAGAACAGAAGAGTAATGAAAGGCTACTCAAAGTAATTACAATTATTTTCTTATCAAGACCTGTAATTTTATATTACACTGTGCATGCCAGAACTATGGAGGTTTTTTGAGTTTTTATGGCACCTGCCTCAAAGGTACCATTCTTCAGCTCCAGCACAAATTACAATAAATTTTACATTTGCAGGTCAGTGCATGGTAGAGATGGAATTTTTTTTTCATCTGCAGGTGATCATCATCCCCTTCAAAAATTGCATTGTTGATGGTTACGTATCAGGAAAGTTTTATTACTATCTCCCAGTCATGTTGATAGTTAAAGCAATTCATCAACACTGTTCTTATGTGCTCTTTCAAATTAAACAATCTGTTACATTAATTTTCGTGCAGAACAGGAAAAATAACAGATTTTATTTTCCAGTTTTGCAAATGATTTTAGAATCCTGGTGTAAAAGGCATTTATGATCACATTGGAAGAATAACTTTCGAAAAGAAAGCAGAATTTAACAAAAAGTTGTATCTGGAGGGTCATTAATTCTGCAATATAATTAATGAACCAGTTTTGGACATCTAGAAGCCAAAATAGAAATCAGAGCTATAATTGCAAAACATAAAAATTGTAGGCAAATTTCCCAGGGACTTCTATAGAGGTAGAATCAAATCTTGAATACTCCATAGAGCACAAGAATTCCCAGGTGTAAGAAATCAGGCAAGGAAGGGAAGACAGCAGCATGGCTGAGTCAAGATGTGCTGGTCAAGCTAAAGAGCAAGAGGGAACTGCACAGGCAGTGGAAGCAGGGACAGGTATCCTGGCAAGAGTATAGGGATGCTGCCTGGTTGTCTAGGGATGGGGTCAGGAGGGCCAAGGTGCGGCTGGTGCTGAATTTGGCAAGGGATGCAAAGAATAACAAGAAGGGCTTCTACAGGTATGTCAGCCAGAAAAGGAAAGTTAAAGAGAGAGTAGCTCTGCTGATGAACAAGAATGGTGGCCTGGTATCAACAGTCAAGGAGAAGGCTGAGGTACTCAACAACTTTTCTGCTTCAGTCTTCACTGGTAACCTCTGTCCTCACTCCTCCCGAGTCGATGGACTACAGGATGGAGGCCAGGGGGATAAAACCGCTCCCACTGTAAGGGAAAATCAGGTTTGTGACCGCCTGAGGAGCTGGACATACACAAGTCTATGGGACCTGCCTCCCTGCCTCCCAGAGTCCTGAGGGAATTGGCTGATGTAGTTGCCAAGTCACTCTCCATGATATTTGAAAAGTCATGGCAGTCAGGTGAAGTCCCTGGGGACTGGAAGAAGGGAAACATTGTGCCCATCTTTGAAAAGGGTAGAAGGGAGGACCTGGGGAGCTACTGACCTGTCAGCCTCACCTCTGTGCCTGGGAAGATCATGGAACAGACCCTCCTAGAAGCTATGCTAAGGCACATGGAGGACAGGGAGGTGATTCGAGGCAGCCAGAGAGGCTTCACCAAGGGCAAGTCCTGCCTGACCAACCTAGTGGCCTCCTATGATGGAGTGACTACATCAGTGGACAAGGTAGGAGCTACGGATGTCATCTATATGGACTTCTGTAAGGTCTTTGACACGGTCCCCTGCAGCGTCCTTCTCTCTAAACTGAGGAGATACAGATTTGACGGGTGGACTGTTTGGTGGATAAGGAATTGGTTGGATGGTTGCATTCAGAGGGTAGTGGTCAATGACTCGATGTCCAGATGGAGAGCAGTGACAAGTTGTGTCCCTCAAGGGTCTGTACTGCGACCAGTACTGTTTAATAGCTTCATCAATGACATAGTGGGATTGAGTGCACCCTCAGCAAGTTTGCAGATGACACCAAGCTGAGTGGTGCAGCTGACACGCCAGAAGGACAGAATGTCATCCAAAGAGACCTAGACAAGCTGGAGAGGTGGACCTGTGAGAACCTCATGAATTTCAACAAGGCCAAGTGCAAGCTCCTGTGCCTTGGTCTGGGCAACCCCCAGTATTGATACAGGCTGGAAAATGAAGGGATTGAGAGCGGCCCCACGGAGAAGGATTTGGGGGTACTGGTGGACAAAAAGCTGGACATGAGCCAACAATGTGCACTTGCAGCCCAGAAGGCCAACTGTATCCTGGGCTACATCAAAAGAAGCGTGGCCAGCAGGTCGGGGGAGGGGATTCTGCCCCTCTACTTTGCTCTGATGAGACCCCACCTGGAGTACTGTGTCCTGCTCTGGAGCCCTCAGCACAAGGAGGACATGGAACTGTTGGAGCGGGTCCAGAGGAGGCCACAAAAATGATCCGAGGGCTGGAGCACCTCTTCTACGAGGACAGGCTGAGAGAGTTGGGTTGTTCAGCCTGGAGAAGAGAAGGCTGTGGGGAGACCTTACTGGAGCCTTTCAGTACTTAAAGGGGGGCTATAGGAAGGATGGGGGCAACCTCTTTAGCAAGGTCTGTTGTGACAGGACAAGGGGTAATGGTTTTAAACTGAAGGAGTGTAGATTTAGACTGGATGTAAGGAAAATTTTTTTTATGATGAGGGTGGTGAAACTCTGGAACAGGTCGCCCAGAGAGGTGGTAGATGCCCCATCCCTAGAAACATTCAAGGCCAGGTTGGACAGGGCTCTGAGCAACCTGATCTAGTTGAAGATGTCCCTGTTCACTGCAGGGGGGTTGGGACTAGATGACCTCTAAAGCTCCCTTCCAACCTAAACCATTCAATGATTCTATGATTTTAATTGAATACTTGCTCAATATGCATTCAAAAATAAAAATATTTTTCTGCGCTTGTACAAAGGCCGTAGCAATGACAACAACCCATACACTGAAGGCCTTTGATGTGAGCATTGATATTTCTTGAATACGGTTGCTGTTATCTGGCAGAGACTCAAATATACTATGCCAAGGCTCCAAACTATTTCTACTTATTTTCTGAATTGAAGTTATAAAAACCATACCTTTTTGGGATGGAGATTGTGTTGCATCTCTAGATGCATAAACACGAAGTAGCTAATCCTTATGCCCTGTTGTCCTATGTAATAGGAATGTTGGTGATGTAAAGGGGTGCCTACGTGATTTTTATATTATCTCTAACTTCTAATGTAATTACTGAAGGAGCAATAGTGCACAGGAAAAAAAAAAACCAAAAAACAACAACAAACCCCCCCTCACTGGTCTTCATTTGTAGCTGATGCAGTTCTAAAAATAGTAAAAATGTGCACAGATGGTTAGAGAATGATGGAGAAATACAGCCAAAACCAACCTGAAGCTCTTCAGCAATGGAGTAAAACAGGCTGTTGTCTTGGAATGGCAAAAATCAAGTCTTGGAACACTGGCAGAGCAGGGCTTACTCAGTGAGGAGAGAGAGGTAGGCTTGGAAGGGAAGAGTTGGGGAATTGGCTAGGAGAGGTCAGTGCATGTCAGGACAAGTGAAAGGAGACTTATTGGTATGGCTTCCTCTTCTCCCTTTTTCTGTACAAAGACTGCAGCCTGCCCTGTTTCTGAGAACCCCTCTTCTTCCTTCCCGCCTAGCAGGCTGGATCGTACCCTGCAGCAGTTAGCATGCATCAGGCTTAGGTACAGTAGCTGTTACCATGAGTACGAGAACTTTAATCAATTTCTGTTGTTGCAGAAGATGACAAAATGCCATGATGAAATCCATTCCTGTGGACTCCATTCTCTGTTCCCAGGCTGCCCCTCTGGGGTGCAGTGGCGAAGGAACCACAGAGCATGATGAGAAGGCCCCAGGAAGCAGGGCTTTCTGCTTCTGCCACCAACCAACCCCGAGAGGAGAGGGAAGTAGGGACAGTACCTGTGTGCCACCACCATGGCTAACTCTGGCTCCTCGTTGCTGAAAGGACATGAGGGCCCAGGCTGTCAGCAGAAGAGGGTTGTGCAAGTAGGGAGCAAGTGTTCAAAGACAGCATCCATTTCACCCAGCAAGTACAAAGGCAACAGGCTTTCAAGTGAGCTGCTGACTGCTCTGTGCCAACAGCTAGCCCTGTCTCCATACCTTTTTTACACTGAGAAAGTCTGCAAATCTATTCATCCTGTCATTAAAATATTCACAAGTGTTAGCTGTGTATTTGGTTTCTAAAGAAGTTAGAGCTGTGCCAAAGAAATTTTGGTGGCATTTAGCTTCAGTACCCTATGTGCAGTGAAATCTGACTCTTCCTATAAACATAAATTTATCCCTAAGAAATGGAAATGAAAAGAGAAAAATGGGCTTAGGCTTTGGAGTATTCCTCTTCCTTCTCTCATGTCCTTAGAACTACCGCAATTAAGAGGGAGACTTTAGTTTAATTGTTTTGGGATTTCTCCCCCAATTTTTATTTGGTTTGTGTGTTTTGCTGGTTGTGGATTCTTAGGATTTTATCTACTCCTGCCACAAATGTAAATACTTTGTCTTCTTCTGTATTAGGTGTGAATGCTTCACAGTGATATTGCAAGAAAAGGTGCATTAAATCTGATATTGGCATAAAGTCCTTGCAAGGGGCATCTTCAGTGAAAGCACTGTTTTCTCTAATGCATATTTTCGGAGGATTTTGGTCAGTGCTTACTCCTGCACAGGCATTTTCTAAAAAAAAACAAACCAAAACAACAAAAACAGAAAACCCACCACAAAAAAACCCCCACCAAACCACAAAACAAAAAAACCCACAAGCACACAAAAAAACCCACACCAAAAACCCCACCACAAACCCACCTTTTTATAACTTGGTACCAAAAATAACTATGATTTTCAAAGAAGGATGAAGGTCTTGGCTCAATGATTCATTCATTTTTCCATCCTGCACAGCAGTTTGTGGCATGCCCTGAAGTTGGAGCAGCTGGATTAAGTCTTGCCAATACACATGAAGGTACATGCTGTTCTCTCCACCCATAAATCCATAAAAGTATGTGATTTTAATAGTATGGAGCCGTTAAAATGTAGCTGCTTTTTTCTTATCCTTTGAAAATATTGACAAGATTAAGCTTTTACTTTTGCTTTTTGTTACATGATTTTCCTATACTTTATGTTGCAACATCACAGAAAAACTCCAAAATACCTATTGCTGGGCAGAATAGAACCATAGGAAAAAACCCAACATTTCTACCATGAGCATGAACCTGGATTAGTTTACCCAGTCTTAATGAGGCAGGATGCAATCCTTTAGTCCTTGTGACTTTCACAAAGGTTTTACCTGCGGCAAACAGCCTGCTCTTCAACGCTTGGATATTTGATTTAAAACATTCTGTCCTACCTAAACAATAGACCAGATGTGCCACATTACCATAAAATTCTATTTCATAAAGCAGTAAAATAAATTGCTGTAAGAACTCAGACTCTTTTTGAAAGTCAAGCCATTTGCTCAAGTGTGTGACTCCATAGTTCTCTGAAAATATGAAAATTATGATCTTAAATACACCTGTTTTAATATACTTGTAACTTTTAGAGGTAGAAGTTGATTGAAATGGTTTGAGCGTTGATTTACACCACCACACAGTGGGACTTGCTGCAAAAGTCCTCAAGACATCTACAGAGCCAGTTGACGCATTCATATATTGTTGCTTGGTGCTGCATGGAGATTCTAGCTCAAATCCTGAAGCTAGTTGCCTATCAGCAAGGCTAATTATATCAGATACAGACCAAGTTATACATCTTCCAGTTATGGAGCCAGATGAGCAGCTACCTGAGATTTCTTTGCTTATCATCTCTGATAAGGAATGTTGTATGCTGCTTGTCTTGGCAGGAATCTTGAGCTAGTCCTAAAGGTTGTTACTCAGTTCTGCTTTGAGGAAGGCAACTCTAGGTTTACTCCAGTGGCTTATTTAGTGGTGTCACTAAAAGTTTTGTGTAAGTTTGTGTTTTAATAAAAAAATGAAGATATTGAAACCTGTGAATTCATATTCACAAATGTGAAACACTATAAAGAAATGAGAGATACCTACCTGCAAATACTTTGTTATTTGGTACCCTGGTTCTTTCTTATTTTAGTCCATTAACACTATTTCAATTGCAAAAAGAATTTATGCCAGCCTGGTTAATTCCTCTTTCTGTAGTCAAAGGCATCAGGTAATTTTAGAGATGAACAATTTTATATATTTTGACGCATCTTGTTTAATTTACATGGGCAGTTAGACATATCAGCATGTGAGAAAGCTACCTTCTTTTAGAATAGTTTCTTAGGAGGGAATGCTGTTGCATAAATTGTCAGCAGTTGAGGCAGCCATGGGTGAAATGGCCTTTCTTATTAAATGTCACAAGATTTAATGTCACAGTATAATTGGGATGGAAGGGTAATTGAGCTAAGCTCAACATGTCTTTCTCTGCTAACACATTATTAATCTACAGGAGTGTTAAAATATGTTTTATAAAGGCCCTATTCACTTGAAAATTGTTGGCTCATACAAAAAGAAACTATTTTATTGCAGAGCCATGAACAACAATTTTGGATTTCCTTCACAGAAAATTTAACTTGTAAGTAAAGTATACAGCAGAATGCAGCACAATAAGCAGTTCATGAAACACATAGCTTTAAAGATTATTTTTTAAATCAGTAAAAACCTACATACATAGCACTCAAACACCATAACACAAGTAGTAACTGAGAACTGATTTCCATTTGAAGTCCCTGCATTTACCCTCATTTGAAAATTTTCTTTCAGTAATTTGACTTGATATAATTTATTGATATAATAATTTCAGAGTTATTAGTTAAATACAACTAACCAAGTCACTGAAGAAGGCCTTTCTTTCCAGTAAAAGAGCAGTGTAGGACATTAAATACACCTTTCTTGGTATCTTGAAATTTTTTTTTTTTCCATTACCTTTCAAGGAAAATACAGTAGCAGTATAGAAGCCTTTTGCAGACATAATTTCATTTTTGATGCTCTCTTTTTGAAATGTAAAAGCATTTTTTGTCTGGCAAGGGTTATATCATTGAATCATAGAATGATTTAGGTTGAAAAAGACCTTTAAGGTCATCGAGTCCAACAGTGAACCTAACACTGCTGAGTCCATCACTAAACCATGTCCCTAAGCGCCTCATCTACATGTCTTCAAATACCTTTGGGGATGGTGACTCAACCACTTCCCTGGGCTGGCTGTTCCAATGCTTGATAACCTTTTTGGTGAAGAAATATTTCCTACTATCCAGTCTAAACCTCCCCTGATGCAACTTGAGGCCATTTACTCTCATCCTATCACTTGTTACTTGCAAGAAGAGACTGACCTCCACCTTGCTACAACCTCCTTTCAAGTAGTTGTAGAGAGCGATAAGGTCTCCCCTCAGCCTCCTTTTCTCCAGACTAAACATCCCAGTTCCCTCAGCCGCTCCTCATTAAGACTTGTTTCTCCAGACCCTTCACCAGCTTCGTTGCCCTTCTGTGGACACGCTCCAGTACCTCCATGTCCTCCTTGTAGCGAGGGGCCCGAAAACTGAACACAGGATTCGAGGTGTGGCCTCACCAGTGCTGAGTACAGGGACATGATCACTTCCTTACTCCTGCTGGCCACATTATTCCTGATAAAAGCCAGGATGGCTTGTTGGCCTTCTTGGCCACCTGGGCACACTGCTGGCTCATGTTCAGCTGGCTGCTGACCAACACCCCCAGGTCCTTTTCTTCCAGGCAGCTCTCCAGCCACTCCTGCCCAAGTCTGTAGTGTTGCATGGGTTGTTGTGGCCCAAGTGCAGGACTTGGCACTTGGCCTTGTTGAACCCCATACAATTGGCCTCAGTCCATCGATCCAGCTTGTCCAGATCCCTCTGCAAAGCTTCCCTACCCTTGAGCAGATCAACACACCTGCCCAACTTGGTGTCATCTGCAGTATATTTAGGTCATTTTTTGGCAAGGAGGCAATTCACATGAGAAAGTTACTGGATTTGTCATCTTTTAAAGTGATGATGTCTTTTTGGTCAGGAAGCATTCTTACCAAAGAATGATTTTCCAACACAAATGCTACAACTTCTACATGAAAAAGTCAGAAATGTTTTGAACCAGACATATTTTCTAATGAAATTATACTCTCAAAACAACAAAAACTATTTTCACTGAAAAATTAAGATGAGTGCCCTTTTGCTGTGATTCAGAGGGTTACAAAGTCTGCATGACTTGGGGCCCAGAGTTGTGATTGTTTTCTTCATCAGTATGAATATATGAGGCTTTTTATAGCCAATAACTTGACTACTTAGGAAGCTAAATCCTTATAAATAGTCTAGAAAATGAAGTCTTATTATTTAAGAGTACTGACTCTAATTTTAAATGTAAAATATGAGGTTATCCAAGCAATATATGCTCTGTCTTCTTCCCTCTCTAAGAAATAAAATAAACAAAGGGTGCTTATACTAAGGAATCAAAATAATAATAGACAGTGGAAATGGTTAGAATTTGGTGCAAATTCACTCAGTTTCCAGATCTTTTTGCTTGTTTAACCATTTATTCATCAACAGTGTTTTGCATAATTTATCACATTACCTTAATCTATATTCAAACTCTGAGTTCACAAAATGTCTTAGTTGTGTAGTATGGCTGAAATAAATTGCAGAGAACTTCAGAATACTGCCCTTTCTAAAGCAACACAGTAAAAAAAATATGAAAAAATAGGTTTACCTGATAGTATTTCCAGGAGAGTTTGGCATGAAGGAATTATTAGTTCAGAGTTAAAGGTTAGTATTAAAGTTAAAGGACTTATTTTCTAACTCTTGCTTCCAAGAGGAAGTAATCAAAGACAACCAGCCAGTTTGACAGCAATTGATTCTATGCTTTTTTAATACAGTATCAGTTCAAATGTGTTCAGGCCCCCGAGGAAGTGGGATGCCAGGCTGAGCAGATAGTTAGAAGAACTGTACAACAAAAAGCTATGTGTTATTCTGTTGAACTGTAGTGCAACCTCTCCATCTGTCAGTGGAGTAAGCTCAGCTCAGTTGTTTATAGGCTGAAAGAACTGAATGCATCCAACCTTATTCTTGAATGACTAATTTAAAAGTGGTGATTCTGAGAAATGGACATTTAAGAGGAATTCCGTCTGTCTTGTTGGGCTGCCAAACAGTAGCACGAAGTTTACACATACTTTGTCTAGAATGCCTCGTCCTACTAAAACTAGCTGAGGGGAAATCTCAGCACCGTAATGTAAACTGATGTAGTTCACTCTGAAATATTACATAGCTGAAACTGAGAACTGTAACCACCTACAGAAGAACCATATGGCAAATTCAGGTGTTTCCCAGCACTGATAAATTACTGTGCAGTTTTCCTCCTGGTATTTGCAACCTAGCATTAGAGAGATAAAGAACTTTGCTTTAAAGAAACAGAAAAATATTGGAAGTCATCTGTTTTATTAGTGCTGGCTAAAACGCTCCTTAAAAAATTTCAGAACCTGTCTGTTTCCCTCAAACATATTCCTCCTCTTAACTGAAAAAACCCCATGTCCTCTGATTTTATTTTAATTTTTTTTCAGGCTTGAGGGTTGCTGTTTTCTTGCTTCTTTTACAAGGGAAATAAATTTTGGACCAGCTTGTCTCCATGTGAGTTCAAGAGGAAGAGCCCTTATCAAAGTCAAATCCAAATAAATTATGGACAAGTGGTTTGTTGGGTTTTTTTCTCTTTTTTTTTTTTTTTTTTTTTAACCTCAGAACAGTATAAATACTTCATGTACAGAAAAAGAGAAGAGGAGGAGGAGGTCAAGGTGCATTTGTCCTATAGGAAGAAAAAAGATGGCAAAATATCTCAGCAGCAGCTCTTCCATGAAATATGGGAGACAAAGTGAGATTTGCTTTCAGAATTAAGTTAATACTAATTAAGTTCCCTATCTAGCAGGAGGAAAAAAAGTCTTGTATTCTGTTGGGGTTTTATCATTACTGATAGTCATACAAATCATAAGATAAAATCCACTCCCTGGTAGAAACAATTTGTAACTGACATGGGCATATCAGGTAAACTTACCAAAGCAAACAAAAAACTGGCAAAAATTATTTCTTGAAAGTTGCACTAGTTCTGTATCTGAAAAAGTATCTGGGACTTCTCTTGTTTGTGGTTTTTGTGGTGGGTTTTTTGTTTGGTTTTTGTTGTTGTTGTTGTTGCATTCTGACATAACTGCAGTTGCATGCAGTATTATAAATACCTTAACTGGCCATCATCAGTTTCTGAAATTTAAAATACCTTGTAAAGGTCATTCTCTAAGTTACATTGGGAACAAGATATGAAAAGAGAAAATAATATGCCTTAAATGGCTTATTAAAAGAGGATTTCAATTTTGCAAGAATTGATCCCAATTTTTCTCAGAATGTCTTATTTGCTCAGAACTAAAAGAAATCTGAAAAATTTCTGGATCTCTTGGGACAACCTGTAAGGAGTTCAGACAAGGCATCCTATGAATCTGATTCCCATTCAGTGAAAATTCATAAAACCCAAAATGCTTCAGGGCAATACTTCTGGTTTATGAAAACAGGCCTTCTTGAGAAAAACTTTTCACTGGAATATTTCCAAACAGTTCTACTTATCATGTTTTCTAAGATATCTGGGTATAATTTACACAGTGAACATAGGGATCAGCAATATTTCTAGTAAAAATGGGCAAAACACAATCGTTCTATTCAGTGCACACATTTAAATACTAGCTATCTGATTAAGTCTGGGCAAAGGATGACAATGCAGTCCTTAACTTTCCAGGATGAATTAATTCAAGTGTTACATTCCTAGTGCTGACAGTGCTCCAAGGCTGGTTAGTTGTCTCTTGCTAAGACAATTAGTTTCAGGCAAATGTAAATAAAATTCAGACAGAATGAGTCATTTCTTGAATTACTGAATTATTTAGTTATAGTGGTATATACAGCCTCTTGCAGAAGTGGATAAACAGTCTTTCATTGAGAGGAAAGGGCATGCTCGTCGGTGTTAGGCACAAAGAAATAGTTCTGGCCATGGATGCAACCAGTGAACATCAAGTGAAGTGTCACCTGGAGTAAAAGTCAGGCCTGCAACTCCCTGTCCTGTGCCAAGGAACTGCTTTGACTAGCATTCAGAAAAACTTTTAAGTGTGTGTGTGTTTTGAGTCCATGTTCTCCTAGGCTAAAACCACAAAATTTAATTTTACTCCTCAGGAGACTGAACTGCAAGTGCACAAAGTAATTAACCATTAGCAACTGATGTATGTTGTAGTGCTGGAGAGGAAACGGCAGAGAGTATAGAACAATTATCTCCTGCTAGTAAAGCTCAGAGGAGCTTTTGCCTGCTTATTAAACCTAAGTTATAGAAGGTAAGAAGGACAAGGCAGAGAAGGCAAATGCCTGAAATCCATGCACCTGATATGCATAACAATGATGTGAATATAGAAACTCTGATACAGAACTCTGTAGGAAACTTCTTAGTATAATTGTGTGGTCTTTCCTGCTGTGAAATTATAGCAAATACTCATGAGCCTTCTATTGAAAATTGTAGCCAAACTCCTCTTTGAGGTGCTTTGGGGTGGGTTTTTTTGTTTGTTTTGTTTCTTTTTTTTTGTGTGTGTGTGTGTGCGTGTAAAGCAGGAACAGAAAAGAGAGAATTTTTAACAAAGGCAGTGCAGACTAAAACAGTCCTGCTTCTGAAGTTCAGGAAAGAAGTCACAAAGTGCAGGAGTAAACATAACAGCAGTGAAATGTTAAAGCTTTTTATTTCCTCTATTAATCAGATTAAAGTCTCCAGCACTACAGTTATAACATACACTTATAATTAGTAAATAAACAGAAAAACCTGAAACTCTAAAAAGCCATAGCTTTTAGAGTAAAGGTAAAAGGTAATCTACGTCTTTGATGTTGAATATAGTCTTCCTGAGCACAGTACAGCATGTTGAGGGAATTTATTCCCACTTCACTCCATAATAATACAAATAGTTTTCTGGACAGAGACAGTAGAATACACAATACCCCCTGAAAAGATGGTGTAGCTAGTGCTTTAGTGAGACCTTTTCCAGCAGAAGTTTTGGCTGAGTTTAGACAATATACTCAGACAACCTCAGTTTCATTCTAACAGAAGAGTAGAAGAGTATTTGTGCAGCGTATTCCTCCTTTCTACTTATAGCCTATGTTCTGTTTAGCTTTGCTCTTCTCAATACTTAAGGTGTTACTCATAGTAAAAAAAAAAAAAGAAATAATTCTTCAAAGCAGCAGGCAGCTGGCTCTTGGCTTCTAAATTTTTGCATGTGTGTTCTGATGAGTTCTACGCTATAGAATGTGTGCATATTTTAATTAACTGATGACCCAAGGCACACTAAAACTGCTGGGTACTTGAATCTACACCTAAAAAAGGACAGCTAACGGGTCTCTGACATTCCCGGTTCTGCCCAGATGTTCTGGCTTTCCCATTCCTCTGCAGTTTTCTTAGAAGAAATGTCTAGTTCCTCTAGGTGTTTTGTAAAATACTACATTTTGAAAACAGTAATTGAATTATCAGTGCGGATTTTGCAGCAGTTTTCTGTTAAAAATCATTTGTACCCAAAACATCTGAACTATTTAAGAAAGCACCCCTATGCATCAACATTCAGAAAATCTAAGTCTTTGGAAAGGCTCTGTATCCAGAATTTGAGACTCTATGAAAAAAGGATGGCAACAAAAAAGTAACTTTAACTTGCAACAGTTGAAAGACTATCAGAAGGTGAGCATTGAGTATCTCTAAAGAATCCTTGTTAAAAGAATCCTGTCCAACAATAGAATCATTTAACAATAACTTAAATCTTTGATGACTCACTAACATAGGTTTTCCAATATTTCCTCTGTGCAGCCCAAACACATACATTAGATACTGTAATTGCAGCCAGGAGAAAAGGTCCTAATTTAGTATGGAGGATGAAATATAATCCCAGTTTCACATAACAATGCCACATGAACAACCCTACGGTGGTTAGCAGCTAGACAGAATACAAAGTCTGATCTTCAGTCCATGTACACGGATTCCAAATGAACATGAGAAACTGAATTTTCAAGGTGAAACTTTGACTTGTAATGAAAAGTACCCGCCTAATGCACCAAGTTGTAGTAATAACATCTCTTTTAAAGAGATGCCTTTAAAATCACACAACTATAAAGGTATCTTCCACACCACTGAATATCTTAGACACTGAAAGCAAACTGTCAGCGTCATTTAGAAATCAAGGTGTGCTCAGGTGGAGATCACAGCTGTGAAGCTGTGTATTAAGTATTAAGGAAGAAGGTCTGCAGTTATATGTTTCCAGAAAATTTGGGATAAACTTCTTTACCAGTTGCATCTTAACTGCAAATGATTGCAATGAATGTAACTGAAATGACACTACATATCACTGTGATACTGACCTCCAGTAAAATTATTATTGCAGGTTTATCATGCATAAGCGTAGGGGGTTGGTAATGAATCCTCAAATGAAATAGGCTGCATTCCTTAAGGGGGAACAGTTTTAGGACTATGGTGAAATTCTGGCCTTATTTACCTCGATGGCAAAATTTCAATTGACTTCAAGGCACTGGATTTTACTCAGGATACTTATTTCAAGTCCCTCATTACTGTTTGGGTTCATTATCAAATATGCTGAATGGCTGGAAGAAGCATAAAATTAGAGGAAGTACAATCTAATAAAATCAGCTGGATTTCTATCCAGCAGCCAGGAGACTATCTAGTGTCTGTATATGGAAATATGCATGTGTGTGCTGGGAGGCCAACTTCCTCATATGATACAGCACTGGGGCGACTCAGGGAGGTGGTATACAGCCCAAACCATTCCTTAAACAGGGGTTCATATCCATCCTTTTGACATGGTATGGGTAGAAAGACAGGAGACCTGGAGGTAGGATGGCATGTAATCATATAGCACGCTTAGCTGTCCTGTATCAATTGCTTAAGTTTATCTAGTGGCATTACTAATTGTTCATCACTCCATAAAAGAGAAGTAATGCACCTTTCATTTATGGTCGGACAGTTACCAGGGAGGAGAGGTTCCCTCTGGTCCTTGTTTGGGTACCGGTCCTACATGGCACGCTGCCATGGCACCAAAGCAGAGAAGACTGCATGTCCACTGCATTCCTCTTACTGTGCAGGTGACGGTGAGAATGCAGGAAGCAGCAAAACAAGACTACCAGGATCAGGATTGTGGAAATTGTGACTTAATCACTTCTTCCACAAAGGAATATGCTGCCCCTTGCTAATTGCAGAGCATAAATTTTACAGTCTATCTTCATCTTTTAAGGAGGAATACTGTAATGAAAGGTTGTTCATGTTGCTCTTTTTTGGGCCAGACACTTAATAAGTTTAGTCAGAGCCCTGAGGTGGCTATGGCCAGTGTGTGTGCAACGTAAGAAATTTCCCTTTGTTTATCACTCAAAATTAACTGAGTTAAGAAACATGCTTGTATAACCTGAAGCAACAGAACATAAGCTTTCTCCCATTAGAGAAATTTACTTCAAATTTGACATTTCTGTTGTCGGAGCTCTTTCTTGCTCTACGTTTTTTGAGGGTCACCATTCAGAAGTGACTGAATTTATTAAGAAGCTTGTAAATACTTCACACACTCATGATGGCAATACTGTGCTGAAGAGAATGAGGATAGAGCCATATCTTAGGATCTTAACTTATATTTAACTGACCTTGACATCTTTGACTGGAGAACCTTAGCAATATCTAGTCTTCTCAGGTACCAAGTAACCTCTGCTTTTACTGACTTCAAGTAACATTACCTTTACATGCATACAGAAAAAGAAGCCTATTCTTGACTTAATTGTTTATTGCTCAGTTTTCCTATATTGGAGCTGAACTGAATTAAAAACAAAGTGCAAGTGAAAAGGTCTTTTTTCAAGGGAAGTCTGAGTATCATTGTGGCTTCAAGACACTGAGCAGCATAATGTACTTTACCATTGCTATTAAAAAAGTTATTAAGAATGGCACAGAAGGAATAAGAAGTATGGATTTTTGGGAAAAGGAATAAAAGTTCAATGCTTAAGCATTCAGAAAATAAAGGAGAAAAAAATCTTCATTTTTCTCTTGCAAAAGAAATTATTCAGTCATAAAATAAGTAACCCCACCCACCTGATAAATTCAATGATGGATATAGGACATATATTATGGGACTCTTTTTGCTGGTATTATCAAACCTGAGAGTTACTGAGGAGTGAGAATTATTTGTCTGAATAAGAGATTAGAATTGGATCTACAGGCTTTGTAATGCCTGCATTTGTGTTCTACAATAGAAAGATTAAAGATTTATTAGATTAGATCAAAGAATAGAACTGAATTGCATTTTTGACCTCTGTTGTCCTTTTGTATCCAATTCCTGACATATATACTGTATACTTTGTTTTCTTTAATCACGGTGTTTTACATCATAGTTGTGAATTTATTCAATGTTTTTTTCTTGGTGTTTTATTTTTCAAATAAACATCGGGAATTGAAAAGAAATTAGAAGAAAAACAATTGTTCTAAAATAACACCTAACCTACACTTCGCCAAAATTTACCTTGGGAATTGCAAAGCCAGTCGTTTTTTGTATTTAGTCCCATAAACTAGTTATTTTTCATATTTAGTCCCATCTTATTCCGCACTTGGTTTCACCATGGTCTACACAGAACCTGCCACAGTAGAACAAATGTTTATTAGGGCTGTTAGGTGCTAATTAACAGCAAATAACTAGTAGTAGTATCACGAAACTGTAAGAAAAAATATTTCTGAACAGGTGGTCTGAAGGACAGGATTAAAATAAATCAAGGTTTACATATCTCTGTATAATCATCTAAACTTTTGCATTATGATTTTTCCAGTGAAACAAACAAGTACATCTTTTGAGGTTCCCCTATCACCAGCAGTAATTTTCTGCTTTTGTAAATTTGCACAAGCTAATCAAAGAGCAATATGAAAAGGTCTTGCTCCTGTTCTCATTGACTTCAATCAGTTTGTCATTGACTTGGAAATGATCATTACTGGATGGAGAATTATTATACTAAATAGAATGTGCAATGGGCTGCAGTTTTGACTTGGAATTTCATTAGAATTATCACAGTCATTTTTATTGTTGACTTTTTCCTTAACCTAGTTTGCTAAAATAATTCACTCCTTCATGGGACAGAGTCTCATCTTGCTGTGTTTTACACTAGGATAACTTCATTGTCTGCAAGAATATTACAAGATTGAATTACTAGAATTTATTGGGACATTCATTAGATAATTTATGCAAGTAAGATTAAATTAGAAAAAGAATCAAAATTATCAGTAAATTTTAAGAGCATATTGAAATAATGAAGCAGAAGAAATTTTTATTTATTTGCATAGAAATTGTATTCTCTGTATCAAAAAGTTGAAGTCAGAGACTAGGAAAAAGCACTTATGCAAGTGAAATGAGTACGTGCCTTGCTAGTTAAGAAATTAACTTTATAAAGTTCTTTCTCCACACTTCCTTTTCCACTTTGTTGAACTTTATTAGATGATCTATGACTCAGATCCTGACAATATAGATGTCAATGTTACAAATGCACTGACTTCCTGAGGGCCAGAAGTTTTACTAGTATGCTTATATTTTCAAGATTTATGTTACAAGCATGTTAAACTTCAGAGCCTGATGTTTTCTCAATTAAGAAACTTAAAAATTTGCTCTATTAAGTTTAATGTTGTCACAGAAAAGAACTATACCCTTTCCAGTCTCTCACATCACTCTCTATGCACTTTGTCCTGACTCAGATGACGTTTTCAATCAACTTCATCTTACGCAAGTCTTTCTCTCTCCCCTGTGTGTTCCTCCATGCCAGTCCTTGAGCCTGCCTCCCTTCCTGTTGTTTTTTCTTTGTTTATTTATTTTTTTCCTTCTGACTGCAGGAACTTATTTGCTGGAGAAAAGGCTAAAGGTGAGGATGCTTCTCGGTGACTTTTCAGAATAAGTATCTTTCCCGTTATTGAAGACTTCCCCTCCTCTCTTCCTACAGTTCTGGAAATGCTTAGATGAGACAGTTACTGCCTTATACCTACAGCCCAGCCAACTGTAGGCAGGAGACTTGCAACTGGGTTGCTGTGCCACATGCCATACCAGCTGGTGCTTGATACTGAGCAACTTGAACTTTCTTTGCATCCCTTAGCCATTGCATCTGGCCTATCAAATACTGGGACAAAACCTACGTAACCAACATTCAAAATCATCTTTACTGATAAACACCAAAATCCTCTGTACTTTTAAAGAAATAGTAACGTGCACTTGACTATTTTTCAATATGATGACTATAAAAATTGTAATTCTCCAGAAAAACATACATGTAATGAGAGTGATTACCATACAACAATAAACCATCACTGCTATTATAAAACCATAAACTGTTATTCAATATACTATAAAATTCAAAATCTAATTGAAAGTGCTAGTTTAGCGTAATTCCCACAAGCCATCATTCTTTAATATTGTGAAATGAATGGGGTTTTGTGGAGCTATTAATTGTTACTGACAAGCAATAACCACTGGAATGAAACTCCAATTATCAGCAGCCATTAATCACATTTACTGTCATCGGTGATGTCAAAAAAATTTAATAATTTTTTAAACAGCAAAAAGGAATTTATACCTCTTATAGAAGAGGTGTATGTTTTAACTCACTTCATAGAAATCAGGCAGTCCTTTGGTGGGGTAAGCAAGGAATTACAACAGGCTATTTTCATTCTAAGCACAGTGTTCAGTCTTGTATTTACCAGTTTAAAAAAAGCTCTCCCACTTTATTCTGTTTTGATGGAGACTTAGGTACCTTGCAGGTTTATTTCTATACAGTTATGTACAGTTTATAACATAAAATTTGTTGTTAGCATGATGTCGTTGCAGTCAGGTGGCTTTAAAAATAAGAAATAGCGATCATCTGAGCATGTAGTTCACTAGTCTGTTTCAGGAAAACACTTAATGTTACTTTTAGGATGCAGGCTTGCACATGAGATTAATTGTTCTTGGACGTGAGGGTGTAAATAATGGTGGCAGAGCCTTCATTGTGGTACCTGAGCATTCAGATAAAATGAACTCACTCAGAACACGTCGTTCTATACTTTTAATCTTGTTCATTTTTCAGATTCTGTTGTTTACTTCAAATAATTTTTTTTTGAACCTACATAATAGATCAAAAACATACAAGTATATCTTTGAGAACAAAAGTACCTTTCAGTACTTTACTAGTGACTGGATTGGCCAAACATGCAATGTAGGCATTTCAGTTAAAAAGCCATGCTTGCAAAACGGGATCTGTTTACTATACCTGATATTACAAATAACATTGTAGGACCATTAAGGGCATATTGTGGTCCTTACTCTCAAATTATGTTGAGGTTTCTTGTGGACTACAGCAAATACAGATCATGCTGGGTAATCAGGATGTGAGACTTCACCAGTCATTTACCTTGAGAGTCCGTCAGCTTTTGATGGCATAAAAAGACTTAGATTTAGAGTAGTGTGGAAGCACTGGTCTATAATCTGCCGTGAATAACTTCACTTAGAAAAAGCAGTGAAATCCTAAATATTTTTTTTTTACTATACTGTGTTGCTCACTTATGGTTTCATCTACTCTTCATAATCCATCAAAGATACAGGTCCCCTAACATGGATCAGCAGAGCAGGAATAAAATCTGTTCATAATATACTGCAAATATCCAGCAGAGTATCTTTTTGGAAGAATCATATGAGAATTGACTATTGAATGCATATCAAAAGAAGCCCTAAAATAGATACAGAAATTATATTAGTTAGGTCTTAGGCATCTCCAAAGCATAGGGCAGCTGCTTGTTTTTCAAGTAGAGTTGAGTATATTAGTGCCTCTGGAAGTGAAAGTCAGAGGTTCACCGTACTAGCAATTTTATTATTCCAGTTTATATAATCAGTGCAAATTTTTAAATACTGCATTTTCACTGAGACCAGGGTGCCTAGTTGACAGTGTGGTTTAATAATGTACAGTGTACTACGTAAATAGGTCATGTCTTTAAGATTCTGTCCTCTCTGAAATTCTCTTAAGATATTGTCACTGTTCACCCCTTGTTTACTTCAAAACTGTGTTCAGATAAAAATACTTTACTTGTGATTTTCCTGCTAAATGTAATCAAACATTCTTCCTCTGAAGCATAGCAAACTTTTGGCCTATCTGCATTTTCTTAAATCAACTGAAGCCTTTGAAAGTGTACACATCTAATATTATCCTATAATACTGTCATGATCAGTTAATCACAAAAAATTAACTGCCTAAATGAATTGAAATAGCAGAAAAAACTTTGTCGTGAGAGAATTTTGGAACATGATTCTTTCCTTGAGTTCCACTCCTAAATTCTTCCATTTATTACTTTCTTGGTATTTCCCTGAGTTGTGCAGTGTGAAACTTGAATAGTTTGTAAATTTATTTAAAAATAATAGTCGTAATAATTACCATGTTATGATAAAATTTTAGGTTGAAGAATTCATACTGACATTCTGTTTCCGATATTTAATTAAACATATTTATCTTTTCAGAAGAAAATACTAAGCATTTAAAAATGTGTTATTTTTCCATTACCAGTTTAAAACTGCTGCACTGAAAATTTATCATAAAATAACGCATTCATTTATTCTTGTTGTCAGGGTAACAGAGTTTATCAGAACAACTGAAATCCAAGTATTTAAAATGTAGTTGTAAATTCTCAATTTATTTAGAGTAAGGTAAACACTAATTCTGTCAAACGCTAGTTATCTTTCATTAGTATCAGTTGAATATATTCTTAGAAAGAAAAAATAATCAAATATTACTCTCCCGTAATAATATATAGCTTTCCTTTAAAACAAAATAGTAATAGGCGAATGTTTGCTAATGCAGCAAATATGTTTACATTATGGAGTCTTCAAACTGGAGCTGTCAGTTAACACATATTCAAGATTCCTGCTAACTTAAAAGGGAAGAACACCCTTAAGTACGATAGCGAGACCTGGCTTTTTCCCTCCCTTCCTCCTACCCCACCACCTTATCTCTCAGTGAATAATAACCCTCATTTAGTGACATTGGTCATTTTTGCATCAGCCTTTTTTATGGCTGGAACAGAAGACTATGTGTGGAATAAGCATGATTGGCGTTCAGACTGAAATTTGTGAAAACTTCATGGATTTGGATAATACAGTGGAAAATGTGTCATGAGTTGGTGTTACCATTAGCTGAGAAATGGATGCAGTAATTTGCACAGCAATTGCAGTTCAGCCCCTCCTGCGATCACTGGGCTGCAAGTATTTACAAATGTAAACTAGTGCAGTGTCAAACCTTGCGATTGGTAAACTGTACCCAGTGGGTTTTGGTAGTGAGCGCAAGGAGGGCGAAGATTACAAAGACCATGCAGTCGTGGTCCTCTATGAATTTTATTGTGAGGTTCTGTTATCTTTAAATGACATTGATTCACTTGTATGACTTACAAAAAAAAAAAAAAAAAAAAAAAGAAATTATCTTCCCAATAGCCAGTAAAAACTAACAGGAAAGCAAAAGCATAACCCATAATAGGAAATATCGAGAGCTACTAGAATTTCTCTGATTTATTCCTGCTAAAGATCTGGCTAAAGGGACTGATCTTCTACTTTTTGGGTGTTCAAACTGAACAATTGAATAGATGATAGCTTTGAAGATGTCATCTGAAGTATTGCGCAATTAGCATGAATAATTTTAAAATATTCTGTACCTGTAACAGCTCTTGAAATGCCAAACTATTCCAAATCCCAGCAAGCCTCTACATTTCCATTATTTGGTATCACAAAATTCGTCACCTAAAATTTGAGTGGAGACTCAATAATAGCTCCCAACAAATGATCTAACCTTGGCTGGATTTTGCTTCAGAATCAGACTACATGTCCAAAGGCGGCACTGCAGGATGGGAGGGATGAAGCTCAGTTTACTGGCATGGGAAGAACTGGATTTGCACACAAATACTGCCACATGAAATACAAATTCTTTTTTCATTGCACCTACTTCCCTGAAATCTTGGCTAAATTTTGGGCACATTAATAACAATCTGCTTCTGAATTTTGATATATTGGAGAAGAAACACCTTTCGAAATTTGGAGGTGTTTTTTGTTTTGGGATTTCTTAGGCCCTGTGAACAGCTCATTTAGCCTGATATCAGATTGGCACAGTTAATTTAGCATTCTTCTACTTTAATTTTTTTCAGCAAATACTCCCCCCCCACTTTATTGTTCTAATCATTCATTTGATTTTTTTCTTATAGTTCGCATTTTTAGAGATTACTGATTTAATGTTTTCTCCAGCCTATCTCATGTAAAGCTGTATTTCTGCTATAAAACCATATTATGGTAGTATCTGTAGCATTGCACACAGCATTTGCTGACTTTTGAGTCAACCTGCTTTGAGGTTTTCTGTAGGCTTTTACATATGGTGGCTGGCAATTTCTTCCTACTTAAATATTCCTGATAGGAGTTTATTACTTTTCAGTAGCTGCAGAGTAGTATAGCATGCATTCAGCTCTCGTATTTAGCTCTATCTCCAGTTACAGACCTTATTGCTATAATTAAGAACTATACAGTTTGTGCTTATTATTCTATATACCTTGAGTGTGTTCTGTTCTCCTTTCACTTTTAGCACACTCCCCAAGGTAATACAAAATAATAACATGCCATATGGCAAATGGAATCAGCCGTAACGCCACACAGCATCTTTTATCATGCTGCTTTTACAACATGACATTCCCAAGTTTGTAACTGATGAATATTGCATATCCTAGAGAAACTCTAGTTGTATTATGCTGCTTCTCCCGTTAGAGGTATCCTTGCTGGTACTCTGAGTCTTTTTTTAACATAAATGCAGCAGCTGTCATTTTGCAAGAATCAACAACATATAGAAGAATAGGCAGAATGTCTCAATGTGTAGTAATCTTACCAAACTGCAAAAAGTTAGCATGAACGCAATACTACATTATCATGAACTGTGCAACATATAATTGATATGATATAACAGTAGTAATAAGTTTTATGTAGTCTGAGAGGCTTGACTGGGGATTTTTGTTTGTTTTTAATGTCTGTAGAGCTCCTGGGAACTCATAGAATGTGTTATGTCACTAATGAATTTCCAGAGGTTTGGAGTCAGTCATCTGAAACATGCTGTCTGGAAGCACTAGATGCTGTTCTGTGGAAGTTAAACATAAGCATAACTTAGGCATTTGGTAGAAGGGTTAAAGCACTTCTCCTACAAGGCCAAACTCAAAAGGGAATTCTATTTTGTGGATATACTAAATGTATGTGATAAGCTGATGATGTTATAGGAACGCGAAACCCTGTAAGTAACCATTTCTTAACAGTTGACATGTGTTGTTATACCAGCATCTCACGTTAGCTTTAGTTTTGTGAGTGGAAGGGAGAGGCAAATGATGGATATGTAATGTTTAGTTATGAGTATTTTTTTCCATCTTACGTTTGTGGCAAAAATGTAATTTCAATCTATTCTGAAACTAAGTATATCTATGGAGTTAAGAGAACGTTTCTGTCACGAACAATTGCATCATGTAACACGCAGTTGCCTTAGATTTCCAGCTTGTTTTAGGCTGTAGAGAATGTACAGTCTCTACCACATTTACTGCTCCCACTGTGTCACTACAATCGGTACAGCAACGTTTCTCTGGAGCAGAGGAGCAAAGGATGAATTGTTGCTCATTGTTCCTCCAGGTTTGTTCTTTGGTAAGCTCTTTTAATTCTCTCTAGTCAAGCTTAGGAAATGGAAGTGTGCTCAAGCTCTAAATGGACTTCCCAGCTGTCACCAGTGTAAGAGGGGTGGGGTAGGTCATAATACATGTTGCTTTTCTGCAGTGTGCACGTAATGCCCCAAGAGATCAGTACTAGGATGAGATAATGTAAAGTTTGAGAACTTAGAAATGATTTTTTGAGAAAGAAGAGTAGCACACATAGCACAACTCTCTTTTACTCCTTTGTAAGAATATTACTTGTTTGGTTTTCTGTAGGAAATAGTAAAAATGTTTTATTTAAAAAAAATAAAATGAAATATAGAAAATGGATTTTATTAAAAGAAATGTCAAATGCCAGTATGGTAAATATTTGCACTGAAGGTAATGGCAATTCTGCTCAAAAAGGAAATTAATTGTGTGAGTGGGTATAAGTAGAGTATATACTTGTGTATGTGTCCGTAGACACATACAGCAGTAATTCTCAGAAATACCGGGAAGGGCAAGATGCACATAAACTATTTGATATAATTCATTGTACAATTTACATTTTATACAGAATCACCTGAATTCCTTACCTGTTTTTTTTTTAGAATCTGCTCTGTCTTTTTGTCCTTAATTTTTCTTTCTTGCTGATATATTCTTGCATCATATCTACTGCTGTTCTCCACTGTTTGCTTGCCTCCTTGTCACGTATGAAACCAGTGCAGACTGTATATCGATAAACCTGCATTGACAAATATCCATGAGTTACGTATGGGTTAATGAGAGACTTTTTAAAATTTCTTTTCTTTCTGTCTTCCATGAAAACAGAGATGGAACAATGAGAGACTTGGGGTCAAGTTCTGATATAATCAGTTTGCACAAGTGAATACTGCCATATATTAATATTGCTATCCACTTAAATCCACACACAAAATCTATTTATATAATAGTATTTTTTTTTCTGTAAAAAGAAAATAGTGGCAATGCAAACACATAAAAATACTATAAGTGTCTTACAACACAAAACATGGTCTTATGAGAAGCAGAAGCTACTAGTGTTTGGCTAGTTGTCCTTTGGAAGTGCAAGCAACACCTTCAGAGGGACCAGTCATATTTAGAAGCGCCAGAGGCTACTTTAGTTGCAGCATTTATCTGTTTTCTTTTAGGCATGATCTTGAAGTTTACAACAAGGTGCCTATCTGGACACCTATGCAGGGTTCAGTGATTTTCACAGAATTCTGATCAGGCTTGCAAGAATTACCCTTGTATTGTAAACTACAATTTCCTAAATTGCAATTTAAAGGAGGGTTGCCTGTTTCCTTTTCTGTTCTATCACTTCTTAGGGTTTTTTTTTGCCAGAACTTATTCTTGGCTTTTCCCCAGTTCCTAACAATCCCTCCTCCATCTCTTGTGCTTCTTTTCCCCACCTTTGCTTTTGAACAGTCGTGTCTTTAGGCAAGAGTTTGTAAATTAAATTTGTATTTCCTGTTTTATGAACTTAGCAATTCCCAACATTCTCATTTCTAATCCTCTGACTTCCTTAATTAAGTCCAAGATAGTTATAAACACCTGTATGGGGAATTTGATGATGATTATTTGGAATGACATATTTTTGTTACACAAGCAGGTAGGGAAAATAATTAAAATTTGGGAACATATAATGGTGCCAAGGAATTTTAATGGAATTAAACTGTAGACCCTTGGGACATCTTTTCTAAAATTGTAAGCGTATCTTTAAAATAATTTCTACGTTCATGGGGAACTTATTTTCTTGAGAAGGACAACAGCCGTATTTGTTGGCCCTTTTCCGGTAAGATTTATGTCGGAATGAAGACAAAAAGCATAGAAATACTTTAAATGGCTTCCTTTAAATGACGGAAATGGTTCTACCCTTTAATGCATGGAGTCCTTGAGTGTTCCATCTCAAGGACTGCACAAGCGTCTGCGTAAGACTCCCTGCCACTGCGCCTGGACTGGCAGCCTTATGTGGCTCAGAGACACACAAATATAGTACAGTGGACAGAGCCCTGAATCAACAATGAACTTAGCCTAAAAAGAGCAGAATTTGGCTCCACGTTTCCCTTTGTCTCACTGCCAAAAAGCTTTACATATAGCAAACATAGTCATCAAAATTAATTTATGACAAGTAACTGTTAGCTTGTACATCATTTATCATGGAGTTCTGCGATTAGTCACATCTTCATATACTTTAACACGTAATATGTGTTTCCTTAGAGTATGCCACATTTTATTAAGGTGTCTTATTTTCCTGGAAATTCATGCCATACACCAAATACCATGTTTTCTGTGATTTAAGTTAGCGGGAAGCATCTGTCATGTCCCCACCCCCAGCATGCTGAGGAAGGCACAGACTGAAGGTGAGAAGTATATTTACTTTTGACAACAAAACCAGCTGTTGCCATTACTTTTTAGCTGTAAGGCAAACATGCTGGAAAGGTATCTATTGTGATTCTAGTGAACTGGGACCAACTATGACTGTTGATGACAGCAAACATCTTAAAATCTGGAGGAAAATAGCTTTATGGCTTATGTCAAGAGGGCATGTACAAAAACAGCTCCAGCTGGGAGCTGGAACCAAGAAGCAGAAACTTCAGGCTAGAAAAGTATCAGGATGAGTTCAAGTAAGAATCTTCCCCCTTCTCCCACCTTCCTTTTGGTATAAAATTTTATTGGAAAAGAGAACTATTTTTCTCTAATGATAACAGAAAATTCTGAATTTAAGCACAGCAGGTAGAAACATCCGGCACAGATTTTAAAAGATACTGCATATTCATACGCTGAAATGTTTTCCAGTGCTGACAGCTAACTATTCCAAGTGGAAAAGGTACATGTTCTGCTGTTGTCCATTCTCTGCCAATTTCCCTTCTTAAAACTCTGGCACCATATTTTGGGGGCTGTTTACTCTAATCTCTCTCATTCTTACCATCAGACTAAGAAAGATATTTACAGAGCAAAATAATTTTGACTTTGAATAGGATTGCAGCAAATAGGTTTCTTTTCAAAATTTTTGAGAAAGAGAAATGGAGTGTTTCTTCACTAAAAACACTCTATTCCCCTGTTACCTTCCTTCATATTGTACAAGGAGAGCACTGTGCTATGGTGTGAAGGTACCTAGAGCATATTTCAGGAGCAAAATATAAACATTGGCAGCAAAGGGCACTTTATGCAAATGCATTTCCTGAGTGATGGCTCTTCCTCCCTGATGATTCTGGCAAGACATGATAATTTGGGAAAATAAGTGGAGTGCCCTGCCCTTCAGCTCTTTTCTCTAGAGCGCGTATATCCCCTTGCAAATAGCATTATGACAAAATAAAAGGTTCATTTGGGTGGGAGCTTCTTTTAAAATATGTTCAATGTATCACTGTAGAAAATAGTAGAGATAAAGCAGAGCTATAAAAGACACTTTAAGGATGAGAAAACAGACCATCATGCCTAACTCTATATTGCACTCATTTTCCTTTTACAGCCCACCTGTCAGTCCTGTTATCCTCGTCTAGAAAAGAATTTACAGTAAGTCTCTGCTTCAATCAGTTTCCATGGTAACTTGGTGCTGTTTTAAAACCTTTACATAAAAATGGCTTGGTTAAAATGATAATGAGCTGGAGTGCTTGCCCATATCTGAATTACACCTTTCCCATTGCTCAAAAATAATCAGATAGGGGTGTCAACTGCATCTACTCTAGTTCCTTTAGCTTCTACAACACTGTCTCACTAACCAAGTCAGACCAATTTCTTTGCAGTCTGTTTTCAGAGACGTATAGGGTTCAGGGTACTGACTAGTGTTTACACATTACATGCTGTGAAGTAGAGTAAAGCACATTAGGGTCTGGAGTTCATTGGGGAGGGTTCCCTCCATGTGTACAGTACCTACAGCAAGGCTAAAAGCTCCAAGGAATATAGCATCTTTTAAGAAATGAACCAGAAGAGGCAGACTGTCTCCCTTCCACAAAGGTAGGAAAAACATTTCCTTTCAGGGTGGATCAAGGGGAAATAAAGTTTAAAAACCAAAACAAAAAAAAAAAGAAAGAAACGAAGGTTTTGATTTATTCTAAGAATCTGGTGATACTGTCCCATCGCTGTGGATAGTTATGTTTTATCCAACCTTTAGCTATCCCTTATCCCAGTTTCAAGCTCATCTCTTGCACTCATAATTTAGTTCTGATTCTCTGGCCCAGTTTGACATTGTCTTTGACAGTCTTTTGCATAATGCTGGTTACTTCTTTATACTATCTCAAATCTCATCTGGGAAAAAAATCAATATTCTTTTAAATGTAACTTAAATACTTCAGTGATAACAGAAGTTTCAGTTACAGGGAAATCTTAAAAGAACTTCTGAAACGGCTCTGATAGAGCTCTTAAGCAATTACTCTGAAAACTTGCTGCATTTCATCGAATTTCATAGAATTCCTTGTGATATTAAAACTCTTAAAATTTTGTATTGGAGCTGCTCTTCAAAGTTGTGTTGGGTAGCTTAATATTTGTATAGGAAGTGTTTTGTTCCATAGGAGGCACAGATAGAATTTATGAAAAATAATTTTACACTGCTATATCTTCCAGGCAGGCATTCCAGAAGCTGCTGAATGTAGGAACAGACCAGTTAATTTACAACTGAGTTTGTCCAAACAAAGACTTGGTAAAGATCTCATGTTTTGGCATGGGACAAAGCAACATTGTTTTCCCATGGTAAGTGGTTGCCCAGCTGGTCCCTATTAAGCATCTTAAATAACAGAAACAAGTCCATGTTTGCATTGTTTCATAGTTCAGCTAGTGTGAGATACTGCTGCCTTGTCCTTAGCAATACACAGAAGGGCATTGCTCAGTGATTTTTCACACATTCTCATTTCTGAATGGCACAAGTATGCAAGGTGTATGTATGCTATATCCTTTATATGGGTTTACTTCTGTATAGAATAAACTTTGATTGTCATCTACTTATTCATCTAATTAATATGATCACCTTGAAATTCAGTTGCAATTTAAAAGGAAAGAATCAGTATCCTTGTCCCAAACCAAATAATATGGGTGTACTAGAAGATTGACTTAGACCTACATATTTCCTCCCAAAATAACTTGAAAAAACAAGCTTTCAAATGCATTTTTCCACCTCTTGTTTTTAACTACCAGTCTCATTTACTCCCTATGTCCTAACACTGTCTTATAGACATTGATTTCTGAGGGCAGAGTGTTGTCAAATCAGGGTATCATAAATCTACTGAATTCTTTTCATCAGTCAGGGCAATAACATCTTTGCAGTGCTCCTGCATGTCAGTTAAGTATGACCTTCTCTGACTGATCTGGCAGACTATACTTAATTGAACTATGCTTTTCCAGTGGGCATTTTAACTTTCACACAATGATTTTTTCAATAGCTGACATCCAACCAACTGGTCTCTAGTTTCCAGGTGAAAGAATAAATAACATCTGATGCTTTGTAGATTGAAAAAAAGTAGTTGCTTATTTTTAATCCTTTTAACATCTTTTAACTCAGTTGAACAATTAAATATGCTTACACTTTCCACATTTTTTTTTTATTCCTTTCATGACCCTTTGTATAAAAAGGAAGGCTGATTCTGTGCCTCTTTTCACCATTCTAGCATTATTGATTTCATCCTGATGCTAATCCGTGCTCCAGAAATACTTTACACCAATCATAATAGTTGGCCACTTGAGATGGGAAATTTCTTGTTAGGCATGGTCTTTAATACAGTTCTTACTGTATTTAATTATTCTACTAATTACTGTGTAGTGCAACAGGCGAGATTTTCTTTTGCCCTGAATATTGCTCATATGTATGGCAGATCAATTGTTAGCTGCAAAACTATCTCAGATGTATCATTTGATAATTCTGCCTCTTTTTAAGTAGATTAAAAAGTACTGTTAAATTAAGAGGGTCTTATTTCTTAATCTTTAGCTCATTAAGCTGACTTATACTTTAAAAAAAAAGTCCTTTCTTGATTCCTTTTATTTTGAAATGTCTTTTATCATCTTATGTTAATTATTACCAAGTATTTGAGAAATACCAGTATCCATTACTAATTTAGTTGGTTGCTGGTAGGAATTCCAAACAGTTAATCTCTGTGCCTTAAATAATTACGTGATTTTGTTTTCCCTTTATAACTATGACTACCCTCATGTGCTGCTCTACATGAATTTTTTTTCATTTTGCATTCAATTATGAGGATTTTATTTAGTACCTATTTTACTCACTCACTGTGCTTTCTGAAGACATATACCATATTTTGAAAGCTAGTTATATTGTGATTCAAGTAGAACAAATCTGTTTGGATAAAATAAAAAAAGCTCAAGTATTCATGCACCCATGAACCTTCATGTTACAAATCTCAGAAGCCTCTGCTGATGAAGGCCGAATGGGCTATGTATAAACAAGTATGTAAAATAAGAATCAGTAGCTCTTAAGAAGTTAACTGTGCCTGCATTACCATTTTGCTGCCATCTGTGGTATACTTTTTTGAGTTGGATAAACTTTGCAATGGTAATCTGAATCTCAGTCTCCCTTTTTCCTGGTCCCTCTCATCCTGGTATCTCCTACATGATACATCAACCAAACTTCCACATTATGTCTTAAACTTACTTTCAAAATCTCTCTCTCTCTGATTTTATTCTCCTTATGCAAAGTATCCCCTCTCCCTGGTTACACATAAGAAATCATGTTTTGAAGTGTGCTACACAGAAAGAGAGCAGAGGAATACCATCATGAAAGTTACGGGAGGGAAACTGAAAATGAAAACAGAGGGATTGTGGAGAGTGTGAAGGAAGGAAAGAGCAGTGCTTTTCTTCTCTCTCTGCCTGCTCCTCCTGTGAGTAGCATAGCCAAGATAGGAGTCTGAAAGCAAGTTTATCAGGATCATTGAGTTGCTTGCTGACCAAATAAACAAGGTAGAAGAGGCTCAGAAAACTGAATCAGACACCTTCTTTTTGGCATATGTAGTTTGTTTGAGTCAGAACCACTGTCTTACACTCTTTCACTTCTGCTGTTCCTCCAGCCCTCCTCCTGACAGAGGTACTGGCCTATCTGCCAGTAAAACTTGTTGCACTAAATGCCCCTGATCTTTATTGTGGTGAGTAGTAAATGGGAATTATTTTAGAATTATGCAGAATAGGAAAGAGCAAAATGATGCAGTGAGCAGAAGACCTAAGAGCTCAAACCAGGCCTTCAGGCGCACTTCAGAGACCACCAAACCCTGATCTGTTCTGGAAGGCCAAAAGGTTGTGAAGAACTTAATTCAAACTAAGGTCATACCTACTCAATTTAAGTAAGAGATTCTGGTCTCTAGAAACTTTTGTGATCACAATTGACACATGGAACTAATCTGATATATATTTTTTTTAGCAGAATATTTTTAAAAACACACATATTCAGGTCACTTCAAAATTAATTTTAAAAGTTCCACCTTATTTGGAAGATAACTCATATCAGTGAAAATAATATGTAGAAACAAAATGTTTTCACGTCACCTAATAGCACTGAATAAATAGGTACGTATATTGCAAAATGAGTTTGCTGTCATGGTTAGACATGGTTAGCCTTTAGGTCTGGATTATAACAGAGTTAGGCCAGTGACTAGGACTCAGGGAAACTCAGGTTCCTTGTATGGCTTCTGGGCTTCTCCCTCTTCTATAAAATGGAGACCATGAAACTTCCTTAATTTGTGCAATGGTAAGAAATACATTCCAGACTCTATAATTCCCAACAATTGTAAGGAGGAATGAGTGAGTCACAATGTATGTAAGTACCTAAACAAGAAATAGAGAATAAATCATACCTATCTTCAGGTTAACTGTTATAATTTTACCTTGATTTACTCAAAGATTTGCATCTTCCAGTGTGAAGCTTTACAATGACATTGCATAAATGAGTCTAGCTTAGAAAATTCGTATCAGTTCCCTGATCACTCCGTTTCTAGAAAGAAATGCAAGCTTCCTGTATTACTTGTAGAAGTATTGTATAAACAAATCGTTTTCATCTGTGTGCTGAGAATCTGGGGTTTGGGGGCTTATTCAGAAAATCCAAACTAGGTTGGTTGATTTTCCACCTTCCTTCTTTAAAAAAGTACAGTTTGAAGGAAGCACAAAATCAGATGGAAGAACTCGATTTGAGCTCTTGAGAATATATGGCAATTACATTTCCTTTTACAAAGGGAAAAGAAATAATCTTTTGTAAATTACAGGTATGAAAAGAATCAGCTATGGAGCCATATATCTTAAATAAACTGTATAAATATGTCTGGGTTTGTTTTTTTTTTTCCCTAAAGATAATGCAAGAAATAGGGCAGTACAACAAAAAAAAGCAGGGTCAAGCAACATGGTAGCATCATCGGTCTGGGTCTGGCATTGGTCTAGAAAATGGGGCAAATATTAATCTAATATAGAGAATATTGTGAATTCCAAGGTTATGTATGCCATAGATATGCAGCTGATTCACCACATTTGAAGTCCAGAGTGCTTTATAGTTTAATGTGCTTTTAAACTACAACTAAAGCTCAGTGGGAAATAGGTTTGTTAATTTTTGCTAAGATGTCAATTTAGTCAAACAGACATTTCTTAGAAAAATAGCATTAGGATGAAACATGAAGATTTTCATGAATCTTCCAAGAAAAATTAGTAAGCTTCCCTAGCCACCTGTATTTCCCCCACCACCCCCAAAAACACAAGTACAAGATCAAGACATATTTAACACAGTGTAACCTGTAACATTTAAAGCAATTCAGCTTTAAAAAGCAGAAAAAGAAAAAATATTAAATAAATGCCTGTGAGAAAGTTATGGTAAGGGTCTCCAGAAAAGCAGAATCCAAAAGACATGCTGGGGAGCTGGCTGGCTGATCTGAGTCTAGCAAAAACACTAAACCCCCCAGAAAAAAAACGAAACCAAACCTCTAAAACAAGTGACAGTCCTCTGTATAGGCAATGTTCTCATCCTTGTGATGTTCAGGTGTTTTCCTATCAGAATTTTTCTACCCTACCTTCCTCCTTCTCACCGCCCCCCCCCCCCAAAAAAAACCAAAAACAAACAACAACCCACCCAAAAACGACCCTGAAAATCTCTAACACTGCCTTTAATATGTATAAAATTATCTTTCTAGCACCTCTTTTATACTGTTAAGATGCCCAGTCCTTTATTCTCAGTATTCAGAAGCTTCAACAGCTAAATAACTTCTTTATGTGTGACTTTTACTAGGAAGACGCTCTAGTTAGTACTTAGTAGTTCAAAATCCCTCTGAATTACTACTGAAACTTAACTGTTTTGATGTAGGAATTTAAGTCTAATAGGCAAGCATAAAAATGTGGCTTTCTTTTTCTTAGCGATTTTGTTTTAATAGTAGCATAGTAGTGGCACTTTTTGTTCAATTGTGATTAGATATTTTTGTCATTTTTGTTGAGTTTGATTTTGAGGAACAGAGGTTGCAAGACGAATATTTTGGCTCAAGAAGCTTAGTCACTCATGTGAGTTCAGTACCTTCTTTACTATTATAAAATTTACAAAACCAGTCATTTTTGAAGTCCATGACAACTAAGCAAAATCAGCCATGCTCACCTTACAAACAGCTAAAATAATCTTTTTTATATATATAAATAGGCTTTTTTTTCATTTCGGGATGAAGGATGTAATATTTTCAGCAATGCAAAAGTTAGATTTTTAAAAGTAAAGAGTGCTGGGGAGAGGGAGTTGAAAGAGAACATTCAGCTATCCTACAAATATAATGCAAGTGCTCAGTATTTTTAAGGTCACTTCTCATTGTTATGAATATCCCTGATGGCTGCCTAACATCAATTAGATTTAATGTAATCTATTATTCCTCACTAAACTTCAGCTCCTTGGTCCTACAGTAAATAACAATTATTAACAATTGTCAGAGGAAAAACTGAGTTTTGGAATTTTTAAAATCTAGAAGTAAAAAGAAAAATCGTGAAAGCAAATGCTGTTTTTCTATACACATGGCCATGGGTTGAATTACGGGGGGTGTTTCCTGTTGGTTTTGTTTTTCATCTCTATGAATATTACATTGGGAAATAATTTTATAGGTTTTTTTTTTGTGTGTCTGATGCCCAAATGGTATAAATTAGCTACACTGACTTCACTGATGTAGTATGGATTTATATCCCCACGGAATGGTGAGCATATAGGTGTAACATAGCATAGCATAAAAGCTTTCTGATTTAGCAGACATTATCTATCTGCATGAGAATTTCAAAGATAAGAATATCTTGGATCAAGGACACATAACTTGGTGGGAGCTTTACCAATGCCTTCTGTTGAGCTAATAGGGAATATTCACACTCCCCAATTTCAGGCTACTAGCTCCGATCAGATGATTGCACAGAAATTAAGAAAAGGTAAAGTTGGTTTCTTTATGGTCCAAATCCTAATTTAACAGAAAAGAAAGAACTATGTTATTAAGGTCTTTTTTGAAATTCAAATTATGTTTATACCTTAGGGAAAAGACTAACTAGACGCTAACATGGGTTGCATGATCTCCAGATGATTAACCTACTTCATATTGTTCTCACCACACAGTATTGGTTCATCATTATCTTCTAGTGGTGTCTTTAACAATTAGGTAAAACAGCATTTACATCTTCCGTATTTAGAAAACCTTACACAAACGAGTCTTGTTTTTCCTTTATTTTCCATTATACTTACCATATGGAATGTGTACAGTAGAATTAGTGTCAGAAAAAAGAGTCAACCTCTATCCTTGACTAGATTCAGATGATTTAATTCTTTTTTATCTTTACTTTCCCTCTAGGCCCAGTGTCCATTGTTGAATGACATACTATGGGTTTCTCACTGGCAATGAACAGACTTTAAAATTTGGTCAGGCATTTTCCTACTCAGAATCTGTTTTATCAGCTGCTGTTTTCCTGAAGCATTAGACAACTGATTGGGAAGTCTGGTAAAGAGAAGACATTCTTGAATATTCTGTCCAGAATGAAACAGTCAATTATTATGGTAGTTTTGTGAGACAATCCTGAGTATGTGTGATGATTACAAGGTGAGAGAACTGTTGGATCATCTGTTATTCTATATTGGCTTTCTAATGGTGGATATTTTGGGGGGAAAAAAATTAGAGTTTTTCAGGTTCGTTTCCAGGCCTACCACCTGCAAACCTGCAGCCACAACACAAATAGAGATATCCAATCCAGCTACTCTTCCTTTCATGTATTTCAGAGACATGAACTTTGGTCTTCAGCTTTTCAATATAATATTTCAGAGATGTTTTTAATAACTACTCTTAGAATGATTTTTCAAATGACACGGGAGTTTGCAATAGCTAGTTTTGCTGTATGTGCAATATATTTGCAATTCACAGAGGAATCTGACAAAGGGACTTTCATTGTTTCACTGTAAAGTCTTCTTTCTGTATCCTCAGATTCTCTTATAAAACTTCTAGTATTTTTGTAAGAAAAATACACTAGCTGATTCTTACAGCACTCAAACTGTAATGTCATAAGTGTTATTTTTATTTTTAAAATTTTTAAGATGCTAAACTAACAAAGAATTCTAAAGTATATTCTTTAACACTTACACAAAAAGGCTATCTATAAGGAGCTGTGCTCATTAGCATGTCTTATTGTACCAAGTTTTTCTGGTAGAAAACTAAGTTAACTAATGGTTAGGTAGAAATATTTTTAAGTGAAAATACATTTAGACATCCCTGAGAAAACCTTTTGGAGCAAAATAAATACAAGCAATTTATAAAATTGTTTATATATAACTAGAAAATTGCAAAGAAGTTTTTTTCTCAAGGAATGCCATCACAATACCAGTCCACGTAATTTCCTTTGAGAGAAGGTACTTATCTATGCACTATATTGTGGCAGAGTCAGCCTTTAGTGCCTCAAATTAAGGATCCAGTGATGATGGGGTACAGAAGCTTGAATAGCTTAGAAAAACATTAGGTTTAGGCCCACATACAATGCTAGGTCGAACAGTAGATCTGATTGCATTCAACTCTGTGCTGAATTCTTCAAGAATACCTAATTTTTATAATTCATGGGACCATCAGGGTAAAGAAAATAATTTTCCCTGGGCTTCAGACAACTACCTAATGACATTGTCAAGAGTAATCTACAGGAACAGTTGATTTATTTTTTCATCTTCCTGTACACCATCATACAAAAATCTTTCTCTCTCCCTAAAAGACTTAGTTACTCCCAAACTTAAATGCTTACTGAAAACACACAAATCCTTGAAAACTGTTATGTGGCATAGGAAGAGAGAAGGTGGTATTGTGCGACATCAGCATGTCCTGCATCTATAGTAGAAGGAATGTTACTTGGTAAAATTGCTCAGGTGACTGAGAGACTGTACCATATGCTATAAAAGGAGGCAAATGAAAATCAAGAGCTCCTGCTTGTGTGGTTCTGTGGTAACAACTTCCTCACCTAATTCTAATTATTGATTAACCTTGAGCACGTAACCATGATGCTCTAGTTGCAGGCATAAGGTGCCTCAGAACCACTCAAAGCATCGCTGCACTGTCTGCAGCAGAAGTATGTGCATCTTAGCCATGAACATAGGCCTGTCAGACCTACCTGTGCTTACATAACTGCTTTATTTACGCTGCCTCTGGGTGTCCGGTGCTAGAAGTAGAAATGTCAACTGAATAACTAAAACAAGGACATATTTGTGGTGGCAAAGACTGGCTAATTTTGGAGAGCTTTTTGCTTATGAGAATCCCACCACATCTAAGAAAAGAATTATAACTTGGGAGCATTTAGTAAAAAAAATTCCATGTGCAGAATTCACACGTAATAATAATAATATTTTTTAATACTGCTTCTCCTAATTCAAAGATTTTAGTGCCACCTTTTTAACATTTCCCAAGGCCGTACGTTTCAGAAGCTATGTATTTAAATATCTCTTCTCAGAACTGTAATAATAGAGAATTTCATTAGCAACATTTAGGAGATTTAAATTATTGCTGCAGAAACAGATATATTATAGTGCACAAAGGAAAAGAGAATAGTTTTCCCCCACAGCAGATTCTCAGTGTATATTATATGATTCACAGGGCGAACAGTCACGTAAATGAACCATGTTTTTCTGTTTGAAAAGATTTAAAGCTAGATTTGTTTCCAAATTAAGAAAGTGTTATCAAAGTAAAAAAAAAAATTCTCACCAGCAAACCCCCTACATGAATACTAAGCATGTACTGTATATTATTCAACTCACATTTGAAAAGGATAAAAGGTGGGGTTTTTTAGAAAGAAACTGTGAGGATTTGCTGTAAATTCTTGAAGAGACAAGATTGGTCTTCTAACGCGACATAAAATACCTTATGATCCTATGATTTTTTATTTCTACATAACTATGTAATAAGAAAAAGTTACATACCAACTTTCTTTTTAATCCATCCATTCTACTTCATTTTGCTTTGATTTGACTTCACAAGCCTGCTAGGTCTCATTCATTTAGTGCATACTCGTTCTTCCACCTCCCACCCAGTTTCATGCTCCTAGGCCACAGTGCCAGCACGTCATCTATTTCCTGGGCTGGGCAGCTCCTGTCCTGATCCTGGACCACACATGCTGAAGGTAGCAGATCAGCAGATGTGTCAGCTAGTTTTGCCTGCAGTATATTGTCCTGAAACAGGACAGAGACAACAGCATTTCATTTCAATGGGAAATATGTTGCCAGCTGTGGAGGGGTCTGTTTGTGCAATCTCCCTTCTGGCCCTGGATTCTCTCCACACAGACCGATGTTATTCCCATGCTGTCACTAACTTCACTGGTCAGATTTGTGAAACTAAGGGCATAGCTGTGCTGGATTTGAGGCCAGGCTTTTAAGTTGTGCCAATACTATTTTAAAATTATGTGCTTACTATATAACAAAGAAAATAATGTAAAGCAATCTACTTACTCCATTTTTATCCTGCCCATGATCTCTCCTGTCCTCCTCTGTTCTGTGACTGCAGCTGGAGTAACGTTATGTTTGTCAGCTCAAACACTGACTATGCATCTGATGCAGAAACGAACTTTATGCGGGATGCACAGTCTATGTGGGAGCCCATAATGAGGTGTTGTCAGCTCACACTGACCTAAGTGTGGCCTAGCCTAAACTACTGCCTAGGCCTTGATATTTTGCTTGGATATGTTTATGCAAGATGCAAGCCTACTTTTAACCACCTTGTAGACATGGCGTCAATAGTAAATCTTTCATAACAAAACAACTCAAAATTGAAAAACTGAATGGTAATGTTTCTGTTGTGCCTCAGATGCTATATCGTGACGTTCTCATATAGGGATGAAAAGTACATTCACTGGTAAAGTAGTTTTCAGCTCTAAAATGCTGTAGTAATGCCTGTTGGAATAAACTACGTTTCAGGTCAGTACTACTCCACATAATCCTGTGTATTTTTTTGTCTTTACTTACAGTGTGTGATGTAGCACGCTCTCTCAGGACTTTCGATGTGTTTATCGTATATGATTAACAACTAGTAAGGTTTCCAGCTTGATTCCCAGGTGGAAGAAGCAATCCAAACAAGAATACTCTAAAGCTCGAAGTGGCCACAGTATAAATCTGTGTCAGCAAAAGTAAGGTATTTTTAGCTAGCTAAGACGGTTTACCAAAGTTGCAACTATGTTTGTTTTAGTCCTCCTTGTTGAGGAACAATCTTTCAGAAATCCTCTCTTCTGTTGAGAAGCACCTAGTTTCTATGTCCCACTGACAGGCAACTAGTGATCAGATCCAGTGGAAAATACATGTTGACTTTTTGATATTTCATTCCTTTCTATAAAGCAAAGGTTCTGTTTTACAAAGGTAATATACAGACTTCAGCAGTGAATCCAGAGCATGCTTTATGGGTTCCATAAGCACTATGTGTAAAAACCAAAGGTTAGTAAATGCTATTTGTAATTCACCAGTTAGTGTAGTATGTGACCCAATACTCTAGAAGTGATCTGTTGAGGCTAAGTTGTCCTTCAAGCCAAAGAAGTAAAAAAAGTTAGGATCACATTTGGGATAGCTCTGGACACCTAACTGTTGGCTTGGCCATGCCCTCATACTCTCTAATCATACTGTAGTTTTCCCACCATTTCAAGCTGAAAGACGACTTCTGTAGGGTATTTTCAATCTCTTACAATTTTTCTTTTTATGACAATATCATATCAACATGGTGAAACTGAGCTATGACATTTCACAGAATAGCCTGACTCTATCAAACCTTGTCCTCCCTGGACATGTATCCATACTGAGAATGACACACAAGGTGTTCATTGCCAGAATCTGAGAACTACTTGTATGGCATCTGCCTCCACATGATACTATGTCATCTCTTGCAAGTATTTGGGTATCATCATGTTACAATTGTGGAATTTAACCTTACATGGCCTAGGAAAGCTTCTGCGTGCTCTTTTTCCTTAACTTCCCTGGCACAGTTCGTATCATGCGTATCTCTATGTTATCCCAAGTGCAGGTTTGTCAGTGAACTTTAAGATTTCACATTCTGTCCATAAAATTATAGCAGCAGCAAACAAACAATGGTGTAGACAGCTTATCAGCTGTTTGTTATTACAAATGTTTAATTGGTTTGATATCAAAAGATTTTTAAGACAAATAGAAAAAGCAAAACAAGAATTCTACTTAAATCAAACTATTCAAACAAACCAAAATCATTATTGGACTGGTTCTGACATGGTTTAGAATTGAGAAAGAAATTTAAACTAAATATTAAAACAGAGAACATGCTGTAGCATCATTGTTAATGTACTGTATAACGAGTGGAAGGAGTAATTGGCACTGGCTGTGTGACTTCAGTTCATTGCTAGCCTCAACCATTAATGTCTGAAGTTGCATTTTAGGCTGGATGCTGACTCTTCTGTCTGTGGAGGAACTTTCTGTTCACTCTAATTAAACTGGATAATGCAATTCATGAACTGTTTCTGGATCAGTGCTCTTCTCACTTTAATGGAAATCAATGAAAAATAAGTAGGCTTCCACAGGAGGAAATAAAAGTACAAACTCAATCTCAGAAAAGCAGCCCATGAAAATTTGTCAAAAGTAGAACACATTGGTGACCTGCAGCCTTTCAGGGGCTTAATGCACAGTACTTGCCTTGGAAATGCTAATGGCCAGATGGTACTATTTCATGCTACTTTGAAATGAGTTATCAAATCCTGCTGCTAGTACACAGCCAAATAAGCCAGAGTTTTAAAATAAGTTATCAAATCTTGGCACCGGTGCAACGCCAAACAACCAGAGGTTTTATGATAGAGTGCTGTGGAATGACCAAAATAAATCTCAGTAGAAAGGGAAACCAGAACAGTTCTGTGACTGCAATTACAACAGAAAAGGCTGCAGTTTGCCCAGTGCAGCAAATCCACTGTCTCTAGCAACATCTTTTCCAACATGTTTTGCTATTTAGACCTCCCCTGCAAACTGGAAGATACAACAGTACCTACTGAGAAACAGAATGCAGCACCGCCTTAAAATACTCCTAGCCCTTCTCCAGTTTCTTTCCCTTTACCTGTGCAGAGGGAGTTTTAAATGGTGTTTCTTCTATGGCCTAAAGCATTCTTCCTTTAACACTGTGACCCCCGTATTAATCTGGAGAAGCATCACCTGGGTAGTAGTGCATAATGTGTTGCTGCTAGAGGAAACCAAGTGGGATTTTGGACAGTAAAGCAGAAATTGGGTTGCTTTCATAGTTTTAATGTTTCTGTTCAGAAATAAGGCTGTTTCTTATTTTGGCAGAGGGTGTGTAGGTCTTCTTTAACTGTTATCATACGATGTAATAAAGGTGATTTCCACTTTCCAACATGCAATGTAATTTGGAGTAAAACATTAATAGGTTTTATTGTGACTCAACCGTTCTACAACCTTGTAGTGCTATGATAAGACAACTTCATTGTCTGGGGAGCTGGAAGAGCCCAAACTTTGTGACGGTGTTCCAAATCTGTACTGAAGAAAATCTGTCCAAATTCTAGTTTTAAAATTCTGCAAGAATCTTTCATGAACAGATGGAATATTTCTATCTCTGTGACTCATTTAATATGCACACTTCATAACTGTCTAGGAAGCTTAATGATAATGCTTAGGTTTATATAGAGACTTTAGCAAATTGTAAACTAGCAGCCGAATCCTTTCAGCCCTGCAGGGGCAAGGTGGATGATGACAAGAGCCATGTGTAAACTGCACAAGAACTATACACATCCTTGGAAGGCATTGGCAGGGAAGAAGGCCAGGCTCCTGCCTTTAGTTACAAAGCCCAAGCAGAAGACATCTTTAAAAAACTACTAATCATCAGGTCTCAGATTCTCAATTCTGACTCTCTATCTGTTGCTGCCTTTGTCAGTTCCAAAGTTTTTCCCCAAACTATTTCTCCTCTGCACTTTTTCCTGCCTCCTAAGCATCAATGAAATGAAAAAGTTTCAAGCCATTAATTGCAAAGGCATAATTGGTTTTCCGTGATGTGAAATGAATTCTACGGAAACAGGGAACATTTAGAGGACAAAAATCCCAGTCAAAATTATCTGTTAAAACTTTAAAAACAGTAAGTTGATCTTAATATTTTATATGATAACACATACTTCCTCAATAGTTCTGAAATTTTCATTTAATAGCTGAGACTTCATTAGCCTGAGTTAGCTCATATCTATTTTGTATGGTAGCGTTGTTTGCTGCCATCTAACAAGTTCCCTGACAAGAGGAAGAAACTACTGTTTACTGCTGAATAGTGGGGAATTAAGAAATTCCCATGAAAAGCTTTTTTAATTATAATGACAGCATGCAGGTGAAACAATGACAAAAGGAGTTCTTTCATAAGGATAAGACTTGCCTTGCATGAAGAACTGGACTGGAGTATGCCTAAAATAGATGTCTATGATTCTGTATCTGCCTGAGGTTGCCAGCAGTTCACCTGAAATAAGAGGCTTCCTGCTGTTTCTCTTAGCATGTATCTAACAATTTAGTCAAAGTCTATTCTCAGGAGTTATCATCTACCTTAGTTGTGTCACCTCCAAATGATCCTTTAAATATTTATAACACAAAACACTTGAACATGACAAATGCAGGCAAAATCCTGTGAATTTTTTTTTTTTAAAAAAAAAGGCATTAGAGCTAGACTACAGATTCCTCAACAGTGTGTAACTGATTTTCCCATGATGAAGTGAGGGAGTACATAGTATACCTAAACATCAGACTTGAGATAAACTTCCCTGAAGTTATTCACCTTTGAGTGGAAAAAAATGGCATTTGAATTCTGAAGTAGCTGCTGCTTAAAAATTTGGCTTTATTACTTTGCAATAAATTCCAGAAGCCATGCAGAATATAGATCCCTGAACTCTTACTCATCTCTGCCCTTCTGTTTGTCATCTTCCTACCAGAAATAATTAGAGCTATCTCAATTTCTGCATCTTAATCTGACTCAATAATTTCCATGTAGGTTTTACCTCCCAGAATTCTGTTTATGATCTTCAAAGCTATTTCAGTTTGTTTTAAGAAATCCCCTATCTTTGATCATATTGTTTCAAAATATATCCTATCACACCAGTAAAAGGAAATTAACATTTAGAGGATGCCTTCAGGTAATTCAGAATCCTAAAACAATATAAGCATAATTACTTGGAGAAATAACAGATCAAAACAGGAAGTCAGTCCTCTTGTTTCTCTGTCAAGGGAAGATTTTGCAAAGGAAAGAACCCTTTATGATCTTTCACTTGCATCAATTAGCCATGTGCTATCATCTTTCTGTGTGGCACACAGAGGCTGTAGGTTTTGGAGAACCAGAAAGAAATTAAGGACATTCTTGCAGAGTTCCTAAACTGTCTTATGTCCTGCATACTTGCACTTCTTGTCTTTTTATTCTGCCTATAAGTCTGAAAAAGGTTTCTGTGGCTCAGGAAAACCCCAGTTAAAAAGTGACACAGCATTAGCTTGTAATACCTAAAGCACAGTATTTATTTCAGTGGCAACATGCTGTATGCCATTCCTGTTGCACCCTCTGCCCTGTGCCTGGGTCTTTGTTCCCTGAATCCATAGTGTGTTGTGGCCCACAAGGACATTTCCATTTATGACAACAGTTTTATGCCAAGAAAGATACAGCGGATGGTTGTACTGGCAGGCCAGCTTTACTCTAACAACCATATATTTCCTCCTCTTACAAAGCACAAATCTGTGGTGTCTATATGGAAAGAGAGAGTGAAGCACTAAGTTGTGGGGTTCACTGAGGCTGCATCAGCACAGTCTGCAGCAATAAGATAACCAAAACATAAATGCCTCTATTGCAACTAATAAAACCAGACTACTTCGAAGTGTAGAAGAAAACAGAATGAGAGTATTTCAAGAGTTGCTACTTTGCCCCTCTATTTTTATAAGAATGCTATTGTCCTGCCACCTGAAACTCACTGAGGTACATATTATAAGTTGTGAAGGAAAGTCATGCTATTTAAGATCCTTCACTCACGATTCATGCTACGTTGGTGAAAGTAGTTTTATTTATTATCTTTCACTGTTTTTTCAGTCTACCATATATCAGACAATTAACCATAAAGTTCTAATGAACTACTGATTCAGTGCCATTAACAACACACAAACAATACAAACTGCATATCTTCAGTTTCTAAAATTCAATTTCATGTTCAAGTCCTGGAATATCTTGAGTTTGGTCTGTAAGTCATCCTGCCAAAGGCTATTCCTTCTTTGTGCAATATCTGTAGCTGATTCCTTCTAACATTAAAAATATGAGACACTCCTGAAATATGATTTATGCAATTATTCTGATATAAGCAAGAACTAAAAAAAGCTTCAGTTTGCAATGTTGATTCTTGGGGATGCTAAAAAGTTCCATCTCTCTAAAGTCAGTTAATCAAAATTATACTATCTATATACACATCTAGATAGGAACAGGAGGAATACTTTATCTCCTTTTTACTGCTGGACGGTACTAAAATCAATTCTACGTTGATGCTAGCAAAGGCAAAGAGACATGAAGTACTCTTTTACAAATAAAATTTATTTCTCCCTACCTTAATATTTGAACCAGTATATTTTTGTCTCAACCATTCATTGTGTTTCTAGGATACACTGAAAACAAAGGCATAATTTTAACCAGTAATGAAGTTTTTGTTTGAAGTGAAACCAAATGCTACAACTATTTTTACAAAATCAAGTGATAGGAAAGTCTTTCAGATAAGATTGTAAATTTAAATGACTCCTGACGGAATGACTATTCATAGATAAATAATGAGTATTCACATAGTGCTTTGTTGAATTTAAAAAATATTTCATGCCTTTTGGTGAGTAAACAATAACTGAAAGAAAAGAATGTGATGGTATTATTTTTGTTGCAGTCAGATAGCTTGTTTTTTATGCATACTTTCTGAATAAGGAATTCTAAGGATAATAGCTTTTGAAATATTATATGCACGTGCCAAGAATCCATTTGAAAGCACTACACCTTGTGATTTTATACCTCCATTTACGCAGCAGTTTAAACTCTTTCGCTCGGCCATTTGTCTCACAGAGATTGCACAGCACTACCTTTCCTTTTAAGTCCGTTAGTACTAAGTATCCTTCAGTAGGTTGGGGACGGTATTTTACACTTTCCCTCTTACCATGAATTAAAACCAATGGGGATTCTTTCATCACCAACAAACCTCCACCACTCCCTGAAAAGGGAACCACTTTGTCACAGATAATTCATAATAGGTTCACATGCCTTAATTTAAAAATCTGGTAAATTGCAGGACAGAATTATCAGTACCATAAAATATTTCCTGGAAGGATAACTATGATGTTTGAATTAAGATTGTATATTTGCTAAAACTCAACATACTTCTATTTAAGAGTAAAGGAAGAATAATTAGAAGCAGCTATCCTTTTATCATGGTTCAATGAGAGGAATAAGAAATTTCCTTTAATGTAAGAAATGAAAATCAAATGCGAAAGTGCAACTGTGAAGTGTGCTCACAAATGCTGCTAGAAAAATATTTCTAGATATTTCCAGCAACTCAATCTCCCTTCCCAAAGTTGGAAATTAAATGTTTTGATAGAGGATTTTTTAATTTGTTCTTTGTCAAAGACTCCCAAAATCTACTTTGAATTTTCTCTTAAAATAAAAGAAAAACCCCACCTTTCTCCTGATATAAACAGTACCAAAAAGGTAAATTTTACAAATGTTATAACTTGTAGCCTTAGAATTTCTTTAGCTTCATCACTTGACAGTAAATCCTACTATCAGAAGCAGCTGCTGCGCAGAGCACAGTTGCATGCTAAAGGAGTATAGTTGGAGAAATGAAAGAGCCTCCCAAAAACAACAAATGTCAGCATGTATACTGATATTGCACAGACACTCACTAAGTATTTATGAACAGACAAAACCTAATTTATTGGGATCTTTTTAATGGGGTCCTAGGTGACTATTCAAGCCTATGAATGATAAGTTTCTGTCAGTCATCTTAAACTATGTACAAATTATCTTCTAATACCTTAATTACATACAAAAGACTGTCTTGTGCTACCATTCCTGCATCTGCAGGAAAATGCTGCAGAAATTATTTTGGGGACTCCTTTGGACTGACATATTGTCTATCCAGGGTGTTAATTAAAAAATCTAAGTTTTAATACAGTGTCTATCAAGAGCCCTATACACAGCAGAGTCTGCTTCTGGAAGTCCCCAGGACAGTCTGAAATTCCCACCTGTAGACCTCCTGCAACAATTAGTCAAATGGTTCGCTGTGAAGACATTCAGATGTTCAGTCAATCTCCTTGTCTTTAGCTAGGGTCGTCTCCTCAGACTAGCTGGGAAGTTGCAGGACCAATGCCGGAATCTGATGACCGTGTGCACACAAGCATGGCCCTGATACACAGCTACACAATTAAAACCACAGTACAAACTTGAATTTCACTCTTGTATCACAATTATATTTTAAATTCCATATATCGTGCCTACAAGATAGTATGAAAAAAAACATCTAGAAAAAAGTTTTGGCAAATACACACAGTGAGAAAAACATACAATAGATGCTCCATGAAACAGTCAGAATCCTAATTCAGGTGTGACTTGGACATACTGAACATTATGGATGATAGGGTTGCATGTACACCAGGATTTTAGTAATATAAATAAAGTACAAGGCTTAAAAAGGGCCATAATGTTTGCTGTCCCTATAGGAAAGAAAGGTAAACTGAGAACTGGCATTTTGTACTGAGAGGCTGCCATGAAACTGGCCAGTAATCTGAGTCTGTGGCAGCCATTTCAGGTAACTAAATCGTCTCAACGTGGCTTTCCTGGTTCCTCTGGAAGCACAGTTTAAAACCCTTTCAAAGCCTTACCTCAGGATTCTCTCTTGGGAGCACACAGTACAGTATGCAGTTAATGCTGATAAGGATGCTATTCGAGGAGTTTGCAAGATCACAAAACTAATAATATAGCAAGGAAGAGAATGAACTTTTTTTTTCCCCAGCATATTTGGTTCCACAGAACATGCATAGACAATATTTTTATTCCCCATCTCATGTTGAACAAAGTGCGAAAAAACTTAGGAGCTTGATCCAGTATCAGATGAAATCGAGGGTGTCCTTTGCGGTATTCCTTTTTATTTTACTCTATATTCTCAAATAGACTGTTGCTGTACGCTTCCATGGGAGAACTTATCTTGGGCCGCATATCTCCGGGACACAGGGCTCTACCCACCCTGGGGACAGTGATGCACAGACATCAATATGATGGATACAAAATGTCTGTTTATTTAACTGCGTCACATGCTTATATAGCTCTTGCGCTTCCTGTTCCTGCCGCTCCTATGGGGAGGAGTCTATCTTTCTGTCACAGCCCGTGATCATCCGGTCACTGATCCCTGTCTATTCCCCTACAATAGACAAAATGCTTGCAACTAAAAATCAAATTGGAATTGTGAAATGTAGTTTTATAGTGAATCATATTAGAAAGTTAAGGGTTATGAACCTTAAGGGTCATTGTAATCTTGTTATCCAGGTGCTTATTTCCTTACTCTTCAGTCCTAAGTATTTGATGTAGCTATCTTCTCTGCTTTTTTAATGTGTTTTTTCCTTTTGCCTGTTTATCTGCAATAGTAAGAATAATTATTGGTTTTTATTCAGAACACATTTTTGGTGAGGCAATTATGTTTAGTCTTGCTAGATACCAGTTGCCTTTCTTCATGCTTTCGATGGGCAAATGTGTTTCTGTTTGACATTCTTATTAATTCAACACTGTCTTCTCGGGATGAAATGATGCCTATCAGCAGTAGCTTGCCTGCTCTTCCTACATTGCAATTTACCCTTCAGCTATATTAGCAGCAGTACATGCTGGGTTCTCTTCTTATGTGCTCTCCTTACCAGTTTGCTCCTCTGCTGTGTTGTTACATTGAGTATGTGTTGGTCTTTAGCTGTCTCTACCCAGTCAGAATACTAACTTGAGTATATACGAGAGCAGTTACTGCTCTTTTCTTGAGATTTTATATGAAATCTCATAGGTGAGCATGATCCTCTCCCCTTTCATTCCCATATCAAACTTTCTGCAGTGAGTTACAAATACCATACATGCATAGCACTGCTTGAGTCCTGCACCATGATCACATATGCCTGAGTCAGCAGTTTTATCTGTGATCTGTCTTCCAGGCTGAAAGAGGCCAGTGCAGTTTTGCAGCCAGAGATACTCCTCCAAACATCGCCCTGTTAGAAGGCGCACTCCTGATGATACTATCCCTTCTTCGTCATGTGACAAGGCAGATTCACAGTATTTTTGATCCACATGATAGAACACCTGCATGCAACATGCAGTGAAAGCTAGCAGATACCCGCTATGTTGTGAGAGCCAGTGAAGTTCAGTGCATTGAAGAAAGCAGAGAATTTCTTTATGTTTCTGTAAGGTCACAAAATCCCCAAGTAGGGACTATTCCTCATTGCATGTTTGGGGCAGGAGTTTGACATTGTGCTATTGGTTCAACATCATTACCATATGGGGTCAGCCTATTACTGCTTTCATTTGCAGCAGAACAGTTCTGATATTGAATGCTTTGGGAACCTCACCTGAAGAAATTCCCTCATATTCATTCTAATACATGAAATGCAATGCAGACAGCATTGCATTCTTCTAAAGATGACCATGCTGGCTGATATGCATAGCATTTCACCTCCTGATAATTAGACCCTGGATGCATTGAGAAGAGAAGAACACCTAGGCAGCAAATAGTTTAGGGTTTTTTTGACTGTGTAGCTTATCTTTGCCACAGTCCTAGCTGGACAGATGGCAACCATGTTGTCAGTCTCAGCAGATTCAATGAGGACTTCAGCATTCAGGGAAACCGAACTACCCTCATTTGCATTAGAATTTATTCCTCCAGCTCGAGATTTTAGGCATGCTGGTAGAGTGTGACAGTGCGTTCAGTGTACAAAAAAGCATACTGCTATCAGATTCGTGCCTTCTAGGGAGAGAAATAAAACATTGATGCTTTTAAGTTCCCACAGACACTCAGCTCATAATGCCAATAGATTTGGGGGATTTTTAAAATTACAAAATACAGTAATTTCTGTGTTCTGCAAATGGCCATGGGAGGTGTGTTATAGAATGCTTGAAACTTCTTTAAATGGTATGAACAAATTCCGAGGTTTTGCTTCTGTAGCGAAGTCAAACCTGTTGGTATATTCCAATGTTTTGAATCTTTCTACTGATTCTCTGTATAATTTGTTTTCCGCCATTATACTGGTGTGACACTTAGCTCTCAGTTCCCTTTCATTTCTTCAGTACTACATGTAGCTCAGTGTGTGCCTCTTTTTCCTTTGGTCTTTCCTATTTATTTTCTCACTTGTGATTTATGTTGCACAGTGTTCTGGTAGAGATATGAATTTCCATTTGTTCTGTCATGTGAAGACTATGACTGTACTACCTTTGTTCAGTCCTCCTACTGATTCATCCCCAAATTGCAGAAACAGTGGGTTTCACATGTATTCAGGTATCTTCCTGTCTAACGTATCAATACAAAAGCATTATATTTAGCTGATAAAGCCAGTAATTAATTCTAGTGTTAACTGCAACTTAACTACATTTAACACTGAGCTAAATTTTAAATAAAGAGGAACCATATTTTCTGTTCCATTAAAAGTTCTCCTACTTCAGTTTTTCAGGTCCAAAATGGAAAACAAAGCATTCCAAAATTTTTAATGGAATTAATCTTATCCCTACCAAAATGGGTTACACTTTACCAAAAGGAGTTACACTTTCTAGATTTTACCATAGCAAGAAACCTCACCATAGTCTTAATGCTATGGTACTCTTATTTACTTAATAGTATTGTGAATTTACTTAATAGTATTGTGAACTCTGTAAAAGAATTGAGTAAATATGTGTCTTTACAATGCTGAGTCATGGCTTTGCCAAAACAATGCAGTGTTGAACTGTATTCCCAGCTACCTCTCCAAAATTTGACATGTCCTTCAGCAGAGTTTAGTTTAGCTAAGGGGAAAAGCAGCTCATCCATAGTATGTCAGGAATCTTCAACACAAACGTAATGATGCCAGCAGAGAGATATTTATTTGTATCTGCCCGCACATTCTTTCTCCTTATAGTGGTAGTTTAAATCTAGTTTGAATCAAACCATTACAGCACACTACTGTGACTGGCCTTGAAATTATTTTGATATGAAGACAGAAAAAGCCACCTGTTAGAATTTACTCTTCCTTTAAAAAGTAGAAAGTATTTCCATGTTGGACCACTCAGTGAGGACCCGCACTTCAGTGAAGGGCTGTACTGTCTACAGCCTCCCATCATAGAATCATAAATAAAATTATAATAATTGTGTTGCAAGTATGGGCTCATGGTATTATAAACTCCACACAGCATGTTTTCAAGTTTTCTCTTTCATCCAGTCCTCCAGGTTTTGATATATTATTTATTGAGAAAATTCTCATTTCAGTAATGTTGGAATCAGAGTGTGTTTTCTGCCCTGTTCTTTCTGCTGCAGCATCATAATAAAGGATGGACTCAAGCTTTTAAGGAAGTTGAACTGAAATTGTAGAGATAATAGATGTAAGCTCTGTACAAGCAGCAAATCGGCTCCCACAAATAAAAAGATTCTGCTACTGCTTCAGATTTTGTCTTTTATCTCTGAGTGGTCAGGTTATGGGAAAACTGGAATTTTGTGTGCCACAGCCAAGATTTGCAACTTTTCTAAATATTAATAGCATTACTTTCCATTTTGCTGTGTTATTCAGTCATTTACCAGTCTTGCAAATGTCTCCATTTGTAGAGGGGTTAAGAAATGTCACCCTAGTATTCATCTGTAACATGGGGCAGGGCCAACAGCAGGAGTTCTGCAAAGGCATATTGGATCACAGTGTGAATAAGAGCACCAGCGTTAGGAGCTGGCTAAAAAAAGAACAAAACCAAGAGGCTTATTGCTGTCTCACTTTGCTTGTCTCTACTGGAGTACTCTATCAAGTTTTTTAGGCTGTGTTCACAACTGCCTGTACCTTACAAAAGGTAAATGTTACCAAAAGAATTACAAAAGCTCAGCACTTCTGCAAATCATGCTGGATATATACTGTACATATGAAATAAATTACTTATATTAAAACACGCGTATTACAAAACAGTCATGTTTATATATTATTTATTTTTAAAATATTATTTACTTTAGCAGTTTTAAATGCTTGGAATATTTATAAGGCCTTTTGAAATAGTTACTAGATGACAGAAACAGATGAAACTATCATCTAGGGGATTTAAAACGTAGATGCTTGCAGCATGTAGTACATCATTAGTTTAAAAAAAGAGCATTGACAAACACTGTTAATACCTTTGTCTCAATGGCTGCCACAGTAGTAGTTTCAATGTTCTTTTTAGAACATTAAAATGAAATTTTTTAATTTTCTATTTGTTCTTTTAGCTTTTAGTAGTGGCGTTATACACTATAACTTCTACTAGTAATTTACAACAGAGATTAACCCACAACAATAGATATTATGGATTTACTTTGAGACTATTCCCCACGTGATTACTTTAATACTCTCTTACCCGTGCCTCAAAGTATTCTTTTTTTCTCCGTCTGTTGTTCTTTTCCACCAACCCTTCCAACTTCTGTATTCCTTTTGATGCTTTTTTTGTGTACTTAACAAGTTCATAGAGAGACAGATTGTAAGAACTCCATCGCCTGCAGTTTACTAGAAATCCTGACCTGAAACACTGAGTATCTGTCAGCTGAGTACTTGTTCTGCCAAAAGTATACGTGAGGAGCTCTGCATGAGTAAAAACGTTTTCATCTGATCCACATACTGCATACGCATTTGGAAGTTATTTATAGATATGCTGTGCTGGTTTCATTTTCTATTCTTTCTATCTATCTATCTATCTCAATATTAGAATTGTTTTTCTGCCTCTTTCTGAATGTGACCGTTTCTGCCATCGTAATCTTGCTACTCTGATCCATTATTGTTCTACCTCCTTTATTTAACAAAAGTCATTAATTAAACTTCATACATTTGGGCAAAAGGGAAAAACATATGACACAAATAGATTCAGTTGCTCTCACATCAGAAACAGGACAGATAGCGTGTTACAGTTCTACCCAGGCCAGTAAGAAGTTGAATTCATTGTGAATTTCCCATGTGTTTTGTGAAAATATGAGATAGCTTCATGGTCAGTTAACAGCAGATCACCCCACCCTCCTTCCTTTCTTTCCTTTGTCAAGACAAGATGCTGTAATTCAGCTGTAGCTGTACAGTCACCTTTATCAGATTTGAGTGCGGCCCCTCGCTGGACATGTGATTCCCATTGCTCCCTCTATTCTTGGCCAGCCCTGCATCACCAGGCTAGCATTTGCACAGCCAGGCAATGAACTGGATCATGGGCCGATCTGGCTAAAAACTAATCTAGAAAAAAGCAAGATTAGTTTAGTTGGCTCAGTCAGACTTATTGCACTGCCATGCAGATCCGGGAAGAGAAGGTGCAATCACCCTTTTCAGCAGCTGCCCAGACATGTCTTGCATTAAAGCATGGAGACATAGTGTCGATGAGGCAGTTGTCCTGCTCAACCTGAAAGCCAATGAGTGGAAAAAACCCCTTTTGGCTCTTTGAACTGGAGGATCAGGGCTCCCCTTTTCACAAGTTGAGATGTCTCCAGTGTTCACTCAGGATGGTGTCAAGAAACGTCTGACTTGCATGAAAGTGTTATTTGGATTACACTCATCAAGAAACAATTTCCAACACAATACTCCGAAGATCCCAATTTTTTTCACGTACACAAAAGTAGAGACATAGTACTAAGTTCATCTTAGCTTACAGTAACACAAATTGTTTCAGCAAATCTTCATGGGGGAAGGAATTTGGCTCTGAGTTCTTGAAACAGTGGGAGAGGAAATGAGCTGCTGGAGGTTGAAATGAATTGGTTTCTGGAGCTCTTGAGATGTCATGCCAGCCCTGTGAGCAGTAAGCTGTGCATTGCTTTTGATATTAGTCTGTTTTTAAAGTGAATAAAATACCTAATAAATGAGTGCATCCACTCATTTCCTTGCTAACAATAAATAATCCTTGCTAGAGCCCAAATTTTCCATAGGGCTTGAAAGTGACGACAATATACAGTGCATTAGTTTAATCAAATAATCATAAATAAAACTTTTTATGATTTGCAGCTGTGTGCTTTCAAAAAAGCTGTACACAACTTTTCCAACACTCTGTGTTTTCAGAAATAAAAGAAACTTGGCCAGTTCAAAATGCACTCTTGGCAATGGAAACTTTGAAAGATGCAGCATATTTGGCATCATTTGTATCTGTTGGCTTATGGAACATTTATGTAGTCATTATATAAGCATTTCAAACAAAGTATGTTTTCTTAGCTCTCTTGGAATGTTGATGTTAAATCATCCATACTCCAAGGATCCCTGTCTAAGGAATGCACTTGCTTTGGGGAAAGAACAAAGATAACACTGAATCTGGTAGTAAAACAGGTAACTTGGGAGTAACAGCACCAGACTAATTCTGTTCTTTGGAACCAAAAAGCAATTGGTAGTCAGAGCAAAAGATTGGTATCTAAGTAAATAGAAGGGTAAAGGGACCAGGAGAAATAAGGAATATTTGGGAATGGTAATGCAATGTTACCCTTGGGGAAGGATTTCAGAATGGGGTCCTACAGAATATTTCTGGACATCAATCTGATTGGCAAGACAGAAGCAGGCAAATTCTTAAACCTGTGAAAAATTTAAGCATTTTAGTTAATTATTTACATTTTATAGTATTATTTTCTAGTTACATATATAAGTCAAGCCCCTGTCATGAATCTTAATAACTTTGATTAATTATGTTTTTATTTGATTAATAGTGTTTTTTAAATTCTTGTGTGCATTGAAATTTACATTAATGTTCACAGAAGCACAAGTGCCAGATTCTGCTGTCAGTCATGCTGGAATCGTGCAGTTCACTTGATGGAGTTATTCCAGTTGCAACAGGGTCGCTAAAAGTAAAGCTACATCATGCTTTTTTACCATATTCAGTTAAAAATTAATTCAAATATTACACAGACAGTGTAGATTCTTTTTCACCATAACAAAGATTAAGATTCCAACTCAGGTTCCAGGAAAGAAAAGCATTCAAAGTCATGTAATTTTTTTCATTAAGAACAAAATTAAATAAACTTTCCCTACCATATTTCACATATTACCCATGCTAGAACTTCCATAATTAAAGAAATTTCAGGATTTTCTCATATATGTTTTGAAATTAATTAGTCATTCTATTCTTTTTAGCAGCTGTTGTCAAAATTATTTACAGGAACTGCATTAACAAGAACTATGTATTAAAATTCATGGGAGTGACTAAAGGATTTCCCAGACATAATGCTAGCATGTTTTTTATAAATAAAAATTATTTCTACTTTAATACTGGAGTATATGCATTTTGTATCAGTTGGAGAGCTGATTCGGTCCCAGATTACTGTTCTGAAGCCCAGAAAAACTAACTGTTGCAGCCCTTTTCACAATGTTGCCTTCTTCAGCTTGGATTCCTAACATATGTCCTACAAGTCCTACAAGGATTTCTTCATAGATTTCCTGGTCCAACGAAAGTTAATGGGCGTTGTCATTTTGGAGGGAGCAGAGAAGAAAAAAGCCTGGATAGCATGGAAATTGTAGGAAGATTTACAGTAGAAAATTTAAGACCTGGTCACTTACCCCCGTGAAAAAGAGGAAGAGACAAATGCAGACAATGTCAACCAGTAGAAACCCACACTGATGTTCTAAGTTTCTATATACTGATCAGCTTTTTACATGAGGAGACGTAGACCTGCCAGCTAGACCCAGATGGCAGATTACCTCCTAATTTGCATAATATTTAGCTAAAATATATATATGCTGAGGAAGGAAGATAGGCTAAAGCTGAACTCTAAGAAGCCAGAGGTCAGGACACTGAGAATAACAAGCTTAAAAGGAAACAAAAACTTCACAATGTCTTAATTGGTGAATGTGATTATCCAGGGGTTAGATGAATTTTGAGCCTTGAGACATTTTAAAAAACTGAAGGATTTGTGCAAGATACAGGCATTTGAAAAAAGTCTCACCTCTGTTCTTGGTCTGATTTACTTCACAAAAAACCAAACCAACCAACCAAAAAAAAAAACAACAAAAAATAACCCCAAAACCAAGTGCTATGTAAGCAGGAACAGGCAGGGCCTACTCTCAAACCTCTAGCTAGCAGCGTAATTCTCAAGATAAACAGGGAGAAAAGTAACGTAAAGCTAACACTTCCATAGGAGTCTCCTACATTTTTTGCTCTATGTGCTTTTGTACAGATTTTCATACTCAGAAATGCAAATTTCTGTTCAGAATACATTTAAGCACCTTTAATGAGGGTATACTTTTGGTTTTGAGGCACATACGGTTTCCATTATTGAAACAATTTGATATTACTTGGTTTTTAAATTACAAGCATGTAGCATGATATATTTCTTAACAACCTGACAGGAAGATTATAGAAATACAGAGGACTCTTTCCGGTGTGACAGAAAACGGGTACACCTCTTCAGTTAATGTTTACAAGACTCCCTTGTTTGCTAATACATTTATGCATAGATTTTTATTTTTTTAAAATTATTACTGTATTTCATTTGACATAATAATTTTCTCTAAAAACACATTGCTTAGGATAAAAAAATGCATCCAACTAATTTTTGCTTTTTGTATTTTTCCAAAATTTTGATAACATGTCTAGGACTGTTCTCACTGTTTTCCTAGAAGTACTGCATTCTGGTCATTTTAATAATGATTTAAGACGAGCCATCAGTGAAATCCATAGAGTAAGAATGTTTTGAGAGTAGGCAATATACTCTCTTCCTGTGTGAAGAGCTTTGGTATTCCATGTCTTATAATTTGTCTTCCAAACCTAAAATATTAGTTTTCATGTCGTTTCCTTAGCTTTGTCAATAATATCCTGTGAAAAAAAAAAAATTTACCTCAAACATTTGCTTTCCATTCATCAAATAAAAAAAAAAATCCCTCCCTTTATACAATGGCACAATGCTTACAGTCATTTCTAGTAGCTTGCATAACAAGATTGTCTACAGATGGCACAAAACCACATTTCTGTAATACCTGGAAAAATGGAGAAGTAGAATTTATCCCTAAGCTTACTTTCTCTGGTATTTCCATTTTTGCTCTGTAAATCTGATTTATTGATCTGTTTTCTATTTCTGATGCTAATGTTTTGAGATCACAGAATCACAAAATCACAGAATGGTAGGGGATGGAAGGGACCTCTGGAGATCATCTTGTCCAAACCCCCTGCTTGAGCAGGGACATCCAGAGCAGGGGGCACAGGAACGCGTCCAGGCGGGTTTTGAATGTCTCCAGGGAAGGGACTCCACAGCCTCCCCTGGGCAGCCTGTGCCACTGCTCTGGCACCCTCACCCGAAAGAAGTTTTTTCTCATGTTTAGCTGGAACTTCCTATGTTCCAACTTGTGCCCGTTGCCCCTTGTCCTGTCATTGGGCACTATTGAAGAGAGTCCAGTCCTATCGTCCTGACACCTACCCTTTAGATATTTATAGGTATTGATGAGATCCCCCCTCAGTATTCTCTTCTCCACACCAAACAAACCCAAGTCTCTCAGCCTTTCCTCATAAGGGAGATGCTGCAGTGCCCTGGTCATCTTGGTAGCTCTCCGCTGGACTTGCTCAAGCGGTTCCACGTCCTTCTTAAACTGGGGGGCCCAAAACTGGACACAGTACTCCAAATGTGGTCTCACTAGGGCAGAGTAGAGGGGGAGGATAACCTCCCTCGATCTGCTGGCCACAGTCTGTCTAATGCATCCCAGGATACCATTGGCCTTCTTGGCCACAAGGGCCCAGTGCTGGCTCGTGGTCAGCTTGCTGTCCACCAGCACTCCAAGGTCCTTCTCAACAGAGCTGCTTTCCAGTAGTTCAGCCCCCAGCCTGTACTGGTGCAAGGGGTTGTTCCTCCCCAGGTGCAGGACCTTGCACTTGCTCTTGTTGAATTTCATGAGGTTCCCCTGAGTCCAGCTCTCCAGCCTGTCCAGGTCTCACTGGATGGCAGCACAGCCTTCTGGTGTATCAGCCACTCCTCCCAGCTTGGTATCATCAGCAAACTTGCTGAGGGTACACTCTGTCCCTTTGTCCAGGTCATTGATGAATATGTTGAACAGGACTGGACCCAGCACAGAGCCCTGGGGAACACCACTAGTGACAGGCCTCCATCCAGACTCTGCTCCGTTGATCACGACCCTCTGAGTTCTGTTGCTGAGCCAGTTCTCTGTCCACCTCACTGTCCACTCATCCATCCCACACTTCCTTAGCTTGCCTATGAGGGTGCTATGTGGGACATTGTTGAATGCTTTACTGAAGTCAAGACAGACAACATCCACTGCTCTCCCTTCATCTACCCAGCCAGTCACACCATCGTAGAACGCTGTCAGTTTGGTCAAATATGATCTTCCCTTGGTGAATCCATGTTGACTGCTTCTGATAACCTTCTTATCCTCTACATGCCTGGAGATGACCTCCACCTTTCCAGGGACGGAGGGGAGGCTGACTGGCCTATAGTTCCCCAAGTCCTCCTTCTTGCCCTTTTTGAAGATTGGAGTGGCATTTGCTTTCCTCCAGTCCTCAGGCACCTCTCCTGTCCTCCACGACCTTTCAACAATGATGGAGAGTGGCTCAGCAAGAACATCTGCCATCTCCCTCAGCACTCATGGGTGCATCCCATCAGGGCCCATGGATTTGCAAGGATCCAGTTTGCATAGGTGATCTCTGACCCAATCCGATGGTAAGTCTTCCTTTCCCCAGATTTGTCCTCTCTTCTCTGGGGGCTGAGATGCCTGAGGGCCAGCCTTAGCAGTAAAGACTGAAACAAAGAAGGCATTCAGTAACTCCGCCTTCTCTGCATCCTGCGTCACCGAGGCCCCTTCCTTGTTCATCATTGGGAACAGTGTCCCTAGTCTTCCTTTCACTGCTGATGTATTTAAAGATGTCTAGCAAAAGGTGAAAAAGAAAACTTTGAAAGACAGAGAATCTAGAACCAAACCTCAATAAATCCATTACTCTGACCCTAAATATAAAGGGATTTACACATCCAGCCTACCTAGAAAATCCAAATTATATTACAGAATCTTAAATTGTTTTTGTAAGTCCTCCTGTGTTCTGTGTTGGTGCATGTCCATTTGAATATGAGAACCTTTGCATAACATACTGCAATAATCTGCTGCCTATTAAAAGAAGTTCCATCTATAAATGTTTCCTAAGTAATGCTACCCTTCCTAGCCTGTACCTATAGAATTGGCATAAACTTTTCTAGAAGGAAAGAAGTCATAACATGGAAAATTAACGTTTGTCTTTAAAAATCATATTGGAGTGTCTGTTCACTTAAAATGTTCCCCTGTGAGTTCATCCTCCTCCTTTTCCTTTTTCTTCTTTTCTCTAAAATCTCCTTATTGAAACTGAAAGTGGTGCATTTATCCTCTTGAAAGGTCAGAGGCATGAATGAGTTTTCAAAAAGATATTTTTTCATATACCTCATACCTGTAAGATTTCCTGTACAACTGAACAGACAGGCATAATCTGGGATTACTGTTGTCCACAAAACATCCTTGTGGCTTTCCATTTTAGCTCTGCCTGGAGTGGTCTTGGCCACAGATTTGAGCAGACTTAAGAAAAAATTTGCTTCACTCTAATATACTCCCTTTTTGATCATGGAAATATTACAACTCTAGTTTTAATCTTCTTCCACTTAAAGTTAATTCTAAAAAAGAAAATATAAATAATTCAATGTACGACGAAATTAGTAATTTCCTTAGGGGAGGCTGACATTGTCATTGTTTTCTGAAAGTTGTAATTCATTTATTCATAGACATCTATAAGAAAACAAATGTTTTAGCACTAAATATGTGCTTAGACACACTTGGCATACTAAAAGAATTCTTTTTTTAAAGTGTGGCTATTATTTATTTTTATCTCTATTTTGATATCAGGCTATCATGCAAAGATCATTAAATCTATCCTTGCATCACCCTTCAGACGATATTTGCTGCATCAGGTCTTTGCTAGTAAGGATGTCTCTGGCAAAGCAAATAAAATCTGAAACCCATTCAGTTTTTCTTTGTTGGGTGCCTTCAGTAATAACTGTTCAAATACAGAATGAAGTTTGCAGGTGTGTCATTGCCTTCTCCTAATGGCAAATGAATAGATGCTGTGTTTGCCTTAGCTATTGCAGATGATTCCTAGTATCCCATTTCCCTCTTGAAAATATGTTTCCTCATGCTCCATGTTTTTATCATGATTTACAGTAGAATAGTTATAGTGGTTGAAGATCATAGAATTGTAGAATCATAGAATCATTAAGGTTGGAAGAGACCTTTAGGGTCATCAAGTCCAACTGTCAGCCCAACACTACCATGTCTCCTAAACCATGCCCTCAAGTGCCACATCCACACGTCTTATAAATACCTCTAGGGATGGTGACTCTACCACCTCTCTGGGCAGCCTGTTCCAGTGCCTGACCACTCTTCCAGTAAAGACATTTTTCCTAATATCCAATCTAAACCTCCTCTGATGCAGCTTGAAGACGTTTCCTCTCGTTCTACTGCTAGTAACTTGGGAGAAGACCAACCCCCGCCTCGCTACAACCTCCTTTCAGGTAGTTGTAGAGAGTGATAAGGTCTCCCCTCAGCCTCCTCTTCTCCAGACTAAACATGCCCAGTTCCCTCAGCTGCTCCTCATAAGACCTGCTCTCTAGACCATTCACCAGCTTCGTTGCCCTTCTCTGGACACACTCCAACTCGATGTCCTTTTTGTACTGAGGGGCCCAAAACTGAACACAATATTCAAGGTCTTGCTGCCAATATGATTTCCACTATACAGGACCTCTGTCCCTCATCGGAGCAAGCTTGGACACCCCAGAACAGCAACTTAGGCACACAAAAGTACCCTGTGCCAGTTTCTGCTTCCGTGTAAAGATACAAAAGTCTGGAAAGCCAAAATATTCCACGTTTCCCTTACTGTCTACATCCTAATGAATCGGGAGTAGATTCTGGAATCCATTCTAAACATAACATCTCACAGAAGAACAATTACAGTTAGAGTAAGTATCTTTTATCTCCTCGTTTCCTATGTGCTACAGAATCCTCCAGCAAGTAACTGATTAGCAGAGAGCTTAAGTCGTCCTCAGAGAGTGCGTTCTGGCTGTATCTGTCAAACTGTGATTATAGGACGGCTCCCCAAAGTGTGTCATCAAAACTGACTTTGGAGTCCAAGCCATCTTTGTGTACAAAAATTGTGCTTCTTGTGGATTCCTCACATATTCTGATCAAACCTTCTGCTTTTGCTGGGTCTTGTAGTGTCGCACAGGAGAAATGAGTACACAAAGTCACTGCAAAGCTTATGAGGCCTCTTCTAACAGAACATGCTCCAGATATCACATCTGCTAGGCAGCTGATATTTAAATGACTGCAGTATTACTGTAGAGTCTTAGGGGTGTAAAGTTCTTTTCAGTTGCTAATAATTCAATATTCATGGTATTTTTTACTTCTTTTGGAATGTCAGGTGCTTGAAGTGACACAATCTCCTTCCAGTTTGGGATAGAGTTAATTTTCTTCCTAGTAGCTGGTATAGTGCAGTGGCTTAACTTAGGATGAGAATAATGTTGGTAACATGCTGATGTTGTAGTTGTTGCTGAGCACTGCTTACACTAAGTCAAGCACTTTTCAGCTTCTGATACTGCCCAGCCAGTGAGTAGGCTCAGGGTGCAGAAGAAGCTGGGAGGGGACACAGCCAGGGCAGCTGACCCAAGCTGGCCAAAGGGACATTCCATACTGTATGGCATCATGCTGAACAAAAACTGCAGGGAGTTGGCCAGGGGCAGGGCGGGGTGCATGTGCTGCTTGGGAACTGGCTGGGCATCGGTCAGTGGGGTGGTGAGCAATTGCCTTGTGCATCACTTGTTTTGTATATTCTTTCATTATTATTTTCCCTTCCTTTTCTGTCCTATTAAACTGTCTTTAACTCAACCCACAAGTTTTACCTCCTTCCCGATTCTCTCCCTGATCCCTCTGAGTGGGAGTGAGCAAATGGCTGTGTGGTGTTTACCTGCCTGATGGGTTAAACCACAACACACAATAGGCCTCCGGTGCTACTACAGGATACCGGGCTTCTCCTTCCTTCAGAGGTTCTGCTGTCCGTGTGTCCTGCCTCCTGAAGCAAGGCAGGACCCAAAAGTTTTTGCTCTGGAGACTTGCTGTTAGTTCCTTCCTTTCAAGAATTATCTGGAATGATGTTTGGATATGTGTCCATATTCTGTGTAGTTCTTTTTCCTGGTATCAATCTTCAGGATCAAACTAGTTAGTCTGGGGTCAGTGTGAGGCTGCTGCCGCTGTTTTCCATCATGTTTTCACTCTCGGGTCCTGGCTGTGCATGTTTGCCTGAGAAAACTTTGTTCAACTGTCATCACGTAGAGTGACAGCACAGTACAATTTGAGACAACTATCTCTGGATATAGGACTGAGAAAAAATAACAGCAAAATGAGCATCTCTATGAAATGAGTCTATTCCCCAATCTGAATAAGTAAGAAAAATAGCTTTGTTTACATGATAAGCATGGATCAAATCTAAATTGTTCAGCATTCCTTGCAGCAGTCAGAGCCAACTAAGTGCTTTATCATATTTCACTTCTATTAGAGCAGGTCATTTTATAAATTGTATCAGTATTGGGTAAGTTTTAATCATCAGCAAGACCAGAAAAGCATTCAGTGGAGTTATGGGTTACATATTACTGGGTTCCATCAAACTACATTTGGTGGTGGATGATTTACTTAAAATATTGTGACCTTGTATTCATGAAAACCATGAACATCATCATCTCCAGACTGATGCATGACCTTGGAGCTAATTTTATTTGGCATTAGATGTGTCCTGAATGTCCAAAAATGTGTATATACAAATACCTCAGCTCTTGTATTTCTGGCATTTGTAATTGCTAAACCATGTTCTGATTCTAACCAATAACCTTGTTAATATCTGGTTTTACTCTCAACTAGCACCACAGATACACAGGCATAGAGGAAAAATATGCTTCTGGAGATTATAAATCCTTAGTGTATCATATGACTAGTTTATATTCTATTTCTCTATCCTAGAAATGATTCCTTCAGCCACCAAAAATGTATGTCCATACGTCTGTCATGCTTGATTCTCAGTTTTGAGCTGCATTGATCTGATAACTCAGTTTTGTGCAACTGATGTTTTCATATTTCTTACTGGCATGTTTCAAATACTTTGAATCTGATATACAGCAGCTGTAAGCCCTTTAATCTTTTATTTGGTTGTTTTAGCACTCTAGTAATCTTCAGATTTAGAAATAATCTCTGCCAAAGTTATGCCACATTGCTATATTTGGCACAGGTCAAAACTACAGTTTATGTCACTTCTGAAGATTTCTTCCCCACACCCAAAGCTATCCTATTAAGTGGGCAAGAAAATAGTAAGGATTAAGGTGAAGAATTTTACAAAGGACTGTAAATCTTAAACCTCCCACCTTCCTTTAACTCCCATGCTCTGTTGCCCTGTCATGTTGCTGACATTACCAATATGCTCTGTGCAACACAGCCCTCGTCCCAGTTCTTCAGATGAGATGCAGAATCACAGAGGGAACATGGATGTCCCTTAGCAGGAACAGAAAATGGAAATGGATGGAGGAGCTTAAGCCTCTTCCCAGCAAAATCCCTGTACCTATGGACATTTCACTGCCTATGTGAGGGTATAGGAAACCATACAGAATCATAGAATCATGTAAGTTGGAAAAGACCTTTAAGATCATCAAGACCAACCATAAATGTAACATGGCCAGTCCACCACTAAACCATGTCCCTAAGCACCATGTCTACAACTAACTCCAGTGATAGTGACTCAACTACTTCCCTGGGCTGCCTGTTCCAGTGCTTGATAACCCTTGCAGTGAAGAAGTTTTTCCTAATATCCAGTCTAAACCTCCCCTGATGCAACCTGAGGCTGTTTCTTCCCATCCTATCACTAGTTACATGGGAGAAGAGACCAACCCCCACCTTACTACAACTTTTCAGGTAGGTGTAGAGAGTGGTAAGTTCCCCCTCAGCCTCCTCTTCTCGAGACTAAACCACCCCAGCTCCCTCATCTGCTCCTAATCAGACTTGAGCCCGACACCCTTCACCAGCTTCGTTGCCCTTCTCTGGTCACGCTCCAGCACCTCCATGTCCTTCCTGTACTGAGGGGCCCAAAACTGAACACTGTACTTGAGGTGTGGCCTCACCAGTGCCGAGTACAGGGGCACTATCACCTCCCTGCTCCTGCTGGCCACGCTATTCCTGATACAAGCCAGGATGGCTTGTTCGCCTTCTTGGCCACCTGGGCACACTGCTGGCTCATGTTCAGCTGGCTGCTGACCAACACCCCCAGGTCCTTTTCTTCCAGGCAGCTCTCCAGCCGCTCCTCCCCAAGCCTGTAGTGTTGCATGGGGTTGTTGTGACCCAAGTGCAGGACCCAGCACTTTGCCTTGTTGAACCCCATACAACTGGCCTCGGTCCATCGATCCAGCTTGTCCAGATCCCTCTGCAGAGCCTTCCTTGAGCAGATCAACACTCCTGCCCAACTTGGTGTTGTCTGCAAACTTACTGAGGGTGCACCTGATCCCCTAGTCCAGATCATTGATAAAGATATTAAACAGAATTGGCCCTAAAACTCAGCCCTGGGGTACACCACTTGTGACCAGCCATTAACTAGATATAACTCCATTCACCACAACTCTTTGGGCCCAGCCAGCCAGCCAGTTTTTTAGCCAGCGAAGATCGTGCCTGTCCAAGCCGTGAGCAGCCAGTTTTTTCCAGGAGAATGCTGTGAGAGATGATGTCAAAGGCTTTACTGAAGTCTAGGCAGACAATATCCACAGGCTTTCCCTCATCTATTAAATGGGTCACCTGGTCATAGCAGGAGATCAGTTTAGTTACGCAGGACCTGCCTTTCCTAAAGCCATGCTGAGTGGGCCTGATCACTTGGTTATCCTGTATATGCTGCGTGATGGCACTCAAGATTATCTGCTCTATAACCTTCCCTGGCACCGAGGTCAAGCTGAGAGGCCTGTAGTTCCCTGGATCCTCCTTCTGGCCCTTCTTGTAGATGGGCATCACATTTGCTAATCTCCAGTCAAGTGGGACCTCCCCAGTTAGCCAGGACTGCTGATAAATGATGGAAAGCAGCTTGGTGAGCATTTCTGCCAGCTCCCTCAGTACTCTTGGGTGGATCCCATCTGGTCCCATAGACTCCTCTGCGTCGAAGTGGTGTAGCAGGTCACTAACCATTTCCCCTTGGATTATGGGGGCTCTATTCTGCTCCTTGTCCCTGTCTTCCAGCTCAGGGGCTGGGTACCCAGAAAACAACAGGTCTTACTATTAACGATGGACACAAAGGCGGCATTAAGTACCTCAGCCTTTTCCTCATCCTTTGTCACTATGTTTTCTCCCACATCTAATAAAGGCTGGTGATTTTCCTTAGCCTTCCTTTTGCTGCTAATGCATTTACAGAAGTATTTTTTATTGTCTTTTATGGCTGTAGCTAGATTAAGTTCTAGTTGAGCTTTGGCTCTTCTAATTTTCTCCCTGCATAACCTCGATACACCTTTGTACTTCTCCCAAGTTGCCTGCCCCTTCTTCCAAAGGTCATAAACTCTCCTTTTTATTTCCTGAGTTCCAGCCAAAGTGCTCTGTTCAGCCAGGCTGGTCTTGTTCTCCCCTGGCTCGTCTTTAGGCACATGGCGACAGCCTGCTCCTGCACCTTTAAGATTTCCTTCTTTAATGCCCAGCCTTCCCGGACTCCTTTGCCCTTCAGGACTGCCTCCCAACAGGCTCTGTCCATCAGTCTCCTAAACAGGCAAAGCCTGCCCTCCAGAAGCCCAAGGTGGCAGTTCTGCTGATCTTCCTCCTTACTTCCCCAAGAATTGAAAACTATCATTTCATGATCGCTGTGCCCAAGACAGCCTCCAACCATCAGATCACCCACAAGTCCTCCTGTGTTTGTGAACAACAGGTCCAAAGGGGGCGCCTTCCCTAGTTGGCTCACTCACCAGCTGTGTCAGGAAGTTATCTTGCATGCCCATTAGCTTGGGTAGACAAAGCCATTTGTTTACCCTCCTGATATATGCCACGAATTGTTGGGAAGCTGACCCCCACCTTGCTTCTCTTCTCTCTTTGCCCAATCCAGCAGTGGATACGTAACAAACTGATTTACTGCGTAGGAGTGTGTAAACTTAAATATATGCCTTTACTAGTGACTACCAGGCTCTTTTTGTTTGACAGCTTTCTTCATCAAGGTTCCAGGAATTCTGAAGAAGACTAGGCCCCATTATATTAAATACTGTGCTAATGTGCTTAAATTTGCATTAATAATCTGAGGCTAATGTTCTGCTGGGCCAGCAACTTAATTCTACAAGATAAAGACTTCACTATTCCAAAACACTGAAGTCATTCACTGGATGGAACTAATCTAATTCTCTCAGATCAGAATTTACATGATATTAAATATATTCTGACAGCACATTGATAAAGAAGATTAAAAGAAAAATCTTCATATTACTTTGGGAGGGTTTTTTCTTTCCCTACTGAAGCCTTGAGTTTAAAGAACCTCCCACTAAATGCAAGTGGAAGGACAGGGGTTCAAATCTAATAGCTGACATTTGTTACTATTAAGAAGCCCCTGATGTCATCAGTCCTAACCAGAGGGGTTGGATCTGTTATGGATCATCAGTTAAGAATTTGGGCAGATTATATCAAAGAACAGCCACTAAATTAGTATCTGAAATAATATTATTTAACAGACAGCACAACATGGTTTTAAATTTTTTGGTGCAGTATATCTCCACACAGCATGATCTTGACTCATTAATATGAATAAAATGCCATGCTATGATCCCCAAAACGTACAGCAAGTAGCCAAGTGCCTTAAGAACAGCAGAGATGTCAGACACCCAGGTAAACACCATTGCCAAATCCCTGGGTTTCTTTTATCTTTGACTGGTCTTTGACCATGGGCTGTTATTGCACAGGACAAGGACAGATAGCTGTGATTTGTGCTTCTTCACAGCTACCCACAGCTTCCTGGACTGGAAAACTGCTGACTGGACAGCATCCAGCAGCCACCCAGGGCTATGTTAGAATGTCCAGAAACTGGACAAGGTAATCATTAATCTGTGCCTGCGCTGCTGGGCAGCTATCAGACTTCCTCACGACCTGCCTAGGGCATTGAAGAAGCAGGATTTCTGACAGAGAGGCTCAGTGTTGCTCTCTCACAGATTTGAATGTGCTGGCAGAGCTTATGCCAAGCACTCAACCATCAGTAAAGGGCACAGTAAAGAAACCTGAATAGAAGTGAATATACGAACGAAAGAAAGAAGTTGGCAGGAGGCATTGTTTTAGGCCTGATAGGTTTGTTTCTTTGCCCCAGCTTCCTACATACAATACTTCCTTTTAACCCGTATCATGCTTTTGAATGCTTTTACAGTGTATATTGTGAGTGTTACAAAGGTTCCTTTTATGTATCGCTGTCCCTGTTGCACTGAGTTTTCTTCGTAAAGGCTTTGGGCTAGGGAAGGCTGCAAATGCCTCAAATGCAGTGTCCTCAGCCTTCCTACTAAGTACAGTGTTGTGCTTCTCTGTAGCATCCTAGGTAAGAGCAGATCAGGGGATTTAGGCCAAGTGAAAAGGCACAGTGACCTGAAACTCAAAGATTTCTTTTGAGGCTGAACCACTGCCACCTCATCAACTTGTACTGAAGCTTGTATTATACCTTTAAACATGTACTAGCATGCACTAGCATGCTGCATCTGAGCAATTGATTAAATGGAGTCCAAAGAGAAAATCTGGAGATTCAGTCACTTTGGGCTTGAAGCAATCTTATGTGAACAGCAAGAGTTGTAATTCCTTTTCTTGGGTGGAAGATTTGAAAATAATTTTTCACAAAATGAAGCATGCAAAGGGGAAGTCAGGAATTTTTTCTTGCATGTATTTTTTTTTTTTAAACAGTTGTAATAATAAAAATCTCTGGAGACGTTCACTGTCTATAAATCTCTGTCTTTAAGAAACCATTCAGATGATTTTTTAGAACATTAATGGTTACTTGTGATCCTTGACCACTATTTTTAATAAAACAGCTCAACCTTTCTTTCCTCTCTTCCCCATCCCCTGCCCTTGGAATTGTTTTTTAGTTCACCTTTGCTTCTATAATATATTCTTTATATAAATGATTTACATTGTCCAGGTTCATGGAGTTTTGTCTTCCAGTTTGACTTTCCCAGGAAATTACATTACATATTAAATATGGAATAAATTCAGTTCATTGAACAATCTCAACAAGGCAGAATATGTAAAAGTGCAGCCAAGCAAAAGAAGTTTTCCTGATCTCATCTCTCCAAGTAAAGTTGTATTTTACAACCGAGTTGCAATGTTAAGGACTTGTGGTAAGAACTAAGCTTTCCCTGGAAAACTTTGGCTAACATAAAACCTATATGTGTGTGGCCATGACATAAACGTGAGTTCAAACTCAAGTAAAATCTTTATACAGTCCTCTAACAAATCCGGATAGATTTAAATCAAATTTGATTAGATTAATTTTTAACTGTAATTTCTTATTCCTGTTCCTGGCTTTTCCCCTTGTGAAAAGGTATACACGAACACGTCTGGCAGATTTTTTCCATCCTATCCATTCAGAAATTAGATTTTGCTTTCAAGATTTATGCACTGAGTGTTGCTAGTAATAGGATACAGTTCCTTATTTATACTAAAAAATTCTCCTTACTGCACAAAATTTGCTTCTTAAAGATTCTATTTTATCCTTCCTAGTGTAGTTCATTATGAGTCAATTTATCTTTAAAAGCCTTATGTGAGCTGATACTGTTATATCCATACCTTGTAAAAGTACTGTTTAGCCAATTATATGATACAAACCAGTATAATATAAGTAAACCCGCTAGGGTAGTTTATTTTATTGGAAGCACTCAGAAACCTGAGTTCAATGTGCCTGAAAAGACAAATACCTTTACTTTTAAAAATTTCCTTAGTACTTCAGAACAAGTATTGCATTAGTCACAGTTAAGACTTCTGAGGACGTGGCACTTCAGGGCATAGTTTAGGAGACATGGTAGTGTTGGGGTGATGGTTTAACTTGATGATCCTAGAGGTCTTTTCCAACCTTAATGATTCTATGATTCTATAAGTCCCATGAAAAATAATCTGTTTAAAACCAAATACATCCCAAAACTTACAAGCATCAGTAAATCAATGTGAAAAAATGTACTTATATACACTCTTCTGACAATGGTGTAGGGTATATTCAGACTCCTTTAACACATGAAGACCAGTAACTGGAAAATTTAATCATATAATTACGTATATTTAATCACTTTACGCAGCAGAATGACAGAACTTTACCGAACCACTGTTATAGCTTTTAATTTTAAATTGCATATTGAACAGATTAATTTTGACTTTTAGCCAAAGATAAAATCATCCATACAAGCAAAGGGATAAGATCTTAATGTACAGCAATTTGTGATAGCTACTACAAGGTCAGCAGAGCTTTGAAAGTTTATCACTCCTGTCTGTTCAAATTAATTCAAGACACCTGGCTGGTTTCTAGATGCTCCATGAGACATAGTGTAAATGAAGTAATAATTTTTATCATTTTTCTAAACACTTAATTTCTCCTGAGTTTTGTATTATAAACACATTATCTGTTGTTCTTAAATTTTGTCTATTCAGTAAAGCAATTATAAGCTAAAAATTTTAATTGATTATATTTTGTATGTATCGCTTCATTAGAAAGAACATTCAAAAAACTGCAAAAAAACCCCTACTTTATAATTTTAAAATGTCCTGCCAGATGGCCAAGAGGCCATTTTATCTCTGGGTTTTTGTTTTAGAAAAGCTCTCTCAAGACTTACTTTTGTGGGAGTTCAGTATTGTTCAGCAAATGCAGTTAATAAAGGTAATAGCGCTACGGAACTATAGATATTATTAGCCATAACAAGTCACTTATGTTGGTGATAGTGTCTATTAGATGTGCACATTAATCCTTTGAAATTTACGGCTGAGTCTTAGTACAGAAGAGGGCCAGTTCTTCATTAATCAGCAAATTTAAGAGCATGTAATCCACAAACATGAGAAGTGTACTCTGTCTCTTCTCAGTGGAGGTGTGTCCAATTTGATTTATACTTGCTACCCGGAGAATGACTTAACAGGTTCTCTTCATGCTTTAATTTTGCAGCAGCTTTCAGTCTTTGTGATGATACCAGGTATATCTGATGCCTATTTTTCTCAATTTATTCACACAATAGACACAAAATAGCCACAGCATAGCAGTTTTCACTAAATGATCTAAGCTCCATGGCTAATCTCTAGGATTAAAACCTCTTCTGTTCCCTGTAATTTCCAAATTATGCTGTTTAGGCTGGAACTCACAATGACGATCCCAGTCTGTGTAGATTGAGATAATTTTCCTGAAGGACTGCCCAGCGATGATTACATAGTCCTGCCTTTTATAGTTTACAAGAAACAGTTTATTAGATAAACCCATAGATGCCTTTTTCTTTATAATTTTTCATATAGTATAGAGCAGCCTGCATGTTTCTGTCCATTCGTTCTTTAAGATTATGATTTTTTTAATCATATCTGTGCTTCTAATGAAGTACATCTCATTACAAAGACTAAAAAACATGTTCCATGTATGGAATAACACAATTAATTTCATTTTTACATTTTCTACTTAATCGTTATTTTGTATATAGAAAAACTTGACAAAATGGCTACCTATAAATGCTTAGTTAGGGAAGTGATATCTGCTTATAAAACAGTACACTTGGCCATGACATCTCTATATTTAGTCCTATGAAGTCTTTCATCAATATTAACCTAAATTAATTAGTTTAAAAATGTAGAGCTGTGTCTCACTAGAGACCATAATGAATTTCACATCTAAGCACCATTTCAGTATTTCAAAGAAAGGTCAAAAATCTATAGGTATTTTTAGCTATACTGAACTCTCTTCTATATATGGTTGTCAAAATGTTATGACTTCACATTTGTTATGCTGTCATTACAAGCTGTATATTCCTCCTTTAGCTCCCAAGACTTATACATTCTCCTAATGCAGTCAGTATGCATTTATTAATTAGAAAATAATTTAAATTCCTATTGTGTTTAACAAATAATACAATCTGCAGGGGTTAAAAATCCACTGTCTTTTGCCTCTCAGTTACATTTGTCTGTAGTATTTGTCAGGCAGTATGCACAGGCACTCTGTTCACATTAGAGGAAAACATTCCTAGATTAAGAAACCATCAGTATGAAATTCTGAGATGGGGGTGCACCTTCACACTCCTATTCATTCATCACCTTTGTCACTTAAATAGTATTCAAAGGCAAATTCAGATTTATTTGTAGTTCTAAACATAACTTCTGTCATGCTTCAGAGACCAGCTGCACTTGTGATCTCTTTACCTTTCAAGTTTCCCTCTCCAGGAAAATTTACACTCTGTGATCCAGCTGAAATTCATAATTTGTGAGGCACCCTATCCTTGTTGTACTGTTGAGCTAACAGAGACTTGTTAGTGCAGTCTCCATGGAATGCATATCAGTCTGCTAATAGTACTTTTTACCTTCCCTCTGTATGCTGAGATATGCTGTATTGTCCGGCCTACGTACCTTGAGCTAGTTCTTCCATGTTTCCTAGCTCTCACAAGATCTTGTAGATTGCTCTAGGACATTTGTTTTCCCTGTGTTTACATGAATCCCACATTACCGCTGTACCTCTGTATGAACAGGATGGCTCTTTTCACACTACTATTTTTTGCCCTGCCAACTCAGATATCCGCATGCTAGCTAGTCAGTCCTTAAGTAGATGTTCACTAGAATTAATGTTTATTTCCAATTCTTGATATTTTCCTTCTATCTGCCCAGTCATTATTTTCTAATATCACAAAGTCACAAAACATTTCCTACCTCCAACTACTGATTTGGAGCAGATCATCTTGAATACTGTTATGCAGCACATGCGCGACAACCAGGGGATCAGGCTCAGCCAGCACGGCTTTAGGAAAGGGACGTCCTGCCTCACTAACCTAGCCTCCTTCTATGATAAGCTGACCCGCTTAGTGGATCAGGGGAAGGCTGTGGACACAGTCTACTTGGACTTTAGTAAGGCCTTTGACATCGTCTCCCACAGCATTCTCCTGGAGAAGCTGGCTGCTCACGGCTTGGACAAGTGCACTCTGCACTGGCTAAAAAGCTGGCTGGACGGCCGAGACCAGAGAGTGGTGGTGAATGGAGTCAAATCCAGGTGGCGGCCAGTCGCGAATGGTGTTCCCCAGGGCTCAGTGTTGGGGCTGGTCCTGTTCCGTATCTTCATTGATGATCTGGATGAGGGGATTGAGTGCACCCTCAATAAGTTTGCAGACAACACCAAGTTGGGCAGGTGTGTTGATCTGCTCAAGGAAGGCTCTGCAGAGGGATCTGGACAAGCTGGATCAATGGACTGAGGCCAGTTGTACGGGGTTCAACAAGGCAAAGTGCTGGGTCCTGCACTTGGGTCACAACAACCCCATGCAACACTACAGGCTTGGGGAGGAGCGGCTGGAGAGCTGCCTGGAAGAAAAGGACCTGGGGGTGTTGGTCAGCAGCCAGCTGAACATGAGCCAGCAGTGTGCCCAGGTGGCCAAGAAGGCGAACAAGCCATCCTGGCTTGTATCAGGAATAGCGTGGCCAGCAGGAGCAGGGAGGTGATAGTGCCCCTGTACTCGGCACTGGTGAGGCCACACCTCAAGTACAGTGTTCAGTTTTGGGCCCCTCAGTACAGGAAGGACATGGAGGTGCTGGAGCGTGACCAGAGAAGGGCAACGAAGTTGGTGAAGGGTCTAGAGAACAAGTCTTATGAGGAGAGGTTGAGGGAGCTGGGGTGGTTTAGTCTGGAGAAGAGGAGGCTGAGGGGAGACCTTATTGCTCTCTACACCTACCTGAAAGGAGGTTGTAGCGAGGCAGAGGTCGGTCTCTTCTCCCTAGTAACAAGCGATAGGATGAGAGGAAAAGGCCTCAAGCTGCTCCAGGGGAAGTTTAGGTTGGATATTAGGAAAAACTTCTTCACCGAAATGGTTGTCAAACATTGGAACAGGCTGCCCAGGGAAGTGGTTGAGTGTCCATCCCTGGAGGTATTTAAAAGAAGGGTAGATGTGGTGCTTGACAATATGGTTTAGTGGTGGACTTGGCAGTGATAGGTTAGCGGTTGGACTCAACAATCTTAAGGGTCTTTTCTAACCTTAATGACTCTATGATTGTATGATTTCTTTCCAGATTATTTTTCCTAATGCTCTGTTTTTAAATTTAGCTCTGCATAGTCAAAATAATGTCAAGCAGATAAATCAATGTAAATATACATTAGTTACATCTTATACTACACTGTATAGCTGTATCTTAGCAGAAAAAAATGAATAAAAACCATATTTTGAGGAAAGTAATATATTCAGAGACAATTGTGAGCAGAGATTAAAAGCTATTAAATAAATTATTCACTTTTGTGAAGTATTTGCTCAGTCGTACTAAAAGTCTACAAGAAATACTTCTAGTTTTGTACTTAGCAATTTCACATAATGGATATTAGAAGGTGATGAACAGACAAGAGTGAAAACCTGGCAAGCAAAATATCCTTTGAAAAATACAGAGAAATGAAATATAGACTTTTTTGGTATTACTAAAACATAGACTAAATATTCATTAGTTTCCTGATCCCTCATGGAAATCACAGTCCTGAAATAGGTATCAATTTTTTTTATAGGGTATCCACAGGGACTGCAGGATGCTTAGAAATGATAGCTATAACCAGCCTGTAGGTAGCCACTTGCATTCACAGGATGGAAATGGAGACCCAAGTCCATCTTGTCCTAGACATGTTGATACTTAATTCTGAGCTGAAGAAAGATACCCATTTCCACTGAGGATTCTGAGTGCTGAGCATTCCCCTGAGCTGGGTCTAAGCCAGATATTGTGCTCTCTCAAAAAACATCTTGAGAAGCTTCATATCGATTAATCCAAGAGCCATTAAGAAGGAGTTAGAAGAAATAGGTCCAAATGTAGGATTTAGCTCCCTGCCTGTCCTCAAGGAGGCTTGAAATGTGTGTTTTGTATCTTCCAGTATATCAGATTCTTACCAGTGTGCTGTAGTGTTAGTATTCTGAAAGGGACGTGTAGAAGCTGGTGGACTTTGCATTAATAGCTAAATATCAACTGATGCAAAGGCTTAGAACTTGATTGTTTCCATGCAAATGCCCCAAGCTCCAGGGTATTTAATATTCTTGTCTTCCTTCTGAAAAAATACACAAGCACGTAAGGATTTTATTAGTAGACAGTAGGGCAGAGAAACATTTTAGCTGTCAGAATAGCAGGGACACGGGTGAATCCAACACTTCCCTGAGTGCTGTGACACTCAGCCTCAGCCTCTCTACTGAGGCTGTGACATGTATGAAGAACATGCGGACTTCAGCCCCATTCGGAACAAATTACTGTCATTTGTTCTCAAATAGCCTCCTCTGCCATTGAAAAGCCACCTTGTATCAAACTGCCTTGGTGATGCATTTTCAAGCAATGCATAACAATGGATGACTTTGGTACTTAAACAGCCTAACACATGATTTATGTGCACTGGCCCTGTTATGAAATTGTAGCTTAAATCAGTACTATTTTTGGTGTCTCCTGTGAAGCGTCTCTAAACATGAAAATCTGCTGAACTTCAATTATTTTAAAACAAAATAAAAATTCGAGTTTAGAATTGGGACTAGTGCAATGGTTAAACTAACACTTAAAACTCAGGGTGGAAGAAACGAGGACTTTGGACATCTCTTGAGAGGTAAAAGTACAATAATGGCTAGTAAAAAGAAGGACAAGAAGGCATATAGTTACAAAGACAGAGCTTAACAGGTAGATGTTTTGGGGTTTTGGTCTTGTTTCTCAGCCAGTACCATGGAGTATTTCCGTATGGGAAATACATTGCAGTCTATTCTTTGGATGGAAGATGTTGAAAATAGACTAGTAGAGAAGCTGCCAGTATTATTTCTGCAGGTGAATCTTGAGATTACAGGCCTTCTACAGTGACATTTGCTCATTCTTTTTCATTCCACAAAGCACCCCTGTGCTAAACTAAATAAGGCATAATTACATGAAAAATTAAGATGTATCAGGACACTCTGACATACACATGCTATAAAATGCAGGTATTATCAGAAAATTAACACTTAACTAGAGAAGACCTTTATGGATTCTGAGCATGAGTTCTTATTTTACTGGCAAAGATTCTTTTGGCATTCTTGCTACTTTTAAATCGTACGTTTATTCCAAAACATGTAGTCACCAAGTTAATATAAGGGATTATAGTAATCAGCTATATTTAACTGGCATGGTAGTGTTCTAAGTAGCAGTTTATTGTGGATTACTTTTAGAAAATGTAATTTAAATAAGTAATCTCTTTCTTTTATGTAAAAAAGGAATTCAGACTGACTCCATTTTTGCCTTTTGTATTTTTTTGATAATTCTTTTTGTGAAAAAAACCTCAGCCCCCTTCAACCCAGTATCAAAAGCCAGCATTTATTATTTAGATCTTCATGTACATTATCTAATACTTGAGTGCTAGCAAAATTTCAAAAAATAGATTTTATGTCCTCTATCTCTTCCAAGATCAATAAAATAGGCAAGTATTTTAGACTTCAGACTGGCCAGGAAGAAGTTACTTGCCACAATTACTAACTCTTCTACCTGAGGTCATTCTTTCCTCTATGGCCTCATTGAACTGTTCTGTTCCAAAATGCTCCAGCTTATTTCCTAATAAAATCTCGTTATGCATTTATTGAGTGAAATTATGACATACAGATGCCAGTAACAGTTTTCCTAGATAAGCCAAGTTTAAATCAAGGCATCTGGGCAACTACCATGATTTTTTCTTCATTGGCAATCTTGAAATCCATCTATCAGAGTTCTCAAACCAGTTTTCATTTTTCAAGCAACTAAATTCATACCACACTACATAGCTTATAATCTAGCCGTCTTGCTGCAGAACAAGAGTTAGCAACAATCTTGTACCTAGCTGGTATATATGGTGCGGTATTATGTCCAGCCAGCCAATGCTGCCTCAGTTAAGAAACAGGAAAAAAGTCTTCACGGCTACTATACTCCATAATTTTTTCCAGTGATTTCAAATTATTCTCTTTTAATTAAGTAAATTTACATCCTGATGTGAAAGCATATAATTATCTCATGTTCACTGCTACATGCATTGCTCTGCTTTTTAGATGAAATTTGGCAAAATCACTGCTATGTGTATTGTAGGGTTCCTCTTCCTCTAACCAACATACTAGCCAATTCTAACTTTCCGTTGTCATTCTCAACATCTTTTTGCGCTAGTGTAATGTAATGAAAATGAAAGAAACTGCTGTTCATCATCAGAGTCCTGATGAGTCTCTACATAGATAGGAATGTTTCATTTGTAGGCTCTGTATTAGAATAAATAAGTGACACAAAAGTAATTATCAATAGTGTAAAGGCAGACCCAAAAACAATCCACAGGAAGGCCCCTGAAGAGAGACAGTTGGGTCATATACAACATTAGATAAGACAGAGGGGGAATATTTGGATTCCAAGAATCACTCTTACATGAAAACAACATAATTACAGGGCCCCATTTCCCAAAAGGCCAAATGCAGACAGGTCTAGAAATTCTAAAGAGTAAATGCAAAGATTACTAAGACATTTTTGGAGTTTGAGAAGTATTACAAGCTCGAACGGTCAATGTAGCCATTGGATGGCTTTGCAATCTTTCAACAGTAAGCAGAGAAAGCTAGAATTACCTTTCCTTCAGGTAGAGGTTGGTGTATTAAGCTACTTTGTCTAATGCTGTTTGTTTTCTAAAAATAACTTTGTCTAAAAATAATTTATTTTAGACTGGTGGATCTAAATATGAAGAAACTACACTTGCTTTACCTCTTGTTGTCTGGTATTATATAATGCAGTAGCGTTTGCCACATACTAGAAGAAAATGTGAAACTTGAATCAATACCTTTTGTTGTTACTGATTCTCTAGTATTTTTGTTGCTTGCTGTGAGACACAGGAGGAGTATGAAAATTAAATCTTGCTTTAATGAAGTGATATTTGATGCTAAATGTTTTCATATTGTTGCAGTATCAGTCATAGTAATATTTTAATATTTTATTAGCTAAATTAGGTAAATGAGGAATGTAATTAAAATGCTAGTCTCAACCTCTAAAATAAGGTAAGAAATTAAACAGCAACGGATTGGTTCACATACTTTAAAGAAACATTGAGAAAAACAACACTGCTGCCTCCCACTTGAATAGTAAGTCAGCTGATTTCAATGTGATTTAACCATCCATAATTATTGTGAGTACAGCACTGCTTTCTTTTGGGGGGCATTGTAGGTTAATGTTTAGTCTCTTTAAACCAAGCTAAAACAAGACAGTGTTTCAATCAGTTCAAATGACATACAGCTGAAGCTCTCAGCTTTGCCTCTACCGAGACCTCCCTTTTCAGCTTCAGAAGTCTTGTCTCCCTGGTAAAGCAAAGAACTCCAGTCCCCTTTGAAATACAGAAAGTATAAAATCACCCTAATGCCCTGACACTTATTTACCACTCCATTGAGCATTATGACTCTTTGGACTAAAAGCCTTTGAGACATGATGGGTTTTTTTTGGTTGTTTCCAGTTAGCCAATTAGCCTCTAGCCTGGATTAAGACATAGTTGAGTGCATATCCAACAACTAGAGGGAGCTTAACTCTTTGGAAGACCTCGTCTTTCAGCCCGACTTACTACAGCTGTTCAATAATTCAGTTTTGCTGATTATTAGGTGGCATCATAAAATCCACAGTAAATAGAATTGTTACACTTGGTGCCAAACAGAGGACATTGAAGTGTAAGCGATTTTTTCTCTTCTGTGATAAATCACTTGAAGAAATAATTCTGATAACCAGGAGCTGGCAGTGTTACACTCAGTAGGCACTCTCAGAGCAACATACTACCTTGGAAATGTATGTAGAAAAGTGATTTACTGCACTGGTGAGGCTGCACCTTGAATATAGTGTTCAGTTTTGGGCCCCTCACTACAGGGAGGACATTTTGTTGCTGGAGTGTGTCCAGAGAAGGGCAACGAAGCTGGTGAAGGGTCTGGAGAGCAAGTCTTATGAGGAGCAGCTGAGGGAACTGGGGATGTTTAGTCTGGAGAAGAGGAGGCTGAGGGGAGACCTTATCACTCTCTACGCCTACCTGAAAGGAGGTTGTAGCGAGGTGGGGGTCAGTCTCTTCTCCCGAGTAACAAGCCATAGGATGAGAGAAAACGGACTCAAGTTGCATCAGGGGAGGTTTAAGTTGGAGAGTAGTAAAAATTTATTCACCGTAAGGGTTGTCAAACTTTGGAACTGGCTGCCCAGGGAAGTGGTTGAGTCACCATCGCTGGAGGTATTTAAAGATGTGTAGACATGGTGCTTAGGGACATGTTTTGGTGGTGGACTTGGCAATGTTAGGTTTCCAGTTGGACTCGATCTTAAAGGCCTTTTCCAACCTGAACAATTCTATGATTCTATACACATATGCATATAGTATGTACAATATATAAAAATATTTTAAAAATCACTATTTAAAGAGTCTCTTTAATAGAAAACTTTGCTACTTCCTGGGGAGGCAAAAGCTTCACAGGGAAGGTAGACCAGCATAGGAGGTGACCTACATGAATAGACAGGAATAGAAGGATAACCTATATAGCAGGTATTCACTGAGAATTGAGAATGTCAGTCATTACCACCTTGTTACCTCCCCATTTCTTCTTGTGTCTTCCCATTGACCATGCTTTACTTGAGAGCTCTCTATTGCTTCCCCTCTCCCTCCCCCCTTTTTCCCCCTTTGAACTTTTCTGTCTGCTTCTTCTCTTTGACTTCAGTTTTCCTTAAAGGATTCAGAATGGTAGCAGTGAACTTTTAACCACTGACATTCAAATAGGATCAGAATGATGTCAAAGGAGTTCACACCTCCCTACCAGTATGTGTTTATAGAAAATGACTTGACTTCTGGCTTCTCAAAATGTAAATGCTTGTTAAAGAGGGAGAAATATGTCATAAAAACGAGATACTAAAGAAAGCAAGAGGCTTTACCCTCCCACCCTTACTTCTCATGCAGTTTACAGAAGGTGCCACATTTCGTTTCACTCTAAAACCTGCTCAGGCTTTGGTTTAAAAAGACCAGGAATATGAAATCTTTTTTGTCCTATCCTCTTTGGGTTGTCCAGAGATGTTCTGGAATTTTCACAGATGTTATCTGTGGAATAACTGAGGAATATTGAGCACTGTATATTAAATTAGTATTAGTGTCAAAATAAGAAGAATAAGAAAAACAAAACCAAAAAAATGCCACATTTTGCCCTTCCCCAGTTGTTCTATCAAGTCAAAAGTAATGGTTGTCTGCTTGGTAATGTGTGTTCTGTCATTCATTATAAGTTGTATATAGAGATTTCCAAACAAATTGAATACGACCTTGAGAAGAAAACCATAAAAACTGTGTATGTATTTAATCTTTCTAGTCATACAATCGCATTAAGGGACGAATGAGAAAAAAATCACATTTCTCTGTATGAAATGATGATAAAGTTATCCAACATAAGAAAGTTCCTAGAGTCAACAGGTTACATAATGTGGCTTCTTTCTGACATTTTAAGAGGTGGTATTTCAGTAATCAACCAAATCCGAGGCATCTGAGCTCCTCATATACTACCCTAAGCTGTTGGTGTGTGGATTTAATATAGCATTATTGTCACCATCATATTCAGGTACCATTAACAACAACTTGTTCAGGCAACTGTGAGATTTTTAAAGAAATGCCAACAAAAAGATAAACAAAATCTTCCCTTCTTGTCACGATGTGAGAATGTTCAAATTCCATTTCAGTTGCCCTCTCAGAGGTTTTGATTGCCTTTCCCACAGGTTGACCTCACCTTGCTTTTCTCACAAATCTACTTGCGTTGATGCTATAAAACATAGCCATATTTCTAATATTACCCCAAGGATCAGTTTATATTTACTTAATTTGCAAGTAACAGAATATCTGTGAAAATTCAGTCAGACCACTTATTTCACTGAATAATGAATTATATATTGTCGTGGTTTAGCCGGCAGCTCAGCCCCACACAGTCGCTCACTCACTCCCCCACCGGTAAGATGGGGGAGAGAATCAGAAGGGTAACGCTCGTGGGTTGGGATAAGAACAGTTTAATAATTAAAATTAAAAGAAACAACAACAGAAATGCAATGTAAAGGAGAACAACAACAGGCACAAAATCCCAGGGGAGGGGGAAAGGGAGGGGGAAGGGGAATTAACCTCTGAAACAAACCGCACACACCACAGCCCCTCACCGCCCACCAACCTGACGCCACGCCGCCCCCGAGCCGCAACCTGCCCCCCCTTAATATACTGGTCATGGTGTCACATGGTATGGAATGAACCTGCCATTGGCCAGTCAGGGTCAGCCGCCCCCGCCATGGCCCCGCCCCTCCCAGCCCCCCGCCACGCGGCAGAGCGCGGGAAGCTGGAAAGGTAGCCGCCCCCCCACGATGAAGAGAATTAACCCCTTCTCAGCCAAAACCAGCACATCCATTCACAAGCATGATGCTGCATTAATCATGGCTGGACCTATTTTTGCAGTGTATGAGTGATTTTTTTTTCAACTCTTACCAATTTCTAAAATTAAAATACATTTAAATGATATCATTTAATTCAGGTCGTTACTACTTATAATCACAGATCTTCATCTCTACTTTAATAATTATGGAATAGCATGTAGACCACTTCTGATCTTTTTATGGTGTGCCACTTTTACTCATCGTTCAGCCAAAACTATTCAAATGAGGGATATTCTTTTTCTGTTGTTGTCCTGAACAGATTTAAACATTTTCTAGTAAAACCTTAAAGGATGAAAACAAAGGAAAAAAAAGACTAAAACAAAAAGAAGGAGCCACAATGACAAATGTTCTTACCTACTGGCATGAAGTCCACAAACTGGACTATGAGGAGAGGATAATTCTTAAGGAAGAATTAGGAGAAATGCAATGAATAACAAACACAGATTGGGGAACAAAGATGTGAAGAACTTCCCAACCAAGCACTCCAGATAACTTTTCTTGTCAATCTCAACTTAAGCTGCGAATAGTTGCCAGCACTTTCTGCCTTCATGTAAGTAGCAGACACTTGTGGAAGTAACAATGTTCTAATTCCACACAGGAAAAAATCATCAGTTTGTTCAGTTGATGCGCCTGGCATAACACAGAGTTAACTGATTACACGTTGTCATCTTTCCCCTAGTTTCTTAGTAGGAAACTACAGGAGAAGTAACAACCTCCTTGACATACACAGTTTTGGAGTGTGCTCTGTGTATGGATCATAGCACAATATCACCAGCTGGTGCAAATGCATGGACAATGGCAGGTAGCACTAAATTGTTCAGGTTTAAAATTTAGAAGAAAGATTGGTGATGCTGCTTTCATCTCCTCTCTACCCCCATTTTTCAGACATTTCGTGGAACTATGTGCATGCCTTTACAAAACTAATTCTCAAAAGTTCAGGAACTTCATTAATGATTTATTTTCACATCCTAAAATGAGAGCAAATATTGACAATATATTGAGTATTAAAATTTCTCCAGCATTTCCTAACTTGTATTATTTCAATAGCTGCTTTACAGGTTTTACATTATATTCTGATCCTCCTATCTCTTGGAAGACAGCATGTTTTCTTAAATATGTTTATTCAGCATGTCAACTATTTTAGAATCAATGAATTTCATCCACTCTTCATTAATTTGTGTAACTATTTTCTCCTTGTACTTCTTTCCCCTCCTGCAATCCATTTGTAAGAGCTTTTATTCCCATACTGCCAACTGGGAAAACCTTTAATGAGTTGAAAGCTGTAGTAAGAGGTTTCCTGTTTTGTATCAACGTCTGCTAGAATGTTCTTTGTTTGACGAGTACAAGGACAGACCTAAAGAACAGTGACCTGAATTTCTGGCACTGAACTTTCAGGTTTTACAACTGGATTTTACAAAATCCAGTACTACCTACCAGCCTTGAATGGTACTGCAGCTCTCGCTCTGAGGAATATAGAGTTGCTACATAGGAATTTAGATAATGAAGATCAGACATATATTCTCCAAGTATTCATAAGCAGGACAGTGTAACTGAGTAACCTTGAGTTACCAGTGGATTTCCTGATGCTACTGGTCTCTAGTCTAGAGTCTAGCCTAGTATCAGTATCAGCACTGCAGCATCACAAAATCAAACTGAAGGAAGAATTTATTTGAGAGGAACAACCTGCATAAGGGAATTCAGCATTCTTTCTTAACAAGTCTAATGATTTGTTCTACCTGACCTTTGTCTTCTGTTGCTTTGTTTCTCTTTCATGTGCCTTCCCCCCCTCACCAAGCCTTTTGCATCCTGAGTTAACAAATAGCTTAAATTAATCAAGAGTTCAAAAAGTTATATGAAACAGAAATTACCTAGGGAGGGAATTCCTCTTTGCTTTTTAAATTATTTCCCATAACTTTCTAGCAGCAGAAAAACCTTTATTTTCTAGTAACATCTACTTCTTCATAGAGGAATTTGATAGCTCAGAGTCAAACTAGAGCAGAGTCAAACCATCTCTGCTCTGATGGTACCAGTCTTACACCTGAATTCTTATCAGGCTTCCTAAGAACCATCCTCCAATTATCTCATAAAGATTAAATTACTAATACTAATGAAATACTAATTAAAATAACTTCTGTTATACTTGAAGTCACAGGAAAAACCCCTGCGGATGGCAAAGAAAATGCCAGCTGGTCAATGAAATCTTATAAAACCTATTTTAAGTATTATCCCACCAGAGGAAAATCAATCTAACACTGATTACATATTACAAATGAGGGTTGGGTTTTTTAAACATAATTTTTGTGTTTAGAATGAACAGTGGTTATGATCACAAAACTGCTATATACAGTTCATTTGCACTGAAATCTTCATAGCATAATGGGCAAATAATGACAGACTTTCATAATTTCTTTTATAGAAAAATAAGTTGGTTGAACAATCTTTGCAAGGTATGTGCAATGGTAAGAGAGAAATTATGGCTAGATACACCAGTCTTCAGGACTCTAAATTAAAATTAGAACTGTGATGGGAAAGTAACATTTTGAAAAAATATCTTTTTGCTTCTCTTTTTGGAGCTATTCAAAACTTTTCTGTTTTGAAAAGGCCATTTTCAGTAATGAAACTAGAAAATATATTGTGCCCAATATGACCTACTCTTTGCACTAAAAAAATCAATAATATCAAGAAGCAGCATAAATCTCATTATTGATTCTTTTATAATTTTATTAATAGCTCTATAAAATATGTAGTGAAACTTTTCTTTAAATCACATTCAGCATAGTTCAGTCACAGAACTCACTTTGAGCTTTATCTGAAACATGGGACCAGTATTTCATTTATACCACAGTAGTTTTAAATAGAGGCAAACAGGCATGCTTAGAGATTTAAGCTGAATGTTATTAAAATACGTTATTACTAGTGAATGGTAAGTTATGCTCTTTCTAGAGATATCTGCCTGAAACTTTCATGCCTGACCTAATTTAGTAGTATTTCATTAAATGAATCTTAAAAAAAAAAACCCATTTTTGTAAATTCGCTGCTCATGTTAGAAATCTCAAGAGTTCTCATTAACAGAAAATTACATTCATGCGATCAAGAAAGCTTTTGTCATCCTGCAGATAAAATAAGTCTGTGTGGAGTCATGAACTAATTTGAAACTATTTGAAAAAGCAGCTAAAACAAAAAGGGGGTTTCTTCTGATGAGTTCTTACTAAAAAAAGTAATATCACTAAGGAAACTTATTATTCATGTGAATAGTTTCTATGAAAAAAACGTAGCTGTCATAAAGCTCCAGACTTGCCGTTGAATGTGGTCCATAGGTGCCTGCAGTAGAACTAGTCAATTGAATGCTTCCAGTTGCAGTGAACTCCTCTTAATTTGTACACGAGTGGAAATCTGCATTTTTATTCTACTATTAAAAGCAGGTTAGTATATCATGAGGTGCTGTAGAGTCAAGTTGATTTCCTGATCTGCCTAAAAGTTGACTACTATTAGTAATACATATGAATGTACATAATTGTATATATTTTTGTTTATGTATATATCTCTGGGAATACATACTTTTTATATATACACATTGTTCATATACTTATAAAAAATCGATGAGACAGATTTCTGCATAAGGGTTACTCATTCTCCATATATATGGCTGGCATATACAGCCATCTTCTTGTTTGTCAAGGTTGTTGAGGAAGTGGTTAAGACTGTAAACTGCTAGTGAAATCTGTTACACACCTGTTATTTCATGGTTTTGTGGCTGGCTGGTTTTAGTTTTGTGATGTTTCTAACAAGTAAATCCTTCCAACTCTTTCAGAAGCTATTACTTGTCAACAAAAAGTAGTTTTAACCGGTACATCAAACTCCAAACTGCTATCTTCTCAAGCAAGTAATAATTTTGTATAACGAGGAAATAGCAATCAATCCACTTCCCATCACCTAATTTGCACAAAGAATAGATTAGTTATTGTCTCCCTTATAGGCACTTGCTGCAAAAATATGTCCAGTACATCCTAAATTATTGGTATTACTGCCACCTCCTAGTAGGCTATGCACAGATTTATCCTACCATAATCTGTTAAACGTTAAGCATTCCTATAGCATGGCTATTTTACCAATATTGTTAAATCTGTGCTTCTTACTGAAAGCTGCATATTGGCATCAGCCATTTAATTCTTTTACTTTTTCAGATCATTCTGTGTGTCTATTCTTCTAAGATATTAAAGACAAATCCTGCAATAACTTTCAAGGGAAAACATCTAGTCTTTACTGAATAAGAACTGCAGGGTCAAACTTAATATTTCATTAACCTTAATGCTTCCAAAACTGGAAGCACCTTGGTATGTCCATTGTGCTGAACATCCCTGTCTAAATTATACATTTGTAAATATTTCATTATTGTTTACCCTTATTTCTAATGTCCTTCCTACAGTTGATGTCAGCTGGTTTCAAGAACAAGAGAACGCCCTAGGGTTGCAGGGAGTAATAGCGGTGGTTCAGGAGGTGGTGCTCAGCTCACTGGCTCCGTGCTCAGCTAAGGACTCTGCCCAGCAGGGGACACTGGGTTCTCACAGGTGCATGCTCCTAAATACAAAACCAGTGACCTACCTGTTTCACACAAAACATGCAGCTGCTGTAACAGATTGTGACTGAGTAAAAAGGTTAGAAGAAAAAATCCAAAATAATTATGTTGGTTGAAAAATACACGACTCAAGTCAGGAGAAGGTGGAACTGCCTTGCAAGGGCACTTCTGAGTTTCTTAGTTACTACGGATAATCAGAAATACCAGCAGAAGTTGAGGCCAATGACTATTTAATGTTTCTCAGTGCAGCAAAATTAAAATCTGTGTATTTAAATTTATTTTTAGAAAGCATCCGTGCTAGTCTAGCCTAATCTAAATTGTGATGTAGCCAGTTTACATCCATCTAACAAGGATGTCATTAAGAAAACAATTTTTCCTCCCTGTTTTTTCCTCTGATACTTGGTATCTGCTGATTCACTACAGGTAGATTAGGTCCCCATCACTGCAGTGACTGGAGGCAGCAGACGTGCCCAACAAATAGATGTAAACTAAGAACATGCTCTCTCTGATGGAAAACAAAGCAGTTCTGCAAAAACAAGCAGTTCTGCAAACTGCAAATCTTAGGAGCCCTACTATATTCTGGATTTTCATTTGTAAGATCTCCCTGCTGTGTGGACTCCCTAACAATACAGTTAAATTCATACTGCATCTTTTCACTCAGTGGTGATCCTAACAGCTATTTTTCCCCTTTACCAAAATGCTTCTTTTTCTGAAATTCAGGTCTGTAGTCACGTTTGCTACCATGCTTCTCATGGCTCTCCTCCTACCTTTAGGTTTAGCTGAAATTGAAGGGATCAAAAGGCAAGGTCAACTGAAGAAAAGTTATTTTCCTACCACAATTTTTAATGGCATTGCAATTAAAAACATTCTAACGCACAAAAAGATAGACAATATTATCTATGTGTGCCCTGTGATGCCAGAAAATGATAAAGCTAACAAAAATAGAATTTGAGTTGACTTAACAAATATTTGGTGCTATCTGTAAGTTTAGTTTTGTAGTATTTTGGTTTTTACATGCTTCAATGAAAACAGCTGGAGAAAAGTATTATGCCTTATTTTCTAGGCCTGTTCTCCTTGACACTTAAGACTAACACATTGGCACAGAGGAACTAAACCTTCTCTGAGACAAGATTCCAGCTACTCAGACATGTGAGAGGGTTCTCAGGAGTTTCTCCCTGGCATAGTTCCCCCTCCTGTTTATGTGAAATGGGACTTTTTTATTTTTGCAGGTTCTGAATCTTCAATGATGAATGAAAAGCTCCTCCTTATTTCAGAGGAATGAAATACTTAACTTTTAGACAATATCCCTGAAGTAATTTGCTAAAAATTTCTGTAAATAAGAAAGAATTGTGCATGCACTGTGTACAGCCTGGTTTTCTACCTAAGTGCCTGGCTTATGGCTACCACAGGCAGAGAAAAAAACATTGATATAAACCCGGCCAGCTCAGGTCCAGCAAGGTGATACTAGCCCTGGAGTGCTGCCAGAATGTGGCTTCTGGAGAAGGCAAATAGGAGACAACTTGTGTGGTAATGTGCTGAAGTGAAGCCATGACCATGGCTGCATGCCCTGGTGGCACTTTTGGTTCCTGACTGCCTTACTGGGTCAGGCAGACCCAGATGCAGCACCTGAACTGGCTCCATGTGTTTGCACAGTGTGCACATTGAGCAGCTCTGGGAGAGCCAGTCACAGGTGGCACACCAAGCTTCAGAAGCAGTGGAATGAAATTATTCCTCAGTCTCGAAGAGAGAGCTTCTTCCAGTCTGTTTTCATTGCAGATAATGGAGCGTTGACTTGATTTTAATGCTTCAGAAAATCTTTTTCCCCTTACTGGAAACACTATAAATAATATTATATTGTACAGCGTTTAGCAAACTTGGATGTGCAAACCCTGCCAGTTCTAAAATAAGATAGCTTGCACACAAAGAACATTAAGAACTTTTCCAAAAGTTTCCATAAAGGGCAATTTAATAATGTAGACATCTGTGACTTGGAGAAATAGGTTTATCTTTTCAAATTATACTGTACTACTTACTGCCTGTCTCTGTGCAACTGAGAAGCACTTTAGACAAACGTTCTTTCTTTAGACTGACATAGGCTTTACAGGAACAACATTTGTTTTATAAGACTGACGTGAAACTCTGAAAGGACTTCTGATTTGCTTGTACTACATTTCACTTTGTAGCGAATAGTCATGTTTTTAGCTTTCAACATTTTCTTTTCCCTCACCTGCATTAGAGATAGCAAGCTATTTGTATTAGATATAAAAATACTTGGCTATATCATCTTCACACCTGTGTTTCTTAAAGACTCACAGTCTCTTTCTACATTTTGGTGTTTATTTTGAAATACAACATGATTTATCTTTAAGTGGGGGCTGACTCCATGTTACTGAAAGCTCTGTATGGGCACTATGGAAAAAATATTTACCATGTGGTTTTTTTTTTAAAAAAAAATATTCCATATGCATAGTTTACATTCACATTCAGCGGTCCATCTTCTCACTGTCATTCATTCTTCCTGTTAATCTGATGATGTCATTCCTTATTCTTCCAACTTGCTTTTTAAAATAAACTTTTATAACTTTAGCATCAGTGACAGACATGTATTTCTTGTCTTGTGCACTTGTTTGAATTTATTCATGTTTTCCTCTTCCAAAGGCCACCAATTATCCAAAAATTGAAATTAACTGAATTATACATGTTCTGTTTCTATAAATGTGTAGGTATCATGAAGTAATTACCATGTAGCCTGTAAAAATTTTCCATACTATAAGAAGTACAGGTGCTACAGAAATCAATGGGGAAACTCACATTAATGAGCTAGGATTTCACTGTTAACTTGTTCTAAGAAGAGAAATGCCAGGTCAGCAGTTCACTGATGATGGGCTACTGTACAGTGCAGTGACCAAAGATCAATATGCCAAGCTACTAGAAGAAAAAGTCATTGTAAATCTATGTGGTGCATTGCTGAGACAATGGTTTTTAGAGAACAAACAAGTTTTCCGACACTTTTTCTCAAAAGAGAAATCGGTGTTTAAGAATGAATTGTACTGGTTCAAAATGTCTGCAGGCTGTCCTCATCAGCCTTGCCAAGTCCAGACTTACAGATTTCATCAGTCTCTTTAGGTCAGAGACATTATGTAAAGCTGAGGAGGAAGGGAAGCTAGACAAGACCACTCTTACAAATTTGCTTAAAACATCTACAGAAATTACTAATAGGCTGCTTAGCCATTGCCTCACCACAGATGCCTTACCTTCCTTGCCTTCTTCCTCACCCACGGCTGAACATCTAGGTCTTGGCCGGACCACTATACTAAATGGCAATGGTGCTCTGCACCCCCTACTTGAAATAGAATTGGACAGAATTAGCATGGAATTAAGAAAAATAAATCTAGTTCTTGTAAGTTTCTTCAAAATACTTTCTCCCACAATTATCAGTATTATGTTGAAAAAGAGTATCTCAATAAACTGTGAGAGCTAATTTATAGCCTTACAATATTAAAAAATTAAAATATCCTGTCATATTAGTCTGATTTTACATAATTGAGCACACCCTGTTCTGGCAGAAAGGAAGAGCTATCTGAAGTAACTTCATGTTACATCTCCAATGATACATATTTTTCTATCTAGTTACAGATAATTGTATGCAATCACACATTTTAGTAATCTCTGTAAACCAGCTAATTTATTTGTCTTTTTTTTTTGGTGTCTTTTTTTATCCCCGTCTGATTCTCTCCCTCCACTTATTGAAGAATAAACTGAAATACAGAATGGATAAGATAGGGACTTCACACCTGTTTTTAACAATCTTAAATGTGGACCATCTACACATCCCATCTTTATTGCTACACATTTTTCCCAGACATTAAAACACTTCATATTGAGTACAGCTCTCATGTACCACATAAAGACATTTCAGACTTTTCTGTTAGAAAAAATGAAATCAAAGGGAGTCAGTGCATTGGTCCAGCTAAATTAATTGTTCATTTAAGACTCAGAAAAGTCAAATACTTCTCAAAAAGTTTGTATTAAAAATGTGTCCCTGAAAGACTTCCCCCCCCCCCCCCCCGTAGCTTTTATTTTCATCTGAAGCACAGTGGGTTACACATTTATTGATTGCCTCTAATTTAACTCTTCTTGGGACTTGCCCTTTTGCACTGCCAATAGAGCAAGTCCCTTTGCCTCTAAGTCAGTGCTGTACTGCACCAAAAAGAGACCTGTACCAAAACTGCAAAGCAACTGCAGATTTTCTGCATTTCATGCACTTCAGTCTATGCGCAAGTAGTAAAATCCTTCTATACTGCCACTGCGGGTGGTCTTTTACCAAGGAGGCATAACAGAGTATAACAAAGAATGTTTCATACAAAAGAAGAGTCATTTATTTGTAAATTTTTATAAAACCTTAATTAGACTCGCTAATTAATGATTCTAGAAATGTTGATTCTGCCTTTCTCAAAAAGGAGATATCAGACTTCCTCTAGGTCTCTCTGAAAATCTTGGCCATTACACAAATTACTTTAATTCCAATGAGATTTCAGCTTGAAATCACAGATATTTTCCCCCCCAAATACTGCTGTGAGTTCCGTAAGGTAGGTACACAGGATAATATGAAAGCATTTAAAGAAACTAGCTTTGATTTTTCAGTGCTCAGCACCCAGAATGACAATCAAGGTTAAATGGAGATGCAGATATTGTACATTTTTTAGTATCAAGCTATTTCACTGTGGCACTGTAGCTGATGAGTTGTGAAATATTATATAGCATTCTTGCATTTGCAAGAAATGTGGGGGGGTTTTTTGTCTTTGGGCATTTATTTTCTGTATAGGTTTACTAATCCATAGAAAAACACATGTAGGTTAGTTTTCACTACAGCTAGGAAATCAAATAAAACTTCTGGACACAGGCTATGGAACATGCAAATAAACAGTTCTGGGAATCCTGCAATTGTGTGTTTAGTGAGTAAAAAAGGAAGTAGTAAATGAAGAAGCTTGTTTCCAGTAGGGGCTGTATGACCAATTTTATACAATTCTAGCATTTTAAATGCAACTGCAATATAGAAAAATGAATAAATGTAGGGTTGTGGACGGAGTCTACATGTTTGATCTTTTGAGTGCCATTTCAAAAATGCAGGCTTCTACTATTCTTTCAGTAGGTGGAAGAGTGTTTTCTTGCCAACAGTACTTAGAAGTTTCAGTACCAAAAAACTTTAGTAAAATGTCAGCCACAATGTGCAAGCAAAATATGCTTTCTATTTGTAGATTAAATTACCTATCAAATACAAAGGAAACCCAAACCAACCTAGTCTGGTAACAGCTGCAAAAGACTTCTAGGCAGACTTCGTACAGTTTACACCAGCATGAAGAATGAATAGCTATCCATGTATAACCAAGCATCTATAAGAAAACTTTCTGAAATAAAGCCATTACTAAAAAATAAAAATATTGTACAAATCAGCTGTGAAGAAATTTAGAAGGGGGTTCTGTGGATGAAAGCATAATGCTTTAATTTCAGACTACAATCTTCCATAAATTTAAGTGTTCGATATTACACCAGCCAGGTGTCAGAGATGAAAAGTGAACCTTCCAGCAGAGATGCTTTCCATTTCTTAACCACCATCCTGGTCCGTGACAGAGCTGATTGGCTTTTTCACATATACTGCAGAGATAAAACATTATCTCTCTTTAAATAGCTATCTTTACACCAAATTTATTCAAGTGAGTTCAGTATGATAAATATTTTGATCTTTAAAAAGATAAATGAAATAATCTAAATCCTCAGTACTATTAAGTTTTTGATAGTATTAGAATACACTTTTGGCAAAGGGCTTGGTTTATAATTTAAGCATAATATAAGCACAATGTGCCGTGGATTTTTCTCTTGCCTCAGTGGTACTTGACCTTTACTTCACTGAATGAGTATCTTAACCTATTATGCTGTTTCCTATGATGAGAATGGGAGTTCTCAGTTTGACCTGATTGCCTTCCACTACGGTTTAAGGTGTTAGTAGACGCAGCAAGACTATTCCACTGTCAAAACACTGGTATAAAAAGAACTCATCAGTGACTGGTCACTCTTCAGTAGTCTGCTGTATGGTGTAGCATTTCCTATGATCTGTGCATTATGAGATCAATTTGCATCACAAAACAAGAACAGAGTTACAGGAAAGCCTTGTTACCAAAACTCATTTTTTGCATTTAAAACTTTAAATAACATCAGCTACTGCAAAGGAAGGCAAAAGCTTTGCTTTGAATCACATTCCAGTTATTTTTTTTATTCTGTTGTATTTCTCCCTGCTGGGCAGCCCACGGTGATCCCAGAATGAGATTCTCACACAAAGGTCAGCATTGCAAGGTGAGGGATCTGCCATTAGGCAGACGAAGACTTAATTGAACAATCAGCCAGGTCAAAGGGAGTCTTTTTTCAAGATTTTAATAGACCTTAGGTAAGGTTCTTAATTGGGAATAGGTCGCCTCAGGAGTTAGGTTGTTCTCAGAAGTGAACTTGTTAAAAACTTTGGAAGACAAACTTGTCAAATCTCCTTTGCCATGTGTTCAGCTTTTTAATTAATTCTTTTTGAATGTGTCTGCATAATTTGGTCATATGTCAGCACTGAGAGGTTGTGATTTTCCTCCTGCTCTGCTTTATCACTAAAATAATAATACACAAAAAGCATATCACTGATCCAAAGTCATCCATCTCTGCGCCTTTAGTAGCCTTTCAATGAGTAGGCAGTTTTGCAGCTTTCATTGCAAAAAGCCACGTTTTGACCAGGAAGCCTTTGGAAATCCTTCTGAACTGCAAGTTCAGAAAATGCATGTTCTTAACATTGCACATTGCATGTGAACCAAAGATATCTCAGTGAATAATAGAGGAAGACACTGCTACTAAGATACCCAAGTTTGCTGAGGTTGTGTTTCCTTCTTTCATGACCTCAGTGTTCTCTTAAGGTAATAATTGTATGTGAATATGAAGGAAGCGTTATCCTGACTGAAATAAAATCAAAACGACAAGGTACAAGAGTGTTTTTCTATATGTCTTGACAGATATTTTAAAACAATAGCAGAGGACTACCCATGATTTTTTCAGATAAACAGCCTTTCATCACCCTTAAAACATTTTCTCATGTTCCATTATGTTTTCCACAGTGAACCAGCAAGATGAATGTATAATTATGCAAACCTGAGAAAATGTCCAGTTCTCTTTAAACAGTAGGTTATCTTCTTCATAACAAAAAGGATTCAAATTCTGATTCAAAAAGTATACCACTTCCTTGGGAAAGCTGTATTGCCACAATTACTCTCAACAGCTCCATCTCAGGATTTTCAGCACATAAAGTAGTTTATATCTGGAGAATACCTATGAAAAGCCAGCTGCAATTGTACAAATGTTGCACATTGTCAGATTATATAAATTTAATTCTACAAGTTCTTGATGCACACAGAAACACATGGGTTCTGTATACATTCAAAATCACAGATGAGGATTTAGTGATACAATCATTTGTTTTAATATGCTGTTGTGAGAGCTTTATATTCTGTACACCTCAATTATGTCTATGGGTTTCATACAGTCCTGGTGCAAATAGTCCAACCCTGGAATGAGAAGTGAAAGGCACAGATGTGGCTGGTGCAGAGCCAGCTCAGGTTTGGCGGCAATACAGCAGTGGTAGCCCAAGGCAGCCGGAACGGGCAATGACTCTGAGCCCTGTGCTGTGCTCTGTTACAGGGGATGCTTTGGGGCCCCATCACTCACTCCACCAGTGCACATGCACAGTGTCCTACATCAGCCTGTGCTCAGCTTCTAAATTATTGCAGTTACTTAGTCTGCCCAATGAAATAATAAATGGTATTTTTATGTTGTGGTACAAAGAAAGCCATCAAAATGGTTGAGTGGCTGTTTCAAATTATTTCTCTGGCAAACATGCTATAGCCTTCATCCTTAGCAGGTATTACTACACTGTTACTAAAGAGAACAGAATAATTTGTCAGTGTTTGCATCAGTTTTAGCTAACGAAACTATTGTCCAGAAGCATATGTCCACTATGACTAGTGCTAAGAGCATGAAAAGTGGTTAACAATAGTATGCAAGTATAAAATGTTTGTATTGTGAAAGCCAACTGAATTGCTTACATGTCTGTGGGATCCACTTGGCTTAGCTGAAATGTTGACTGGAAAGTACAGGTTTGAGTTATTGCTTATATTGATGAAACAGCAAAGTTAAAAGCTTAATGTCAGGTTCCTGGGAGCTTTAAGAGTATATATTTAGGTAAGCGATAATGCTGACTCAGCTTGCAAATCTAACTTTTCTTGTTTTCAAAAATAACCCACTTTTGTGGGCTATCTGCCCACTTCTGCTTTGTCTCTTCTTTGGTCTCACTCCCATCTTCTCATCCCAGTCGCACAGCTCTTGCCTGCAAAGTAGCAGCACTCTGTTTAGGAAACACATCCCAACACCTCAAAGTTTCATTCTCAACCTCCTTGCTGAGTTATTCTTCATTCCATTTTCTAGACACTTGTTTTCCATCAATCTTTTAATGATCTCTTGCCACCCTCTCCTATTTAATCTCTGCCCCCCCTTTAGAGTATGTGCACGGATACACACACACATTTAATTTTGTGGAGCTGTCACCCTCCTGTGTATTCTCCTGCCCTCCACCCCTCTGGCTCCAGCCTCCTTTACCAGGATCCTCATTCAAACTCATTTTTATTGCTTTTTGTTTATAATTTTGAAGGGAAGATACTCTGGTTCTCTACTAAGAATGAAACATTTATTATTATTGAAAAATAGAAGAATTTAATTTTCCTTTTGTACTTTTATTTCCATGTGTTTTGATTTACATTACACAAAATTCAATTAATAATAAGACATAACTCAGAATAAGCCTAGAGGTTCCATTTCCAGCTATGTCAATTTATATTTAATAATTTTCCCATTCTTTCTACTAATCTATTCCCTATTTTAAAAGATTAGAAGCCTGAATGTATGCTGTCTTTTCCACCAAAACTCATCAAACCCTCATGGAGTCAACTCAATAACAGTAAATAAGTTAAGTAGAAGGAGAGAACAAAACAAACAATGAAAACTGAAAAGTAATTTATTTTAATTCACTGTTATAGCAGGTATGACACAGATGAGGGTTGAGTGCCAGGAGAGTGCACTGGCAAATTACTGATGTTTCCTTATGTTTTATTGTGCAATGTTACATAGTTATTACAATATGGTATGAGAATTTTTTTATATGGCTAGATTTCTTCCTTAGTGTTCCCTGCTTCCAACTCTGCTTAAACAAAGGTACAGCAGGAATGCTTTGAAAAAAACTCAAAATCCTAGATTAGTGCAGAAACTGAATATGTATTAGAAGTGTGTGGTTAGATTACTTCCCATAAAATGAATGGATATGAAGTTATTTTTAAAAGAACATATTAAATATATTTTTTTCTTACTCCTACCCCTAAAAACGCTGCTTTCATTATCGTTTGAGGCATCTGGTTAGAGCACCTGGAACCAATCAGTCCACTGAAGCTCCTTCTCTCACATATATAATTAAGAAGAAAAGGATTCTTTTAGTAGATTAAAGGTACAGTAAGAACTTGTACCGTCTCCCTGCATTGTCTGCATGCTCACTGATACTTCCAGGGTGAAAAAAAGGTAACACAATTAAACTTCTGCCATGCTTCACTCTTCAGAGCATAATTGGAATTAAAAGCTGTAAACCCATTTCTTTCACATGAATATCAGGGGATAGGTTTGGTAAGAGTGGAGTAAAAAAAGTGCCATTTTATGTAATTAATATAGAGAGTTGGGTTGTTACATACCCAAAGAGGTTATGATATTTCTCTACAGATCTGGAGTGGATCACCTCAAATGATTTTGCAGAGGGTTCAAACAGCACTATGCTTCTTTAGGTAGCCAATTCAAGGCTGAAAATGAACATCAAGACTTCACATATTCTGTAGAAATTAATGCCAAGAAATCCATGAGCCTCTTCCATGATAATCCTCTGAGTGGGATTATCCTTGGGGTGGCATAACAGAAGCAGTCGTCTTCCCTACACTATGTAACATGGCCTGACTTTCCCTTGGGGATCAGTGACCTTTGATACATCCATGGATATACAGATATAGCCTACAGCAGGGATGATTCAGGAATAGCACAAAGGTAAAACCAAGAATAAATATCGGACGGTGATATATTTATACAGGTCTTTCAGATCTTAATGTAGAACCTTCCTTGGCAAAACAGCTATGAAGACAGCCAAGAATAAGGTATTTACTTACCAGAATACCTTATGGAACAACCTAAGGAACTGGCTTGCTTTGCTTACATATTTCAATGTTTAGATAATGGAAGCTCACATTTCCTCCATTTGCCTTCTTTGCCCATGATACACATGCATATAGTTAGCATACAGGCTTCAATAATAAAAAGGGCAGATTTGTACTGGGGAAAAGTGGTAAAGGCAGGTGTGGATGACAAGGCCAACTGCCTAGGGGTGAAGTAGGAACAATTTTTGTAGATGATGACTTGGACAGGAAACATCCCCTGTCTGACCTTATCTGCTAACTGCAAGTCATTCCCACTGCAAACAAGGATTTGCTGTGTCAGACTGTCAATACCATCTCTCTCATCATTATTACAAATTCCCCTGTTCTTCCCTGTTTGTGCTGCCTTTGATGAGGACTCTCACACCACATTTTAAGAATGTAGCTGATGCCGAGCTGTGTTTCCAGCTCTAAACCTCAGCAGGCCTGGGGTGGGGGCCAATAGGAAGATAATAGGTGCTGACTGTCCCTGTTCCACCCATAAATAATGTTAGGAAGGTGGCTGTGGCAATGTTTTTGGTCACATGTGGTTTCAAGCTCAGTAAATCAAAACTTTCATCCACTTCTCTAGGAAATGTAAAAGCTCCGAGCCTCATCACAGACAGACTCCCTCTCAGCTGAGTGAGAGGGGGAAAAAAAAAGATCTTATTAGACGATGCTGTAGATTTTCTAATGGTAGAAGGGTCTTGATTTTTCTGCTTATTGTTAACATACAAATAATTCCATTTACATGGGAATTAGAATAAATCAAATGTAGTATCAGGGCAGACCATGTGCAGTACAGCTTTCCTCATTTCTGTGCACCAATATTATCATTTGGTGAAGAATGAATTATGACTTTTTTTTAAATTATATTACAATATTTATTTTATTAGCTGACAACGCAAAATAAATTAGTTTCACTTTTTCCATAGGCTTTCAAAACAGAAAGCCGTATATGTTTTGCTGGTAGCTTTTCCTTTTTCCAATATAGGCAAATAATTTCTTAGAAAGCTAATGAATGAGAGAATCTTTCTTCTCACAAGCTAGCTAGAACCAGACAGAGCCTCAACTCCGTGTCCTGAATTTACCCAAACACACCACGGTGTTACATGGCATTGTTTCCAGAGGTGCCGGAACACTGTTTGTTCCCAACAGCAAGTTCATTTGCTTTAACAATTAGCTACTACAAATAAGTCAGAATTTCAGTGACAAAAATGGCTTTGAAATGAAAACTATTGACAGAAAAGATATATTCTGAACACAGACTGGTAATTTGCAGATGCATATGAGGACAGGACTCCCTTCTGCTGCTATGTAAGGCAGGGACAGTCATTCTGTCATACACTGCAGGGAGGCTTCCGCTTCAGTGGAAAAAGGGCTAGTGATAGACTCTGTTAGCACACTGGAACTGATTTTCTGAGTGGGACCACAAAAAGCTGTACTTTACTCCCAGTGCCTATAAAACCTTACTTAGTAGAAAAAAAATCCTACTGCCAGACAAGCAAAAACAACTGGGAAAAAGTTCTCTTGAATCTCAGATTCTTCCTTACACTTTTGTACTTCCCTAGTGAAAACTATTTTTCATCTATAGCATAAAGAGAGAGCTCACACAAAGCAAACCCCCAAATAGTCTGCTCCACACACTGGACAGAAATTTTAGCAGTTACCTCCTTGTTAATGCTACTTAGAAATATAAGCTTCAATATAGTTCTAGTTATTTAATAAGATGTACAAAATATATCAGAATATAATATCCTTCTTGATGTTCAGCTATAAGCTAAGAAAATATAACTGTTCAAAAATACATCAACGTTATTCTGAGCTTTTTAATTTAGTGAATCGTCTCAGTTTTAGCACATAGATCTGAGATTACTTCTGGGTCTTATCTGACGATGAATTCTTTGAATTTCATCTTCTTGGAGATATTTTTGTATCTCATTTCTGATCAAGTAAACTTATCCATATGATTTATCTTCAAAATGGGGGGGGGAGATAATTCTTTCCCATTGAAAATGTGCCCCATAACCCTTTAAAGTATTAAGAGTACTAGTATTGCTCCCATCCAGAAACCTATGAGCACTCAGTCCAGTTCAAAAAATAAAAATCCAAACAAAAATCCCCAAATTCAAGCACGTTTTTTATTTGCATAGTCATGAACAATACACACTCTTTCCTTCCTATATTACATAACTTTTTTTTTTGAGCTAAGGAACATCATCTGACATATCAATTTCTTACAATTCCATATGGATATTTCTCTGTTTTTTGTCATACTTTCATTACATTCGACATTCATCTTAAAAGTGTGGTGGTTCATCTCTCAGAGAGGATTGAAGCAATAGGGTCTGAATAGATACTTCCTCAGAGATCTGCACAGGCTTCTCTGAGGAGGGGGATGGGATTAGAAAGTAATATAGTTCACTCTGTACACAGAATACAGAGCAAATGGACAATTAATCATATAGTGTCAATCAATGAAGGTCCCAAAATCTTTTTAAGAATGTTTATACAATAAAGTTATCAGACTCCATTGATTCCGTGAAGGGCTGAATGCTTCAGTTTGCACCAACAGCAAGCTGTAGGAACCTCTTTGAGGTAGAGAGCTCTAGAGGCCACTGGAAAAGATCAGAAAGAAGGAGAATGCATCAAATTATTAATATCCTAAAAGTTAACAGAAAGCAGCCTGACTATTTCAGTAATTTTGAGACCAAAGCTGCACACTGTAACTACAGATGTCACTGGCCAGGAATAGAGGGTGACACAAAGAATTCCAGGAGGTTTGATTTTATACGACCACAATACCATGGAAGGTTTATATAATCTGTTAAAGCATTTTCAGCTTTGATACACTCATTCCTCTTATATTTCTTAGATGGAAAAGCAAGTGCTTTTATTAGAGGAAAGACTTCTTAGCTAGAATGTAACCATTTAAACAAGAGCCCAAAGACATAAAAGCCTTCAGAAGTTCAGGTTGTTGAGACCAATTAAACTATTCTCTGCTATAAGACAGCAGAATTGGGTTTCAATTTATTGCAGATAAGAATTTGGATAATTGAATTAGGCGTATTAATAAATACTTCAGAAAAAGAGCAGGTGCTGGAAGGAGGTGGAAAAGGTGTTTGCACTGTCTGGCAGCTACTGTGGACTTCAGATTCTTTGCACATGGACCCCTTTGCCTCTACGGCTGGATACTCATACTCCTCCTCTACCATCTCCTGAATGAGATTGCATCAAAATATTTAAAGGGAAATATGTAAACACTAATGAAGTTAACTTGGATTATATTAGTTCTTTATAGTTTGAGACTCCAAACTAAACCACAGCTGGGTACTGACTCACAAGGAAGGAATTATGAGGTGTATTATGATACACCTTAATGAAGTAGACAAATCCTGTACCACAGAGGAACTGGTCTTGTGATGCTTTATTTGGGAACAAGAGTAAGAATAAGGTTTTACTGTAACTATTCAAAACTCAAAGTAATTGTTTTAGTTTTTAAGGACTTGTATAATAAAACGCTACATCCTTACTAATTTTCTATAAGCTTATTTGTTAATCCTGATGAAAAAACAGTTTAACGTCTATGAAAATCAAATACAGATTTGTAGCTTCTAGTCCCATAGTTTCCAAAGCTTTTAATTTTAATTTGGTTTTAGTTTTTGTCTGTGTTTTTAAGAAAGGTGAGGAAAAAGGCTGTATTAAAAAACTTAATGAACATAAATGCTTGATTTTTAGGGTTGGGTTTGGGAATTGAATTTTTCTAGAGCATAACACTTTATATACTGGTGGTTGATAAACTGCAGTGTCACTTGCCAGCTGGCTTCAGAAAGCTGATTGATAGACCAGGATATATATGTGAAGAACAAAATTATAAAAATGGTACCTCCTATAGGTACCAATCATCATTACAGTTTCTGTCTACTAGGTTCTTAACATTCTGTATGAAAAAATGGTTTGGACATACTATACTGTCTCCAAATGCTTATCATCATACAGCATAATTTAGATATTTATCCATGTGTCAACTGCAATTTCATCTCCTCTGTATGAAGGTGTGCATGCTAAACAAAGTAATCCAGTGTTCAGGAATAAATAAAAAGAAATACATTAAAATAATTCACATGTTAAATGCAGTGGTAGAAAGCAATAGCTTTTCTAAGGTTCTTTTTGCAGGTTTCCAAAATAATCTAATGACTAATTCCATCAGTTTCTACACAGTATAATTAGTTTTAGGTAGATTAGTAGTAAACAAATAGCTGCTTCACGGTTTCTTCATTTCTTCCTTTATGTGCTTTACGGCTTGTCTGAATCTTGCCTTAACCATTTTCCTGCTGGCCACAGTCTGCAGGCAACTGCTTTTCACACCTATTAACCCTGTGGTTTGAAAGAGGGAGGTCTGTCAAAGGGAGATGCCCTTCTCCAAGGGCCAGAAGCCCAACTGCCCCCCCCCAAGTTTCGTACTTTGGTTGATAAAAGGATTAGCGGACCACTGATTTTGGTGAAAAACAATGCAAAATTAAACTGCTATTACCAGAGAGGAGTATCTTTATTAGATACACTAGTTTTTCATTCCAGGGGGCTCTGAATCCAGACAGATTCATGAAGACTATAGGATATATATTTAGTACAGTCCTTCTGTTATGTTTTGAATGTCTAGAACATACCAACACACATATAAAACTCCTTGTAATGTTTGGGACAAATCACTAAGAAGGTTACTATCTGCCTGTCAGGTGTAGCCAAAAAAATATTAGGGCACTGAATACATGCACGTAGGTGGTCTGCAGACTGTCCACCATCCAGACACATGGACATAAAGCATATGGTATAGACAAGCACATGACAAGCTTGTGGCTTTAGAGGCCTGTCTTTTGACTACCAGCTCTCATCATTTTAATCAACATACCGTGCCAATCTTCTGTCCTAGGTAAAGGAAACAGGAATTCTGTCATTTACCTTTCTGGTTCTCTAATGCAGGCATAGAAGGGACCCCTTATACAGCACTACTGAAAGAGCCTTTCACTCATCACATTCTATTAAGAAAACAGGCAAACAAAACCCCCTTTGCTATTCATCAGGGTCTTGGAATGATTAATTTTGTCATTCCATCCTGCCCCCATATCTTAGGATACCAAACACAGCAGCAGGAGTGTAGGAAAGTGCAAATCACTGTGCTCTTTTGTGGATCTGACTGGTCCAATACTTCAGAAGAGCAGACAAAGAGCTCTTAGTTGTTTACCTGCCTTCATTTATCATCAAGGAAATGCTGATCACAAGTTTCCTTAAAATTAGTTGGCAGCAACAAAACAAAACGAAACAAAAAAAAAACAGGCTCAAAACTGAAACCAAAAGCAACAAAACCAAGTCTGCGCTAAACAAGCAGAACCCACATAGAAGACGTGACACCTGTTCAGCATCCAGAATCTGCAAGAATAACAAATAATGTAGTTGCTGAGTGGGCCTTCTTACTGTCTTTTTAAAAAGCAACTGTTAAATTAACAAGACAGTAATTGTTACTGTTACCTTCATCAGTTAAAAAACCCCAGAGTTCTCCTGTTCGTTCCCTGAGGAATGCAGAACATATACCAAAGGGCACTATCATAACAAAACTGGCTTGCAGTGCAACTCCATTTACATTTAAAGATTTGCATTAAAGAGAACTCTGCAACATCACTTAATTCATGCCTGACTGACTGTCCTTAGAGCTGGTAACTTGAGTCAGTCATGGTTCAAAATCTGATGCCACAATGCAGCAAGTTGAAGGAAGCTGCTTATTAGTCAGTCTCTGCTCAGACTTACTGTAATTGTCATCAAAAGATTTTCTTATATATGTCTGTGGCCCTAAAAAGAGTAGCTAATATGTGGGTAGGACTGATAGAGTCAGCTTTAACTCTTCTTCACTGACTAGAATGCAGCTACCTGCTTTGGCGAACCTCACCTCAAGCCTCACCCTCAGTTGGAGACAACCTGTAGCTCCTACAGCCACACACACCAGCTGGGTCTAGTCAGGACAGATTGATAACAAAGACCTTTTGCCAATCATGTGCAAAGCTACTGTGGTCAGTAACAGCTCCATAGGTGATTATCTGAGAACCCTTGATGGAAAGCAGTTTTCATTGTTCATCTCAAGATCCAGTATGATAACCACTGAATTGCTAGTATTTAAAAGTTAGAATGATACCACATGAAATACATCACATTTTAGACATACTGTGACAGAAGCATTTTTTAATGTTACGTTCAACTATGCCAAAAACCTAATTCTAAGTAATATTCCCCGTTCTGTTATATTGTTGATTTTGGCTAAGCTGAATGATCCAGAAAAATTTCTCTCCTAAAGTAATAGGAAACCATCCACAACATGACAAAGATGTCTGGCAACAATAGCACTTGGCTTTTCTTGCACGATCCAACCAGTTGCTAGGATTATCTAGCTTAAACAAACTGCACTGTACAAGCACCTTTTCTGTCAGAAAATAGAGCTGTGAGAGGGACCAAGGGATTTTAATCAGTCAAAACTAATGTTTGAAATTTAATATTTGCTTGCTGAGCAGCAATGGTGAAATCTTTACTAGGAACAGGATTGTTAGACCTTGGCTGTGATTCACTGGAGTTTCTATTTTGTCTCACTCCTATAGATCTTTGTCTTACAACTTGCATAACCAATTTATAGACGTCCCAGAGTTGGGTGGAAACGCTGGGGTAAACACTGCAGTGAAAATTAAGGCTGCAATGGCAGAATAAGGTGATTCACTACTGTTCAGAATCTCTGGATCACTTCTGGACAGCAAGGCCAAACTGTTTAATGTATATCAAAACGCATATACAACATAAATTACAATGTAGAGGTACACTGCCTTAGGCTACATCCTCAAGTAGCTACAGTGCTATCTGCTTGAAAGAGCTTTAGCCCTAGCCCTGGTTGCAACACAGGCCAGCAGAGAGGAATCCTCCTTTCCCTAGCCCACGTCTCTGAGCAGCCCATACTTCATTCAGCCTTTTGCAAACATGCAGGTGTTATCTGGCTTTATTGCACCCAAACTATTCCAAGCAAGAGAGAGGAACAAATGCATAACTGGAAAGGAGAAAGCCTGTTTGAAGATTAAACTCTAATTACATCACAGCTCTTCCAATGAATATTGACGGTTCCACTTCCACTAATTTGGGGTCTCCCTGAACATAACTCGTAAATGGACAACACATGTTTTCAAATTAGTCTTCCCTGTTATGAATTTTCGTTTTAGATAATATTTATCTTTCAAAGGGACTAAAGCTAGCTATCCACTATGGCTACAAAAATCCCTTTGAAGAATTATGTCTTTAAACATTTAGATTTTTGGTACTGCAGGTTCCTTCCCTAGATGCTCTAGGATTTGTACAGCTTCGTACAGCTAAAGACTTGAAATACAGAAGTCCATTATCTTGCAATATGACGGAAAATAAAAATAGGCATTTTATGTTCACATTTCAGGGAAAGGCACTTCAACAGAGATTACGAGAGACTTAGCACAAATTTTTCATTCATGCTAATTGAGCCTTTATTTCTGTTTCTTTAAATCCCAGAAATCCCTTTCTTGTTCTTTCACTTTCCTTAGAAATGACTCTGAAAGAAAAAAAAAACACAACAGAACCACCACTACAAAACACACAACCCAAAATTATTTTATTCTGAAAAAGCTTTTTCTTATTAACTGGCATTATCAAAATTCTTCATAGCCTGCTTCAGTTGTAATATGTAAGTTTTGGTACTTCACATACTTAAATCATACAGAAATTATGAGGACGTCATTCTAATAAAAACATTTTCAACATAGCAGAGAAAGATGTCTTTAGCAAAATACTGACAAAGCAAGTAATTTTGTATGTGTGGTTAGCCTGAGAAAAGATATTACATCCTGATTATAAGCATATTACAAAAATAAAATGAGCACTTGATCTATTTTGTTTTCATCGATTGGATGCCCATGATGAACAATGAAATGTACTTTCAGCTTGAATGCCAGTGCTTCTGAAAAGTTACATAACCTTATGCCACCAGCACACTCAGACAAAACCAAACTTGCACAATTTTTTTTTTAATATTTTGAATACTGTCCACCGGTACACCTAAAACTCATGTGATTTTGTTTGCAGTTTGGCTGCTGTCTGCGCTAAGAATTTACTTTGACTGCAAACTTTCTGGGTTCATCAGTAAGAGTGTGGCATTAAGAATATAGCATATACGGCACTAAAGACAAGATCTCAGAATTTAACCTTGAAATTACAGCTTTGAATTAGTCTACTAGTTACAAAATTGCTCTCTCTGGACATTTAATAATTGTATGTATGTGGTATAAGCAACCAAACTAACTGAATGCCAGCCCTTGCTCAGACAGAGGAGTTATGCCAGTGGTATAATCGCACTATGGCAACTCTCGACTACTATTCCCTGCAGGGTTATTATTGTCAATCCAAGTTTTATCAGCCCAACATTGTTCAATTTAGCCTTTCAGCCAAACAAGCTACATATTTTTATTTGTAGCTATTTATAATGAGCAGAGCAGTATTCAAGTATTTTCCCTATGCCATTCCTCAAATTCCTGAACATTTCCCTGTGAAGGCTCAGGATTTGCATGAGTGCCTACACTTGGGGTGACTGCTGCTCTGGAAATAGAGATTTCACAGACATTCAGTTTGCCTCCTGTAAATATCTGAGTTTTAACAGCTCAGTCCCAAAACCTACTTGTTTCCAACAAAATCAACAAGAAGTACAGTGAATGATAAAATTAGAAAGCGCTACTATTACTATATGCTTTTCCTCTGTAAGGCCTGAAAATCCCAATCTTGTGCAAAGTGTAATTCCCCTTTTAAAAAAAAAAAGGAAACCAAAACAAACTTCCCCTCCCCCACCCCCAACTCACACAAGCAAGCTTGATAAACAGATGCGCCTTTTCACTCTCACCCAAATATAAATACATTTTACTACCACATGCAAATATCCATTTAATGGGTAGCTACTGTATAAAACAGGTTACTACTAATATGCTTTAGTTACATCCGTTTTCCACTAGCAATGGTTTAGAATATTTGTTGTCAATACACTTGAAGTGGTATTTAAAAATGAAAAAATACTGGAAGTGCAAAGACAATTTGTACAATCTGCAAGACACCACTAATCATGTTGACTTTACAAATTTTGTATCTGTGATGAAAACCTGAGTTCTTAGTTGACCTAAGAGATCTTCCAAGGTAAACAGAAATAAGTGGATTGTCAACCAGCCCATCATATATGAAGCTAAGGTCTGTAAAAATAGAGCTTACTAGAAGGTATCTTCCTTTCTTTAAACAAGCATTTTCTTGACAGTGTACATTACAAATTTAGAGATATCCTATAACTCGTATATCTAATGTGGATTGAATCGTTAAAGGCAAACTTCAAGTGCTTTGGAGAAGGGGCTGTTGTCCTTTTTTACATTTACACTGCCTCACAGAAAGGCATGCAAGTTACATACGTGTAAGGAAGAATACTATAATAATTGCATGATATGTAATAGTATTATGTATAATACTACCAATAATAATAATAGAGTGGCTCTAAAATGAACTGTGACTCTCTGAAATATGTTCCATTGTGTAATGTTACATGGCTATCTCAGGAATTAAACTATGTTGCTGTAACAGACTTCTGTGAATATAACTACCAGGACTAACTCCAGCAGAGTATCAGTTGACTGCAGTCTGCTATAAATGCCCCTCATGAAGAGATATTTACCTAAAATCACATCATCCTTCACAGGCATAAAAGAAAAATATTTCATTATAAAGGACTGAGTAGGATCTCTTGGGAATATCTGACAACTCACCTGGCATCTACAGGCCGAAAGGGATTTTTTTAAGCAAGTTATAACAAAATTTGGTCTAGTTTCACAAAAAAGATGCTAAGGAATTAGAGCAGGACTTCAGCAAAAAACAGACAGATTTTGATTTAAATCGCCAGAAGACCTGAACGGGATGGGTTTTGCCTGTTCTAAATACCAGTGCCATTTAAACATTCATAATCCAGTTCTAGATTTATTTCCCAAGATTTGCCCCTTCTTCCTGTACAATGTTGGATATCTGGATCCAGTACTTTGCATCAAATCATCTCCTTCAGGTTCGTAAAACCAAATTGTAACCCTTTCCACAGAGTTAAAGTAGTTGGAGAACACGCTATAAATCTAATACAAAAAGGTTGCCACAAAGACAAAACTTCTCTTCCGATCTGCTATTTTAAATAAAACAGGCATTACCCAGAAGATTTGAAAAATGCCAAACTACAAAATGAACTACAATTAATGGCTTTCTTACTGCTCCAGCAGCTCTAACACTTCAGAAAGAATGCCTAATAAGAATCTCTTAGTCCTAGCTAGCTTTTATACAGACTTTTCAAGGATTTTAAGAAACAGTTTATATGAGCATTAGGATCATTACTGGTGATAAACCAACTTCTTGCAAGTACCAACCACTTCAAACGGAAAGAAATTATTTTAGGAAAATTTGCAACAGTAGATAGTTTAAAAAACACGTATCTATTTTCACTGTACCAAGGAAAACAAAAGTAATTGACTCTGCCTTGGCGTTTCTCATGCTCATTGTCGATGTCTGAACAGTTAAACTGACTGGGAGGAAAGGAGGAACAGAAATAATGTACTTCATATTTTAAGAGACAGACCAAAAATGAGTTTCCAGATGTTAGACTGTTTCTTTATAAAACATTCTTTGTATTAATACTGGAAATGTTATTATGCTATTTCAGAAGTAAAGTTGAATGAAGGTGGGATAGCAGAGAACTATATACAACACCAACTACAATGTCTAGTCCTTTTTTCTTTGGAATGATTAGTTTTACATGCTTCATTCATAAAAGCAAACCCCAATAGCTAAATGAAGAACATGTAAATGTACATAACAATAATTAAAACTTATGATAATATAAGCCACATAGAAATCAGTTAAGGAAAATTAGAACAATAAAAAAATTAAAGAAGGCTTTGCATTTTAATAAGGACCATTTTTGACATTAAGTAACTGTTTCTCAATACAATGTGCTTGAACAAGTCTATTCTATCACACAAAGTCTGAACAGTGAAACAGCTTTTGGAATCAATTTGAGATGTTGCTAAAATACCAAAATATTTCATGGGGAAAAAAATGCTGGACTTTTATGAAGACATTACAGAAGTTAAGCTGTTGGAAAGAGGCTAAAAGGAAGAGTTGAATACCTAAAGGTTAAGTAGAGAAAGAAAAAACCATCTAACATTTTGAAAAGGCTGGAGAAGTTATTAATCTGCAAAAGCAGATTATGAAGTTTTTTTGGGGGAAAAAAATCTTTGGCTAGTGTACACAGCTGTAACTTCATTAACTTCAGCTGCATTTTGATAGTATGCATTAGTCAAGAATCTGCTCACAAAGTTTTGTGAGGGCTAAGTCCAATGGGTTTCAAATTGCTGTTACGAATAGCATCATGTTTTCAGGCAGTTTACATTAAGATTGCTTATTGAGAGCACCCTTCAAGGTCAGGTGTCTGAGCCTGGAAAGATAAAATTGGTTGAAAACTATAAACATATCCCATACATTTCAAGACACTGCAAACCTTTCTGTGGCAGTTTAACTGCACAGCACAACTAGCATCCTATCTGAATTCTAGCATGGCCTAAAAATGCTAAATACCTTTCATTTTCATCTGAACATCACACTGCTTGCCAGGTTCTTTAATCATCTAATTAAACAGAGTTTCAAACATTTTTAATTTTCTAATTCACTTTGAACAAATGCAGTAATTGCTGAGGAAAATACACTCGATTTCTGTGTACAACGTGTGAGAAAAATTTGCACCAGTGCTCAAAGGAGTGAATCAATTAATTTAAGCTTCAAGACAGTATCACTGTATTGATTCAAAACAGAGAAAACATTGAAATTTTAAATCTGATATTAAAATGGAAACCTTTAGCAATATTTGGATAATTTTTGGAAATGCTTAGTGGTACAAAAATAAGAAATCAGTGTATAATTTGTGTATTATATTTACAGTTTTAATAATGCCAAGCTGTGTTTTCAACAAAAATAATTCCAATCTGACAGATTCTGAAAGAAAATAATGAAGTTCTATATAATTATAAAGGTTTCTATTAAAGATGTTGACATTTCATAGCTAAGCAGCTGTTTTAGAAAATGCAGTGGCAACTTCACTTTGGAGTAAGGTCAGTCAGATCCCCCTACGATTTACCCATCCTCATTTTGTTAAACAACATATTACTGGCAACACAGACCCCCAGTCAATGAGCTTGTCTAAAAAAGAATACATGACCTGGGATCCTCAGGACCTTGATCATTCCCAGGTTTGTCAAATAGGTCAAAATACAGGTTTTCCTTCTTCTCATCTGGTCTGTTCATTCTTCCCATCTAGCCAATGTATTAATTTTCTACTCACTTAATCATAGCCCCACCTATGAATCATGCAGGGATGGCACGTTCTTGACAGCATACTGACACACGTACTGTACCTTGTATATCACAGTGGCTCTGTCACCTAAGATTACTAACAGCATCCATCTCATAGTCTTATTTTGTACAATGAGATATGCTCTGTGAATGTAATATTCAGCTCTAACCACTTTGAGATAAATTATCAGTGTAGTGCATTTCACACATGACTCCCATTATATCCCACAGATATAGTATAAGCCGCTCCCTAGCAACTGCAGCAAAAAAAAATGTACCCCTTTAGGTATTTTTCCCCAGCTGAAGAAACCAACTTGCTATTTTATGAACTTCATATATAAAACAATCTTGGCTACTGTCAGCTCAAATTATTCTGAGTAATGGTCCTTAAGATGCATTTTTAGCCCTTTGTCTAGTTTGGGTTTTCATACTGAGGTATCTCTTTTGCAACCCCCTCCCCAATAACTTTAGCACCAAGGAAAAAAAATATTTTTCAAACAAAGAAATATCTTCCCAATAAAACCTAACCATTTATACATTTGATGTGACTTATAATCACATCATGAGCTAGGAATCCATTTTATATGGAAAATTAAACTCCTACCATGCTGGCAAGAGTGAAAACACCGGATTTATTTTGTGGAACACTAGAAAGTCTTTTGGCTGGACTTCATTCACATACTGAATGGGATTGTAAATATTTTCAAAGAACTTTTAAGTAGACTATTGCCCCCTATGTTACCCCAAATCTATTTAGATGAACTTAGTTAGTATCTGGGGAAAGCCAGAAATTACTACTCCATATTTAAAACACTAGCCTTGTGCTTACATCACACCTAGTGAACAAGGAGATGTGGCTGTTGTGAGATTGGTATTCATTTAACACACCATACAATATTTTAAAGGAAATAACTGAATAATAACAGCTAATTAATACTTCACACATCAACAGAACATTTCACCAAAATTTAGGAATTTCCCCCCTCTGCCAGGAGAAAGGGTGTGACAGCAGGCAGTAATCTTCCCATATAAGTAAGTCAAGCCTTCAAGTCTGATGTTACTCAGGCTGGTTAGGTTAGTACATTTAGACAATGGCTAGTTTGGTATTGTTGTTGTACTGCTGGGGGTAGGGCCCTATTGGTGAACCAAAACGAAAATTATGAGGGAATTGCTGAAAAGGTGAAGACTGGAGCAGACGATGCATCTTTGATACCACCTGGTACCAGCTTGTTTGAATCTGGACCATTCTTTTGGCATAAAATGTCAAGCTAACTTTTGGCACCTTTGTGCTATGGGTCTAGCTTTATGGTTGATTAGATTAGGGTCCCTGATTAGATTATCTTTATTAGACTGCTAACTACACTTAGCATGGTGGTAGTCGCTGCAGACAAGGATAGCCAGAGTATAACACAGTGCTGCTCTTAAATTATGCAAAGCATGTTTCCTAGTGATTGAATCCCTAAGCACCTCAAAACCCAAGGAGTTGTGATAAAGAGACAGGCTCTCTGCAACAGTTTTGTAAAGTCACTCTCTTTTCTCTGGCCTTCCAGCATAGCTAAATAGTGAAACTGTATGAGCTCTCATACTGATAACTCACCAGTGATAACTACACCACCAGTTTAGCATCTGCAATGATTAGATCTTGGCATCTGTCTTAAGTCATGCCTACAGTTTAGCTTTTTTGACAGTGTAATAATAATATTGTGTGATATATACATATATGTAAAATATACAAGATATAGTTTGAGACAACCTCTGGAGCTTTAAAAGAAAGTTATACTACTGCCAAATAGAATTATACTGTGTTCATGCCACAGTGCTACATACAGAATCTGTAAATCTAGATGTTCAGGGAATAACTTTTACAGAACCATTTTACATTTGTATAACTGCACTGGTTTCTAACTTTTAAATACAAGATTCTTTTAGAACGAAAAAAGAAATCCCTGGTATTAGACGGTATATACATGTAAAGTGCTGCATACCATCAATTGCCAAGAGGTGGTGAGTTTTTTTGAAACAGTACAGGGTTCACAACATGACAAAAGTGAGTCAATACACCACTGGGTTGTTTTTTTTTTGTACAGCTGAAATTATGTTAGTGAGCATTAGAACAAATAACTTAATCTGCACAGCAAAAAAACCCAAACCAACAAACCAACTAAACCCAGGAAAAGCCTATGAACCCTACCAAATCACACTACCCTCTTTCAGTGATGTGTAAGGTGAATTTCTTACTTTTCCAAAAGGATGGAGAATGTTCCAAAGCTAACTTCTGCCTTCTTTATTAGATTACAGCTCCATTCTCTCTAATTCTGTTTTCTGAGCAGCAAATATTTTAAGGAACAGTAGAGAAATTTTATTCCAAATAACATTAACACACCTTCTCTCTTGCTGTCTTTACATCATACGGATACACAAGAAAGCAATGGACACTCAAGAAATCTAAATTAAGTTTTTACAAGCACTCCTGCTACCAGAACTGTTGCTTTCTATTTCAACATAAAAATTATAAGATCCTTAAAAGTCACATGATTGACTCTGGGTTCAGTAAAGAGGCAGACAACGCAATTTAGGTGTTATACTATTCTTACACAGTTGTATTTTCTCAACTGAGTCAATTAACACATAAGGAGCTCGATGCTATTGTGATTATATTGCTTCTAGTACAGGAGTCTTTTGGGTATCTTTGTTCTGCACACAGAGAGAGCAGTTTCAGCATAGTTGTGTTCATTTAGAGTGATTTACTGCATATTCTGTCCACATCAAAAATAAAAGCACTGCTACTGTCACACGTGTTGACAATTTAAAATCAACCCTGAAAAACCTTTAACTGAAGGCAGCAACTAAACAAAAAATAAAGTGTATGTATAAATTTGCTCACTGGGCATTGATACTAAATTATAAAAGACAAATAAAAAAACATTGGCACAGAGGAGATTAGTTTAAGTTGCTGCTGCTTGTGCTGTGTTTGTTTTGCGGATACAGAGATGAGCTCATGTTTTACAGATGTCAACACTTGTCACCACTACCAAATTCAACTGAAAAACCCCTACTGCACACTTTCAAAAACACCTCTTATGCAACATTATTTTCTAAAAGGCACATAGCCCTCATGCTTCCAAAATTTCTAATCATGCCTAACCAGTTCTCCTGTACCCTTTCTATCAAGCTGTGAAACATATGTGCCTAAGTTGCAAATGGTCTAAAAATAAATATAGGCATGCAGTTTATCAATTCAAAAGAGAAATCCTATAAAGACTTAAGAATTTAGGATCTGCATCATCTTCCACTGGCATGCAGCCTTGTGGATGGTTGAAGAGACAGCAATTCTAGGACAGAAGAGAAAGTGGGACCTGTTAGCTAGCCACAGACAACAGCAATTCAAACAGCAAATAGCAAAAGCAGAGCAGACTTATTCCTTCCCTTCAGGAAATTCTATCTATCTCTGCAACTGTCACAGAGGTCTAGAGAGAATGAAATCTGTCCTTTCAGTAAAACAGGAAAAGACAACACCACCTCTGTTGACTGATACCACTGTGATAAAAAGCATAGTATGTGTTGCATATGGCTACACTTTAAGCATCTTCTTGGATACCCTTTAGTGAAACTGACCCTGAAAAAAAGTGCAAATGAAATCCACATACAAGTATATGCCAAGTTTTGACATGACCCTGCACCATGGTCCTGAAGACCATCTGACTTTGTGAAGCAGATGTGCATTTTTTTAAAAGTCATATGTCACTGCCACCAGAAGTCAAATGCAATATAGAAATTGGCATATTTAATAAAATGCCACTGAAATGCAGCCTCGCTAAAACACTGCTAAATGACATGCCAAATTCCTGAAGCAAAGTAATCCTCCTCAGTGTCACTGGATAACCTGGCACCAAAAAAATGGTATTTCCATTATAGCCATGTATTCATCACTTCTCTATTGGGTAAATATCGGAGTTCAAGCAGCATTTCTGTGAGGGAGTCCAATATGGTCTATCTGCTATGGTATTATGAATTTAAGCTTGATGCGAAGTTGTTGCAGTAGTAGTAGTACAGTCTTTCGTTCAGCAACATTCTCATTTAATGAGCAAACATCCTGTTGACTTTTCTGTGAGTTTTATGTACTTTAGGTCTGCAAGGTCAAGTCTTTTGTATATATCTTAATGACCTAATCAAAAGAACAATTTTCACACCAATACACAAGGTATAATACAGCAAGAGGAGAGGGAAAGCTGTTTCACTTTTAAGCTAGTAACAGGCACAAAAAATTCTAGGTTAACACCTTTTAAGTGCAGTTCATTATTTCCTCATATCAAGAAATAACTGGGTTATACTTACTCCCCAGATGATGAGAGAGTTGTGTATTTGAAAGGAACAATTCACCATACACATGTGGTGTGTCTTCCTATGTATGAAAATCGAGTTGAATCAGAAAGGGAAAAACTGAAAAAGTTTTTCATAGTTTACACTCAGAGAAAACAAAAAAATAATATACAAGCTTCCTAGGAATGCTCTCCCCTCAAACCATCCTTGTAAAACACAGAATACTATTTTTTTATTTGACTTTCTTTTCCTTTTTTAAAAACACAAATTTGTTTACCTTTTGTTAAGTAGAAGAAAGAAAAGCAGCCTGGAAAACAAGAAGGTTCAACTGATTCAAAAAGTACAGTATACAAGTTGCTGTGCAAAAGAAAAAAAAAATCTGTGAAGATTTAAATATGAAGATGCCACTGAGTGTCACGGTTTCAATCCTTATACAAAGCCAGAAAAATTTTAACATGGGTTGAGAAAAATTATTATTAATCTGATCTTTGCCATCATCTCTCTCTCTTACTTTCTTCAGTATCAAATTGTGCTGTCTCTTGGATATACATTCTAAACTCCTATTAATACCAATGACAGTTACATGTCTGAAACACTAACTGGAGAAGAGACTATTGTCATTTTGCTTGGAAGGCACCATTTTCAGAAAAAAAAAAATTGACTGAATGAGCTAAATAACAAAGTTCCCTTTCTTCTGAGGATTCAAATCTTCTCTAAAACCTTAAAATGCATGTCAACTTTAATATTAACTATGCTGCCAACTTAAATATCTAGCCCAAACTCACACAGTTTTCACTGTTTTCTCTCTCATTATTTCCAGAGCAAATACAGTACAGAAATTGAGCAAGGTGATCCTGACAGTTAAAACAAAAAAAAACCAAAACCCCAAAAAACCTATGAATGCAAAGTCCTCCAAAGCCTGGATAAAACAAACATTATGAAATAGTATAGATAGTATCCTGATGAACCCACAGGCTACAGTTTTTGGGGACAAAGAAACTATAGATCTTCACAACACCGTGTTCAAGAAAGACTTTTAAATGCACTGGAAGTGTATTAATTACCTAAATCCTGAAAACTGGATTCACTGTAATTCAGGGAAGTCCTGCCTTTTATCTCACACTGCAGAGGGGAAAGGACTCAAGGTTGCTGGAAATTAGCTGAGGTCTTAGAGATGACTTTTAGTTAGTCCAGTGGGCTTCGCTTAAGGACTTTAATGTGAAACTCATTTGACAATCAACTATATTTACTTTTTTTTAAATTACTATTTCTGCCTACATACCTGTATATTAGCCTGCCTTTTATGCATTTGTTAACATTGAATATGGTCATTTTATTCTCATGGTTCTGTTTATTGTAACTGTTCTTTGCATAAAAAATTATTTATGCTGAATAATAATACAGTTTGAAGAATAACTCCAGAGAGTTATAGTTGAGGTTCTTCTCCAGAGGTGCACAAGGTTATTACAATATTTCATTACCACAAAACAATACATCTTCAGATAGAGGCAGTAGTACCTTGTAATATTCCTTGCTACTGTGATACCAACTTTTCCTTGTAAAGCAATTTAATAACTTCCATACTCGTTATACATGAAATATTAGTGTTATGCTTCATAGGGAAGACCTCCTGAATTTTCATTACAGTATATTGTTATATTACTTATACAGTTAGAAAATCTATTTGTCTTTAAGCATGTCACTTCATCTCATTGAAAATGTCTAGCTTAACTAAGTTTTACTACTAAAAAAAAAAAAAAAAGTGTGTTGAAAAACACTGGAAACAGTTTTAAGTCCTCAGTTTAACCAGTCTGGGGTTCATTACAGATTTTCTAAACACCACCTGTCACCTCCATAGTTCTTTTAATTATCTTTCATAATACCACCTATCGGAACTGTTCAAAGACTATAAAATCTTTGTCTTTCTAGACAGAGAAGAACAATCTCATAAATTTCAATATCCCATGAGATAACCTTGTACTGTAACTATATTCTTATCCATCTAATATTAACTATATTCTTATCTAGCTACTGTATAGCAAAAGAAGCTAAGACTACAACAATTTGTATTGTTTTACACATGAAAGATGTGGTCATCACCTTGAAAAGCTTCACATGATTTCATTTTTCAACACTGAAGATGTACAAAAGTTAAACAAATAATTTTATTTTTCTCCGAAGTAGAGCTACATTTATTAATCCTATGCCCTTCTCAGCAAATCAGGCAAAAAAGCCATCCAGTGAATTATGAAATCCTGGCACACAAGAATAACACATACAAACCAAAGCAATTACAGAATTCACAGGTAGTACACAAGACAACATAATGGATTAACAATGTAGGCATGCATAAATAAATATGTACATACTGCATATTTAGAAGGCTTTTGAATTGAGAAAAGCTGAAACTAAAGTTCTGATCAGCATTTTTATCATCGCTGTGGAAATGCTAGGCCAGGTGCTCAAGCGCATGAAGTTTCCACTCTGCAAGAGAAGCAAGCTGTCACGAAGCCAGTTAACAGCTACTTGATTCTGTAGTGTCCTCAGCACCAACAGTTTGCCTCATGCTACCTGGCTAAGGTTCCTAGGGGACCAAACTGTAGTAGACTCACTACCCAAGCAAGTGCCACCAGGTACACAAGTACGTCTGTGTGTCTGAGAGCACTTTCAGACCCAGCAGATCCCATCTGGCTCTCCTGGCTGCTCTCTAGCAGTTGGGACCAATTAATTGCAGCATGCAGTGGCCAGAATGTGACTTGGAAACTGATCTACCACATCCAGCCAGGACTACTGCTCTTGATTGTCTCTGGCCTAAGCAAATCTGCTCTGGTGTTCAGAGCAAAAGGGAATCTGGGAGCCAAAACTGACAGCATGTCTCTGCCACACTGCGTAGAAACTTCTTAATTTGTTCTACAGATAACTCAGTCTCAAAGAGTGTGAAGAAATGAGTACTACTATAAGCATTTGTAATGTAACTAATACCAAAACTGATTTCTTGCATTAATCACTATACTTTTCATTCAGAGGATATTTCAACATCAGGATAATAGACACTTCTATCTGCACATACATGCTAGATCATAAAGAAAATAACAAAACACCTTTAAAAAGTAAAAACATATTTTTAATACAGTTGCTTGAAGCCATATTGTTAAAACTGTGATTAAAAATTACTTTCAAACAAGTACATGTTGTATAAGTGTAACCTTGCTTATAGGTCATATTGACCCAATAACATAAAAACTGATAGAGTTTGATAGGGTAGATCTATAAAAGTTGGAAAAACCATGCAGAGCCCTTATTGGTATCTTGCTAGAAAGAACTGCATTAACAATAATTCTGGATAGTACAGGCTCCAAATTAGTTTCAAAATATCAGGTAACATGCAGTCAAAGTCAAAAACACTGGAGCCCAAAAGGTCTTATACAGAAATTATGACAGGTCTGAGTCTTCATTTCACTGACAACTGTACAGAGTGCATAGAACCTGAGCAAAGAGATCAGCTGTCTGAGCATGTCAGAAGTCTCACCTCATGGCAATCACCTCAAACAGTATCTAATAAAGAAATGAAAGCATGCAGTAACTTGGCTGAGTGACAACACAGAAAATAGGGACATACTTTACAAAATACAAGTTCCGTTAGTGCTTGTATGTTGCTTACTTTTACTGGGTTGTAAAGAAATTTTTCTTTCTTGGATTTTTCAAATCATGAAGCAGATGATTTCCAGGTGACCTCAGCTGTGACATTTTAACCAATACATGGCTTCCCCAGACTTCGTGGTTATTATAGTAATATCTAGTTTAAAATTATATAAAACGGGTATGGTTTGGCCCAGGCTCAAACTCCTATGCCGTGGTGCCTGCTGCTAGGTGGACCTGTGATCCCATGACAGCCAGCCAGAATTACCTGCAGTAACCCAGCCAGCAACAGTCAGGTGCCTCAGCCAAAAACCCGTGATGAAATGCAGCAATACGCAGAGGCTCAGAGAAATTTTCTACCTCCAGGTGGGGTGTCTTTGTTCCAAGAAGTCCTTGCAGGGCAAACAAAACCTAGCAGAAGCCTACTGCGATGGTCTCTTTGTTATATGATCCACCACTTCTGCTGCATCATCCACATTCAGTCACACATTTTACTATGACTTGATGCATAGTCTGATACCTAGTACAAATGTAACATCTTCAGAGGAAAACCCATTACTTATGACTCACTTATTTTCTGTGCAGTTATTATGGAGCCATTTTGCAGAGTGTCATTTTATGGTTTACTTTCTAAAAAGAATTAATGAATTTTGTTTCAGAAAACTGAAATGACAAAATGTCTGAAAGTGGACAGCTGATGCTATGACACTGTTTTCCCCTCCAAAAACCTGCATGTGAGCTTTTTGCTTTTACTAGCAAATTCTCTTGCCACCTACTTTTGTAATGACCATTCCTGAGATTACAGCACTATCTAATTGTGCCAGATGATAATGAGTAATTTTACAATATGAGGTGCAATACCAAATTCACTTTGCAGAAGACTTCAGATGGTATCAATACCAAATCTTAAAAGAGTAAGAATTAGTTTCTTTTCTACAAATGAAACACAACTGACAGCAAATATCAACCATTTGATGTTTTTCAACAGAGTTGTCTGTTTATGTATAGAATTTGCACTAGTAACAAATAGTATTTCATTTCCCTTTTAAATGAGGACATTACGGAACAAACAGTATAGAACTTCTAGAGGTTAGTTCTTAATTTAACTAGCTTTTTGTTTGATGCCTCTATGCACATTTCTTTTGTTCATACCCCCACCTATCACAATTTTGCATTTTCTCCAGAAAAATATTCAGAGTAAGATACCCATAATATGGTATTTCAGTATCTCCTCCTTACTTGTAACTAGGACATAATGTATTGAATACTACTCCCATTGAGTTCTAATTTCATAAACTAGACAGACTATATAGATAAAACATTTTATCCCAATAGAAGTATATTTTCTTTGAGGAATGTTTAATATGATCCAACTTGCAACATCAGTAGCAGATGGATGCTCCAATTCTATTCCAGACTTTTTATAGTCTATTTCAACCCCTGATTTATCAATGGGAGTGTTTGACTTTGTACAGTAATCTGAAATCTGCATATGAAAAGTTTCATCAAGTAGGCCAGTCTCTTCAGAGTTTCAGAACATTTTTTCATCTGAGCTGCAACACAGCAAAATATTTGTGTAACAGGTATTGCAGAGCAGAAGTAGTGCTGTGCTCTTCAACAAACTGATAGGATAGAGGTAAATCTCAAGCACATATGTGCAGATTTGAGTCATCAGACTCAACCTAACCTAGTTGCCATTAACTTGGTGAGAAACTTTCATTTGAAGGTGAATTCATGTAATGACAACCTGTAATATGAGCAGCTATGCTCATACATTTGAATCTTTCAGCCAACTTTCAGCAGTGCTATATTATTTCCTAGCTTCTTTTAAGCAAATACAGTAGCAAACTACATATAGCAAAATGTGTTTTATGATTACCTTTCACACAAGATTCATTTTCTGAGGCCTTTTAACAAACAC